>NC_135374.1:126597140-127280565 GCF_049243985.1 Paroedura picta | reverse complement strand
ACTTTATTTTATTCAGTTTAGCCCACTTCTCGAGCCTATCAAGATCATCCTGTATTCTGTTGCTGGGTTCAGTTGTGTTTGCTACCCCTCCCAGTTTAGTATCATCTGCAAATTTAATAAGTATCCCCTCTAATCCCTCATCCAAATCATTTATAAATATGTTCAACAACACAGCCCCCAGGACAGATCCTTGGGGTACTCCACTTGTCACTCTTTTCCAAGAAGATGCTGAACCATTAACAAATACCCTCTGGGTACAATTTGTCAACCAGTTATTGATTCACCTGACAGAATTAGGATCCATACGGCATTTTACCAACTTGTGAACAAGAATATCACATGGAACCTTATCAAAAGCTTTACTGAAATCCAGATAAACTATGTCCACGGCATTCCCCTGATCCAGCAAGGTAGTCACTTTCTCGAAAAAAGAGATAAGGTTGGTCTGACCTGACTTGTTCTTGCGAAACCCATGCTGAGTCTTAGAAATCACAGCTCTCAGTTCCAGCTGCTGAAGGGCCGAGTGTTTGATTATTTGTTCCAAAATTTTGCCAGCTAAAGATGTCAAGCTGACGGGTCGATAATTACCCCTACGGGTTGATTTTTCCCTTTCTTGAAGATGGAGACATTTGCCTGCCTCCAATCCTCTGGCACCTCACCGGTTCTCCAAGAAGTGTCAAAATAATGGACAGAGGTTCAGAGATGACATCTGAAAGTTCTTTTAGTATCCTTGGATGTAGTTCATCTGGCCCAGAAGAATACAATCATAGAATCATAGAGTTGGAAGGGGCCATACAGGCCATCTAGTCCAACCCTAAAGCATCCAAGAAAAGTGTGTATCCAACCTTTGCTTGAAGACTGCCAGTGAGGGGGAGCTCACCACCTCCTTAGGCAGCCTAAGGAGCTCACCACAGCCTTTGTTTCACTAGGTGTTTGCGGGCTGTTCCAACAATAATCCTTGGCCACCATTCCCATCCCCTGTGTTGTGTTACATTTTTGTCACATTGATCACTATTTCCCTCACAAGAGAAGACCGAGGAGAAAGAGGAGTTAAGCAGTTCAGCCCTCTCGTCATCATCTGTTATAATTTCACTTTCTTGTCCTCGCAGTGGTCCTATGTTCTCCCTGTTCTTTTTCTTTTCTTATGTTTAGCATTTCTTGCTAGCCTAAACTCATATTGAGATTAAGCTTTTCTAACACTCCCTCTACAATTATTGGTAGATTATATTTATCCTTGGTAATAAGGCCTTCCTTCCATTTCCTAAATGACTCTTTTTTATTCCTCAAATTTTTGACAACGGCTTGTGGAGCCAACTTGGCTTCCTTAGGCTCCTTCCAACTGTTTTCTTCAGGGGAACAGATGCTTTGTGGCCAGTTGTTATCTCAGAAGATCTCCAGGCCCCCACCTGGAGGTTGGCAATCCAGCTTCCTGCTCATGGAGGAGGAATGCAGTTTTATAATGCATGTATTTTAACCCATTAGCTGCCTTGGTGGTCCTGATGAGGGTAGAATGTCAGGATATATATCCTGTAAATAAATAAATATATGAAACATGCACCAATAGAATCAATGTTGCTATCATATGCATATTGGGTTGGACCAGAGCTATTGGACATGGTGTCCAATCCAAATACCAAACAAAAGCAATTTAGGGTTTCCAGGCCCCCCTGGACCACCAGCATGGGTGGGTTGCCAGATGAAGTTTGGGGAATTCCTGAAGATTTGTGAGTGGAGCCTTAGGAAGACCTCAATGAGGTATAATGTCACAGAGTCCACACTCCTAGGCATCCCTTTTCTCCAGGAGAACTGATCTTTGTAGGCTGGAGCCCAGCTGTAATTCCAGGGGATCCCCAGGTCCCACCTTAAGGCTGACATCCCTAAGAAACATCAAGACAATCTGATCACAGTTTGCATATACATGATCTCTTGAGCACAGAAAATTCAACTGGGGACCACGTTTGCAGGGATGTTCTCAAAAACCCTGAATGAGACCGGAATATCTTTTCCCTTACAGAGGAAGTGACAGTTAAATCCAGTGGTCCAGATTAGAGTCCACCATTCTCAACTTCGACACCAAGCATGACATGCTTTAGGATGCTTTGGGCTGATCCTGCGTTGAGCAGGGGGTCAGGCTAGATGGCCTGTATGGCCCCTTCCAACTCTATGATTCTATTATTCTAGTTCAGCAGTGGAATAGGCTGCCTAAGGAGGTGGTGAGCTCCCCCTCACTGGCAGTCTTCAAGCAAAGGCTGGATACACACTTTTCTTGGATGCTTTAGGATGCTTTGGGCTGATCCTGCGTTAAGCAGGGGGTTGGACTAGATGGCCCTTCCAACTCTATGATTCTATGATTCTACCAACAGAAGAACAGAGAAAGGCAGCCAGTCCCATATCCTCTCTGACCTTCTCTGTTTGTTTGTACAAAACCAGTGTAGTATGCCTGTTTTGAGTGCTGGAGGGTTGTCCAGTCTGGGATATTTAGGTTCAAATTCCCACTCATGTCATGGAAACCTTCTGGGTGCCATTGGGCTAGCCACATACTACAGCCACATGCTGTAGGAGACGTTGGGCTAGCTGCATACTACAGCCACATATTCTAGGAAGTCTTGGACTAGCCACATACTGTAGGAGGCCTTGAGCTAGCCATATAGTAAAGCCACATACTCTGGGAGGTCTTGGGCTAGCCACATACTAGCCACATAGCTGACTTGAGAGCATAAGAAGAGTCCTGCTGGATCAGACCCATAGTCCAGTAGACTTCACAGGACTGTTGTCAGGATAAAACAGAAGAGTGGAGAATGATGTAAACCTTTTTGAGTCTTCATTGGGGAAGAAGGGGGAGTATAAATTAAATATATAAATAGGGTGGGTTTTCTTTGGGAGAGGGGGAGTTAAGGCATTTTCAACTCCCTGTGTCATACTTAACATAACTCCCTCCTCTAGTAGACTCTTGAATTTTTATGATTTGTGCCAACATGTCCCATTAGCCCTCAATGCAGTCTGTTAAGATGACCCATCAGGGCTTGCTTTCGGTAACTCTATTGAGAAGAGATTTGATTCTCCTTTCTCCAGACAAGTTACCTCAGCTTACAAGGCTTCACTGATATTTAATGCCACAACGGACAGGATTCTTCCCAAGTGGCTCTTTTAATGCCTAGATGGAGCTCCTGTCCACAGAACCTGTATACACAAGTCATGAATGCAGGGCCCTGAACAGGATGTTTATTTGTCTCATGGAAATGAGTTTTCTTCTGTAAGCCAACCTCAAAGTCTCTCTAAAAGCCACATAAAGACCTGGCTAAACAGACACTTTTAGCCAGAGACACTGAAATCTGTCTGAGGAAAAAATGTTTTTCCCGCCTCTTTTAAGCTGAGGCTGGCTCAACCCCTCCCATCTGGTGGAGTTCCACAGGCTCTGATTGGCTGGATTTGCATTTGAACATCAAGAAGACCAAAGTGATGACTCTTGGGGAATTACACAAGCTGAGGAGGAAGAAATTGAAATGGTGGAAGAGTTTCTGTTCCTTGGCTCCACCATCAATCAAAAGGGAGACTGCAGCCAAGAAATCAGAATGAGAATGAGACTGGGAAGGGCAGTCATGAAGGAGCACGAAAGAATTCTCAAATGCTAGGCAACCAGGAGCAGGATATTTCATACTGGAGTATCCCCCATTATTATGTATGGGTGTCAAAGCTGAGCCATGGAGAAAGCTGACAGGAAGAAAATTCATCTGAAATGTGATGCTGGATGAGAGTTTTACAGATACCGTGGATCACCAAAAAGACACATAAGTGGGTTTTAGATCAAACCAAGCCTGAACTCTCCGTAGAAGGCAAAATGACTAAACTAAGGCTATTGCACTTTATTCACCTGATGAGAAAGCAAGAGTCGATGGAAAAGACAATTGTGCCAGGAAAAGCTGTAGGCAGCAGGGATGGAGGAAGGCCAGTCCTGGGATGGACAGACTCCATTAAGGAAGCCATGAGGGTCCTCAGTTTGCAAGTTCTGAGCAGGGCTGTTATCGAAAGGACATTTTGGAGGTTACCATGGCCAATTCCACATGGAGGCACAAAACTCGCGTTGCCCCCTGCTTGCGAACGTGCGGTTGTAAACTCCGTGTTTGCAAGCTTCCTCACGGGAGACCCCTCTCGCATTCTCCCTCTGACTCATCACAACTTTTTGGCACATGAAAACTAGTTGAACTTCTCCTCCCCCCCCCTGCTCCTCGGCTTGTCAATCATAGCAAACCACCAATCAAAGCACAGGAGTTGTCGTAGGGATTCAAATTTCCATCCCCCTGAACCATTAATTTTTTTAAGTGTAGTTCCACGTTGCTATGTGGTAACACTATGACATAAATTAACATGTATTTATTTATTATATTTATATCCCGCCCTCCCTGAAGGCTCAGGGCAGTTTACATAAATGTATAAACAATACATGAAACAATCCATAAAATATAAATAATCATAACAATAATACTAATAACTGATAGTTGTAACAATGCAAACAGTGCAACTGTGCAAACATGTCCAGAGCGCATTGATGGAGCTTTGGGAGGAGGCAGCAGGGGCCCTTCAGATGTTGTTGGTTATGCCTAGTCTCAACCTGGCAGAAAAGCTTCTTTTTGCAGGCCCTTCATAACTGTTTTAGCTCCATCAGGGCCCTGATCTCCTCTGGGAGATCATTCCACCAGGTGGGGTCGAGGCCAGGCAAGCATCTTTAGGACCAGGGACCATTAGCTGGTTGGTGGTGGCGGAGCGTAGAGCCCTTTAAGGGGCATAGGCAGGGAGGCGGTCCCTCAGATACTCTGGGCCCTGACCATGTATGGCCTTGAAGGTAGCTACCAGAACCTTTAGTCTGATCCACAATTCAACTGGAAACCACTGCAGTTGGTGGAGAATGAGCCGGATGTGGGACATCCATGGTGTTGTTGTGAGGAACCTGGCTGCTGCATTTTGAATCAGCTGTAGTTTCCAGGTCAAGGCTAAAGGTAGGCCTGCTATGTTGCTATGCTCCATATTGCTATGGAGAAATGCCACAACAGTGAAGCGTTCTCCCCCCTTTTTGGGATTCATGGTGTTTCAGACTCTGTGTATGGGCAGAGTTGTGAGAAGCTGGACTCCAAAGAGTGATTGTGTGTAACCAGTAAACTTCAAAACAAAGAGCACGGACAACTAGCTGATCGGAAGAGGGCTGCTTCATTATGTGCTCCCCCCCCCTCTTTCCCCGTTATTTCCCCACTGCCAGAAAACACAAAGAGGACTGTGTTTTGCCGGCCCAATCCCAAAATGACCATGGACGCATTAGGGAGCATTTTATTTTAACTTATGCAAAATAGCTTTGTAGTCCTGAGGTAACGTGGAGCTCCATTTTAAAAAAGTTCTCTGAGCAGGAAAAGAGAGGAGAAGGATGGGTGTGAGTGTGGGCAAAATGTTACTGCGACTGTTGCTTTTTTCCCCTTCACACAGGCTTGCCTCTGGTTGCTCCCAGATGTGAAGCAAGATAACGTGGCAAATCCAGGTTTGGCGATTTCTCTCATCTCGAAGCAAATTTGGACAAAAGTCAAGCCAGCCCCTGGACAGCCTCGGGATGCAGATGATATCATATGGAGAAAGCTCTAAAATCCGCCAGCAACCAGAGGCTGTCCAGGGGCAGATTCCTCGTGTGGAATCGGTCCATAAGTTGGAAGTGACTTGACAGCACTTCACACACAAAATCTCAAGGACTGGTCCAGAGCCTCGGAGAAAAGGCAGTATTGCTGCCACCCATTTTATCCAAAATGAGAATGAAACAAACAACAAAAGTGATAAAAAAAATGATCCACCTCACAGAAATAAAGTGTTGGTAGAGAATCATACCACCTTTGACATTTTAAGAAAACTATCATCCATCATAAACTCAGTGACAGGAACCAAAATAAAGAAATGTACCTGCTGAGATCTACCACAGGCTACATCGGCATGCTCAAGTAAGGGAATGGTGCTTCAGACAATGAGCGTTTCTCTAGCATTTTAGATGTGGCTCCAAGCCAAGAATGCAGCAGAACTTTGCCGCCTTCTTCTCTACTTGAGTTCTCTTTGATGTACTTTGGCGCATGGCACGGAACACAATTGATGCTAAATATTTAGTTTTGAGAGTCTCTCGGTGCGATTTCTAGTTGGTGAGCGGCATTGGAAATTCGCTGATGTCCTCCCAGTTCACAGCGGCACAGAAGGCCGGACCTTAAAATGTGTTTCTATCCTTGAAGCCATAAGAGGGAAGCCATATCTAATCTGATATTCCACCACTGAGGCCAAAGATGGCTTTCTCTTATATTTAAAAGGTTCAGCCCTGGAAGCACACCCATCTAACTTTTTATTTCTTTCCCCTTAACAAAATGGCCAACCACTGTTGTGGCATGCATTGCTGAATTAATAATGAACTCCAGATCTGAAGCAGAACAGAATGTCTTAAACAGTCTGCTCACAAAAACACAGAATGCTATCAAGTATTTATTTATTTATTTACTTACTTACTTACTTACTTACTTACTTACTTACTTACTTACTTGCTGATTTTAGGCAGCCGCATGCTTCCGAGTGCTTCCAAATTCAAGAAAAAAGAAATTGGAGGGTGGGTGGGAGAGAGAGAGAACTAAGAATTGAAGTCATATAAACAGAGTTTTCTTATTCTGCACCAGCCCCCTCCCATCAGTTTTACACTCAAAATGAAGTATGTATCACCAATGATTTGCTATGAACAACCTGGGTTCTATGAAACATAGGCTTATGGTTGCCAGCTCTGGGTTGGGAAATACCTGGAGATTCTGGAAATGGAGTCTGGGAAGGGTGGGGTTTGTGTCCTCATTGTGTCCTCATGACAGACAATTGGAGTGCCGATTGGTCCCTCTGATTACCAGCCCCAGTAACTGCGAGCCGCCCCTCTGATTACCAGCCCCCGGCAGTTCCCCGAGGGCAGTTCCCCGAGCGCGGCTGCCGGGGGCTCCCTGCCTGGCAGCCTGACGCGGCGAGAGGCGCAAAGCGCCTTTCGCCGCGTCAGGTCACCACGTCTGACAGCCGCTGCAAGCCTCAACGAAGACACCGCCAGCAAAAAAACATGGCTGCCGCCCAGAAGACACCACCAAGGAGCCGCCTGCCGTCGCTACAGCCCTCTCACAGGTATGCCACCTTTCCTCACCCTACCCTCGCCAGTCCCTCGCTCTGCCCCCGCCTGCTAGCGCCCATTGTATTTGGTATTTTTACTAGTATTTTAATAAATCAACAAATTCAAGTTTTCAAAGGTGTTGAAAGGAAACCAGAAATTGTGCTCTCAGAATCTCAGTCTGCCTCCATTTCTGAAAAAGTCTTAGAAGATCAATGACAGCCCAGGAGACAGAAGACTGTTATTCCATTGAATCTCCAAGAACGTTACCGGGGTACTCCGATAAAGTCCTCTCGTACAGCAGGCCTGAACTGGGCTCTCATCAATTCAGCTGTGAACAAGATGTAATAAAATATTGCTGTGGAGGACAGCTGAGTTCCAAAGATCACAACCTTGAGGGCCAAGCAAAGGGGAAGCTTGGACCATTCTTAGTTAATATGTTCCTTGCAGAAGATCCAGTTGCAAACTGCTCTGTGCTGTCAAGTTGGTGACCCCAGCAAGGAGCTTTCAATGCGAGTGGCCAGTAGGGGTGGGCAATTTTTTATTGCTTCAACCTCTGCAGTCCCATTCTTCCTTCAGCAGAGTTCTCCTTGGCTTGGGTGTGGAAGGAATGTCCTTTTCAAATTGGGAGGGAGGGGTTGAGAAGGGGCCATGGCTAGGTGTTAGAGCATCTGCTTGGCATGCAGAAAGTGTCAGGTTCAGTCCCCAGTATCTCCAGTTTAAAAGGGCCTAGTAGGAAGTAAAAAACCTCCGCCTGAGCCTTTGGAGAACATCTACCCATCTGAGTAGACATGACTTGATAATCCCAGGGTCCGATTCCATACAAGGCAGCTTCATGTGTTTGTGTGAAAAGCAGTGAGTGAACAAAGAACTGTGATTAAAGATCACAGAAGAAAAGTTGTTTTTTATGCTCCACTTTTCTCTACCTGAAGAAGTCTCAAAGCACCTCACAAAGTGCCTTCCTTTCCTATCTGCTTTGTGAAAACAGCTCTAACAGAACCGTGACTAGCCCAAGGTCACCCAGCTGGCTGCATGTGGAGACTCACGTAATCAAACCCGGCTCTCCAGATCGGAGGCCGCCCTTCTGAACCATTACACCAAGCTGGCTTTCCAGAATGTCTGCGATGGACATCAACTATCTGAAGCATATCTAGCAAATTGCTGAGCAATTAGAAAGTATCTGAGAGAACATTAACCTCAGAATACATATGGGACAATGCCAGAGAACAAGTCTAGTATCAATGCTCGACAGTGAAGTTCCCCTCAGTGCCAGCTTTCCAGCATCGTGTCTGTGGTTAGGAGCAGCAGACTCTAACATGGAGAACCAGGTTTGATTCCCCACTCCTCTTCCAAGAGAAGCCTACTGGGTGACCTTGGGCCAGCACAGTTCCCTCGGAGCTCTCTCAGCCCCACCTGCCTCACAGGATGTCTGTTGTAGGGAGAGGGAGGGAAAGTGGCAGTCAACTTCTTTGAGACTTCTGAAGGTAGAGAAAAGTGAGGTATAAAAACCTTCCCTTCCTCTTCTTCATTCAGAATCTGCTTTATGTCCCTTTCTACTGAAAGTAATGTGTTCTTTTCCTTAACAAGGAAACCTCCCTCGGATGTAATCTCTTTTTAATGTTCATCCTACGTTGAGGATTTCTCAGACTGAAAAGCTGAGAGCCACTTAGCTAGAGGAAGAACAACAGACATAACTGTGGTACAAAGTGAGCCCTCCCTGGACGGAAATGTCTCCCTGCAAATCACTGTTATGCAAAATGCCTTGGTTCTTAGCTACCATTCAGTCTGCAGATCAAAGATGCCTTCTGAGTAGAAAGCAAAGGAGGGGAGACCTGGGTGCAAACTGCACGGAGCTTTTATTCCAATCACAGATTGATTCAGTCCCTGCCCTCTACACAGAATGCGATTTTCTTTTGGATTTTGGGCAGTTTTAATTTTCCTTCTGAAGCAAGAAGGATTGATCCGGAGTGACCCTACCTATATTGTGCGATATCTCAGACTGCTTTTAAACCTGAATATATTTTAAAATCGCATTGTTTTGAATCTGGGCTCTCCTCCGTGGTAGAGAACCCATGATTGGCTACAGGTGGCCATGTGATAAACGTGCCTTAAAAGGGAAGCCCCTAATTTCTCTCAACTTCTGTCGGTCCTGGATTTTTCCTCCCTCCTCTGCCCTTTTCGATCCTCTCCCCCTCCCCTCCAAGAAAAGAAAGAGGCTCCCTGCCTGGCTCCTCTCCCCCCCCCTTCAAGAAAAGAAAAAGAGTCTTGGCTCCCCCCCCCTCTTCTGAGCCTCCCTAACCAGTGCAGAAGACTTTCCTGTTTCAATGGGGAGGAGGGGGGAGAGGAAGACCCGAGTTCAAAGCAATCTGAATTCAACAGGATTGACAATGGAATAAACAAAGTAAGTGCAGACTCTGCCCTAGAGAGATTGGATTAGATTTCCCTCAAAACGCTGCCTACTTGGTTACATGACACAGACCATTTACGCACTGAGAATTTCACTGCCCCAGCTCCCATGCAGGAGCACAGATAGAGGGTGGCTGAGTTGCACCTGTCCAAATGCTCCTCCGTGTGGGTGCAGGAAGAAGTGGGGCAACCTGCCACGACTAAAACTCCAGCCTGCATCCCGGCATGAAACCTCCAGTGCATAAACAGTCATAGGGAGTCTTCTTTTCACACATTCCTTTTTGTGATCCTCTGGCTTTGCATGTTCTCGGCTTTGTTACAGAGAGCAGCCTTTAAAATAGTTATGCTCATTTTCTTCTATGGAGAAGATCCATTTTCTTCCCTTTACTTCCAGGACTTCAAGGGGTGGGAATGCTGCAGTGGATGGCAACATATAAATCTTCAGCTTGATGGCCGGATTTTTCTGCAGCTCTGGAAGGTGAAATTCATCTCAGAGGAGGAAAGCAAAAAAGTCGGCAGAAAATGGAGGCAGAGGAGAAAAGAGAGACCCATTTGTATTCCTCAAGTGGCTGATGCTGGAGGAGTCCTTGTAGAAGAGAATCTCGCTCTCCCTCGCTCTCTCTCTTTCTCTCCAGATAAGTGTCGGCAGCTGTGCCATCTGCAATATGAGATACCTGCTTCACAAAAATACAACCCATCTTGTTTTTCCAGCACTGCTATACCTCTCAGCTGTTTGCTCCAGTATGACAAAATATAGGGAATGAACCTGATCCTTTTTGACCGTGCGTTAAAAAGAACCATTCTTGTTTTTAAGAAGAAAGAGCTGGTGTTTTGTACCCTGCTTTTTACTATCCAAAGCGGTCTCAAAGCCTACCCTCCCTCTCCCCACAACAGGTCTTCTGGAGGGAGGTGGGGCAGAGAGGACTCTGAGAGAGCTGTGACAAACCCAAGGTCACCCAGCTGGCTGCCTGTGGAGGAGGGGTGGGGAATCAAACTGGGTGCTTCAGATTAGAAACTGCTCCTCTTCACCACACCAAGCTGGCTCTTGACATTTCAAGGCCGTTTTCAGTGCCTGCTGCAAAGATATTTCATATTTTCACAGCGCTGTTTCCTTCAATCTTCCTTGCCTGCAATGGGGTTGCCAACTTCCAGGTGGGGCCTGGGGATTTCCTGGAATTATTCTGCATTGAGAATTTCATTTCAGAATTACAGCTCCCAGAATGTCAGGGAGATCAGTTCCTATGGTGGCCAATACCCAGGTGCTGTCTGGAGACATCCCAGAATTCCCACTGAGCTCCAGATGACAGTTCTCCTGGAGAAAATGACTGCTTTGGATCATAGAATCATAGAGTTGGAAGGGGCCGCACAGGCCATCTAGTCCAACCCCCTGCTCAACGCAGGATCACCCCTAAGCATCCTAAAGCATCCAAGAAAAGTGTGTATCCAACCTTTGCTTGAAGACTGCCAGTGAGGGGGAGCTCACCACCTCCTTAGGCAGCCTATTCCACTGCTGAACTACTCGGACTGTGAAAACATGTCAGACATGGTGGACTTCATATTATTATCATTATTATTGCAACAGTCAGTGGTATCTTGGGATCTCCCAGAGTTATAACTGACAGAGATCAGTTCCCCTGGAGAAAATGGCGGCTTGGGAAGGTGAGCTGTATAGTGTTATACCTCTCTGAAATCCCTCCCCTCCCCAAAAGCCACCCTCCACCACCAAAATCTCGAGGTATTTTCCAACCCAGATTAGGAGACCCTAGGGCTTATTTCACTGGATGACGTCACAGTCCTATCTCTGACATCTCAGATGCACATAACAAATCCACAAACACTGAGCTGATGGAATGAGTGTTGAAGAACAAGGGGGCAAGTAAATGGTGCGAAAGGAGGAGTGTCAGAATCCTAGACATTCTGCCATGAGCTTAACTGGTTTCAGTGATTGATGTTTGAAGTTGTCCATTTTGTCTGGTTCTTGCTATGCTGGTTCCTTCCACTCCTCAAGGCCATGTACATCGTTATGGCCTCTGCTTCCCACGACATGCTGTTGGGAGGCTGTACTCCCTTAGCCTTGGTTTGTGCCTGTCCTGTTCCCGACACCCAGATTAGCTGAATCTTTTGTCTCATCTTGAAACCTGAGTCATCACCTTCCCATGGGAGGGAGGGAAGGGGATGTTCCTGCGTTTTATATATGTGAATCCTTGCGTGCAACCCCCAGTTCTGCCTATTTCCTTTGTTGGACACTTTTGCTTGAGAATAAAGAAACTTTCCAAAATAGAAGTCTTCTTGTCTACAAGTCTATAATTCTGACAAGGAGGAGTTTTAGCTAGGGTTGCCAGCGACTAGAAGGGGAAGGGGGGAATACTGGGAGCACTAGGGAGGCAGCAATGTGTCTGTGTCACTGACCACATGACCTGTAAGTGACATCATCACTTCTGGGATACCAGGGTGATGCTCTGATATTTGGGCCAAAAATCAAACCCTGCCAACAAAGGTAAAGCAATTACTCTCTCTGTAGTCTATAGCAGTGGTCCCCAACCTGCGGGCCGCGGCCCGGTGCCGGGCCACGAAGGCCTTGGCGCCGGGCCACGGCTCCCTCTCCCCGCCCCCCCCCCGCAGTAAAAAATTTCCCAGGCCACAAGCTTGCGGCCCGGGAAGCTTCTTACTGCGGGAGGGCGGGGAGAGGGAATCAGGGCTGCGCCGTGCACTGCGCATGCGTGGCCGAGCCGCACATGCGCAATGCGCAGCCAAAATCACGCATGCACGGCACTTTTGTGCATGCACGAAAGTGCTGCGCATGTGTGATTTCGGCTGCACATGGCGCATGCGTGATGCGCGGGCGGGGCAGTTGCCCTGCCGGTCCCCACCCTCAGAAAGGTTGGGGACCACTGGTCTATAGAATTGCTGCCTTGAAAAAACAGAATTTGGGTCTAGTGGCATCTTGAAGACCAACAAAGTTTTATTCAGGGTATAAGCTCTTATGTAGAATCATAGAATCCTAGAGCTGGAAGGTACCTCCAGAGTCATCTAGTCCAACCTCCTGCTCAAGACAGGAACTCACAATTACCTGACCACCCCCAGTGACCCCAATTTCATACCCAAAATATCCCCCCCCCACCAAAAATCTCCAGAATCCAGCCTGGCCTGGAGGAAATTCACCTACCATCACACAGATTCACCTACCATCCGATTTCCAAAGATGGCAAACCCACCACCTCCTGAGGAAGCCTGTTCCACTGAGAAACTGTTCTAACTGCCAGGAACTTCTTCTGGATGTTTAGATGGAATTTCTTTTGAATTAATCCCATCCCATTGGATCGGTCCATCCCTCCGGGGGAAGAGAGAACAACTCTGCTCCATCCTCTATATGGCACCCTTTTAAATACTTGAAGATAGCTATCGGATCCCCTCTCATTCCATCACTCCAGGCTAAACAGACCAAGCTCCCCCAACCTTTCCTCCCACATCTTGGTCTCCAAACCCCTCACCATATTTGTTGCCCTCCTCTGGACACATTCCAGTTTGTCAATATCCCTCTTCAACTGTGGTGCCCCAAACTGAACGCAGTACTCCAAGTGAGGCCGAACCAGAGCAGAATAAAGCGGTACCATCACCTCCCGTGATCTGGACACGACACTCCGTTTGATACAGCCCAAAATCCCATTTGCTTTTTTAGCCACTGAGTCACACTGCTGACTCATGTTCAATATATAGTCTACTAAGACTCCTAGATCTTTTCACATACTACTGCCAAGATTGGTCTGCCCCATCCTATATGGGTATAGATGTTTTTTTCTACTTAAATGCAGAACTTTACATTTGTCTCTACTGAATTTCATTTTATTTAGTTTAGGCCACTTCTTGAGCCTATCAAGATAATCCTCCATTCTGATTCTGTCTTCTGTTGTGTTTGTTTCTCTACATCTTTGTGGTGCCCAAAACTGAACACTGTACTCACAGTGAGGTCTTACCAGAGTGGAGTAAAGCGGCAACATTGCCTCACGTGATCTGGACACTATAGTTCTTTTTAGACAGCCTAAACTCTCATTTGCCTTTTTAGCCAAGGAGTCACACTGCTGGCTCATTTCATTGCTGGGTCTACTAAGACCCCCAGATCCTTTTCACACGTACTACTGCCAAGACAATTCTCACCCATCCTATAGTGATCCATATGATTTTTCCTACATAAATGAAGAAGTTTACATTAATCACTATTGAAATTCATTTTAGCCCAGTTTTCTAGCCTGTCAAGATCATCTTGGATTCTGATTATGTCTTCTGGTATGTTTGCTACCCCTCCCAGTTTAGTGTCATCTGCAAATTTATTAAGTACCCCCTCTATTCCTTCATCCAAATCATTTATGAATATGTTGAAAAACACAGGGCCCAGGACAGATCCCTGAGACACTCTACTCATCAATCCTCTCCAAGAAGATGACAAACCATTTATAAGAACCCTTGGGTGCGATCTGTAAACCTGTTCTTGATCCAACTAACAGTAATAGGGTCCATACCACATTTTACCAACTTGTCAATAAGACTATCACGTGGAACCTTATCAAGAAGGTCCACAGAATTCCCATGATCTAGCGAGGTTGTTGTTGTTGTTGTTAGGTGTGAAGACTTATCCAACCCATCGCAACCCCATAGACAATGATCCTCCAGGCCTTCCTGTCCTCCACCATTCCCCAAAGTCCATCTAAGTTTGCACCTACTGCTTCAGTGACTCCATCCAGCCACCTTATTCTCTGTCGTCCCCTTCTTCCATTGTCCTCAATCGCTCCCAGCATTAGGCTCTTCTCCAGGGAGTCCTTCCTTCTCATGAGGTGGCCAAAATATTTGAGTTTCATCTTCAAGATCTGGCCTTCTAAAGAGCAGTCAGGGCTGATCTTCTCTAGGACTGACCGGTTTGTTCGCCTTGCAGTCCAAGGGACTCGCAAGAGTCTTCTCCAGCACCAGAGTTCAAAAGCCTCAATTCTTTGATGCTCGGTCTTCCTTATTGTCCAACTTTCGCAACCATACATTGCAACTGGGAAGACCATAGCCTTGACTAAATGCACTTTTGTTGGCAGGGTGATGTCTCTGCGTTTTAGGATGCTGTCTAGATTTGCCGTAGCTTTCCTCCCCAGGAGCAAGCGTCTTTGCTGCAGTCCCCATCTTCAGTGATCTTGGAGCCCAGGAAAATGAAATCTGTCACTATCTCCATTTCTTCCCCATCTATTTGCCAGGAATTGAGAGGGCCGGATGCCATGATCTTCATTTTCTTGATGTTGAGTTTCAAGCCAACTTTTGCACTCCCTCTCTTTAGTTCCTCTTCGCTTCCTTCCATTAGAGTGGTATCATCTGCATATCTGAGGTTGTTGATATTTCTCCCTGCAATCTTGATCCCAATTTGTGACTCCTCTAACCCCGCCTTTCTCATGATGTGCTCTGCATACAAGTTAAATAGACAAGGCGACAGTATACAGCCTTGCCGAATTCCTTTCTCAATTTTGAACCAATCAGTGATTCCATGCCCGGTTCTCACTGTTGCTTCTTGACCTGCATATAGATTTCTCAAGAGACAAATAAGATGCTCTAGTATTCTCATCTCTTTAAGAACTTGCCATAATTTGTTGTGCTCCACTCAATCAAAGTCAATGAAGCAGAAGTAGACGTTCTTCTGGTACTCCCTAGCTTTCTCCATGATCCAGCATATGTTGGCAATTTGATCTCTAGTTCTTCTGCCTCTTCGAAATCCTGCCTGTACTTCTGGAGGTTCTCGGTCCACATATTGCTGGAGCCTAGCTTGTAGGATTTTGAGCATAACTTTGCTAGTATGAGAAATCAGTGCAGTGGTATGGTAGTTTGAACATTCTTTGGCATTGCCCTTCTTTGGGATTGGAATGTAAACTGACCTTTTCCAATCCTGTGACCATTGCTGAGTTTTCCAAATTTGCTGGCATCTTTAGCACATTTATTGCATCGTCTTTTAAGATGCTGTCACAACCACTAGTTTTATTGTTGCTCAGACTTCCTAAGGCCCATTTGACTTCACATTCCAGGATGTCTGGCTCCATTGTGGTTATCAGGGATAGTAAGCTCGCTCTTGTATAGTTCCTCTGTATAATTTTTCCACCTTTTTAAATCTCTTCTGCTTCTGCGAGGTCCCTACCATTTTGGTCCCTTATACCCATCTTTGCATGAAACGTTCTCTTCATATCTCCAATTTTCTTGAAAAGATCTCTGGTCCTCCCCATTCTATTGTTTTCTTCTATTTGTTTGCACTGTTCATTTAAGAAGGCATTCTTCTCTAGCGAGGTAGTAACTTAAATATATATATATATTAGGTTAGTGTGATATGATATGACATGACATGCTGACTCTTAGTAATTACAGCCATCTGCTCTAGCTGCTCAAGGACTGACTGTTTGATGATTTGTTGTAAAATTTTGCCAGATATAGATGTCAAGCTGATGGGTTGGTAGTTACTCGGATACCTTTTCCCCCTTCTTGAAGATGGGGACAACATTTGCCAGCCTCCACTCTTCTGGCACTTCACCTGTTTTCCATGAATTGTCAAAATTAATGGACAGAGGCTCAGAAATTACATCTGCAAGTTCTTTTAGTACCCTTGGATGCAATTCATCTGGCCCAGAGGATTTGGTTTCATCCCTCATCATGCCACACTGACCATGATTCCCCTCACAAGAGAAGACTAAGTAGGAATTGAACAGTTTAACCCTCTTTTCATTACCTGTTATGATGTCACTTTCTTGTTCCTGCAATGGCCCTAGCATGACCCTATTCTTTTTCTTACTTTGAATATAACTAAAGAACCCTTTTTTGTTGTATTTAGCATTTCTTGCTAGCCTAAGCTCAGACTGAGCTTTAGCTTTTCTAACACTCTCCCTACATGCATTGGTTGTTTTCTCCTTGGTTATAAGGTCCTCCTTCCATTTCCTGAATGAGTCTTTTTATTACTCAATTCTTTTGAAAGCTGTTCATGGAGCCACCCTGGTTTCTGTAGGTTGCTCCCAGTTTTCCTTCTAAAGGAAATTGTCTGCGATCGTGCCTTCAATATTTCACTTTTGAGAAACTCCCAACTTTCTTGGACTTTCACCTCCTTAAGTTATTTTGACCATGGGATTCTTCCCAACATAACTTTAAGTTTGTTAAAATGTGCTCTCCTGAACTCCAGCCTGTATGTGTGACTATGTACGGCTTTTCTCTTCCCCAAGATCATAAAGTCCAAAACCACATGGTCACGACTACCAAGCACACCCACAACTTTTAATTCACCCAGTTCTTCCCTATTGGTCAGACTCAGGTTTAAAATCGCAGATACCCTTATTTACATTTCCACTTTCTTGGAAATAATGTTGAAGCAGGACAAGAATTTATTGGACATTTCATTTTTAGCAGAGCTGGTTTTCCCACCGATATCTGGGTAATTAAAATCTCCCATGATCACTAGGTCCCATCTCTCTGAGATCTTCATAATCTGGTCTAGGAGCATCTCATCCAAGTCCTCTGTCTGGCCTGGTACTCTATAGCAGACTCCCACCATAGTATACATCAGGCAATATTTCTGATGTACGTGATTGGGTGCTCAAAGCTGACTCACTGATTGATCACTCTTCAATTAAGCTATCACAATCAGCCCTACGGTATAAAACAATTTTAAAAGACCATTCTAGAACATATTTAATCTTAGAATGGCCCGTAATCTTAGAATGGCCCTAACATCTTTGCGGTTTGAAATGATGCCATCAGCCATGCTCTCTGGGCGATATCTCCGAATACCCGCAGCCCAACGCCTGTGTATATGTGGAAATCCACCTGTGGAAGACCTGCCCCACTATGTTTTGGCTTTTCCCCTGTACTCCGAACCCAGGGGCAAATTCCTTGCCAAGTTACTTCCAAACTCATACCCCACTTCTGATTTTGACAAAGTCACCTATCTGTTATCAGATGTCGACCCCTATATTGCATATAGGGTGGCACTTTTCGCTCTGGCCGCCAGGAAGATCCGAGCCAAAGCATTTTTACAGGAGCCTCCACCTTGATACACCATTTTATCCCTCTTATTGTAACTCAGTAGCCTATGTTTACAATTTTATGTATGCAGTATTAGAGAACTACTGTTTTATTTGCACCATATTGTTTTAATTGTGCTGTGTAATGGCCTTTGGCTATATTCAATAAATGTTATCGTATCGTACCCCCAGCATAGTACCACTATTACTCCTTACTCCTTTTATTCTTAGCAAAAGACACTCAACTGAACTCTCATGCTCAGGCACATATATTTCCTCACAAGTATATATATTCTTACCATATTCTTAACATTCAGTAGAAGGCAACTTCATGTGGGTAGCCAGAACATATTGTAGGCAAATACAGAATCATGAGTTGGAAGTGAACATAGAGGCCATCTAGACCAACCTGCTGCTCAGTGCATGAGTAGCCTAAGCACCCATGATATCTGTCCAGCCACTGCTTGAAGACTGCCAGTGAGGGGAAACTCCTTAGGCAGCCCATTCCACTGCTGAACTACTCTGACTGCAAAAGTGTTTTTACTAATATTTAGCTAGTACCATTCTACATGAAGTTTAAAGCCATTAGTCTGCTGCCTACAAGAACCTTTCCCTGCCCTCCTCTAAGGGACAACACAATATGCAGGTTTGAGTGTGACTACAAGAACATATTTGACCTATGGGAGAGCTTGTGTTTTTGTGTGTGTACGGGGGGGGGGGGGGGTGGAATGGTATGTGTATGTGTTGTAATTTATTTTTCTTTCCTCACATGAAAAAAAAACCCATTAGATTTCTGTGGTCCCCAAAGAAGCGGATGAAAAAAAAATCAGCAGAAAAAAATTGTTACCTACGTATGCGGATGGTAATTATGTATTCTGCATGAGATGAAAACACTCTGCCATCCTCTGATAGAGCCTGTTAGTCATTTCATCGCGTTCTGCAGAGCTGATCCTCCTCGGTGTGCACAGAGCACTAATAAAACAAGTTAATGGAGTTTATTCTGTCACCAATACCAGCATTCCAAAGCTCTGATTGCAGGCTGCGGGAAATGGGTGTCTCACCCCCTCTAAAAGGAGAGGCTGTAGCTTTAATAGGTTACCTTTCCAGGGTGCGTTCTATTAAAGATCACTCAGCAGATCAGTAAAGCAAAGGAGGGGGGCGGAGAGTCTTGAAAAGGAGGATGAGGGGAGACAGAAAGGCCGCAGAGAAACTGCAGGGGGAACCTTTGGCTACCAACTCCTTTGGCTGCCTTGGACATTTCTTTCTTTCTTTCTTTCTTTCTTTCTTTCTTTCTTTCTTTCTTTCTTTCTTTCTTTCTTTCTTTCTTTCTTTCTTTCATTCATTTATTCATTCATTCATTCATTCATTCATTTGATTTTTTAAAAATATTTTAAGCCACCATAGACCTGGGCCTATTCTGCACACAATAGATAATGCACTTTCAATTAACTTTAGAAATAGATTTTCCTGTTCTGCCAAAGCACATTGAAAGTGCATTATTCTATGTGTGCGGAATGGGCCCTGGTGGAAGAGTGCCATTCTGCAGGCCCTGTAAAATGTTAAATATACACTTGGCTCCTTTACATACAGTGATCTAATATGTTAACTATGTGGGACACTAAGGACCTTAATTGATTCTGTGGACCAGAAGGCCAGAGAAAACTCTTTGAGGCCTCTCATGTTTCTAAAGCAGGCCCTGGTCCAGAGGAGCAAGTGTCCCGTGAGTGTCCTAGAGGAGCCAGCCTTTCTCCAAAGTATGCTGAGGGAGGAAAGGCAGCAACTTTAATTCTGGAGAAAGTGTATTTCACCTGCCACCACTTTGTAAAATACGTGGGGAAACCCACATATAGGTAATTCACCCAGCCCCAGAGAGCTGTTTTGCAGATATAATTACGCACGTCATCGCACACGCCCACACCCACGTACATACTGTGGTATTCTTCCTGACCCTGTTGACCAAGCTGGATGTATCTTATGATGTATCTGAGAATGTGCTTTCTCCCCCGGTGTCGGTGTGGCAACTTGTGCCCGACGGCAGCCAGAGTGACGCCAACGTGTTTAATGTTAATTGTGATATTTAATGTCTAACTTGCAGCACAGAGCGGTGCCAGCCCAGAGAAAGGAAATCAAACATTGTTTTCCCTGAGCTCCACAATTGCATGATGTTCCTGCTAAAATATGAGGTTAATTATAAGATTCAGCGGTAATCAAGTGAATTAATAGGAACAACACAACTTCATTTTCGCAGAGACCTCTAGACTATCCCCCTAAGTAAATATTGAGAGGATATTCTGTCTCAGATAATGGATTTAATAGTTACATGGAAGACCATGGTACGGGTGGACTTAAATCAATGTAGGTTGCTAATTTAAGATATCCTTCAGTATACTGCGAGGAAGAATAATGCATTCGCCTACTCGCGCCGTCTAATTGCTATTAAAGTCTGCTTTCTTACCCACCACAGCCTGGGATCAAAGAAATGCATTTTCATTACGGAGCACCTCTATTTTACTTCCATATCTCCTTGGAGGAGACGTCGCTGGTCGGCGCACGGCATACTAATTGAGGAAGGGCACATTTTCTTCTGGAGGCCTCTGAAGGCCCACATTTGGGCTTTGAAATCTGCTAATGGAGTCAAACCCTTCCGGGGCCTGTGCTGTGTGTAGAAATGTGACCCTGTCTCAACTGGGGTGGGGCATCACGAGGCATCCCGGGCCGTGAAGAAAACCCAGCTAAGAAGGTACTTTGCAGGCAGTTCAGGGCACGCCCTCAGACATTTTTCTGTAACAAAGAAAATGTGAGAATGACAGGGAAGGCAGAGGATTAAAAATATATATATATATATATTACTTCATTTACACCCTCCTTTTGACCCAATAGGGAGCCAAAGCAGCTTGTATCATTCTCTCTTGCTCCATTTTATCCTCACCCCAACCTTGTGAGGCTGGTGAGGCTAAGAGCACATGACTGACCCAAGGCCACTCAGAAAGCTTCCATGGCAAAGTGGGGGTTTGAACCTGGGTCTCCCAGTCTAGTGCTCTAACCACTTCACACCACTGGCTGCATTGCAGGACTCTATCGACATATTTGTTATCTATGGAACAGCAAGGAAAGGTGTTGCAGTTTTAAACCATTGCACACAAAACACCAGCCCTGGCTAAATGGGGAGCATCTCTGTGCAGTGGATGTGCTTGGGGTCACTTCCCACAGCATTCCCAGAGCCTGCTTTCTCCCAGCACACCTTGGGCATCATGCTGGTTAGAGCCTGGCACATGAATGCATTGACCAGATGGGGGCGGAAGAGGCTGTGGAGCATGAGGAGAGCCCTGCTGGATCAGACCGCTAGTCCATCTAGTCCAGCCTCCTCTCTCACATAGTGGCCAACCATTTTCTCTAGAGATGGGCAGCAATAGAGCATAGAGGCCAAAGGCTTCATGAGAACATCAAAAGAGCCCTGCTGGATCAGACCAATCATACATCTAGCTCAGCATCCTGCCTCATGCAATGGCCAGCCAGTTCCACTAGCCAGCCGACAACTGGGCACAGAGGCCAAGGCCTTCTCATAAGAACATCAGAAGAGCCCTGCTGGATCAGACCATCTAATCTAGCGATCCCCAACCTGTGGGCCGTGGACCACGTGGTCCTTCAACTAATTGGAGGTGGGCCCTGAAGGACACCTTCTCTCCCCCCCCCCGGCCCTTTACAACACACTTTGGGTGTCCTTGTCTCCCATCACTCCCAGATGGGACTCTCTCGTTGCAGAGAAACAAGCTCAGGGTTCCCATTGATTTGTCATTGTCATGAGTTAAAATTTCCATGAAAATAAAATGTTCCTTATGTTCATTGTTGTGGCGTGTCTGTATCTTATTTTGAAGGTATGTTTAAACATTACCATAGCGACCAGAGAGCGTTAGGGCAGTGGTTGAGAGTAGAGGAGTAAACTGCCCCCCCCCATCGGGCCTCAGTAAAAGGCGTTGAGTGGTCTCCGGTGATAAAAAGGTTGGGGACCACTGACCTAATCCATCTAATCCAGCATCCCATCTCACACAGTGGCCAACCAGTTCCTCTGGAGGGCCAACAACTGGGCACAGAGGCTGAAGCCTTCTCCTGATGTTGCCTCCTAGCTGTGAGATTCTAAGGATTAGTTCCTCTGGATGTGGAGGCTCTGCCCCCCCTGTCACCATGGCTATCCTCCATAAATCTATCTAACCCCCCATTTCAAGCTGTTTATTCCTGTGGCCATCCCTACCTCCGTTGGCTGCAAATTATACATTCTAATCACTCTCTGTGTAAAGTTGTATTTCCTTTTGTCTGTCTTGAACCTACTGCTCATCAGTTTCATTGGATGTCTGTGAATTCTAGTATTTTAGAAGAAGGAGAAAAACATGATAGTATTCCCCACTGAGTGTTCATTGCAGATGTCTTCATACAATTTCTCAACCACATTTCAGACCAATTGGTATTTGTTCTAACAAAAATCTCCACTGTCTGAATCCCCCCCCCCCGAGTCTAGAAGGAAGTTTGTCACATCAGTGGACATAGCTCAACTTCCTTTTTATCTGTTTCAAGCATCTGGAAAAGTGGACATGTTCTTCGGCCTGCAGTTCATGGTTGTTCAGAGAAGTCCTCTTAATTCTTCTTCACCCTATTTCTCCTGAACTCGAGCAATTTATTTCTTTTCCAGGTTTTAGGAAATTTTGTCCGTTTCTAATCAACTCTGCTTTGATAAAAGGGAAATTCAAAGAAAGGAGGTGTTAGGAAGGGAGGTTTGGCGATATTTTGAACATGCACTCTGTACATGCTGAGAGGCAGGCAATATCTGCCCTAACCTTCCTTTGCTCTTGCTGGAACGTTATCCTGTGGTGTGTAATATTAAAAAGGACTGCAATTTCAAAAAAGATGCATTGATTTCTTGTCAAAGAGAAATCCCTCTTTTAAGAGAGAGAAAAGAACAAGAGAAATCAATTGCTATATCTAAAACATTGAATTTGAGGGAAAGACCTTCCCTTCCTCATTGTCATGTTCCACGGTAATTTTCCCCCAAAAGGGAAACTCAGAGTCCTGGTAGAAACTTCAGTAGTTTAGTGAGGAGACGGCAAACAGCTACACAGGATGCTCTATTGCTAAAGCTAAAGCTGAAAACACACCCAAGTTGGGAGCAGATATAGAGCCAGCCACCCCCCACCCTCCATTTGTTTCCATAGCCTGTGATCTTACAGGATGTATCGCCTTATCATCAAACAGTATGCACAGTTTACAACTTGACACCTAGAGGGAAGAAAAGACAGCCAGAACATATAATAGAACTGCTGATTATCTGAATTTAGGCAGTTCCTGGGGCGGGGGAGGAGAAGGGCTTGTGTCCATGCTGGGCTCCTGTGGCCTTTTCTTGCATGCCCAGGGAAATGCCAATCACCACTTTGGGGTTGGGGGGGGGGCGAATTTCCTCAAGGCCAGACTGGCCAGGGACTCTGGGTGTTTGTTTGGGGGGGGGGGCATCCCCTGGGCATGGATGGCCAAAAGGGCCAGGAGACGAGGGAGAGAGGGCAAGAGGGAGGAAGGCTGCTCCAAGAGGATTCTGGGATATCGGTCAAGCCACCATGGCATGTTATATTTATGTGGGCAGAATAGTGCTAATGTGAGCCACCATCAAGTGAAGGCATGTAAAGGAACCAATCACAGACCTTATATTATGGACCAATCAAAAGGCTGCCTTAAGGGCCAATCAAAGTTCTTGGCAGGCTCACTGGATTGTTATATAAGTTCGGGCTTTCCCCACAGTTGCTGTTTGGTATTTCATTGGTGTTTAGGACAATACAAAAGTTGTGTTTTCAAAGAACGTGTGAACTGGGCTTGCTGAAGCCACAGACTTATGAGCAGGAGCCATTGAGCCGGCCGGGTGTCCTCATTAAGAGCAGCAGACCCTGACCTGGAAAGCCAGGCTGGACTCCCCAGTCCTCCTCCGCATGCAGCCAGTCAGGTGACCTCGGCCTCATCACAGCCCTGCCAGACCTGTTCTCACAGAGCACTTCTGTCAGAGCTCTCTCAGGCCCACCGACTTCAAGGGTGTCTGTTGTGTAAAGAGGGAAGGGAAGGCGACTGGAAGCCACTCTGAGACTCTTTGGGGCAGTGTAAATTGGGGCATAAGAACCAACTCTTCTCTGTCTTTTTGGTGCCGCAAACCTTGGCCAGCCTATTGGCTGACCTCAGGCTAATTCAATCTTTATGTTAAAAAAACCCTTTAATATTAAAATATTCTTTCACAACTAAAAGCAGGATTAACTGGTCCCAACAACAGATAAAGCAGCAGTGGGTTAATCTCATTTGCAAAGCTTAATTCATTCAAATTAATGTTAATTCAAGCATTACTGTTATACGGCATTGCCTGGGCAGCAATAACACGGGGAGATACTCTGTAAACCGGCAGAGCTTGGTCTTTCATGTTTCTCACTGAGTGCAGGCCCAGCTTCCCCCCTTCAATTATCCTGTTCTGAAGAAGTGAGGGGTGGCACACAACAGCTCCTCCCCTGCCACGGGTCTGGCCAGTCTTGAAGGGACTCCCAGACTCCTGGTCTTTTCTGCTGCTCCAGACAGACTCACCTGGCTGCCCCTCCTGACTAAACTGTACTGTTATCTTGGCTCATCTTTTCCATTCCCCTGACCTTCTTGTTGCCAGTTACCCAAAGGGCTTGCCCATTTCGCTGTCACAGATTTCATGATTCTTGCCTCCACTGATGATGTTAGCCATTCAGTCATGTCTGACTCCTGGCAACCCAATGGGCCAACCGTGGTCACGTGATTAGATCTTGCACCGCTTCTTTAAGTTGCATAGTGATCTGGCCGGTGTCCATTTTGATCATGTCTTAACTACCGCGTTCTTTGCCAGCCTGGTTTCCTTTTACTATGGACCAATCCTGGCACAATTGCTTTCTCCATTGAGTTGGATTGCATGATACAAAGTAAATGAGTTTTGTGATTTTGCCTTCCAGTAATGGATCAGGCTTTATGCGCTCCAGCATTTCCTTGTTTGTGGATTTGCTGTCCATGGAACCTGCAGAAAGCTTCTCCAGCACCAGAGTTCAAATCAATCAATTCTCCTCCTGTCTGATTTCTTCATTGTCCAACTTTCACAGTCATAAGCGGCTAATGGAAATATGACAGATCTGACTAATCTGCATATGGTAATCAGGCTTATGTTCTTGCTTTTCCATGTTCAGTTCCAGCTTTGCTTGTTGAGCAACGCAGAGCAAGATGAAGTTTAATTTCCATACTGCAACCACCACTCTGACCCACTTGTGATCCGTTTGCCTCCCTTACTCTGCCACGTTTCCCCAGGACTTGAGTAGAATGCAGAATTCACAAAAGTGGTTGGGCCTTGTTGCAGACGGATGTGGCTCCCATAGGTAGCATGGCATGTTCTCTCGTGCCCGTCAAGTCTTTGAGAAAGCAGGTGGGGTGAGATGGGGCTTTTGTCCCGCTTAAATGCATCATGGTCAATAGATTCAGAGTACCTTTATTGGCATAAACCTCATGGTCAATAGAGGTTCTGTCAACATTTTTTGAAGAGTTACGATTAGAGTTATAGAGAACCATGTTCCCTGACTTGTAGCTAGTTCTACCTCCCTTGACAGCCAGGGTGTGATTTTGCCCACTGCCCCATCACAGAATATCAATGGTGCCTGCAGGCTCAAAAAGCTGTGGGTCCCCTGCTCCAAATGATGGCCCCAGTCAGAAAATTCCCAGATCAAAACATCTTGAGTGAAACTCTAGGAATTTCCCCTCAGCTCTGTGGTAAAGAACAGAGAACTTTGCTATGGTGGCCATTTCCCCACTCACACTCTTCAATATCTTGAGGGTGGGAGATGGGCTGGGTATGGGGAATTCCCTACTGGAATTGAGCAACTGAGAAATGTATCTCAGTCAGAGAAGAAGAAGAGTTGGTTCTCATATGCTGCTTTTCTCTACCTGAAGGAGTCTCAAAGTGGCTTATATTCTCCTTCCCTTTCCTCTCCCCACAACAGACACCCTGTGGGGTGGGTGAGGCTGAGAGTGCGCTGATATCACTGCTCGGTCAGAACAGCTTTATCAGTGCCGTGGCGAGCCCAAGGTCACCCAGCTGGTTGCATGTGGGGGAGTGGGGAATCAAACCCGGCATGTCAGATTAGAAGTCCGCACTCCTAACCACTATACCAAACTGGCTGCTTCTGAAAACAATACTGGATGGTGAAGGCAAAGAAATGAAGGCCATTCCCTTCATAGCCAGTTTGTACATAGAGATAAGATGATGCAGCCCTTCCATTCTGCCCTGCATTCTTTCCCCGGGTCTGGAGCGGACATGAAGGGTGTGTGCAGATTGCAGTTCACTTGTACCCCCATCATCTTACTGATGTTAATCTATACATTGCTGTAATACTTTGATAGGATTAGATATATAACTGCACACAGATTCTCCTTCAGTGGTATTTTACGAGTGTGCACACTGTGTACGTGTCAGGATCATTTTAAGCATCCGTATTCAGCCATGTTCTTTACTGTTGCCATGTTTATGTTTCCTGCAGGGGATGGAATCATTGTTGGTTGATCTTGGGAATGTTTGGTAGTCTAGGGCAGGGGTAGTCAACCTGTGGTCCTCCAGATGTCCATGGACTGCAATTCCCATGAGCCCGTGCCAGCGTTCGCTGGCAGGGGCTCATGGGAATTGTAGTCCATGGACATCTGGAAGACCACAGGTTGACTACCCCTGGTCTAGGGTGCTTTGTAGTTTCATTTTGATCTATGTGTCGGCTATGTCTGTTGGGAGAAGAAGAAACTTCAGAACAATCTACACAGCACTGTCCTTAGAGCCATGGAGTCTGGAGGTTGGGGATCACACCTGGGTGCAACAAATGTGCCTCGGAAGTGAGGTGGCATGACATGGCATGAAGGTGGAGCTGATCAGGAATATATTTATAGGTATTGCAATGTAGTCCTAATAAGTATCGTGAGCTTAGTTGGTTTCATTTCAATAAATCACTTTTGCTGAACACGCCCATCTTGTTTATTTGATAAATCAACTGGGAACGTGACAGAATGTCCACCAATAAATGCCACCCACCCCAAAATATTGTTAGAACTGCATGCACAATCATATCTAGACAGCAGTTTTGTTATGTTTTACCATTACGGATGTGATTGTTCTCACTGTGCCTGTGAGTATGTGTATGGACACAAATGAATGTAAAGTTGCATCCAAGAGATGATGTATGAAAACCGAAAACAAAATGAAACATCAGCTCCATTTCAGAAGAAGAAGAAGAAGCCAGATTTATACACTTCTGGTTGCATCCGTTGGCTCACTAAAAGGAACAGAATATTTGGCTAGACCAACCTGA
Organism: Paroedura picta; assembly: GCF_049243985.1. Classification (NCBI taxonomy): domain Eukaryota; kingdom Metazoa; phylum Chordata; class Lepidosauria; order Squamata; family Gekkonidae; genus Paroedura; species Paroedura picta. The sequence continues at coordinate 127,253,623 of NC_135374.1, read as the reverse complement.
CCCAGCAAAGCAATTCTTACATTTTTAGGCCTATCACCATCTGTGTCTGAAGTGGGTCAGCTCCAGTTCCACCAGGATTTCCACAGAATGGCAAATAGTACTCCTGGGGGGGGGGGGGATTCTATTTCCTTCATTTCTTGATTGTGAGCTATAGCTGGAAACAGAACGTTTGCCTGGCTGGACCTTGATTGGCCCAGCAAGGCCATATTTTTTCCTCTGGGTTTACTTTTGGGATGCAAGTGTGCTTAGTTCACTTTCTTTTCAGATTTGCACTTTATTTTCCTTTCCTGCACTTTATTTGCAGATTTTTCAAAAAGCCATTTTTGGACCAAGGCTACCACTGGCCTCGTGTCTCCCTGCGCAAAATGACCTTTCCACAACCAGTGGTCTGTTTTTCAGCATTGGAAGGGCAGCACGCTTCAGGGACCAGGGAAAGAAAACAGGACCAGACGTCTGTGTACATGTAAGCCGCCACCATTCTAAAACAAGCAGAAGTTTCCCTGTTTATATAAAGTCAGGAGGAAAAGTGATGTAAGGAAATGTTGTTTAAGGAAGTCCTTCCTCCCTTCAGATATCTTTCAAACAATCTAAAGCGGATTCTGGCAAGCCCCCAACATACCTGGGTTGTCTCTTCAGTGAAGGCAAACTCCTTAAGACAAATAAACAAGGCCTGCTAAAAATACACAAGCCCAGGCTCACAGATTTCCTGAACTGGTAATGGAACTTTGATTAACCCCTTCATTCAAAGTGCAAAGCTTAAGGTGTGTAGCTGCATTTGCTCATCTCTTACTACTGTTCTCAGTCTGGGTTTGTAAGCTGTTTGGGGATAGAGAACTATTCCTTTGTCCAAGGTACTCTACAAAAGCACTATGCTGGGTGATGATAATCACCCACTGGGACCCCATACACACGTTCCAGGCATGCTAAATAGCCCCAGCCACAAAGCATGCTTCCTATTGAACTACTACTACTACTACTACTACTACTACTACTACTACTATTTATTTATTTATTTATTTATTTATTTATTTATTTATTTATTTATTTATTTATTTATTTATTTGCCACATAACTGCCACTCTTGGCAAACCAGCTCACGGTGTTTTATAACATTTCATACAAACCTTATACATGATTACTCTTAATATTTGTGAACCTGGCCAGGGGGTGGAGCGTGTCCAGAGTGTCCGAGTTGGAATAGGGCCAATCAGGGTCCGGCCAGCAAAGCACCCACACAGCTCACGCCCTCCCAGCCCGGACACTCGCCCCTTCGCTACTCTCATCACACACACCCCCGCCTACCCATGCCAGCACTTCTATGACACTCTGCCGCTCCACCCAGGGGCCTGTAGCGCCCTACCACCACTGCCACCCATGGTGGCAATGAAGGACGGCCTCACAAACCGCCGCTGAACAGTCGACCAACCTCCTGCGGTAATGACAAGAATGGCCCGGTGGTAGCGGAGGCCGCCCCACGGCAGATACTGCGCCCACCACACACTGCTCGTGCACACGGACCCCACCTCTGAGGGGCGCTACCCAATGGCAACAACACCATGCTGCCAGCCATGACCACGACCCGCTGTTGTATGCTGCACCTGCCGAGGGTGATGAGAAGGAGGCAGCTCCAGACCCACGGCGTCAAAGGCCACACCAACAGCTGCACTACACTCCCTGTGCCCACAGAGAGCCCTCTCAGCGGCTGCAGCCACCACCAGCCACGCGGTGGGCCTGCTACCACCTTCCAGATCCGCCCCTGGCCTCCAGCGCCTGACGCAACCCCTTCTACATCATGGAAATTCATTGGGGCAGGGTCTTCTTCCTCTGATCCCACTCCACTTCGAAACCAGGATACCTCAACAGGGTTGGTTTTTCTTCTCCCCCACCCCTTCCAGGACTGAACTACTCACTGGACTGGCTCTTCTTCTCCTCCTCTTCATCCTCATCATCATCCCCATCCCTCCCTCCCTCCCACTATGCCTGAGGTACCCACTGGGCTGGCTTGTCTTCTTCTGCTGCTGCTTCTCTTCTCCCTCCCTCCCTCCACACCCAAGCTACTCACTGGGGCTGGCTGTTCTTCTTCAGCTGCTGTTCCTGCTTTTCTTCTCCCTCCCCCTCCACTTTCTCCATACCAGGGCTACTCACTGGAGTCAGCTCTTCTGCTGTTGCTGCTTCTCCTCTCCCTCCCTTCCTGCCTGAGCTACCCACTGGGGCTGGCTCAGCTTCCTCCCAGCACGTTCCAAGGGTGGCAGGAAGTTGGGGGCGGAGAGCTGACTCCTTATCAGCCCTTCTTGACTGAGGGCTCCCTCCCAATCCAGGCTCAGCTACAGAGGAGGGCTATTACTGGCCGACAGCCAGTCAGGTAGTGAGTGACCTGTCATTTTCAAAAATATATGATTTACTGATTATCACTCAGATTGATATACTGCCCTTCCAAAATTTGCCCAGGGCAATATACATCAAGAATAAAATACATACATAAATAATATTCCAATTAAACTTTGAACCAGCCACTCTCAACTTTTTTGTTTACTTTTGAGAACCCCCCAAAGCATTCTTCAGGCTTCTAGGAACCCCAGAAGTGTCTCATTGGTGTAGAATATGGTTGGGAAGCATAGCTGTCTATATGCCCACCTGGGGCCCAGCCCCTTCCCACCCCCTCCAGGCCCATCACTGGTCATTGGGTGGGCAGGTCAACATGACTATATATGATATGATAAATGTTTGGCAAATTTTATATTAAAATTAATTAATGGCCACCTGTTTGGGAAACCCTTCCAGGGCCATCAGGAAACCTCTGGTTGAGAAAACCTGATTAAAAAAGCTAAATTCTAAAGCAATAATTTAAATGCATGTCTAGGGGCAGCTGTCCGGTCATAAATTGTCTATGTCTCTCCAGAGGTTTCCCCCTTTGGGAATTTCTGATAGGGCATTTCTGATGGGGGGGGTGCACACTGGCCCCTACCAAAAGCTTGGTGGAAGAGCTCCATTTCACTGGCCCTGCAGTACTGTGTCAGCTTGTTTATGTCAACAAACAAACATGCACACTAAAACCAAATGGCAACACAGAGTTGTCCAAGGCAAAGCAACTCCCCCTGGCCACCTAAGCAGCCCCCCCCCCAATCATAGCCATCTTTAGCGAGGACCCCTTCCTCTCTGTCCAAAACTACAATGCCAACCTAGGGAACATGCACTTATGTAGATCTGAGTCCCCTTGTAATAATGGTAAACTCTGTTACTGGTGGGTCAAGCTTTGGAGGATCCCTATTTGTGTTTCCAGAGTTAGAAAGCCCCACCATCACTGTTCATTTTCACATCAGAGATTTATCTGGAGAGGCCTGGTTTTCTGAGCATGCCCCAAATCTCAAAGATTTCTTCAGGTATCATATGCGTGCTGAACAATCACCTACAGAGCCCAAATTCAACCAGAATTTGGTGTGATTTTTGGGTTGAGGTGTGGTTCATATACATTCCTAAAAATAATCTATTCTACAATTTGGAAGAAATACCAGGTGGGGGGAAATAGGGGAAGGAAGGAAGGAAGGAAGGAAGAAGAAGAAGAAGAAGAAGAAGAAGAAGAAGAAGAAGAAGAAGAAGAAGAAGAGTTGGTTCTTATATGCCACTTTTCTCTACTCAAAGGAGGCTCAAAGAGGCTTACAGTTGCCTTCCCTTACCTCTCCCTGTGAGGTGGGTGAGGCTGAGAGAGCCCTGGTATTACAGCTTGGTCAGAACAGCTTTATCAGTGCTGTGGTGAGCCCAAGGTCACCCAGGTGGCTGAATGTGGGGGCACGCGGAATCAAACCCAACTCGCCAGATGAGAAGTCCGCACTCCTAACCACTACACCAAGCTGGCTCTCTAGGTAGATGCATAAATACTAGAATCCTAAAATCCTAGGGTCCAGGAAGGGTCCATCCAGGCCATCTAGTCCCACCCATTAATCAAGGCAGGATCGGCCTAAAGCATCCAGGAGAAGGATCTGTCCAGCTGCTGCTTGAGGACTGCCAGTGAGGGGGAGCTCCCCACCTCCTTAGGCAGCCCATTCCACTGCTGAACTACTCAGGATGTGGAAATTCTTTTTCCTGATTTCTAGCCAGTACCATTCCACACATACTTTAAAGCCATTACTGCAGGTCTTCTCTGCTTCCAACAGGAACTGTTTCCTGCCCTCCTCCAAGTGACAACCTTTCAAATACTTAAAGAGGGCTATCATGTCCCCTCTCCACCTCTTCTCCCAGCTGACCATGCCCAAGTCCCTCAGCCTCTCCTCACAGGGCTTGGTCCCCAGGCCCTGGATCATCCTCGTCACTCTCTTCTGCACCCTCTTAATCTTGTCCACATCCTTTTTGAAGTGTCTTGTGAGGTTCATCTTCTCAGAAAAGTGACATTCATAAAACAGCATAACAGAGCCACGTGCTTTGTAAGCACGTGAAATAAAAAAATCACATTGGGCATGTGTATGAAGTGCAAGAGAGCAACTTCTGAATAAGTGATCTGTAAAAATACCTTAAGGGTCTCGAAACAGAAAACTATACGCAATTATGTCTTTTATGGTAAAACACATGTGCAGCATCGTAGACAATTAGGTAATCACTTGGAGTGATTATGCATGAAACAAATGCATTAAATGGGATTTGGACAAGGAGACGTGGCACGCAGGAACAAAACGACACATGGTTTATGAGGATTACACAGAGTGTTTACACTCAAATATACTTTTAAAAGGAATCTCTGTGTTTTAATTTGCAACAATGAGTGGTCCCCAGGATAGAGGCTTGATTTGATTTCCATTCTGGAACGCGCACACACACACATACACACCCATTTAGAGTGCTGATTTGGATTACCCCTGGCTCACCAAGTGGCTAAGAGCTCACTGAAGGGTTTCTTTCTTTGATTGCTTTGAAAGATACTGGAGGCGCCTATAGAGTTCTTAAGGGAAGGGGAATTCTTTTATTTTCCCCCCCTGAAATTCACATTTTTTTAGATATACCCCTTGATTCCTCTTTTTTTTCTTTTTTAAAGAGGCATTTCACTTTCATTTCTCTTTAAGAGAAACCCATGCTCCCTTTTGGAACTTCACCTTCTTCAGTCATTTTATGGGCTAGATTCGAGACCAGCCAGACATTTGGGGTATCAGCTTTCTTTTTTCTTTTTTTAAGACCAAAGTTCCCTTCATCAGCTACAATGGCTTTATGTTGCATTCCACAGAGTGGTGCTGTAGAAGGACGGTAGGAAGGCCTGGGAAGACATAGCTTAGGCGTGAACCTAACATATGACTTCATTGGTTGCCGCAGAGATCTAGTAGTTTGGAGAGACAGAGACAAAGTTCCCTCTTTTGACTCTCTCCGTCCTGTGCATAATTTGATAGCCATGACTCCAACTTGACACGGCTGAGGGATGGGGCTCTACGGGGACACACCAGGCAACTGAGTGCCCAGGAGCTTGCTGGGGCAGGGCAGTCTGGTGACGTGGTGTGTCACCGGGGCTGGGGGAGGGTCAGGCTATAAAGAGCACCACGTGCATCATCCCAGCTTCTTTCCCAGATGCGGCTTGAGAACAGCAGCCCTCCCACCCTCCCCATGTTCCGTGGTTAATGTTGTCCCGTGTTGTGCTATGTTGAATGGTTGGTTGTTTTTGCTAATTCATCACAGCTGGCGGTTGGCATGAAACAAAGCCTGGTTTTTTGGGGGGGGGGGAATTCCATCTGCGTATCAGACTCCCCAGGTTTAGAGCATCCTTAAGAGGTGGCTGGCGTGAGCACCATCAACCCAGCTGCAAAAGTGGGGGGTCCCCTGACAGGATGGCCTGGGGAGGACTGGACAAGGTGTGGGCCCCATCTGGGGTTCCCGGGTGGATACTTCCCTTGGGTGGGATCCCAGCGGCTTGAGGATCTGAGTTCCAGGACAGGGAACCAATGTGATTCCCAAGGTCCACTGGTCCAGGCTCCTACTCCCATGCTCCTTGACAGGGATGTTGAATAAAATCTGTGGCCAAATCTGCCCTCATGCTGGTCAAGCCTCTGTCATGTTCCCCTCAGTCATCTCTTTTCTAAACTGAAAAGTCCCAGATTCTTCAGCCTTTTCTCACAGGAAAGACACAACTCCCTAATTTTGAAAGACACGGTGGAATAGAAATGTCACAATGAATAAAATAATTGTTGTGGTTACCCTGTGCTTTTTCCAGCTCTGCAAAGCCCTTTCTTGAAAGATGGTGACCAGGTCTGAGTACAGTGTCCCCCAATGGAGCAGCACCTTAGATCTGTCCAGGGGCATTATAATAATGTCCGGGGGACATTATAACATTATAATATTTATTTCCAATCCCTTTTCTAATAATCCCCATAGAGTTTGCCCTTTTCACTGCTGCAGCACACTGGGTGGGCAGTTGGTATTACTATTTTGCTTCATGCCCCTTAATTTTAAGGTAAAGGTAAAGGTTGTCAATGGTGTTTCATCAGACTGGAGAGAGGTGAGTAGCGGGGTACCTCAGGGCTCGGTGCTCGGCCCGGTACTTTTTAACATATTTATTAATGATCTAGATGAGGGGGTGGAGGGACTACTCATCAAGTTTGCAGATGACACCGAATTGGGAGGACTGGCAAATACTTCGGAAGATAGAGACAGAGTTCAACGAGATCTGAACACAATGGAAAAATGGGCAAATGAGAACAAGATGCAATTTAATAAAGATAAGTGTAAAGTTCTGCATCTGCGTCAGAAAAATGAAAAACATGCCTACTGGATGGGGGATACGCTTCTAGGTAACACTGTGTGTGAACGAGACCTTGGGGTACTTGTGGATTGTAAACTAAACATGAGCAGGCAGTGTGATGCAGCGGTAAAAAAGGCAAATGCCATTTTGGGCTGTATCAACAGAGGCATCACATCAAAATCACAAGATGTCATAGTCCCATTGTATACGGCACTGGTCAGACCACACCTGGAGTACTGTGTGCAGTTCTGGAGGCATCACTCCAAGAAGGATGTAGATAAAATTGAAAGGGTACAGAGGAGAACGACGAGGATGATCTGGGGCCAAGGGACCAAGCCCTATGAAGATAGGTTGAGGGACTTGGGAATGTTAGGCCTGGAGAAAAGGAAGTTGAGAGGGGACATGATAGCCCTCTTTAAGTATTTGAAAGGTTGTCACTTGGAGGAGGGCAGGATGCTTTTTCTGTGGGATGCAGAGGAGAGGACACGCAGTAATGGGTTTAAACTTCAAGTACAACGATATAGGCTAGATATCAGGAAAAAAATTTCACAGTCAGAGTAGTTCAGCAGTGGAATAGGCTGCCTAAGGAGGTGGTGAACTCCCCCTCACTGGCAGTCTTCAAGCAAAGGCTGGATACACACTTTTCTTGGATGCTTTAGGATGGTTAGGGCTGATCCTGCGTTGAGCAGGGGGTTGGACTAGATGGCCTATATGGCCCCTTCCAACTCTATGATTCTATTCTAGGTGTCCCCTGTGCAAGCACCGAGTCATGTCTGACCCTTGGGGTGATGCCCTCTAGCGTTTTCATGGCAGACTCAATATGGGGTGGTTTGCCAGTGCCTTCCCCAGTCATGACCGTTTACCCCCCAGCAAGCAAGTTGGGTCCTCATTTTACCGACCTCGGAAGGATGGAAGGCTGAGTCAGCCTTGAGCCGGCTGCTGGGATTGAACTCCCAGCCTCGTGAGCAGAGCTTTCAGACTGCATGTCTGCTGCCTTACCACTCTGTGCCACAAGAGGCTCTTCTTTATTTTTAAGGCAATGTAAAAGTAAAACCAGTAAACTTAGTGGCATAAATTGAGCGTCAACCCAAAATTCTAGAGTAGAAGTTTCAGCTGAAAGGCCTTTGCGTGTCCTTGTGATTTTTCCTCTGAGAAGGGGGGGGGGGCTGTTGAGCAGAAGAATTAAAAGGTGGAATGCCTGGGTCAAGATTTTAACTAAAACAATTGATCTTTACAAATTACAGTGAGCTGACATCCAAAATACATCAACATCTCAGAACACAACGTCAGGGATTCCTTTGGTCCCTCCTTCTCTTGCCTCCCTTCTTCAGCAACAATCTCGCCCAGTTGGACCCCAGAAACTGTGGAAACCACAAGTTCACTATGTTTGAGCTTAGATATGTGAAGATCCTAAGAGGAAAACATGAGTTTAGTTCAAGCTCTCCTCTGCTACCCTTGCACAGGGGCTCAGGGCACAACTCCTAGATATTTTCTAAGTCACTGTTTCCTGTCTCCTCCTGGGCTAGTAGATTCACTCTCATGCCAATGAGATTTTTTAAAAAAATCATTTTCTGCATGAATGGAATTGCCACCCTAAGGTAGCCCAAACTCAAAATGAATGTCCATACTCGGTTTGCCATTTCTGGATTGGAAAAAACCTGAAGATTTGGAGGGGTTGGGGTCTAATGCCATAGAGCAGCGGTCCCCAACCTTTTGATGGTCAAGGACCGCCTCCGGGGGTGGGGAAGAGCCGGTGGCCCGGGCGCTGCACATACGCGTTAGTGCCCCCTGGTGGTGAAAATGCGCATGTGCGGAGCTGCCACACATGTGTGTTTTCACCACCAGGGGCGCTAATGCGCATGCATGGAAGCGCCGTGCATGTGCGTTTGTGTCCGCTGGCGTGCCGGCGGTCGTGCCTGCCTCCCCCCCATGGCAGCAAGAAGCTAGCCGGGCCGCGAGCGAAGTGGCCGATTTGGCGGCCGCTTCTCTTGCGGCCTGGTGAGCTACTCGCTGCGGGGGTGGGAGAGGCAGGTATGGCCGCCGCCGGCCCGCTACCGAGGTCTTTGTGGCCCGATACTGGGCCGCAGAATGGGGGTTGACGACCCCCACCATAGAGTTCAATCCCAATATCCATTTCCTCCCGGGGGACTGATGTCCTTTGCCAGGAGACATGGAGTTTGGCAACTTTATTCCAGACACACATACAAGGTATGACCTCTTGCTTCATGCTGAATCCCGACTTCCAAACCGGAGGGCTTTCTTCTCTCATTCATGTGATAACATGTTTCAACTTTCCTCTTTTTTGATCTTCTCAACCCATTGTTTCCCCAAATGATTTGATTTCTGTCTTTTGGGAAAGAAGGCAGTCCAAGCACATGACCTGGGAGGCGCGGGAGGCATCTTTCTGCTGCAGACATTCTCCCCACATCAGCACCTCCTTCTCACGGTCAGCCTCTCATGAGTACCATTCATCTAACATGTTTGCTGCCTTAAAAAAAAGCTACAAAAACAGCTGCTGTGCTGTACCCCAATAGTGCTAAAATCGTCAAGTGTCACTTTTTTTTTCCTGGTTCAGTTTTTGTTTCTCAAACCCCTCCCCCATCTTATTTTTTTTAAACAGCCTGAAACCTCCAGTCCTTATTGTTGGGGAGATATAAGGGGGAAGGTGTGGGCAGTTTTCATTCTAATTGCCTGTAATGGAACAAAGAGGAGAAACTGGTGGAAGGATACTCTGTATGCCAATATTGCACTATAACGTTATATCAACCCATTGCCACTTATCCTTTCCATTTCGTAGTCTAACGGAGCTAGCACAGGGCTACTGTCCTTACACTAAGAAAAGGACTACAAGCGGCTAACAAAACACCACAGAACCACAGCTCTGCTCCTGACACACCTGTCAGAAGCAACAAAGAGAACAAGGAGCATCTTTGCTGCGTGGAAGCAGCCAAAACTGCAGCCTCCGTGCAGTGACTGATGTCCTGGTTTGTGTGTGAATGCCAGTGGGTCGCGGACATTTAGCACCCCCGGCAGCTCTTGGAAAGCCCCTGAGGGAGTGTTGCTTTTTTGCCAGTGCGTGGCGTTTGGTGCATCTGTTGCCCGTCTGTCCTCATTGGTAATATTAGCCTGTCGCGAGTGAGTAAGAGAGAGAAAGAATTGGTCCCTGGGGATCCAAGAATCATAAGTGGCTCGCTGGCCCAGCACCAAGAGTTATGATTGTCCTAAGGAAATCTAATTGCAAGGGGGGGAATCGATTTATTAATAGCTGAGGAATAGTCTAGTGCCATTTCTGTCCCCGTCACCCCATGCCTTTCCCTCCGCCCAGTTACAGTGAAAGGCCTCATGCCTTCTTTCCTAAATCTAGGTCAGATGTCAGGAAACAGATGGACCCTCCCCCCATACATACACACCCACACCCACACTCACACACAGTGTGGTTTTGTATTGTGACACACTCTCCTCTTCCCTGAGTTAAGAGGGCCCAGAAAAATGTTTTATTTCTTTAATATTTGGAAGCAGAGAAACCTCCTACAGGTATCAGGACCCCCCACCAACTTCTGAGGGAGAGATCTGACCCTTCTCCCACTCCGAGAGCTAGAGTTCTCAGCCGAATCACAACCCTGCCTATCTAGGGGTGGCTCAAATTGAGTCTTTTTAATTTCCATATTTATATCCTGATTTTTCCCCCCAAATGGGTCCCAAAGAAGCCACATCAGTTTCCTCATCTACAGTTTATCCTCACAGGAACCCTGCGAAGTAGTTTATCTGGGAGACTCTGGTCCACATCCACTCAGACCCTTTCCGCACCTGCGGCACCACTCTGAGATGCTGCGGACTGTTTGCTATGGGGCAGTTTGCCCTGCCGCTCCTCAGATCCAGATGGGGGAAGATTTTCCCTGCCGGACCTGGTCTACCCTAAATTAGAACCTCCACACAAGTCAGCCGGGGCAGAAAGGTTCCACTGGGTGAATGGGGATTGGGGTGCGACAGGGGCCATGTTTCCCCCTGTTTCAGGAAGAGGTAGGAAGACTGCATTCCTAAACAAAGCAGATGCCCCAGGTGCTTCATAGCCACCTAGGCATTTTGTGTCCCTTCCAGGACACCATAGTTGGCCCTCAGCAGGGGGAAGAACTGGGACTGGATGGCCCAACTCTTCCCTGCCAGATGGACCTAGCCTAACTTAGGCCCCGATGGTGTCCAAGGCACAGAAGGGACCATGGGAAGAATCCGCATTCCCTTGCCACGGGGCAGAAGAGATCCTGAGCTGGGTTGGGTTGGTGCCAGTGTCATCTGGAAGTGACACTGCAATGAATGCAATGAATGTCTTGACTCAGTCCAGTGAGTCAAGGGTTCATTCAGGCAGTCCAAGGGCATCAGCAGAAGAAGTACGTCACAGATTGTATCCACAACCCCGGCCTCCTGTCAGCAGCTTCTCAGTCCTCACTCTGTGAAGACTCACAGTATTCTGCAGTTAGCAATTGTCTTGCTAATTTGGTGTGGTGACTTACAGACAAGAACTCTCTTCCAGCACATAACTGTTATTGCTTAAATGGCTCAGGTGAGCCAGGTGGGCTGACACACAGGGGGCTGTCACCGGAGGTGGGCAGAGCAATGAGGAACTCTTGCAACAACTTTGGGATCTAAGCCCTGGTTTGTCTGCAGCTCCATTCCCTCCTGCTGGTCAGAGCTCTCTGCCTGTTGAACATCTGGCTGTGCTAAGCGCTCATCCAGCTGAGGCTTGGGAGCTCCTGGCAAGGCTTTTCCTCCAAGGAGTCCTCACTAACAGGATCTGGGCTCACAACACCTCCCCATGGCCTTGCAGCTGGCTGTCAGAGCACTCTTTGCCTTTCCCCACCATTCCTCTCTTCTGAGGAGCTGGGGGGATCCAGCAGCCTTCCCTACCCAGTCTGGCCCTTGGGAGCTGGGGGGGGGGGGGATGGGAAGAAGGCAGCCCACCCCTCCACAGCCTACCCAGCCTGGCCTTTGGAAGATGTGGGGTTGGATGAGAAGGTAGGTATAGTGATGACCTGTGTGGACACTGTTGTAATGGGGGGTAGGAGGGGCAGTGGCCCTCCAAAGCAGTCGTTTTCTCCAGGAAAACTGACGCCTCCCTTCCCTCCTCCCCTCCCCCTCTTTCTTTCTCTCTTTTCTCTCTCCCTTTCATCCTGTCTTTCTCTCTTCCATCTTCTCTTTCATCCTTCCTTTCTCCCTGCCTCCATTTTTCTTTCTTTCTTTGTTCCATCCTTTCATCCTCTCTTCCTTTTCTCTCCTCCCTTCTTCCCTTTCTCATTCCTTTCTTCCTCCCTTCCTTCCTCTCTGTTTCCCTCTTTCTCTCTCTCTTCTTCCTCCTTCTCTTCCATTCTCCTCTTTCTTTTCCTCCCTCCCATCCTCCTTATTCTTTTCTTTTCCTTCTTTCCTTCCAAATCAGTTCTTCTTCCTTGGAGATCACTTTATTTTTATTTATTTGACTTATAGGCCACCACTCCAAGAACCAGCTGGCCCAGTTCTTCCTGAATGTCTCCAGCCCTCACGTAACGGCTGGCAACCCAGCGGGCTGCATATGGAATCAAACCCATCTCTTGAGACAAGAGTCTGCGACTCTCTAACCACTTTGCCACACTGAATCTCAGGACTGAGCGAGGTGCTGGGAGGGGGGGGGGAGGACCAGAACCCAGGAAGGCCACAGTGCAGGGGTATGTGCTCGTGCCCCTTGTCTTCTTGGGTGCAAAGGGCTGGCCTCTAGTTAATCAATAGAGGGTTTTCTGCCAGTCCTTGCTGTGAAGTTCAGCCCACCAGCAAGGAGGGACTGCAAGCGCATAGCAGAGGGAGGCTTGAGCCCTGCCAGCAGCACTTGGAGGACACACCACTTGCCCAGCACACCCTAGATCTAGAAATACAAGCAGAAAATAGATGGATTGACCTCTCCACAGACCAATACAATTTGTGCAGAAGCACTTCGTAAAGGTTAACTGCACTTTTGACCACCAACGGCAGCCTCTCCAGCAGAAATACGGACCAGGACTGAAAGACCCCTTGCCTCCCAGATATCCATAGGGAACATCTGCCTTCCTCCAACCCACAAAGAGAAGACGTTTTCCTCCCTGAGATAGATGCCTCAGGTTCTCTTGGCAACAGGCCACTGACCAGTCCTAGGAAGATCGCTCAGTAAAAAAGGTGGGGAGAAAATGTGATGCTATTGGAAACAGCACAACACCGTGAGAAAAGAAAGCGATTTACCTCAAAAATGGCTTGACCCCCCCTTTGGTAACCAGAAGCAAGTGGTTTTGTATGGAAAGATCGGTGGAATTCATTAGCATTCGCTTGCTAACATGCTTGTGTCTGAAATACCCCCCCCCCAAAAAAAAAAGATTCCTTTAGCAACCTGTCTGTTTTTAGAAACTGGGTGGGTCAGGTGGGGCTTTTACCCTCCAGGGCTTATGATTGGCCATTGGAGATTTGGCCGTGCAGATGTCAGCATGTGACTTTGGCAGCAGCTGCCACCTGCACTGTGGCCACCATGTTGTGGTTGGCCTTGCACCCTGCCTTAAATGTTCTCTGGTAGCCATGATGAGGCTATGCCCACCACCCACACTGGATCGGAATCCCACAGGTGTCCACAGGTGTGAAAAGGTTGGGGACCCCTGCCCTCAACTGTCTTCCTGCTTCTTTGCTCTTCCAAGTCCTGGACTTCATCTTTCATCATGTACTTGTCCTTTCCTGTCAGCTGGAGGGGTGACATCCACTCCACGATCTAATTGATCTTTGAACAAAAGGAAGAGGAGCTGTCATAAGGCCTCATAATCTCAGGAAATACACCCCTGGCCATTGCTTGCCACTGATCAAACATCGACTGACTGTTCTGGGCTATTAGACCAAACAAAGGAATGAACGTCCAGCTGCGATATTATCAGCTCTTCATGAACAGGTTAATAAGATATTAAAAACATACAAGGTAATTAATGTCCGGAGAAGAAACTATATGCAGGAAGTTGCCTGTTACTGAATCAGACCCTCATTCCCTCTCGGTCAAGATTCTCTACTCAGAGTAGCAGCAGCTCTCCAGCATCCTGGGCTGAAGTCTTTCACATCCCCTACTGCCTGGTCGTTTTAACAGGAGATGCCAAGAATTGAACCTGGGACCTACTGCATGCTAAGCAGATGCTCAACCACTGAGTCAAAGCCCCTCACAAACTATGATTAGCTCTTTTTGTTGTTGTTCTTCACCACTTGGTAACACAACTGAGCTTGGCTTCCATTGAGATCACAAGATGTCATAGTCCCATTGTATTCACATCAAAATCACAAGATGTCATAGTCTCATTGTATACGTCACTGGTCAGACCACACTTGGAGTACTGTGTGCAGTTCTGGAGGCGTCACTTCAAGAAGGACGTAGATAAAATTGAAAGGGTACAGAGGAGAGAGACAAAGATGATCTGGGGCCAAGGGACCAAGCCCTATGAAGATAGGCTGAGGGACTTGGGAATGTTCAGCCTGGAGAAAAGGAGGTCAAGAGGGGACATGATAGCCCTCTTTATGTATTTGAAAGGTTGACATTTGGAGGAGGGTAGGATGCTGTTCCCATTGGCTGCAGAGGAAAGGACCCACAGTAATGGACTTAAACTTCAAGTACAACGATATAGGCTAGATATCAGGAAAAAAATTTCACAGTCAGAGTAGTTCAGCAGTGGAATAGGCTGCCTAAGGAGGTGGTGAGCTCCCCCTCACTGGCAGTCTTCAAGCAAAGGTTGGATACACACTTTTCTTGGATGCTTTAGGATGCTTTGGGCTGATCCTGCGTTGAGCAGGGGGTTGGACTAGATGGCCTGTGTGGCCCCTTCCAACTCTATGATTCTATGATTCTATGATTCTATGACTCTTCACTTACTGTGTCAATTAAAATGTATCTCCAGCATGGTGTAATAGAATTATCGCCATAGTTACAGTTGCCCTTACATTCCCCAGTTGCTCACAGGTATATTCCATATTTTGAGCCAGTTAATTTGTTACCATGTGACCCAACAACATCACCCTACTGATCATAAGTGTATGTATCCCTTACTTGTTGGTTAACTTCACTAAAAGGTTCACTTCGCTGTGGCTAATTTCATGATCTCCTGTTGATGGCCGTCTCGAGGAACTGGTTGGCCGCTGTGTGAGACAGGATGTAGGACCAGATGGACCACTGGTCTGAGCCAGCAGGATTGTTCTTATGTCTTAGGAGTAGTTTTGTTTTAGAAACCCTGACAGGTCCCTAGCAGACCTGTCAATCAATGACAACACTCATAGAATCTCTCTGTTATATACTGGATTTGTGCTTCTGTCTGAAACATATGCAGCTTTGTCCCCTGTTCTTGTCCAAGGATCCCCCTCCTATTCCTCATCCTCCATGGCCTTCCGAAACAGTTTGTGGGTGGAAAGCAAGGAGATCCTTTCTATAAGATCAAGTCATAATGCTGATGTCTTTGGGCCTCTGTTTGGACTAGTTGAGAGTGGCTTAATTTGGGTTGGCAACCTCTAGGTGGCAGCTGGGGTTTGCATGGAATTACAGCTGACCATCTCATGGCAAAGGTTCCCTGGGAGAAAGGAGCTGCATGGGAGGGAGGACTCTTCCGCGTTCTACCCTACTGTGGTCCCTCCCCAACCTCCAGATCTCCAGGAATTTCCCAGCCTGGAATTGGCAAGCCTTGGTTTAATGCTGATCCCCTCCAGCAGAGAGATGTAGTCCTGTAAAAAGGGTCTCTAGCAAAAGATTTCTCAGCACTGTGCTAAGGATTTTTGGAGGAGTGAGAATTGGTCTGTGCAAGCTCTAATGCAGAGTATGTTGGAATATACAAGGTCTGAAGTGACCATAATTAAGAAATATATGAACAATGTCCTGGGTGTAGTCTGCACCCAGATTGACTAAATCCCTGCAGTCTACACTGAATTTTATTTCCATTTTGAGTTTGGACGCTTTAAATTTTCCCTCTACAATGGTAGTCCCCAACCACCGGGCCACAGCTCCCTGCCTCTGCTCCCCCTGCAGTAAGAAACTTCCCAGGCCGCAAGCAAATCGGCCGCAAAAGCGGCCGATTAGCTTCCGGCCCGGCAAGCTTCGTTTTTGGGGGGGGGGAGCAGGGCCGTGCATGTGTGTTTGCACCATGTGCGGCTGCAAACGTGCATGCATGGCAGTTTCATGCATGCGCACACAGTGAAAGCAAACAGTACTCAGTCCTGACAAGATGGAGCTTATGTTGGTCAGGAAGGCCAGCTGGGCTGAATCTGCACGGAGGAAGGGTTGATAAGGGGTCAGCTATCCACTCCCAAGGTGCTGGGAGGAAATGCAGCTGGCCCCAATAAGTAGGGCTGGATCTGCATGGAGCTTTTGTTCCAATCCCAGGTTGATTCAGTCCCTTCCATCTCCACTGAATGCGATTTCCATTTTGATTTTGTCTGATTTAAATTTTCCCATTTCAACAAGCATGATTGATCTGAAGTGACCATACCTTTCCCCCATGATATCCCGGAGTGGATATAATCCTCAATATTTGAAAAATTGGCATGAGTAAAGGTGCAGCTCTCTGCTTGACCCGAACTAACTTGCTGCCTCAAGCCTCCAACACTGTAGAAAAACCATGATTGGCCAGGGCTTCAGTTCAAAGGCTTCCTCATTCCCAGGTTGCAAGGCTTCCCTTAAAGGGGAAGCCCTAACTACTCTGGGCAGAAGCTCCAGAATCCATAACTTCTCTTGGCAGAAATTTTCCTCTTGGATTTATTCCCCCTCCTCTGCTGTCTCCAATCCTCTGTCCCCACCCCTTCAAGAAAAGAAAGAAAGAGGTTCCTGCTGCACTTGTCTCCCCCCTTTCTGAGCTTCCCTAATTATGTGCAAAACACTTTTCTGTTTCAATGGGGAGGGGAGAGGAAGACCCAAGTTCAAATCCATCAGAATTCAGTAGGATCCATAACAGAATAAACAACGTAAGTGCAGATTCAGCCCTGGTCTCAAAGGACATTTTGCTTCTCACTTTCAATGGTGTCTGGCTGATTCTTGCTGTCATGATGAACAACCTGGGGATTATTTCTAGATGCACTTATTTCATTTACATCTGCTTTATCTCCCCAGGGAGAGCCTCACAGCAGCTCACATTGTTCTCCTCTCCTCTGTTTCATCTCCACAACAGCCCTGTGAGCTAATCAGGTTTGGATCCCAAGGAAGCTGCCTCAGTGACCATGCACCAGTCGCACATACCCAGTGTGGGACAGGCTCACGGTCACCAAGGCAAGTGGGGATTCAAACCCGATTCTTCCAGAGCTTGGTGTTCATGCCCCAAAAAGCTTATGCTCAGAATGAAACTTGGTTGATCTTAAAGGTGCTACTGGACTCAAACTCAGGATACTGTGCTGTCTCTTTTATATCCACCCTGAGAGGTTTAAAACAGAAGGGCTACAAAAAAGCTTGTTTGTTTGTTTATGCAGAATCTTGCTGGAAAAAAACAAGTTAATGCAGCTGCCAAAAAAGCATTCTTGCCGTTGCATTTAACTCTGGAGGCGTCTTCCACAAGGATCCATGTGAGGGTTGCATTGAGGCTAGACTTCTGCAATGCCCTCACAGGGGCCTTCCCTCAACGGCAAGGAAGGATGTTCTCCGAAGGGAAATCTGGTGCTTTTTGGATTCACCCTGAACTGATTCAGCCCAGTCCAAATCACGCAACTTAATGATTCGGTATAGCAATTTGGATCTGGACAATTCAGATTTGGTCAAATTGATTCCGCACCGTTAAAGTTAACCTTTTTGTGCATTCTGTGGCCAGGGGGGTAGGGAGGAGATACCAGAATTGCAACAGAGCTGCAGGAGCCAGTCCTCAAAAGGCCAAGTTTCAAAAAGGTTGGGCCAGGGAGGGGATCCAATTCTAGTAGTAGTGGTAGTAGTGGTAGTGGTAGTAGTAGTAGTAGTAGTAGTAGTAGTAGTAGTAGTAGTAGTAGTAGTAGTAGATTTATTTTATTTATTAGATTTATTTCCCGCCACTCCCTAGATAGGCTTGTGACAGGTAACAGCAGTCTTAAAACCCCAATTAAACCCCCCTAAAAGACATTAATTGGGGTTTTAATTGGGGTTTTAATTGGGGTTTTATGAGCACCCAAATAGGGTGCCCCCATCCAAACCTCCATTGTTTCTTATGGTTGGGGATAAGACAAGGCCAGAGAATCTTAAATGAATGTTTCTGAGATCCCTAGAAGACTTTATTTATTTATTTATTTATTCATTCATTCATTCATTCATTCATTCATTCATTCATTCATTCATTCATTCATTCATTTATTTATTTATTTATTTATCATACTTCTATACCGCCCTCCCCGGAGGCTCAGGGCGGTTTACATTATAACAGAGAACCATACATAAGACATACTTTGCTGTATGTGCCTTTGGCTACAGGCTAACTTTCTTCTCCTCTCTCCTGGTTGGTCTCTAAGATGCTCCTGGCCACACTTCTCACTGTTCTTCTGAAGATGAATACAGCCAGTTCTACAAGCAGAAGATTCAGAATCATAGAATCATAGAGTTGGACGGGACCTCATGGGTCATCTAGTCCAACCCCTGCACTGTGCAGGACACTCACATCCCAATCGCTCATCTACTGCAACCTGCCACCCCCTTGAGCCTTCACAGAATCAGCCTCTCCTAAAATCTCCAAGGATGGAGAACCCACCACCTCCTGAGGAAGCCTGTTCCACTGAGGAACCGCTCTGACTGTCAGGAACTTCTTCCGGATGTTTAGACGGAGCATTCATTCTCCTCCCGCTTCATCTCTATCCTTAAAGAGAGGAAGAATTAAACGTAAGGAAGTAGCTGACATTTCCCAGACAATGAATGTTTGTTGAAACACTGTTGAAGATTAGGCTTTACATGTAAATTCAAGAGCTTTAATACCAGCACATCCACTGGACACCTGCCACAGCTCTGGCTGTTGCAGTTTACTAATCCAGCTGTGTCAGAATATTTCACAGGGGGCTCCTTCCCACCACGAATGGCCTGTTCCTAAAAAAATAAAAAATCATCCGGATATTGAGGGTTTGCCAACCTCCAGGCATGGCCTGGAGCCCTCCCAGAATACCAGACTAAAGAGATCAGTTCCCTTAGAGAAAAGGGGACCTTTGGAGAGGGGCTCTGTCATGTTACACCCTTCCCAAGCCCCATCGTTCTCAGGGTCTACCCACTCACCCCCAGGGATTTTCCAATCCAGAGCTCATATCACTAAGCTACAGGGATGCTTATGACCACTCAGAGTGTGGGCAAGTTTTAAACTGAGCTGGCCAAGAGAAACAATTGCAAACCATCCCCTTTTATTAGAGTTGCCTCTCCCCTCCCCCCCCCCCTTGGCCATCAGCAGGAGAAGGAGGTAGGGTGGCCAATAGGTTGGTGTTGGGTCAGTGGAACTGTGGCAGGAGGAGAGGCCATGAATGCCCATCATATCCTGAGGCTACAAAGAATACAGACAGAAGTTTAGTAAGCAGACAAAGGCCCAAGTTGCAAATTTCCATGTACTTATGTGGAAAATTTCTGTGCATAGAAATAGTCTCAAAGCTAAGTACATCTCCACGGCGTTAAAAAATGCACACTGGTGGCACTTTCTGAACGGTTCTATATGCTGATTCTGAACAAGATGTTGAGGAATGACTCTTGCAGCTGTGCCCTTTTCTACGTTTACTCTTCACTTCAAACAAGACAACAATCTAAGCCGAGTGATACCCAGTCCCAATTTAGACTTTTCAATGGAAAGAGAGTGGGCAGGGGGAGTGAAATGGTGACTTAGCTATGAGTAAGCAGTCCTGAAAAGTGTAGCCCACAGCTATCATTTAAAGCCAAACAAAGCATGGAAGTTCGGTTTCCAGTTCCCTCCAGGCAACTGGCAGGGGAGGGGGGACTTACTAGGAACAAGAGGAAGGCCTATCAGGGGTAGTTAAACGACGGCCCTCCAGATGTCCATGGACTACAATTCCCATGAGCCCCTGCCAGCATTCGCGAATGCTGGCAGGGGCTCATGGGAATTGTAGTCCATGGACATCTGGAGGGCCGCAGTTTGACTATCCCTGGACTAGTCGATGGGCAGTAAAATGCCACGTGACCTGGAAGCAATCCATCATCTTGGGGATGTTGGGGTGACACTGTGATATTTGAGGAAAAACTCTATGGTAAAAATGTTTTTGCTCGAATGCCAGAGTGTCACCCTGATGCTTCCAGCATGGAAACATCACTTCTGGGTCATGTGAGCAGTGAGGTAAGCATGTTGCTTGTATGGCCCGGATTCTGGTTGAATAGAACAGGAAATTAGACAGGGTTGCCAGGCAGTGCTTAGCAACGAGCAGGATGGGTGTAGGGGAACCCTGCATCGTAAGAGGGGGAAAATACAGCCTTGTAAACCATAGAGTTTTCATGATTCCTAGAGCTATCCTTTGTTACTTCGGGAAAGTGCACAAGTTTGCTCATATTTCTTTATTTTTTTCTGCTGCCATCACTCAGAGAGCCAGCAGGCAATGGGACATGAGGGTGGAAGCTCTCCCGACCCCACTGGAGGTTCAGTAGCCCTAAGGCTGGATGAGATGCACCCTTGGCCTGAACTAGCAGGGCTCTTATGTTCTTTTTCCACACCAGCCTGGCCCAGTGCTTGTTCAGTCATGGGGCTAATTTCCACTTCCGGATGACGTCAGTGCCTGTCCGGAGTGGTCCAAGCCTGGCATGACTCAATTCCTCATTCGCTGTGAGGCAAGGGAATGTGTGTTCCCTTGTGGTGGGGCAAATGAGGGCCCGCGTCATGCCAGGCCTGGGACTGTCCTGGACTGGCACTGACATCATCTGGGCCAGAGTTGTGGTGTAGAAAAGGTCATAGGGAGGATGTCGGAGGGAAATAATTTTCAAAATCTCCTGTGGTCCATGCCTGTAGCTTTGCTAAGAGCCTGCATGGGGCCCACTAAAATCTGCCGTCACGCATCCTTACTCCGTATTACAGGGGAACCTCTGGTAATCCCATCAAGATGTGAACGGATCCAGTATGTTAGAACCATATGGCTGTGGCAGATTGGGCTCTTTCCGTGGCCTCCCATTCATCCACATTGCATGAGGTTGAAGAAAATGTGCTCCACATAGGTTTGTCCTAAGAAATGCCCTTAGTTTCTAAGACAAAGATAACAAAAGAGGCATCCCAGATCATCAGCCAGGCTCACATCTTCCCCAGACTCTGTCTCCCTCAAATCTAGCAATCATTTCACGTGGTTGCTAAGGGCACATGGTTGGCTATAGTCTTCTTTTGAGTAACAAAATAAATGGACATCAGGGTAGCTGAAGGAGCACACGGGGTCTCCTTTGATTCAAAAACTTCAAAAGAAGCAGTTTGCTGGTGGCCCTCACGATCCGGCATGATAGAGGATAAGGCCCTCGTTGTGATCCCAGCCTCACTAGGAAACTTCCCGCCTAAAGCAGTGCCACGGATCCAGTTCCTGAGAACTTCTGTGAAGGCAGGTCCCTAGTTCTGTATAGACTGAATAGATTTTAGATTTTATTGTTCAAAGCCAAAGGCCATTAATATATATATATATACAATACTAGGGGCAAAGCCAGTTGCACCCAGGGAAACAAGGGCTGCTAGTATGCAAACCTGCACTGTGGCCTTCCTGGGGGCTGACTACATGGGAGGGAGAAGGAAGGAAGGAAGGAAGGAAGGAAGGAAGGAAGGAAGGAAGGAAGGAAGGAAGGAAGGAAGGAAGGAAGGAAGGAAGGAAGGAGGGAGGGAGGGAGGGAGGGATGATGACACTGAGACCAAGCTGCGTCCCATGGGGCTGGCAAGGCAGCCTTTACTTTCTCCCGATCTGCCCCCCAGATTCTTGAGGTCCTGCCTCCAAACCTTAAAGAAATTCCTAACCCTGGGTCACCAACCTCCAGGTGTGGCCTGGAAATCTGGAATTGGAGGACATCTGCAGACTATACATATCAGCTCCCCAGGGGAAAATAGCTCTTTTGGAGGGGGGGGGACTCTGCAATGACAACTCATCTCCAGCCTCCACACACACACACACACACACACACAAAGTGAGGGGGAGGGGTTCCAAGGAACACAAAAGACAAAAGAATTCCTCCCTTCTCCAACTGCAAACGGCATCATCATGTAGGAAATATCTGAGTGTTTCCTCCTTGGATTGCTCTGAGTAGCCGTTGGCCAGAAGGTCCAAATTAAAAGGAAAATAATCCCATAACAGTCCATGAACAAATCAAAAACGTCTTATACCATCCTCCTGCAACAGCTTCTTCTGCCGGTGCTCTAGTTTAAAGCAATGGCAATTTGTACAGCTTGGTGTAATGGTTAAAAGGAGCAGCTTTTAATATGGTGAGCAGGTTTTGATTGCCTGCTCCCCCATGTGCCTTGGGCTAGTCACAGTCCTGCTAGAAACTGTTCTCACACAGAAATTTCACAGCTCCCTCAGCCTCACCTACCTCACAGGGTGTCTGTTGTGGGGGGAGGAAGAAAAGGTGATTATAAGCCACTCTGAGACTCCTGTTAGCAGTGAAAAGCAGGGTATAAAAACCAATTCTTCTTCTATGAGGAAGTTGCTACTGGGAAACAATGCCCCCCCTCCTCTCCACATGCCCCCATGACTTCATGGTCTTTCTGTGCCCCCTCTACAGTTTCCCCATCTTCCATGCCATTGGTCTCAAATTTGCTTTGTTGTACTGGTCTTGGGAAGATTGCAGCAAGACCAAGGTGGTGCCCATATGGAAAAGTAAAGTCTGCATCTTCCCAGTGCCACCCACATCAGCATTATTTTCCCTGTTGCAATTGCCTGTGATGGATACTCCCAAAGCATTCCTCCCTTCTCAGATTTCAAATTGCAAACTTCACATGACGTACTCATGAATAAACATTCCAAGAGCAGAGGCTTTTCCTGGGTACCCTGGGCCCCAGAAGGCAAGCGGCGGGGAGGGGACTGTTTCTGGGTCTTCTGCAGCCACCCACCTCCAGGAGGCATGCAGCCCCAGGCTCCAGCTCCCCCCCCCATGTCCTCCAAGAGGCCAGGAGACCAGGGCAACTTCTGAGCAGCAGGGCATACTCTGAGGCTGGCTCCTCTTCCACCCAGTAAACTTCTGAAAGCAGCAGGAAGTTGAAGGTAGAGAGCTGACTCCTTGTTAAGCCCCTCTTGGCTGAGGGATGCCTCCTGATTGGGGCTAAGCTACCAGGGCAGTCCATTCCTGGATGAGAGCCATCACTTACTCATGAGTAAATATTCCTAATGCAAAGGCATTTCCTCGACACACTGGATCCCAGAGGGCCAGCAGGGGGCATTCCTAGGCCAAAGTTGGCAACCTCCTACAACAAGTGCAACAGCTACCAAAGTGGGAGAATGGACTACTCTAACTACAACTGCAGTGCCCCCCCCCAGAACAAAACACTGAAATAAAGAACTGTAAAAATCAAGTTTTAAAAGGAACACAAACAATGCTGCCCCTCAGATAAAGAAACACTAGGAGTAAGAAACAGTAAATCCCAAAGCACCCCCAACCCCCCCCCCCTAAAGAAATCAAATGAATAGTTTGGAATAAGTGATTTAGAAGAAGTCAAACTGTTGATGTCCTACAAGTTGCCAAAAATGTGCTGAAAAACTCAGCTTATACTTGAGCATATAAAGGTATCCCCTGTGCAAGCACTGAGTCAGGGGTAGTCAAACTGCGGCCCTCCAGATGTCCAGGGACGACAATTCCCAGAAGCCCCTGCCAGCATTCGCTGGCAGGGGCTTCTGGGAATTGTAGTTCATGGACATCTGGAGGGCCGCAGTTTGACTACCCCTGCACTGAGTCATGTCTGATCCTTGGGGTGACGCCCTCTAGCGTTTTCATGGCAGACTCAATACGGGGTGGTTTGCCAGTGCCTTCCCCAGTCATGACCGTTTACCCCCCAGCAAGCTGGGTACTCATTTTACCGACCTCAGAAGGATGGAAGGCTGAGTCAACCTTGAGCATATACGGTATGATAAAACAAGACAGTATAGACAAAGGTATAGAAATAAATTAGATCCCCGTAAATACCAAGCACTAAAAGGTTAAAAAGAATTAACTCAGTGATGGGGTAAGTTTGCCTCAAATTTTCCTTGCAGTCAATGACACATTATAACTAATCAAAGGATTAGCCTCCAATAACAGTAAGACCAATTTATCTGTGTCAGTGTAAAAATATTTGTCTCAGTAGAAATCTAGTTATGAATTTAGTCCTTGTTTACAAATCTAGAGGACAATGTAAAACATAATGAGAAAGGTCTTTGACAGAAAGGTCTTTGAAAGGTCTCCACAAATACATAAGTGAAGGGATAAAGCTACACGGGAGTAACGACCAGAAACGAAGGCCAATGGCCTGGTTTGAAAAACACAAATGGGTACTAAATGAGATGGCTGCTAAATAATCAGATCGGAAATTAACGTTTTAAAAATAACCTAAATAAGGGAGGGGGGATTAGATTGTGTAATTGTGTGTCTGTCTATCAAATAAGACATCATTTTTAAAGGTAAGCTGGGCCTTTCTGATTGAGCTCTCAATAAATCATCTGGGATAGAATGACATGCCCTGATTTTGTTATAGCAATAGAGTCAAAAAGGATCTGTGTTCAAAATTGACTCAAAACATTGCTTAAAAAAATAAGTGAGCAGAATTTGTAATTGCACTTTCGGCATTAGTCTTTCATATAATCAGGTGCTGATGTCATCTTGAAGGGCTGTTGCTTATTGATCCTTTCCGGTCTTGTGTTTAATGTTAATTTTGAATACCGTTTTGTCTGTTCCTATACCACAGTTGCAGTGCTACATTTACCATGCTGTCTTAAGCCATTACATCCTTGAATAAATGACCTCCCCCCCCCCAGATGAGACCCCCCCAGATCCACTAAAGTCAGTGTTACCTACTCAGACCTGCAGTAACTCTCCAAGATCTCAGACAGAGTTTTTCCTATCATTTCCTCTCTGGTCTTTTTTTAACAGGAGATGTCGGGGATTGAACTTGGGACCTTCTGCATGCCAAGCAGATACTCTGCTACTGAGGCACAGCCACTCCCTTCTAAGTTCAAAGGTGTGAGTTACTCTGCCCTTCTGAGAATTTGTTGGAAGCCTCCTTGACTACCAGTTTTTGACTAGTTGGAATGACCCACAAGTCTTAAAGTATATAATAAATCATTATTTTTCTAGCCCACCTTTCCAACAAAAACAATCATAAAGTTAAAAATGTTCCTAAACCAATATGTGAAAATGAAAATAAGTGTGTTTGTGTGTTGTGTGTGTGTGTGTGTGTGTGTGTGTGTGTGTGTGTGTGGGGAGACTCTTCTCTAAAACAGACCCAAACAGAAGGATGTATGTCTGAGTGCAATGACCTGGAATCTGATCCCTGCTTCACAGGTTATAAAAGAAATGGTGGGAAACACAGTTGTGAGTGACTAATCTAATTTCATCCTTCATGAATAAGAAAGCACATAAGAAAAAAAGCACCAGGCCTTCTTGGTTTTCACAGGGATTCCGAAAGGCTTTTTAAAACCCATGGCTACTTTCCCAAATGGATCCATTTTTCAGCACCTGATTTTTTTGGAAGCCTCTCCTGTGACTTCTGTGCAAAGCCCACATGAAGCAACACATCATGCCCAACCGAGACCTGACTTTTGCACAGATGGTAAGTTCTCGCAATTTGGGTAAGTAGCTTAAATCCCACATATGTAGAATTTATTCACAGGGCCACCCGGGGAGGCTTGGGCAGCTGCTCTGTGGATTCCGCCTGCCCAAAACGCATATCCAAAAAGAGAAATGAGAGATGGTGAGTTATTTATCATCACTGCTAGAGAGCCGCCTATGTGTGCTGTCTAGAGTTGCCAACCACCTTGTACAAAAAAGGAAGAAAGGTTCAAAACATATACAGAGAAAAACAGAACCTTTCCAAGGCAATTGGTACAATAAATTTTATATATCAATAATTTTTAAGGACCAACCAAAACGGTTCCTAGATATACTCCGTTTTCACAATTTTTCTTCAGTGGTTGATTCCTTATACTTTTATCAACCAATTTTTATATATAGATAGGCCACCAGCTCTGTAAAGTATTGTGGGGAATGTCAGTCAATGTTTTTTGATAAGAGTATAAGGAATCGACCACTGAAGAAAAATTGTGAAAACGGAGTATATCTAGAAACCGTTTTGGTTGGTCCTTAAAAAATTATTGATATATAAAATTTATTGTACCAATTGCCTTGGAAAGGTTCTGTTTTTTCTCTGTAACCACCTTGTATGGCCTGGAGATCTGGAAGAATTATTCCTGACCTCCGGACTACAGAGATCAGTCCTCCTGGAGAAAATAGCTGCTTCGGAGGATGGAGTGCGCAGCCTCATGCTCAGCGGAAGTCCCTCCCTTCTCCAGAGCCCGCACTCCCTAGGCTCCACCCTCCACAAGCTTCCCAACCTGGAAATGGCAACCGTGTTCAGGGTCCGGCCAAAGAAGTGTGAATTAATCACGAGGCAGCCAAAAAGAGAATTTGAGGAACCGGTGGCTAAAAGCATTGGGACAAACAAGCATTTCTTTAAATATATCGGAAGCAGAAAAGCATCAAGAGGGGCAGCTGGAATCAAGTGATTGTTAAAGGCGGGTCCCGAGGTAGCAGGGAAGCTCAGGAAATTCTTTGCATCTGTCTTCACTATGTACAGAATGGGCTGCATGTCCAACTCTCAACCACTATTTTCAGGAAGGGAGTCTGAAGAACAGAGTCCAATTGAGGCCCTGGAGGATGAAATCCTAGACCAGAACAGACTGTCTGGGGCAGGGGTAGTCAAACTGTGGCCCTCCAGATGTCCATGAACTACAATTCCCAGGAGCCCCTGCCAGCATTCTCTGGCAGGGGCTTCTGGGAGTTGTAGTCCATGGACATCCAGAGGGCTGCAGTTTGACTACCCCTGGTCTGGGGGTACCACAGTGCCCACCAAGTCCTTTCCCGGTGCCTACCAAATGTTTTTGGGAAGTGGGCAGGACCAAATGGGACTTTTCTCCATCAAGGTTTCTCATTGGCCATGTGGATTTAATTTCTTTTCTTTTTTTTTGCTTTGACAGCAGCCTCTCTTTACTCTGTGACTGAAGTTCAACGGTGACGTCAACCTTGTGTCTGGCTCCACCCCCCGTGGCATCTGCATTGCAGCAGCCATTTTGTGTCAGAATTGCAAAAGGGCCCTCAGGCTCAACAAAATTAAGTACCCCTGCCCTAGGCATGCTGGATAAATTTAAAGAAACTATTTGTTTTGTTTGTTTGTTTGTTTGTTTATTTACTGCCCTCCCCGAAGGCTCAGGTCAATAAGTCTCCTGGTCCTGAAGAGATACACCTGAGACTTCTTTGTGAATGTGATACTGTTAATCTACTCACTAATCCTTAATAGGGTTGGGCACAAGCTGCATTTTTGCAGTTGGAAACGATGAACCAAACCACCAGAAGAAGAAGAAGAAGAAGAAGAAGAGTTGGTTCTTATATGCCGCTTTTCCCTACCCGAAGGAGGCTCAAAGCGGCTTACATTCGCCTTCCCTTTCCTCTCCCCACAACAGAAACCCTGTGAGGTGGGTGAGGCTGAGAGAGCCCTGATATCACTGCCTGGTCAGAACAGTTCTATCAGTGCTGTGGCGAGCCCAAGGTCACCCAGCTGGTTGCATGTGGGGGAGTGCAGAATCGAACCTGGCATGCCAGATCAGAAGTCTGCACTCCTAACCACTACACCAAACTGGCTCTCAGCCTATATGAACCAGATTGGTTTAGGAACCGAACCATTTTGTATGGGTTTGTGACCCTTGCTTTCTGCTCCCCAACGCTTTTTAATGGGAGCAGAAAGCAGGAGTTTAAATGGTTCAGGGCGGAACCCTACAAATCCCCTTTAAACAGCTAAGCCACACTAAGTTCTGTGTCTACAGCTGAGCCCCTTTATACTTGTACATTGGAAGCTTTAAGTAGGGAGACCAGAATTTTGGTGGTATTTCCTGGCCTCAACTACAAGCCTGAAAGAACATCTTGTCTTACAGGCCCTGTGGAACAGTCAAAGGTCCCACAGGGCCCTGATCTCATTCAGCAGAGCATGCCGTCAAGCCATTTTGCTTGAGGCCACTGTGACCTCTTTGGGGCTGGGGATCTTGATCAGGTTTTGCTCACTGAATCTTAAGCAGGAATTGTAATCTAAGATACTATTATCAGGAACATGGAAGGGGAAAGCCTGCAGAGGGAAAATCAGCATGGCTTCTGCAAAGGGAAGTCTTGCCTCACCAACATTTTGGAGTAGTTTGAGGAAGGGAACAAGCATGTAGATGACATCACACACCTGGACTAGGCTTTTTACAAAGTATCTCATGGAAGTAAGCTCCAAAGCCATGAAATATGAAAATGGGCCATCTCGTGGATTAAAAATGTGTTTTAAAACAGCATGAACTGAATGGAGGGAAGTAAGCACTGGTGCCCCACAAAGATCAGTCTTCTGTATGGGGCTATTTAGATCATTCATAAACCCTGAATGGTCTGGGACTTTTCAGTTTAGAAAAGAAGAGTTGGGTCTTTTATGCCGCTTTTCTCTACCCAAAGGAGTCTCAAAGCAGCTTACATTCGCCTTCCCTTTCCTCTCCCCACAAATGAGGCCCTGTGGGGGAGGTGAGGCTGAGAGAGCCCTGAAATTACTGAAGAAGAAGAAGAAGAAGAGTTGGTTCTTAGATGCTGCTTTTCTCTACCCAAAGGAGTCTCCAAGCGACTTCCAATTGCCTTCCCTTTCCTCTCCCCACAACAGACACCCTGTGAGGGAGGTGAGGCTGAGAGAGCCCTGAAATTACTGAAGAAGAAGAAGAAGAAGAGTTGGGTCTTTTATGCCGCTTTTCTCTACCCAAAGGAGTCTCCAAGCGACTTCCAATTGCCTTCCCTTTCCTCTCCCCACAACAGACACCCTGTGAGGGAGGGGAGGCTGAGAGAGCCCTGATATTCCTGCTCGGTCAGAACAGCTTTCTCAGTGCTGTGGCGAGTCCAAGGTCTCCCAGCTGACTGCATGTGGAAGAGTGTGGAATGAAACCCAGCTCTCCAGATTAGAAGTCTGCTAACCACTACACCAATCTGGTTTGCAATGGCTAAGAAACAACTACGAGTGGATATAGAAGATTCTAAAAGTATGCGCATAGTGGAGAGCATTGTCAAAGAGAACTTTTTTTCTTTCTCATAGTACTAGAACTTGAGGGCATCCAATGAAGCTGATGAGTAGTAGATTCAAGATCTGTACACAATAATTAACATGTGGATTTTTCAGCCAGAAGATGTAGTGACGGCCACAGATAGAGACACCTTTGAAGGAGATTAGACTGATTCAGGTAGGATAAGTCTATCAGGGGCTACTAGTCATGGTGACTGCAGGGAACCTCCCCATTCAGAAATACTGAATCCCAGAGCTAGGAGGCAACATCAGGGCAAGGCCTCAGCCTCAATGTTCTGTTGTTGGCTCCCCGGAGGAACTGGCTGGCCACTGCTGAGACTGGACACTGGACTAGATGGGCCATGGTCTGGTCCAACAGGGCTCTTCTTATGGTCTTAAAAATAAAGATCATGTTTACATTATAATCTCCGTTCCTTGGGGAACTGACTTGCATATAGGGCTCAGGAAGGACGCATGCACAGGTTTTGGCTTTAATAATGGCCACATCTTTTATTAACATCAACAAAACAGTGTTGGCCTGGCAAGGGAATGGGATCCTGGGTTTTGGTCAGCTGACCATTGAACTACTACCCTCCCCCATCACAGCAGCACCCTGGGGAGACCATCTGTGTCACTGATGAGCCAACCGTTGGCCTTTCTGCTGGGTTCCTAAACCAAAGGAGGGAAAGGCCACCTGGAGTGTTGTAGGAGGACCTCTTTTGGCCCCACCCCAGGCCACCCAGTGTTGCAAATCCCTTTTAGCATCTCTCCACCAGGGTCAGCCCCATTCACAGCCTGCCACCGCAGAGGGAGGCCCCTAACTTGGCGGGAGACCAATGCCCCTGGCCAGACTCTCCTCTCTCAAACAGGCTCTTCCCTTGCCCCCTGCCAGCTGTGACAGGATTGCAAATCAACCATGCTCAGCCAACTCCACCACAAGCCCAGCCTCCTTACCACCACCACCACGACTCAGCACACTCATGCTATTCCCCAGCACTGAGCATCTCTCCAGCCATGTCGTTCGCCCACCTGCCTCATCAATGGCAGCCAGGGTGGCTTTTTCTTAACCTGGAAATTCTGGTTCAAATTGTCAGGATCCAGGCTATTTTTTCTTTCTTTCTGAGCTATATTCCCACTTTAAAAATGCATGGCATTATCAGCAGTCAGGGTCAGTCGTGCTGAGTCAGAGGAAGGGCTCAGAGTAATCTGCGCCTTTTTATGCGCCAACATCGGCTTCTGGCTTTGGGTGCCTCATCTGATGAATGTCAACCGTGCAAATGCAGAATTGCACATATGCTCACAATATCTCTCTATTTTAATTACTCACTGAGAAGCAATTTTAGCACAAGGGAGCTTGGCTTGCAAGTACAATCAAGTATAGCAACCTAGGAAGGGGGAAAAACATGTTCCAAGCTTTTATATTTCAAAGTTCTGTGTTGACACTAATTATTTGGCAACGAACAATGGAGTAGCACCAAGGACAATAAAGATACATCATGACATTAGGTCCATGCGACTAAGAGTTTGTAGAAAGTGGGCAAGTGCCCAAGGAAAGTGGACAAGGGCCTGAGCACAGCAGGGCTTCTGATTGGCTTTACATATGAGAAGGCATCTTGTTTTGCAGAGCGTCTGCCTTAAAAGTTGAGGAGCTACGATGAGACGAAGGCACATTTGCTAACAAGCTTGGAGAGGTTTTCCTGAGGCACCCATTTTTCTAGTTCCATCAACGCCTGGTGTCAAGAATAAAATGGTACGTGGCAACAGGAGTCTCCAGACTTTTTGAGCCTGGATTAATAAAAACCTGGGGGCACAATGGTGCGTCTGCAGAATGGCAGTAATCTACCTGTTCACTCTGGCTCTTGCTGATAGTCAAGCTGTGGTCCTCTGGATCAGTTGATGTTTCTGGGCTGCTTTTAAGGGGAGGCCAACACACAGTGCGTTAGAGTAGTCCAGTCTTGACATTACTGTGGCAAGGATCTGTGGGGCCAGGTCAGATATATCACGGTATGGGGCCATTTTCCAGGCTAGGCTGAACTGAAAGAAAGCCCTTTTTCCCAGCCCACATTCATTTCATGATTTATTGGAGTTTATTGCCATTGCATTAGCTTTGATTACTTTTATCTCACAAGCAAGAACAATTACAATTACATCCTCCAGTTTCTCTACACGCAGCCAGGATGCATCAGGGTCCCGCCATTCTGGGTTTTCCCCCTCCTCCTTTCCTTCTGAGTAAGGAACAAAATAAGGCCGAACTGAGGAGAAGACATCATCTTTAAAGCGAGATGAGGAGTGAATAAAAGGGAACGGGCTCTATTAGTGAACAAAGAAATTACATTTCCATCAGTGCAAAATTAGAGACTTTCGGGAAAGGCTCGGACATAGCTCATAGTAGGAGGGAGGGGGAGGGAATTCGCATGAGCTTTTCGGAAGATTAGAAGCAGAAAGTGAGACAAATCCACCTCTCTTTGCTTGGTGAAAATTCTGCGCTAGGATTAGACGATGTTTAAAGTGCTTGGGTGAAGGAGGACAGTGGCAGACTCAACGTGTCTGTTATCTGTAGACAGGTAATGCTGATTCCGTGCCTGTCAGAAGTGGGCGAAAATGCCAGGTGTTAAATCACAAACAGTAACAGGATGGCCCCCGTCTAAGTGTTGGCGTTTTGCATCTGACTCTGACAAGTGCTGAAGATCTCTCTCTCTCTCTCTCTTAATACATACATATATATATAAAACAAAGCCAGTTGAGCCTGTCACGGTAATAACTGTCTCTGAATTGAGACTGACTGCATAAAGAATTGCAGACACATTAGAGGTTATTCTTTGGAAGCCGCTCAGCAAAGCAATGGCTTCACATAGACCCCTTGGAACAAGGCAGTGGCCAGCTAGAAGTCAGGGGTCACTGTGGTTCCTCTCTCATTTAAGAAAATTAAAGGGATGTTCCTGGCATTTTCTAGTTGCCAACCTCCCAGTGGAACCTGGAGATTTCCCAGAATTACAAGGGATCGCCAGATGACTGGGACTGGTTTTTCTGGTGAGAACGGCAGCTTTGGAGGATGGATTTTTTGGCACCACATCCCAGATGACTCCCTCCCCTCTCCAAACTCCACCCTTCTCAGGGACCACCCCCAAATCACCAGGAACTTCCCAACCGTGAGTTGGCACCCATAGGATCCCGTGAGCCTTTTGCAATACAATTTTCTGCAGGCAGCAGCAAGCAAAGCCAGCCAAACTCCATGCTGGGTAAAGCTTCACTGCTGATATCTGTCAGCCAAGTCCCAGCTGGACACCAGAGCAGTACAGGGCAGTGGTTAGAGTGCTGGAGGCTGACTCTCTACTCTGTCATGGGAGCATGCAGGGTGACCAGTCCTAGACACTCTTAGCCTGCCTACTTTGCAGGAGGACTGAACAACATCGGGAGCCACTTTGCGTCCCATTGGAGGAAAAACAGTGGGCTACGAATAACTAAACCAATTAAAACGCAGCACACCCAGGAAGCCAGGGGTTTACTGGTCAGCTGGAAGCTTAAATGCATTTGCGAATGGAGCTGCTGCACCGTCCCCTTTAACTGGCCCCTGAAAACATGGGACAGGCTTTAATGTCATGTGGGCAACAGGATGTCCTCTCTCGAACATCAGCTACTCTGGTTGCCGGCTCCAGGTGGAGAAGTACCTGGATATTTTGCAGGTGGAGCCTGAGAGGACAGGATTTGTGAGGAAATGGACTATGGTGGGGGATAATGCTATAGGGTCCATCTTCAAGTGGGGCTGAACTGAACTCTGTGGCCTGTAGATCTGGTGCAATCCCAAGAGATTTCCAGCCAGCACCTGGAGGGGGGCAGTCCTATCAGCCACATCAGACTGGGTATGCTTCGAGCCCTTTTCAGAAGGTATATGACTGGTAGGGTGAAGACAGTGGACAGGCCAGTCCTGACGGAAATATTGGGAGTCTGTCTCTGAACGGGCAGTGGATCGGTCCTGTCTGACCTCCGGCTCAGGCCACTGGGTCGGATCCAGCCACCTTTCCCACTCCACGTTCTCCAGTTCTTCTCCTTAATTAGAGCCGGCCTCTCTGGCTTGGGGAACGCCAGGGGATTTGAGAGCTGGGCCCAGCAGGCACCAGAACCAGCCTTCTGCCTGTGCCTTTCATGGCCTCAGTCGGACTGATGATTTGCGTCTCCTGCTCAGCTTCCTCCTTGCCCACAATTCTTTATTTCAAAGAAAAGATTCCCTCCTGCCTCATTGGGTCATTGAACTGTCATTGAGTTGTCATCATTTTCTTGTTAGGGAGGGACCACTTCTGCTCCTACAGGAGTCTAGAGAGTGACTACTCAGAGAAATATTGATCTGGTCACGATGGGCCTTAAGCTAACATGATGCTACCATCACGGCTTGATTCTTTGGCAACCCCGTGACATGGAGAGAGGCAAACAACCAGCGCTGCAGCTGTGTGTTCCCGCTCACGTGTAAGAAATATTACAGGATGATTGAGTCTTTTGGCAAACTCAAGTGACAGGATCCCATCGGTCTACCTAATAGGCTCTTCCTCCTGGAAAACATAACCTCTTAACTCAACTGTCAGAGCATCATTTTCTGGATACTAAGGACTTTTCCACACCTTGTTGCTGCAGTTCTTAACAGCATCACCCCCCACC
Source organism: Paroedura picta (assembly GCF_049243985.1). Lineage (NCBI taxonomy): Eukaryota > Metazoa > Chordata > Lepidosauria > Squamata > Gekkonidae > Paroedura > Paroedura picta. Next base: position 127,220,071 of record NC_135374.1, on the reverse strand, counting down.
CGCCCCAGCCTCATATACAATATTCTTTGCTGGCTTCCTTTAAAACACACACACACACACACAGTGTTCCCTAGGCTTTTTTGCACCACAACAAAGGCACAGTTAAGAAGCCGAGAAGCAGTAGAAACGTGGTGGGAAAAGGTCTAGCTCAGGAGTCCCCAATGGGGTGTCCATGGGTGTAGTAGTATTAGTAAGTTTATTACAGAATTACACCAGAGCAATGAAAATAAAGTACAAAATATGCCTGTTTACACCAAAGTAAAACAGGAGAGGTAGGATACAATGAATACCTGGTATAACTTACCACATGATAAAAAGGAACAATAAATTGCTTCAGAATTGATTCCTGGGCCAGCAATAGAAATGTAAGAAAGCGAGTTAAACCGGAGTGTCCGTGGGGGCCAGGGGGCCTGCTGACACCTTTTCTGGTGCCTCCCCCAGTACTGTCAGGATGTGGGTGGGGTCAAGGGGGGTTTTGCCCATCGAGGCTTCTGACTGACTGAACGATTTGACTGGCTGTACAGATTCTTTTTTTAACGTTGCTGTGGCAGCAACGGCCACCACAGCATGAGGACCTTCACTGGGTGACTGAAGTTAAGCTATGCCAGTCATTTTATGGCTGGCTTCTCCTCCGACAGCCATCTTGTGACTGACTCCACCTCCACCTCCTTTGGCATCCATTTTGTTTCTGCAACCATTTTGTTTATGCCATGTCAGAATTCCAAATGTGCCCATAAGCTCAAAATGGAGGGGGACGCCTGCCCTAACTGGAAATAAAGGCAATGGGTTCCCAACAAGATTTCCCACAAAGATAAAGCAGCCCCTCTTTCCGACTACATTGCAATCCCAGTGCAGAATTAATCTTTGACTGGGAGCCATCTTTTCCATGGAGCCTTGGCTGAACTGCCACTAAAGTCATTCCATATGAAATGAAGTGGGATCAATGTGTGCAGAGGAATCAGGCAGAAGTCCTCATGAAGAAGGCATTTCAGACAGCAAGCTGAGAGCCATATATTGTTTTACATATTTGTTTTATTGACGGCATTTACACTCCACCTTTCTGCCCTCATTCAGGCCACCAGGATGGCTAACAGAGATATTTATTTGTTTCTTTATAATTAATGTTAATTGTAGTCCTCATATCTCCCTTGGATTCAAGGCAGGTCACACAGAGTGAGTCCAGATGATAGGCAGGAGGCGATATTCAATTAATAACACAGTCGGATGCTTTCTCAAACCAGCTGCTTAAATCAGAACTGAAGCAAAGTATATGTGTGGACATGAGACATTTAATGATGCAAATTCCATAGCAGGATCAGGGTGTCAGCAAGCTAAACCAGGGCTTCCTAGCCAGGGTTCCAGGGAGAGCTCCCTAGGGGTTACCTTGCTTTTCCCAGAAGTTTGGATGGTTGCTGACATCACAAGATGTCACTGGAGCCCACTTCCCCTGTTGTCCTACAGGCCTAGACTCTCTAATTCACAATGGAAGCAGTAAATAATCAATCAACTGATTGGCCGGTGTCCACATCTCACTTCTCTGTCCACTTCTCCAAAGGGTCAGGTCTCCATTTCCAGAGTTCATTGAAGAAGAAGAATTAGAATAAGAATAGGCTTTTATACCCTGGGCTGAATCTGCACTTACACTGGGAGCCAGTTTGGTGTAGTGGTTAGGAGTGCGGACTTCTAATCTGGCATGCCAGGTTTGATTCTGCGCTCCCCCACATGCAGCCAGGTGGGTGACCTTGGGCTCGTCACGGCACTGAGAAAGCTGTTCTGACCGGGCAGTGATATCAGGGCTCTCTCAGCCTCACCCACCCCACAGGGTGTCTGTTGTGGGGAGAGGAATGGGAAGGCGACTGTAAGCCGCTTTGAGCCTACTTTGGGTAGGGAAAAGCAGGATATAAGAACCAACTCTTCTTCTTCCTCTTCTTCTTTATTCTGTTGTGGATCCTGCTGAATACAGATCATTTTGAACTCGGGTCTTCCTCCCCCCCTCCCCATTGAAACAGAAAAGTGTTCTGCACATGGTTAGAGAAGCTCAGAAGGGGAGGGGGGAGCCAAGCACAGCAGGAGCCTCTTTCTTTTCTTGAACGAGGGGGGGGGGGGAAGATTGGAGACAGCAGAGGTGGGGGGGGGGATCCAAAAGGCAAATCTCTGCTGAGAGAAGTTTAGGCTTCTAGAGTTTCTGCTGAGAAAAGTTAGGGCTTCCTCTTTAAGCCTGGAAACCAGGAATTGACACCCTGGCCAATCAGGGCTTCTCTACCACGGAGTTCAGGAAAAAATTCAAAACAGGCAGAGCTCCGCATGCTTTCTCATGCTTTCTCAATCTGATTCTTCAAATATTGAGGGTTATATCCACTCTAGGATATTGCAGGATAAAACTTGGGTCACCGCAGATCAATCATGATTGTAGCAGAGGGAAAATTTAAATTGAACAAAATCAAAATTGAAATCGCATTCAGTGGAGATGGCAGGGACTGATTCTACCTGGGATTGAAATAAAGCTCCGTGCAGACTCTGCCCTGCTTTTCACTGCCTGAAGGAGACTCAAATCGGCTTGCCATTGCCTTCCCACAACAGACGCCGTGAGGTGGGTGGGGCTGAGGGAGCTCTGGCAGGACTGCTTGGTCAGAACACCTCTGTCACGGCTGTGACAAGCCCCAGGTCACCCAGCTGGCTGTATGTGGAGGAGCAAGGAATCAAACCTGGTTCTCCAGATTAGAAGCCACCACTCTTAACCACTCCCCTATGCTGAAATATTTCAGGGATTCCTCCAGGGTGAAAAAGGTTTAAAAGCCTGTTATAAACATTAGTATTGACCTGATAGTTTCTTGCAAGTAATCCTGTGAATCATTTTGTACAGTGTGACCCTCTTGCCTGCACATCTCTTGATTTATTCATTTGTTTTGTAGAAAGTCAGGAGAGGGGGAATCTCCCCGACTTCCTCAGGCAGGCCGTCCCACAGGGGAGGGGGGACAACAGAGAAGACATGAGTTTGGGCGGTTATCCATTTTGCCCATTTGCATTTGGGCCCCTGGAGAAGCCCCTGCTGGCTTCATCAAAGCTGTCATTGCATAGGGTGAGAGGCAGCCCCACAACCAAGAGTCCAAGGCCATGAAGGTCTAATACTGTATAAGCAAACCTAATAAGAATGCATCTTTTAAAAAAGGTAAAACCAAAGACACGCAGTGATTTTTTCAAACAATGAAAACCAAGTTAAAACACACACATAGCAAAATTAGCATCCGGGAATAATCATGGCCACCATTGATGCTGCGGAGGGCGGCCGATGGAGTGCCATGACGCACATGGGACCGTGCATCTGCACAATGGCTCATTGTGGTGTGGGAGGGGCCAGATGCGTGGGCCTATTTAAAGGCACCACGTGCGTTCGCCTGGCCTCTCCGTGCCATCCGCAGCCTGAACAGCTTCCCCCCCCACCCTTGTTAATGGTTGTGGTGTTAGGTTACCGCCTTCGTATTTTTCATGCTCTGTTTTGTCACAGCTGTGGTTTAGGCACAGTAGGAGCCTGTTGGCAGGGATTCTGGTTTGCGTACTGGACTCCCTGGGGTCGGGAGTCTCCTTAAAGAGACTGGCTGATATATGGCCAGGGGCCTGCAGCCAGGTGGCCGGGGAAACCGGATTGCGGTGGACACCTGTTGGGCCCTGATACGGTCGCCTCCCACGTAGGGATTACACGGTGCAAAAGGGACTGCTCTCCTGGCTGGGACTGAAGCAGCTTCCAGGCGCCATGGACCCTGGGATTTAAGCAGCCAGATGGTTGTGGGGGTCAGGCTCCTCTCCTGTGCTGAGCGAGCCCTCTGGCAGGAGGTTGCCATAAAGGCTGTGGCCATGTTTATGCCAAAATGGCCATGTCGTGCATTCAGTGGCAAAAGGTCAGCCTGCTAGTCAATACAATGTACAAACACAAAATCAACAATTAACATCAGGGCAGAAAGCAGAGATCACAAAGGGGACAGCAGACAAGACCAAACTACTTCACCCGCTGCTATGTAGCAGTCATAGATGGGACAGGAGTAAGGAGCAGCAGCCTCCTGCAATTACATCTCATCTCCAGGCTACAGAGATCAGTTCCCTTGGAGAAAATGGCTGCTTTGGAGGGGGGGCTTGGTGGCGTTGTCCCCCACTGAGGCACCTGTCCTTCCTAGGCCCCACCTCCAAATCTCCAGGAGTTTCCCATCCTGGAGCAGGCCACCCTCCCCTCCCTCCTCCGCCAGAGGCCTGGGTGAACCCGGCCACCCTAGGCAGGAGAGTCCTCCTGGGGAGAGAGTGCTATCATTGTGGTGCCACAATTGAGAGAGTCTGCTCCTGGGTTGATATTCGCACCCACATCAGGGCCTTGGATGCTGACCACTGGGGCTGTGCAAGGTTGTAAGGGAAGATTTCTGAATGGTTCCCCAGCAGCGTGTGCAGAATCTATAAGGCGGGGAGTCATGCAAGAAGAGGCCTGGGCCTGCGGAGAACCTTTCTGACTAGTTCTCCTATCCCGAGATCCCTCCCAAACCTATGATTCTATGATTCTACGATCTTATGCAATTCTCCAGATGAGTTTAGAAACATGTATGCACGGGAGCTGAGGAAGATGAGAGGGAGGACCAGGGGTAGCCATTTCCAGGTGTGAGCTGGAGTCCCCCTAGAAATTCAACTGATCTCCAGATGACAGAGAAGGTTCCCTGGAGGAAGGAGAAGCACCAGAGGGCTGTGCTATAGGGCCCAGGACAAATGGAAGTCCTCGTGTTACATCACATCCTTGCTGAGGTCCTTGCTCACCTCCCCAAATGCCAACCTCCCCAGGGACTGCCTCCCAAAGATTCAGGAACTGCCCAATAGCAGAGAAACTGCCCCCATGCCCTTTCTCTCAAAGGTCTCTGGTGGAATAAACAGCATTAGTCTGCAGGGGGGCCCTCAGCTAGTCTTAGTTTGCTTATTCAGACAAGCCAGGCTTCCAATATGGAATTATCATTAAAAATACCCTCTAGTATCTCAAATAACTTGATGAGTGTATGTGTATGAGAGAGAGAGGGAGAGGGAGAGAGAGAGAGAGAGAGATTTGTTATAAAATTGGATCGATCCAGGCTACTGGGACTTTTACGAGAGATTTTCTACCCCTCAAACTGTTGATTTTTCAAGGGAATTGCCATAACAAATGTGCATTCCTAACTAAATAAAAGTCTTCACTATGCAAATAATAATGATTCCTTCTTGAAAGTAATTCTTGCAGTCGTTCCCCAGGGAGTAAAATTTGGAAGAAGAAAAAAAAGAGAGAGAAACAGCATTAAATGAGAAGAAAAGAAACTTGTTAAAATTACAACTCTTGTTAAAATACAATGAAATGGCAAAAGTTTCTCAGTTCTTCTACAATCTGAGAGAACAGGATAATGTGTTGGGCTCTGTGTGTGTGTGTGTGTGCGCGCGTGAATTGGTCTGTTTTATGCTTAGCTGTCTGGGCATAGAGGCACAGCTCCAAGGGGGAGTTAGAGGACCTGATCTGTGCATCTGAAGCCCCCCGTTGATCTTCATGGTCATGAAACGGGTAGTAAAATGCCCCTCAGCAGGCAGATTTGAGTCTGGGTCTGAAGGCAGAGGCCCCGCCATGAAGGGCCCAGGCAAGCCTGACCTCATCAGCCATTGGAAGCTAGGCAGTGGGGGCCTTGGGCAAGTTTTGGATTGGGAGACCACCAAGGGAGGGCAGGGCTGCTACACAGAGGAAGGCCACAGCAAACCACCTCCATCCACCTCTTCCCTTGAAGACCGGGCTGGTTTTTGTACGTCGGCTGCAGCATATCAGTAAATAAAGGTGGGAAGCACAGAGTTTTATGGGCTGGTGGGCTAAGGGAACTAGAGCAGGTATGTTTCAAGATGCATTTGGGAAGGAGAAGAAAGAGGAACGTGGTAGACATGGTGGCTGTGTGGTGACACACCTAATGGGTGGCAGGACCTGGGCTTTCCAAACCGTAGATATGGCCTGGAGATCTTTTGCAATTACAACTGATTGCTTGACTTCAGAGATCAGTTCCCTTTGAGGAAATGGCAGTTTTGGAGGGGAAATTCATATGCCTCTGAGGCCCCTCCCCAAACTCTTCTTTGCCCATGCTCCATTTCTACATCTCCAGGAATTTCCTAACCCATAGTTGGAAACCCTACCTTAGCTCCATACAGCTGTGGTACCTTGGTTCCAGCTTGGTGTAGTGGTTAGGAGTGCAGACTTTTAATCTATCAAGCTGGGTTCTGGATTCCCTGCTCCTCCCTCACATGCAACCAGCTGGTTGACCTTGGGCTCACCACAGCACAGATAAAGCTGTTCTGACCGGGCAGTGATATCAGGGCTCTCTCAGCCTTACCCACCTCACAGGGTGTCTGTTGTGGGGAGAGGAAAGGGAAGGCGACTGGAAGCCGCTTTGAGCCTCCTTCGGGTTGAGAAAAACGGCATATAAGAACCAACTCTTCTTCTTCTTCAGTAATCTCAGGGCTCTCTCAGCCTCACCCAACTCACAGGGTGTCGGTTGTGGGGAGAGGAAAGGGAAGGTGATTGGAAGCTGCTTTGAGACCCCTTCGGGTTGAGAAAAATGGCATATAAGAACCAACTCTTCTTCTTCTTCTTCTTCTTCTTCTTCTTCTTCTTCTTCTTCTTCTTCTTCTTCTTCTTCTTCTTCTTCTTCTTCTTCAGTAATCTGAAGGCTCTCTCAGCCTCCCCTCCCTCACAGGGTGTCTGTTGTGGGCAGAAGAAAGGGAAGCCCCTTTGACCGATTATGCATGGGCCAGAATGCCTGAGATGGCGGTGACAGGGCTTTGGGGAAAATCCCCGATTATGCCATCCTGGGCATCGCTGAGCTCTGGCCCGACCCAGGCCCTTGGAAGGCCCATGTTAAGGAAACATGGAGTCTTCTGTATTCTCCAGTTTGCCACAGGTGCCAGTGAGGGCTAGGTCAGGCTAGCTCAGTGCATATTCTCCCCCAACCGACGGCATCCCTGCAGGGAAGCCTCTCACCCCTGCATCCGCCCCACCCCCACCATGGGAGGAGAGTAGCATGCGGCTCCCTGCCATCGTACAGTGGCATACCCCTCCTCATACCCCTGCTCTCCTCCCCCTGCCACAGCCGCCACAAGTGCTCTCGGTGCTTCCGGCCCAGCATTGCATGCACAGGGCTGTTGTGTCAGGGCAGCCAGCATATGCCAGGGGAGCCCCTGCCTCATGCACATGTGGGGAACGGTGGGGCTTTTGGTCCCACCGCTATGGAATGGCGGCAGCCTGGCGTGGCTGCTGCCATGCATAATAGATCTTTGAGACTCCTGGTAGAAAAAAGCGGCATATAAGAACTAACTTCTCCTTCTCCTTCTCCTTCTCCTTCTCCTTCTCCTTCTCCTTCTCCTTCTCCTCCTCCTCCTCCTCCTCCTCCTCCTCCTCCACCTCCTTCTCCGTGATGCTCTTGGCCTGGCCTGGCCTGGCTCTGTGGTTTACCAGCTCTGGCTCAGTCAGAGTTGAAAGCTCAGGCCTTGAATACATCTTTGTTGGTCTTAAAGGTGCTTTTGGACTCTGGAGGTTGTTTTGAGCCCCAACCATAAGTCTGGTCTTACAGGCCTTGCAGAACTAGCTAGGTTTCCACAGGGCCCCGATTTCCTTTGGGAGCGCTTCCCACCAGGATGGGGTCAGGGCTGAAAAGGCCCTGGCTCTGGTTAAGGCCAGTTTCACCTCTTGGATCAGGGATCCTGATTCAATATATTCAGCTTCTTTCTTCCAGATAAGTAACCCTGCAGATGCATTTCATCGAGAGCCAGTTTTTAGACCTGTCCCAGGTATGGCATCTCCTCAAACATATTCCTTGAGAGCCACTTTTTTACTTCCATTTCAACAACGGCCTCCTGCTGGCCAGGGAGTCACACAACAAAATACTTATGCAGTTTTGTTGCCCTGTTTGAAAAATCCCATCCAGAAACTTGGGAGCTGGGGCCGCCGGACTTTCCTTGCCCTTTGTTTCCCAACAGAGCACCCTGCAGAGTGGAATCACACGACGGGAGTGCAGAGGGCTGCCATTAGAATCTAGTATCACTGCATATCAGAAAGAAAATAAAAAACAACCGTTTTGTCCCAGCAGAAAATTTGGCTGTGATACAATTAAAACGAAATGCAGAGAGAGTAATCAAAGGGATAAAAAGTTCCATGTTTTAAGTAGGCTGGAACGAGTCTGGAAATTCCTCTAGATGCCAAGGGCAGGTACAAGATTTAAAAAGCCATTGGTATGCCGTGCACAAAGGCACTTCTCTTTCCTTTCTGTGGCGGCACAATCGGAATTGCAGGGCAGGGAAGCCCAAACCCTTTCCTGTGGGGTAGAAAACACACCCTAAATTGGGCTCAGATAGAATTGATGCAAAAACGCGTATTTTACATGGATCCATGTGTTTCTGTGCTTACCACTGCACAGCATTCGTGTGCTTTTTAATAGATCTGCTGTCTTGTCGCTTACTTCTATAAAACTCCGGCACCCGATAGCCCTTCAACAGACCTTTGGGATATATTTAGACATGGCAGTTCCCCCGTTCTGTCGCCCGCCTAGCAATGCTGAGGGAGTTCGAGCTGGGGAGTGAAACAAAATGGAGCTGCTGGAAAGCTCACATCAGATCTTGTCCCAATGGAAATGGTTCACAGGCAGCCCAATCACTTCAAGCCACACACACCTTAGCCACTCTGCTCCCTGGCCTCCTCAGGGACAAGGCTGCTGGCGCTGCCACGGTTTGGCATTTTGGCTACAGCCAGCACTTGCCTCTCAGCCTCTGAGGCTGCCATTGTGGGGAGTCATCCTTTACCCCTTCAGAGTACAGGAGGGAGAGATGGGTGTGCAGCGGCACCAACTGAACTGCATTGTGTCTGCATGCACAAACAGTCTTCTGATTTAGGTGATTTTGCACACACACCCCTCCAATTTCCCTCAGGTTTCTGGTTTTTCAAGAAACTATAAGGTGGGGGGTTTCCCCTAAGTTTGTAGGGAAATGTGAGTCTGTACATGGCCCCAGTCTGAAGGCTTAAGTATCTATAGATGGGGCTACACTGGCTCTTAGATATACTCTAAGTAATGATCCAGTATTCCCAAGTAGAAGGCACTAGCAGATTTCAAATTTAAACTGCTAGGTTTCTTAATGTTTCATGGCATTGCATATATAAAATGGTCTCCAAAACAAGGAATGACATCAAAGTGGAAAAAAACCATGAAAAATGTTATAAGCTACCAAAGCAAATCAAGATACTAGAGTGTTCAAATCACACCAACACAATACAGTCCAAGAACGTATTTTTAATACCCAGTTAATACTTCCAGTATCCCCTATCCTGTATTGTCCGCATTGAATTTTGTAAACTGATTTCCGGCAGAGGAGACCACTTTTTCTAATTCATCCTGAACCTCATTAAAATTGATTCTCTTTTTCAGGCCTGCAGATGCAATTTCCATCTGTGGAAGGAAGTGGTCAGGATCGTGTCCTCACCTCCAACCTTTGATTTAAGGGTCAGTACTTACTGCTGTGCACACCCCATAATGTGCTCCCCATGTGACTGGGAAACAGCGGCCATCACTTAACCATAGATCGTGATTGCTGCCCAGGCTGGAAGAGAGGAGGAGGAGGAGGAGGAGGAGGAGGAGGAGAAGAAGAAGGAGAAGAAGAAGGAGAAGAAGAAGAAGAAGAAGAAGAAGGAGAAGAATGAGAAGAAGGAGAAGAAGAAGAAGAGCTGTGTTTTTATACCCCGCTTTTCACTGCCCAAAGGAGTCTCAAAGCGGATTACAATTGCCTTCACTTTCCTCCCCACAACAGACACCTTGTGAGATAAGTGGATCTGAGAGAGCTCTGAGAAAACTGTGACTGGCTCAAGGTCAGGCAGCCGGCGGCATGTGGAGGAGGAGCAGGGAATCAAACCGGGTTCTCCAGATTAGAGTCCACCGCTCTTAGCCATAACACCAAGAAGGCAAGGGTTGCCTCATGGGTTGCTTCAGATATCCCATGGCCCGGCTTTTGGAAGGTCATTGCTGGCTTTTATCCTCACAACCGGCCCCCCACATCAGCGGTTGGGCTGGCCTGCTAAGCATGGGAGCTCGAGGCAGGCCCTGAGGCTGGAGGCTGTGGCTGAAGGACTGAGCTGGCCCAGGAGAGAGCAGGAAGAGGGCAGAGGTGGAGACTGAGGGAGGCCATCGGGCCGTCTCCTGTGCTGCTCAGAAGGGAAGGATGCCTTGGCCACAGAAGCAAGTAGAAGAGAGAAGAGGAAAAGGGGGACCATTGTGGCCACTGCACAGGTGTGGAGCCAGGAGGTAGTGAGTGTTGGGGAGGGTGGAGGATGGTGACCTCCCCCACACCTGTTCTCAGCTATGGTGAAAAAAAAAGATCATGGGAGGACAAAAGTAATCTCATAGAATCATAGAAGAGTTGGAAGGGGCCATAAAGGCCATCTAGTCCAACCCCCTGCTCAATGCAGGATCTCTTGAAGGTTTTGGAAACAGTCTCCACCAGGCGTTCCCCTCAACCCCACAACTTCTGTGGGAAACTCATATCAGGGAAAGTCAGGTTGAGACACACACTGTCTTCTGCATCACCCTTGGTGTGTCCCTCAGCCTGGACCCACTCAGAGGGTTGGTGGTGATGGGAATGGTGTGGTCTGGGGGGGGGGGTAGTCTGGTGTGTCTTTTTGAGCTCCTCAGAGGCAGAATGGCGGAAGAGAGGAAACAAAGAGTGAGAGATGGATTGTAGCCATGCTCAGCTGAGTGTATGGGGTATGTGTGTGCAGAAAAACTACCTTATTTGCTTGCAAGGCAGATTCCTTGTCTCCTAAAAGTGCTATACTATATATACAAGAAAAAAAAGTAACAATTGTTATGGAAAGGTAAGATACCCACTTTTTATGGCATCCCTTGGGGGAGGGGGAAATCTCATCTTCCATATGATTAAATACATTTATTGGGGCTCAGTCAATTCCTCAGTCAATCAATTGCTTTCACTGCTAGGAATGAATTGCTATTTTGAGTAAAAAAATTATATTGTTAATTGGGTTTGCCTGTATCTTTTGTAAAGTTTATATCTCCGGCATGGTCTGGTCCCATGAAGTCACATACATGTAAGATCTGGTCCTCAGGATCCCTCTGGTCTAGACCACGACTGAGGAGGTGGGCCTTATCGGGGTCACAGGGGATTCTACCAGTTATGTTTTCCACAGCCAGTGGAATTAGTGGACACGCCAACGTAACTCTGAAAGCCAAAAACTGGGCAGGTGGATCTCAAGGTCTCATACTGGGTCTGAACTTGAAGGTGGTTATGAAAACTGAGGGAGTCCAAAATGCAACTGCAAAGATCCTTTTTGGGGCCTGTCACCATCACCATGTCAAGGCAGCGAAACTGCAGCTTGCATCGACAGCTTGCAATTGGCTTCCAAATTTCCAGTTTGTTCCAACTCTTCGGGGCTTTCCGCACCGGGATCTTTGTAGCAAATTGGTTGCTGAATGAAAAATCGCCATTTAAAATAGTGGAATTCGTCGTTATGCATACCTGCCTTTGTAGTGGAATCCAGTTGCGTTTTGTAGCGTTTCCCACAGGCTTCCGGTCTCGGCAAAAATCGCTAGAAAGGAAGCGTTCTTGCCAAGCTCGTCCCGCCCCTGGCCGTCAAGCAGCCAATGGGCAGCCGTTAGCATGCTCCCAAACAGCCCCTTTCCCTTTAAGAAAGTTAAAAAAAAAAAAAACACACCCATTGCAACGAATCTGTGTTGATTCGTTGCAACGGAGAGACCCATCCAGCTGCCCGGTGTGTTTGAGCTGTCGTTTGATCATTGCCACGCTCCCTCTGAATGAAAAAAAATAATCCCCCCCCTCTCACGGGCCCGATTTTCGTGTAAAAAATAAAGGGAAAATACATCAGCAAACGGGCTTCTCTGTTGTTTGTGTCCAAAGTGTTGTTTGTGCTTAGTGACTCTGGGGAGGGACTGAAGCCGGGGAAGCCTCTAAACAGAAAGAGGCTCGCTGGTGCGTTTATCCCCGCTCGCTCGGAGAAAAAAAAAATGGCGATCGCTTCGCCGGAAGATCAGAGGAGAGAGCCAGGGGGAGGGACTTTGTAGAAACCGCAACAATGTTAACGCACAGGTCTTTTTCGCTAGTGTTGCAGATTGTTTGCAGGAGTGTATCGCTTTCTGGAGGGTGAATCCACTTTTGGGGATTTCCCTGAAAGCGCTACAAGGAAGCGCTTTTTGCGGATCGGTTTCAGGTGTGTGGCAGATTGTCAAGGACGTTGTGCATAACGGCAAATCAATAGCGTTTTCAATTGGCAACCATTGTGCGATTTTGAAGGCGTGCGAAAAGCCTGTTCATGTTAACCTGGTTGAACAGTTTGGGCTCGGAGTGTCTGAAAAACAACCTTCCACTGATAAGGGACTCAGGAATCAACAGAAACTGAAGTCATGTAGACCAAGACACACCATGCTCTGAACTCATCAGATCTCAGACGGCAAGCAGACTCTGTTTAGTTCTTGGAAGGGAAACCACCGAGGAAGTCCAGGGTCGTCATGCAGAAAACAAGTCTTCTAAAGTAGGGGCTGGTTTTCTTTAACAAATTCAAAGGACATTTTGATCAGCAGCACAGAGATGGTTCTGGCTTTTTTTGTTTCCCTCCCTTATTCTTGTTCAGTTTTTTTTTGGGGGGGTAGCCTTATTTACTAGAGCAGGGGTAGTCAACCTGTGGTCGTCCAGATGTTCATGGACTACAATTCCCATCCATAACGCCAAATATTTATTTATTTATTTGATTTCTATACCGCCCTTCCATATGGCTCAAGGCAGTTTACATACAACATCATAGGGGGATACATGGAACAAGTCAACATACAACATAGTCAATATACAACAATAACAATCCAACACTGGTTCTAAACAAAACAACTTCAGTGATCCCAACAATAACAACATAACAAGCTAAACCCCCTAGAGAGGTCAGGCTGCTTCAGGCCATGGAGGGGATGTCTGAGGGGGGACCTGTGGCCGGGCTCAGGCAAATGCCGGGTGGAGGAGTTCCCTTTGGCAGGCCCTAAGGAACTGTGGGAGTTCAGGCAGGGCCCTGATCTCTTCAGGGAGCTCCTTCCACCAGGTGGGAGCCAGGATGGTAAAAGCTCTGGCCCTCGTTGAGGACCGACGTGCTTGTTTGGGGCCAGGGATCACCAGCTGTGGCAGAGTGTAATGCTCTTTTGGGCGTAATGCACTTTCTCCCCATCCCACCCCCAGCTGATCCTTAGTCCTCCTGAGTAGTAAGACGTAGGAAATACGTAAAAGTGATGACTTTATTTATTACTAGGGAATAAAGCCCATTTATAAAAATGGGCAGAGGTTGGGCATAGTGAGAATGGGCTTCGGAGCGTTTGTTCAAATGGAGGTAGCGGCGCAGGGTGGGCTGGGGGGATGGGGCGAGTCATCGGGAGGCGAAGGACGCATGCTCGGGTATCCGGGCATGCGTGCAGGAGCGTGGGGGCGGGGTGCTTGGGGGGCGGAAGTGCGTTGGGCTCTGCAACCAGGCATGCGCGTGAGTCCGCGCATGCCCGGGTCATTCTAGGGCCGGTGGAGCAGGCGGGCAGAGCAGGGCGGCTGGGGCCAGCGTCGGCGAAATGGGAAGGAAGGGGCCGGGCTGCGGAGGACCAGGAAAGGTGAGCGTGGTGGCGGCGAGGGTGGATCGGCATAGGAAAGGGGTGGTGGGGAAGGCCGGGGACAGGAGCTGGGAGTTATGTCGCGACTGGTTGTTTGGACCTCGTGTCGGGGTGGGAAGGGGTCTGGGTAGTGTGGTGGGGTGATCGGTCGGCGGCAGGGTGGGTAATTGTGTGGTTGGGGGGGTTCTGGAAATGTCGGAAGCGTTAGCGGGACGGGAAGGGGTCTGGGGAGGGTGGGAGAGTGATCGGATGGTGTGGGCGCGGGTGAGTGTGTGCGCGAAGCGTGGGAAGTGGCGGCGGGGTGCGGGGAGGGTGGGGGGGTTAGCGGGCGGCGTGCAGGTGGGTGAGTGTGTGGACGGTTGGTTTAAGGGTGGAATTGGCGGGAATGCGGGAAGGGGGGCTGGTCGGCGGTCTGGTCGGCGGCTCCTTCGTTGTCGTCGGTGAGGTTCTTTCGGCGGGGGCGGGCTGACGCGGCGAGAGGCGCTTCGCGCCTCTCGCCGCGTCAGGCCGCCAGGCAGGGAACCCCCGGCAGCTGCGCTTCACTCCCTGGGTCGCTTCGCTCCCTTCGCTCCGTTTCGCTCCCTTCGCTCCCTGGGTCGGCGGCCTGACGCGGCGAGAGGCGGGAGGAACTGCGAGCCGCGCTGCGCGCGGCTCGCAGTTGCTAGGGCTGGGAATCGGAGGGACCAATCGGCAGGTGCTTCGCGCCTGCCGATTGGTCCCTCCGATTGTCTGTCGTGAGGAAGGGTGCAATCCGGACCCTTCCTCATCACGGACTAATCCCACCTCCACACCCCTTACCGAATTATTTAGTCCGTAGCGTCCGTGGCGCCCGTGGCGCCACGGGCGGTTTAAAGATGGCGCCCGTGGCGCCACGGGCGGTTTAAAGATGTTTATACTCCTGTATCTTATAATGGAGTATCTTAATTGATTTGTTTTTGTATTGTTTTTCTTTAGGATGGAAACCACCCAGAACGTTTTGGAAGGGCAGTATAAAAATGAAGAAAATAGAAGGAAGTCCGTCTGGCCTCAATGGGTCCTACTTGGTGGAATGAGCTCCCAGAGAGATCCAGGACTTGACGGAACTGGCTCAATTCCACCAAGCCTTTGGTTGGGACCAACGATCCTAAAGCATCTCACAGCCCCCCCCCCCCCATAAACGCCCCATAGAAACATTCCAATCTGGAAAAGATCAGCCAATAGAGATCATGGAAGGAACAGCAATGACAGCTGAGGCTGCTATTAAATACAGGCGCTGGTTTAACGATTTTAATGTCTTATTAAATTTAGCCATAAAACACTGTATTGTTTTTATGATTTAGACCACCCTGAGCCAGTTTGTTGGGAGGGTGGTATAGAAATCAAAATAATAAATAAACTAACTAACCAACCAAGCGACCAACTAACTCTTCACTGCCAAGAATATAGTGGGACATGAACACAGAATTTTGCAAAGGTAATTTGTAGTGTCATTGTAATGAGAGTGAGTGACACGTTAACTAATCCCACCCACAAAACTGACCTTTATATGGGATTTCCCACTTAGAGAAGCAGAATCTTAGTTTCCTTTCTCCAGTACTGAGCGTGGGTCTCAGTTGATTGCATCTGCACATTTATCCCCAATTTTGACAGATTTACCTCCTACCCATAAGTATGAACCAGTCATTCCCATATCATGAGGTTCTCTTTTAATTATTCTCAGATTTCACAACTCAGAATGCATCTGTCCATTAATCCTTAACCTTGACATTTTTATTTCCTTTATTATGTTTTCCCCCCAGAGCTGAACCCAAACTTAGCGTTATTTATCTCAGGCCCTTGTGAACATCGTTGTTATGCAGTGTACTGACCTGTGAACCAGTCTCTGCTTATATATGAGGCTGTGCAATTTCCATTACATTGTGTCTGATGAAGTGTGCTGTGCACACGAAAACTTACTTCCTGAATAAAACTTTTTGGTCTTCAAGGTGCCATTGGACTCAAAATTTATTCTGCTACTTCAGACCAACCTGCCTACCTCCTTGAATCCCACCCTCCCATGTATTTGTTGGAATGTGCAAGATCTGTAGTGGGCATGATTCAAAAGAATATGAGGAATATCCTACAGGGGGCATCAGAGGCCATGTGACCCCCAGCTCTTCCACCTGATGGATGGCTGCCCTGATTCAACCCCAGAAGCCTTAGCCAGAAGCTGAGCAGCAGTGATGAGATGGCTCAAGCACAATTGTCTGAAGCTCAACCATCCTGTGGCTGGGCAAGAAGGGTCCAAGTGAGGAAGCATCATTGCTCATCCTGGGTGGGGTACAACTATCAGTGGTTCACTCTGCCAGGAACCTGGGCGTGATCCTGGGTGTCTCCTTCTCTATGGAGGCACAGGTTGCAGAAATAGTGCAGTTGGCATTCAACCACCTGCGCCAAGCCAAATGACTAGCATCCTACTTGGCCCCAAAACACCTAGGCACAGTGATCCATGTGATGGTCACTTCTAGACTGGACTTCTGCAACTCGGTCTAAACATGCCAACATTTAACTTTGATCCAAAAACTACAACTGGTCCAGAATGCAGTGGCCAGGGTCTTCACAGGAACACTGTGGAGGTCCCACATCTGCCCACTCTCCAACAACTGCACTGTCTAGAAGTTGAATTCTGGATCAGACTTAAGGTCTTGGTAATCAACTTTAAGGACATATGTGGTCTGGGCCCAGTGTACCTGAGGGACCACCTCTCTGTCTATACTCCCCAAAGTGCTCTACGCTCTGCAACCTCCAACTGGCTGGTGATCCTTGGCCCCAAGGAAGCATGCCTGACCTCAACCAGAACCAGAGCTTTCCCTGTCCTGGCCCCCTCTTGCACATTTAAACTCTCCCAGCAGCTTTTACATCCCTCCCACCAATAGTACCTTTACTGCAACGTAATGGACTTTCCTCAGAAGACCTGAACCATCCATTTAACTAAAACACACACACCATTTCATTTAAATAAGAAAAAGCCCTGCATGCCCAGGTTACTGTTGGTTCCTATGGGGGATAATTTAAATAGCTGACTTTGTTTCTGGAGCTTAATTGCCTTTACACTGACTATTAGCCTTTTTAGAGAAACTGTCCGTGTGACACCCTTAGATGGCTATTGTGCCTTCATTGATGTTCTAATGATAAATGAGACCTGATTACATCGCGTTTTCAGTGGCATTAATTTACATATTTGCAGAACTCTGTTGGGATTGGAGTTTATAGCTTCTGTAATTTGTTGGCTTTTGACATCGCTTTGGGATAACTTGTCTAATTGGCTTTGGCTTCTGATCAGAGAAGAAAACTGACGTTGACGTGGTCATTAAGCTACATGCTAGCGTGACACGGCTCCACCATTCCGTTCTTGCCATGGAGGCATTTTCAGTGCTATTAATTGATCACATATTAAAAAGAAAGGACTTGGCAGAAGGGAGAGAGGAGCGAAAGAGAGAGGCAGCGCCTGAAAATGCCTCTAAGCAAGATTCTAAAATGCAGGAGATTATGACTCCCCTTTTTTTGGAGGCGGGCTTGCAAACCATTCTAAAAAATATCACAGGTTCTTGTAAAGATTGGGCTGATTCTAATTCGTATCAAACATTCAAGCACACTGAGCGTTCCTCTCCATCCTCATTCCACACAGCACACAATGACTGTTTCTGCACTGGCCATACCGTCCAGTTTTGCTTTTTGAAAGCATCAACTTTTGGGTCCATTGCTGCACTGAGATGTATGCATTTTGGTTTTTGCTGTGCCCACCGTTTTGAGTCATTTGGGCATGCCTCTTTCCTCGTCACTGTCCTCCCTCTCCCTCCCTCCATTCTGGAAAATTTGCAGTTTTTTTTTAAAGGGTGATAATGTTACAATGCTGTTTTTAAGTTTAATTTTTTAAAAAAAGAACAGTCTTGCACAGCAATTTTATGAAGTTATAACCCGGGGGGGGGGGGGGAGGTGAGCAAGGATGCAAAATGGTAGGATTAAGGAGCACAATGAAAACAAAGGTGCAAGCAGGTACCATTTTTGCAACAACCCCCCCCCCCCACACACACACACACACAGTTTTTGAAAAGGGGAAGTGAGCGAATCATGACGGGAGGTTGCCTCATTCAGACTCTGTGCTGAAAGCATATCACAATTTCAGCCTGGGAAATGTGGGAGGAAAGCTCAAATGCGGAATGTTAGAGTCAACATGCAGCATCCAAGGAAATCCAACCAGTTGCCCTGGAGGGCCAAATAAACAGGGCTTAGAGGCTGAGGCCTTCCCTTGATGTTGCTCCTGGCACTAGGATCCAGAAGTCATCTGCCTCTGAATGTGGAGATTCCCTTTAGGCTCCATGGCTAGTATCCGTCAAAGTAGCCATACATTACTGTGAGTTGTGTCTCATGCTTCCTTTTCCCCAAACACAGGTGCCCGCCAAGCATTGTAACAGCCATCAGAATGACTATGGTGAATTTCACATCATGGAATGTGAATTTCATTGTTCAGTGGCTCATGTATTGTTGTTTTCTCCTCCTGCCTTGAACCAAATGATAATATTCTCAACATCGATCCTTTTGGGGCCATTGTCCACAGAGGCATGAACAGATGGACAGTTTGGAAAGATGGTCCAAAAAGTGATCCAAAGGGGAACAATCCCCCCCCCCTGCTGCAATCCTGCTGAGGATGGGTTGTCTCAGCCCAAACGGAACATCAGCAGTGCTCAGAGTCTCCCAAATTCCCTGATCTATCCAGCACAGGAAGTCTCAAGGATGGAAAGGGGCTGCTGGGAGCATCTCTCACAATCTTCCCTGAGCCTGGGAGAAATGTTCCTTCTTGCCCGGGCCTCCGATATCACAGTTTGCCATGTGGGTGATCTGCTGCCTGCTGCCACCCTTTGCTGGCCTGCTGCCACCCTTTGAGGTATTCATTCCCTTTCTCGCCTGTGTGCAGCGGCAGGAATGCCACCTGTGCCCCCAGCCACTCACCTGTATGGGAGTCAGAATACAGGGAAAACAAATTTCATTCCGGCCCAGCATAGCTGAAATATCCTCTCGCTGATTAACTATAATGGTCGGATAAAGATGCGAACCCAATTTCGGGAGAGTCAGGATGTGCCTGATTGAATGATAAAGGGCACCTACAAATGGAGCCATAATCCCTACTCCACAAATCACACTCCGGGACTCTTATTCATTGTAACCGATCATTTTTATATCTCTGTTGCAGTCTATTTACTTGCATTATCAATAATCTGGCTTAGCTTCTTATCACTCGGTTGCATTGCCTTTCAAGTCTATTGCTTTAAATTACCAGTCTCGTCTGGCCACTTGGTTTAACTCAGTGTCTTACATTACATTCCCATGCTCAGAAGCACAAAGAGAAGGCACAAAATCAGAATCATGGAATCATAGAGTTGGAAGGGGCCATACAGGCCATCTAGTCCAACCCCCTGCTTAACGCAGGATTAGCCCTAAGCATCCTAAAGCATCCAAGAAAAGTGTGTATCCAACCTTTGCTTGAAGACTGCCAGTGAGGGGGAGCTCATCACCTCCTTAGGCAGCCAATTCCACTGCTGAACTACTCTGACTATGAAAATTTTTCCCTGATATCTAGCCTATATCGTTGTACTTGTAGTATAAACCCATTACTGCGTGTCCCTTCCTCTGCAGCCAGCAGAAACAGCATCCTGCCCTCCTCCAAGTGAGAACCTTTCACATACTTAAAGAGGGCTATCATGTCCCCTCTCAACCTCCTTTTCTCCAGGCTGAACATTCCCAAGTCCCTCAACCTATCTTCATAGGGCTTGGTCCCTTGGCCCCAGATCATCTTCGTCGCTCTCCTCTGTACCCTTTCAATTTTATCTGCGTCCTTCTTGAAGTGAGGCCTCCAGAACTGCACACAGTACTCCAGGTGTGGTCTGACCAGTGCCGTATACAATGGGACTATGACATCTTGTGATTTTGATGTGATGCCTCTGTTGATACAGCCCAAAATGGCATTCACCTTTTTTACCACTGCATCACACTGCCTGCTCATGTTTAGTTTACAATCCACAAGTACTCTAAGGTCTCGTTCACACACATCCAGTAGATATGCTTTTCATTTTTCTGACCCACTGTCCTTTCCCAGAGCTTTCTCCCCACTCCAAGATCTCAAGCACTAATTGGGAGATGCCACCAGCTGGCCAGGGAATTTCTAAAGGTCTGCGAGTGGATCGTCACTTGAAGAGGGGCAGGGGCTCAGTGACGGAGCATCAGATTGGCATGCAGAAGGCCACGGGTTCAATCCCTGCATCTTCAGATTGTCGGTGAGATGAAAGATCTCTGCCTGAAACCCTGGCAAGTCACTGCCAGTCTCAGTAGACAACATTGACTTCAAGTCTGATACAGGATAAGGCAGGTTCATGGACAATGAGCATCTCGTTTCACTCTTCCGCAGGGCCTGCAAGAGGGAGCTCCTCCACCAGGCATTCGCTTGAGGCCGACAGACTCAGAACACCTGCTGGTCCCCCCCCCCCCAGACGCCTGCCCATGACTCTCCCAAAGTTACTGTTAATTGTTATTATATTA
Organism: Paroedura picta; assembly: GCF_049243985.1. NCBI lineage: Eukaryota > Metazoa > Chordata > Lepidosauria > Squamata > Gekkonidae > Paroedura > Paroedura picta. Next base: position 127,199,843 of record NC_135374.1, on the reverse strand, counting down.
TAATTGTGGTTTTGTAATCTTTTGATGTTTTTTGAAAGTTGTTTTGATGTTATAGTCTGCATAATGTTTCATGTAAGTTATAATGTTCTGTGTAAACCGCCCAGAGCTGCAAAGAAATGGGCGGTATAGAAATCTAAATAAATAAATATTTAGGCTTAGATCAGAGTGCCCCCCCCCCCACACACATACTAATTATATTGCATCTTCATGTGTTTTGAATATCTCAGTCTAAAGAGATTACAGCTTTGGAATAAGTGCAGAAGAGGGCAACTGAAATGATTAAGAGGGTGGAGCCCCTTCCCTATGAAGGAAGGTGAAAGAGGTGAGGGGGGCTCTTTAGCTTGGAGCAATGGTGATGGAAGGAAGACTTGATGGAGGTTCTTCAAAACTGTGCCTGGGATAGGGAAGTCAGAGGAAGAAGTACTTTTCTCCCTTTCTCACCATACAAGAACTCATGGATGATAAACGGAATTCAATGAGCAGCAGGATGAGAACTTCACTCAAAGAGTAACTACTGTGTGGAATCCACTGCCCCAGGAAGCAGCAGTGACTGTGAGCATAAGCAGCATTGAGAAGAGAATGGAGAAACCCATGGAGCACAGAGCAGGCTTCCTCAGCCAGGGCTATGTGAACCCCCGGGGTTTCTTGACAGACCTGGAAGGGTTTCCCAAATGGGTAGGAGTTAATTATTTTTTTTAATTTGTGAAACATTTAATGGGTGATATGTCCATATATGGTCATGTTGACCTGCTCTCCTCCTCCCAAAATGCCCAATGATGGGCCTGGAGGGTAGTAAGAGGCGGGCCCTCAGGTGGGCATGTCCACAGGTCTGCTTCCCAACCATCTTCTGCCTGATCATTTAACTTCTGGGATTTCTTGAAGCTAGAAGAATGTTTCAGGGGTTTCTCAAACTGTTGAGAAAGGCTGGAATAGAGAATCTGGGGCAGTGATGTTCTGCATTCTTGATGTTTGGGGGGGGCAACAGTGGGAGGGCTTCTGGAATTCTGGCTCTGCTGTGTTTCCTGATGGCACCTGGATTTTGGCCACTGTGTGACCAAGAGTGTTAGATTGGAAGGGCTAATCCAACATGGCTTCTCCTGTGTTCTTATCTTCTCATTATCTAGACAAAATTTCCCTAAATTGACTAATCAAAGGTCAGTTGAACAAGACGGACAAGGCATCAAGTCTTACCTGTTGATATCAAATTGACAAGAGGCATGGTCCTGTCATGCCGTTCCAAAGACTTAATGGAACTTAGGTCTTTGGAAGAGGAATATGGCCATTTCCATGGATTCTTTCCTCCACCTCCAGACTCCGTTTTTCTCTCCCGTACTCTGACTGAAGGACCACAGATTCCCCAAGATCACATTTCAGGGGGCCACAGCAGGAGTGGCAAGTAGGAAGGTCTCACTCCATGAAGTCTACAGATGAGTCAAAATATATGCCATTGTGTATCTGTGTAGACACACATAGCTACATAGTGCGGAACAGAGATGTTGTCATTAAGAGAGCTACAAATGATTGCCCTGGGTATATTACCCCCAATCAGTTTCCATTTCCCACCCAAAATGTTCCTAGTTGACTCCTTCTCCCACTTTAGAAAGCATGGCTATTCACACATGGATTCATAAGTAACTAAAAAGGTGACTTCTAGGAAAGTATGAAAACTTCTGGCCACACAAAAAGTGTATTTTGCTAATCCAGTGTGAGGGCAGGATAGACCCCGAAGGAAGTCTTAGAAATAATAATAAAAAAATGAAACCCTTTGGGGTTTCATCGAGTATGACATCCTCCGGAAAAAACCCCCAACAACCTGCACTTCATTAAATATTTCCCTTTGGCAATACAGGAATAGAACTTCAGCACAGGCACCAGAAAGAATGATATAAAACCGAGAAGAAAATATAATTTTGTCTATTGCCGCCTTGTTTTATGCTCATTTCATTTTACCCATTCAGTACAATTGAGTTTAAAAATGTCCCTGTTTACCAAACATTGAAGGGGTGGGGAATTAAATTATCCATGGCAATTGACCTCATGAAAGTTGGAGAATATTTGGAGCAGGGGTCCCCAACATGGAGTCCCATGTAACCACCAACACCTCTCCAGCACTTGCCAGGTCAGAGGGGACAAGTGGGGATTTTGCCCAGCAAGCTTCTGATTGGCAGTTGGAGTTCTCATTGGATGTGCAGGTTTTAACAAGCAAACAAACCTTGCACAGGGACCACTTAAGGTGCACGCAAAAATATTTTAAAAGACAACCTGCTAAACCAATCTTTTGCCTGAAATGCTGAAGAGTTTTTATGCATGACTTCACTCTCTGACATTTTGTGGTGGACTCCACCCATTAAGGCAGCCATTTTGTGGTTGGCTCCACCTCCTGCAGCAACCATTTTGAATCCACCAACATGTGTCAGAATTCCAAAGGTGTCCAGTGGTTCAAAAATGCTAGAGACCTCCGAGTGGCGTATGGCGTTACAGAAGATCAAAAATAAAATGTTATCAATGTTTAGAGTCAGATTGACCTAGGTTTAATCTTTCATAAGACAACTATGTCTCTTCAACGATGCAATCAAACTGCATAGGACCGAATTAAGGTAAGCCTGTACTTCTTACAAATTTAGCCAAAACAAAATTTTAGGACTTAGGAAACAGTCTGGGCGCACATGGACAGCTGCAGACCCACAGAGTCCATCGTGATGCCAATAGCAGCTGGTGGAAATATAAGTCGAAGCTCACAGGCAGGTACTGAAGGAGATAGTCTGCTTCTGGGGTTTCCAGATTTTCATAGTCTTTTTGAAAGGAAATTTTGGAACTGTACCCTGATATGTGAATTTAATCTATGCATGTAACCAAGCTAGTACAAAGTTTCAAAGCCAACACGAAGTGAGAAAACTTCCTCAGAAGTGGGAATGTGAGAGCACTCACACAGAGGTTTTGTGAACAAGCTTCACACACGAGGCACCATGAACTTCTCTCTGTGCATAATCAGAGTGCAGCAGATTCACACCTAAGGCTGCCAGCTCTTGGTTGTTAGATCTTGGCTGGGTGGCTGTGCCAATCTGTCTGTAGCAATTCAAAAGAGCAAGAATCCAGGAGCACCCTCAAGACTGACAAAAATCCGTGGAGCTTTAGGGGATCACTGCTTAATTCTTCAGATACAGCTTGAATGTGAGTCCATCCATCCTTATCTCACAAGGTAGATAGAGGTCCATTCTGTATATTGTTTAAGATGACGGAAATTGTGTTATTTAGATTATTGTTGTTGTTGTATTTGTTTGTGTTATATATTAATTTGTTCCATGTAATCCCCCCCCCCATGTTGTATGTAAACCGCCCTGAGCCATATGGAAGGGCGGTATAGAAATCAAATAATAAATAAATATAGCTAAATGGGGTACCATCTATAGAGAAAATTTGAGTCAAATGGTAGCTTTTAGACTAGCGATCCCCAGCTTGTGGGCCGCGGACCGCATGTGCTCCTTGGACTAATTGTAGGTGGGCCCCGAAGGACGCCTTCTCCCCCCCCCCCGGCCCTTTACTTCATCCCCCCCCCCGGCCCTTTACAACACACTTTGGGTGTCATTGTCTCCCATCACTCCCAGACGGGACTATCTCGTTGCAGAGAAACAAGCTCAGGGTTCCCATTGATTTGTCATTGTCAGGAGTTAAAATTTCCATGAAAATAAAATGTTCCTTATGTTCATTGTTGTGGCGTGTCTGTATCTTATTTTGAAGGGATGTTTAAACATTACCATAGCGATCAGAGAGCGTTAGGGCAGTGGTGGAGAGCAGAGGAGTAAACTACCCCTCCCCCCACCGGGCCTCAGTAAAAGGCGTTGAGTGGTCCCCGGTGATAAAAAGGTTGGGGACCACTGTTTTAGACAGTGGTTATTCAAGAAATGAGTTTTCATGCGTGAGCATGCACACAAAGCTTATCTTTGTTGGTATTAAAGGTACCATGGGACTCAATGTTTTTCTGCCACTTCAGACCAACATGGCCATCCACTTGAATATATTTCTGTGGAGATATAGGAAGGTGGGTAGCCATGTCTGTCTGAAGCAGCAAAAAAGAGAAAGAGACTAGAAGCACTTTAAAGAGTGATAAAATTTGTGGCAGGAGAGGGGTTTTTATGAATCACTGCTCACTTTTCCCAATATCTGAATAAGTAAGCAGTGACTCACAAAAGCTCTTACTCTGTCACAAGTTCTTGACTGGGAAATTATGGACAGTTTGGGGGCAGATCCTGTGCATGGCAGAATTTGGATAGGGGAGGGAGATCAGCAGGGATGTGACAAGGGGGAGTGTTAAAGGTAAAAGGTAAAGGTAAAGGTATCCCCTGTGCAAGCACCGAGTCATGTCTGACCCTTGGGGTGACGCCCTCCAGCGTTTTCTTGGCAGACTCAATACGGGGTGGTTTGCCAGTGCCTTCCCCAGTCATTACCGTTTACCCCCCAGCAAGCTGGGTACTCAGTTTACCAACCTCGGAAGGATGGAAGGCTGAGTTGACCTTGAGCCGGCTGTTGGGATCGAACTCCCAGCCTCATGGGCAAAGCTTTCAAGACTGCATGTCTGCTGCCTTACCACTCTGCACCACTTTTCTCTAGCCAAAGGAGGCTCAAAGCGGCTTCCAGTCGCCTTCCCTTTCCTCTCCCCACAACAGACACCCTGTGGGGTGGGTGAGGCTGAGAGAGCCCTAATATCACTGCTCGGTCAGAACAGCTTTATCAGTGCTGTGGTGAGTCCAAGGTCACCCAGCTGGTTGCATGTGGGGGAGCGTGGAATGAAACCAGGTTTGCCAGATTAGAAGTCCACACTCCTAACCACTAAACCAAACTGGCAACCTATAGCAACCCCACCCCAGTTCCAATTCATACCCTTCTTAGTACACAGACTATGTCAGATTCCCATGTTCTAAAATGTTCTTCTGGAATGACACACTTGTTTCCTGGAACTGCACATTCCTGTACTTTTCCTAAAGCTCTGAAGCATGTTAGCTCTGCGCAAAAAGGTTCTTCGCTGTCATACCTACAGCTTGTTTGATGTCTTGCTTGAGAGCCAGCACGGTGTAGTCAGACTAGGACTTGCATCCTAGAACTAATAGGAAACATGAAACGGATTAGGGAACATCACACACGTAGTACTCATGAAACGCAGCCCAGTGTCTTTGGCAGAGGCGGTCGCTGAGCACTGCACTGAACCACGTTGAAATGCATGCAGAAGTCAAGGGGAATTTTTGACAGACAGCCCCAGTTTTTCAAAGTGGGCTCTTGATAAAACCAGCTTCCTTTTTCTTCCTTTATTTTAGTGCTGAATCCATATGCATATCCCATCCCTTGTATTGCAACCACTGCTTCCTTTTGCATCTGGTTTTCTTCCCGGAGAGTTTAACGTTTCTCCTGCTACTGTGAAACTGTGTGCTATAAAACATCTATGAGGAAATGGCTGTGCACAGAACACACCCTCACGATCCTTTTCTAGGCCACTGGTAGGAGGGCATTGCTGCTTTCCATTTCATGCGCGGAGCTTCTCCCCTTTAATATTATTGCAAGGGGGGCTAAAGGAATTAAGCATTTCAGGGTCAAAAATTAGCATTTAAATGATCCTCAGAGGCCTCGGAAGGAGCCCCATTGGAGTTGCCTGTGGTGATGGAACTGACATGTTTCACCCACCGTGGAAACCGGCAAGAACCGGTTCCTTTTTGGCCTTCATACAGAGAAGCCAATAAGGCACCAGAGAAAGAGGCAGAGGCATAAAATGTAATCCCAGACTGTACTTGCGAGGCCTCAGTTGCATCTCAGGGTCCACTTCAGGGTATCTCTCATCATAAGGTCATTCAAGATGGTCCACACTTCCATCCTGGTATCTCTTACAGGCCCCTTAAACATCAAACCAGAAGAATTTGCTTACGGTCCCCAGCCCCAAGGAAATCAGACTGGCCTCAACCTGTCTTCGGCCCTGGCCCTGGCCCTGGCCCTGGTGGAATACCCTGCCAAAGGAAACTTGAACAGTTCTGCAGGGCTTGTAAACCAGAATTGTTCTACCAGGCCTATAGTTGACTCCTATAACATCACTGTGTTGAGCTTGCCACTCTGTCAAAAACTCAGATCATCTAGAAATGGTACGACCCCTCTGCCCTCTTCATTCCTTCCCTCCCACTGAAATACAGAATAGGAAATTATGGATTACTTTTGTTTGTTTGTTTGTTTTATTTCTATGAACAGAGCCTGAAAAGGGTTCAGTTGGGTTCAGGACATGGAAGGGATGTCTGCAATGTCTGCGGGGCCAGCAGATGATGTTGAGTCTGTGAGCCTCAAACATATAGCTGGTGGAAGAGCTCCCTTTTGCAGGCCCTGCGGAATTGCGGGGGTTCAGGAAGTACCTTGATCTCTTCAGGGACCTCGTTCCACCAGGTGGGTAGAATATATATATATATACACACACACATATACACACACATAGAATCAGAATCATAGAATCATAGAATTGGAATGGACCTTATGGGTCATCTAGTCCAACCCCCTGCACTATGCAGGACACTCACATCCCAATATATATATATATATATACACACACACACACACACACACACACACACACACACATACAGACATACAGACATCCTTATCCATTGTTGTTCCTCTATATTTTTATGGAACAGCCTGGGGAGTGGGACGTGTCTGGCTGTCCAAGTTAGAATAGGGCCAATCAGGGTGCAGCCAGCTTTGTCCTGATTGGCCCTGCCCCTGCAGCTCCCGCCCTCCATCCCTGGACTCTAGCCTCTTTGCTCTCAGACGCCTCAGTGCCTGGAGCCAGCAGCAGGTAAGGGGAGAGGCCCTGGGCAAAGGGTCTTGGTGGAGGGCTTGCTCACAAGGGCCTCCCGGCCTGCTAGACTGGGCCTGCTAACAAGAGCCTCCCGGCCTGTTGACTGCCTGCTAAGAATCTCTGTCTGAGCCCTGCTAACGAGCTGTCCAGCCCCCGCCTGCCCCACTTGATCTGGCTGCAAGCTGCAACCCAAAGCCAACTTCAGCTGCCTGTCCAGGGGCCAGGGGAGGGGGGCCCTTTCAAGGCCTGTTCTTAGGAACGGGCTTTGAAGCTAGTACATACATATTTGTGTTTTATTATGATATACCCCAACATGAGTAATAAATACTAATACCAAGAACAGCAACAACAATAATAATTCCTTTGGGGAAAGTGAGTTCAGCCACTATTCCAGGACATGCATATCTATGATATAGAAAAAGACTCTCCTTCCTCACCAAAGAGAACATAAGAGGAGCTGGAGCCCTAACAAGGCACATGAACCTCAGGGGTGCATAATATATTTATTTATTTGGTTTTTAGATCACCCCTCCCTGCACAGCACGCTTGGAGCAGCTTACAACAAATGTTTATAAACAATTAAAAACATAAAGCCATAGATTAAAGCAGTTCAAACAGCCAGTAGTTCTACTAATAAGACTGCCACTTCCATAAATAAGTTAGTGGGGTTGTTCGGTTATTTTAAATCAAATGTGTCCTCTGGTGAAGAAGGGGAGAGGAGGGGAGTGGGGGCTCAAGTAAGCCAAGATGAGTGGTTATGAATTCCTAAGCATTTGAAAAGCACTTTAAATTTAGCTGTTTTAACTGCTTGGTGTAATTGCTAATGTTTCATTTGTAAACCTACGCATTGTAAACCGTCCCGAGCCAGTATCTGAGAGGTTTGGCCATACAAATATAAATATAAATAGATTCATTAAATAATCCCGTCACCATGGCACTCAAGAACTTTTGATTTCTTGAACTGTAGCTGAAAACAGAGTGAGGTTTCAGTACAGAAAAGTCAGAAATCCCACTTGGCCGGCCAGAACGCTGGGGAACAGAAAGGGCAGCAATCTGAATTCCCGTCTTTGACTGATAGAACACATCTTAGGTCTGGTAGGCTGGCAGCTCCTCCTCCTTTATTTTTATTCCTTTTGCCAAGGGAATGTCAGCATAATTAGCTGATATTTGAAGAAGAAGGAGAAGAGTTGGTTCTTATATGCCGCTTTTCTCTACCTGAAGGAGGCTCAAAGCGGCTTACAGTCGCCTTCCCCTTCCTCTCTCCACAACAGACACCCTGTGAGGGAGGGGAGGCTGAGAGAGCCCTGATATTCCTGCTCGGTCAGAACAGCTTTATCAGTGCCGTGGCGAGCCCAAGGTCACCCAGCTGGTTGCATGTGGGGGAGCGCAGAATCGAACCCGGCATGCCAGATTAGAAGTCCGCACTCCTAACCACTACACCAAACTGACCCATCAAATAGATCTGTAAAAAAAGTTACACTGGCAGTTCACACTCCTAAGATAGAGTTGCAGAAAGACCAGGATCCTAGGAGAAAAAATAAAAAAGTAAAATAAGGGCTTGTCTAATTGCAGGAAGTTCTTCTGACCAGAGTTCCTGGTGATTTGTAGATCTGCCGTCTAGAAGTGATAAGGATAGCTCAAGCGGTCACCAGAAACTTTATGACAGATAACCATAGAAAGTTTGGCAATTGCTAGAGCAGTTGCTAGAACTTCCTTTGTCACTCTTTGGTAGCTCTAGGGATTGTCAGGAACTCTATTATCAGAACTTCCTGTAAGGAGACAATTCCTTATTTTCTTTTTTGATTTTTGTCTCCAGGACAATCACGCCTCCAGTCCTTTGGCTCCAGTTTCCTCCGGTCAATCAATATACCATCAGCAACAAGAGCAGCAACTAGCTGAACGTCTCTCACCTTAAGTGGGCAGGTGAGAACCCTGTCCATCAATCAGTGTCACACTCAGGTAGGCAGAGAACCAAATATGATTCAGGGAGAACTTGGGGGTTCATAAGCTTGCCTGAAAAAGGGAGAGGGAGTTGATTCTCGTGGAACTATTAACTACAGCAATTTCACCTATTTACTGAATACTGATCTTTTTCTTCCCAGCTTCCCAGATAAAGAGACAACTGTGGCCCCAAACCGATGGGACTTGTTCAGCCCATTTGCCTATTTTAAATAAACCTCCCCCCCCCCCCCGGACAGACTTTTCATGTGCCACGTTGGAATAATTTCCGCCCGTTCTTCTAGTCGTCAGAAGTCCTTTTTTTGATGGCATCCCAAATGAAACGTTTCCCAATTAATCAGATTTGGCAAAATTTGTCTCGTCGTCTCTCTCTAGCTTGGCTGCGAATAAACAGCTTGTGAATCTCTCAATGTATTAATTATCAAAAATAATTAGAAATTTTCTCCAGTGACTAATTTTTGTCGACAGACTGTTTACAAACACAGCATTGAGAACAGTCAAAATTTCTGCCACACAGATAAATGCAAGAAATTATGCCTCCCCCCCCCCAACTCCTCTTTATGGAAAACAGAAGTAACACCTTCCATGCATATTCTAAATATTATGATAAGAATATAGAATTTTAATTTCATGTTCATCAGAGTTTTTTAAAAAAAGATTTAACATCCATTTCTATTTGCATTCGTGACAGGCAAGTCTTCTCTCATACATATGGAAAAAAACAGCTATGAGGAGAGTAAAATATGCTTAGAGTTTTGTTTGGTTCCCCCAGAAACCAGATATAGAAAAGACAAGAGCTATTTCACACTTTTCTTTTCTTTTTTTTTTTTTGTGGCAAAGTCGTAAGTGACTTTTGGTGGCCCTGTGGGGTTTTCAAGGCAAGAGATCCTCAGAGTTGGTTTGCCATTGCCTGCCTCTGCGTGGCGGACCTGGATTTCCATGGTGGCCTCCCTTCCATGTACTAGCCTAGGCTTAGCTTCTGAGGCAAGATCAGGCTGACATTACAGCAGCCTTTCGATTGAATGGTGTTGTGGTTATAGTATCAGACTCCAGTTGAGGGCCACATCAACCTGGGCTTTTTTGGACGCCCAGCCATCAGCTGTCACCACTAGAGATGTGCACTTTGGCTCAGCTTGGCCACCTTGGCGATCACCAAAGCCTGAGGCAGTACCTAGGAGACCAACACCACGGTGCAGGGAGGAGGGGCGGTGGCAGCATCCCTCCTCTCTGTGCTGTGGTGCTGGCCTCCTACGTGCTGCCTTGGGCTTTGGTAATCGCTGAGGCAGCCAAGCCAAGCCAAAGCGCACACCCCTACTCACCACTGCCCTGCCACAAAATGTCCTGGAGATTTGGGAAAGGGTGGAGCTGGGAAAGGGTGAAGTGTGAGGATGCTGAGCACGGGTTTGATGCCACAGACTCCACCTTCTGAAGCTGACGTTTTCTACAGGGAAACTGGTCTCTGCAGCCTGGTGATTTTGTGATTCCAGGAGAATACCAGACCCACCAGGAGTTTGGTGATGCTTCTCGTATGATCTCACTAGTCTAAGGACCAAAGGAGAAATTTATGTGGGGGATGTCCACAGGAAGACTCGGTGACATTTGTATTGTGCATATCATCTATATGATCGCCTTTTCTTATCAAACTGATTAAGATTGCCTTTGGTGATTGTTGTCATAAGTCCGACGAGGCCTACTTCTCAACAAAGCCATTGAGCTTTGTCACTTCCAACAATGTCACACATTGCCATGAACATGTTGAAAAGAATTGGAAATCTGGGCTCTTCTAAATCACTCTTCCAATCTTTTTTATGGAATGCTTGATATCAGTTAAGGTTGCAGGAATGTTTCCCATTTTTGGTGAGAAGGGTAGAGCATTCCGGAAGAGTCCCAAATGTTACTTGCATGCTTCTTTCTTTCTTTCTTTCTTTCTTTCTTTCTTTCTTTCTTTCTTTCTTTCTTTCTTTCTTTCTTTCTTTCTTTCTTTCTTTCTTTCTTTCTTTCTGCCTGCCTGCCTGCCTGCCTGCCTGCCTGCCTGCCTGCCTGCCTGCCTGCCTGCCTGCCAAGTTATTTGAAGCAGGCCTATCTTGTTGGGCTGCTTGTTGTAAACTGCAAGGTCCTGGTCATGAGCTCAGCAGAGACACCAGATGGCAGCAGAACAGGAACTGCAGATGTTACCAAGAAACATGCCTACACTCCTTTCTTCTCTGATTCATCAGAGTCTTTCGTTTCAAATGGGAATGCCTTGTCTCCTCTTGGAACAGGAAGGGGGGGGGGCTTTTGTTCCCAGTCTCTGACTTTGTCTCTGGCTCTCCTCATTTTCTCCTGATTGGTAAGGCTGGCCAATCAGTGAGCATGATATATCCATATTTATATATCCAAGGAAGTAAACTTTATTATTATTAAGTCTCTTGTTTTTCCTGAGCCGCATTGAAACGATACCTAAAGGATCCAAGGTAAATTATTTACTGAGCTCTCTCTAGGGCTTAATCTGCATGGAGCTTTTGTTCCAATCCCTGGTCGATTGAATCCCTGCCATCTACACTGAATGCAATTTCCATTTTGATATTGGGCAATTTAATTTTTTCATCTGCAATAAGCATGATTGATCCAGAGTGACCCTACCTTTCCTCCGTGATATCCTGGAGTGGATATAACCCACAATATTTTAAAAATTGGCATGAGTAAGCGTGCAGATGTCTGCTTTCCCCGAAATAACTTGCTGCTGAGCCTTCAAAGCTGTAGAAAAGCCCTGATTGGCCAGGGTGTCAGTTCAAAGGCTCCCTCGTTCACAGGCTGCAAGGTTTCCCTTAAAGGGGAAGCCCTAACTTCTCTCAGCAGAGGCTCCAGAAGCCCTAACTTCTCTTGGCAGAGATTTTCCGATTGGATTTATTCCCGCTCCTCTGCTGTCTCCAATTCTTCCGTCCACCTCCACCCCCCATTTAAGAAAAGAAAGAGGCTCCTGCAGCACTTGGCTCCCTCCTCCTTCTGAGCTTCCCTAACCATGTGCAGAACACTTTTCTGTTTCAATGGGGAAGGGGATAGAGGAAGACCCAAGTTCAAATCGATCTGAATTCAGCAGGCTCCACAACAGAATAAAGAAAGTAAGTGCAGAATCAGCCCAGGTGTGCTGTGGAACCTTATGCAGTGGGGGAAAGGGCAATCCTCCTTTCTATGTTATGGTGACTTTTTCCAGAGCTTCCAGGCAAATTTGTAATGTCTGGGCAAATAGCCAGATTCACAACAGATTTTGGTAGCAGGGGGTAGGATCTGTAAAACAAATATTGTTGAGTTTTTGTTTCTCTCAAAAACCCTTCCTTCCTTCCTTCCTTCCTTCCTTCCTTCCTTCCTTCCTTCCTTCCTTCCTTCCTTCCTTCCTTCCTTCCTTCCTTCCTTCCTTCCTTCCTTCCTTCCTTCCTTCTTTCCTTCCTTCCTTCCTTCCTTCCTTCTTTCCTTCCTTCCTGATATCAATCCTTCCTTCCTTCCTTCCTTCCTTCCTTCCTTCCTTCCTTCCTTCCTTCTTTCCTTCCTTCCTTCCTTCCTTCCTTCCTTCCTGATATCAATCCTTCCTTCCTTCCTTCCTTCCTTCCTTCCTTCCTTCCTTCCTTCCTTCCTTCTTTCCTTCCTTCCTTCCTTCCTTCCTTCCTTCCTTCCTGATATCAATCCTTCCTTCCTTCCTTCCTTCCTTCCTTCCTTCCTTCCTCCTTCCTTCCTTCCTTCCTTCCTTCCTTCCTTCCTTCCTTCCTGATATCAATCCTTCCTTCCTTCCTTCCTTCCTTCCTCCTTCCTCCTTCCTTCCTTCCTTCCTTCCTTCCTTCCTTCCTTCCTCCTTCCTTCCTTCCTTCCTTCCTTCCTCCTTCCTTCCTTCCTTCCTTCCTTCCTCCTTCCTTCCTCCTTCCTTCCTTTTTCCTTCCTTCCTTCCTTCCTTCCTTCCTTCCTTCCACTGATCAGCCAGTGAGCAATTGCAGTGTTGTCATTTCTAAAGCAAAATCACCTTCTTCCCAGAAATGTTTCTTTCAAGAGCAAATGCATCACCCTGAACATGATGACATCACATGGCCAATCATATCTGGCTAATAGGTCCCAATCACAAATCCAGTTCAGGACACCAGCAATTTCTTGAAAATTCAAAAGGAGGGCAGATGACAACAGAACTGAGGAATCCTCCTTGCTTTTCTGCTCAGGTTTCATAGCTGGATGGTGAATTTTGGAGGCCACCATGTTTCTCCAAATGCACGTCTTCCAAAGTCATTTAAACTCTGCCCCTTCCTGTGTCCCCGGGCTCTCCTCTTCCTGCACTTTTTGAAATAGCAGTTGCTGTTTCCAGAGACCCACAAGTGAAAGGTTAACTCTGAGGTGTCTCATTTATTGACTATTACATGCAGATGGGAGTTTCTGGCTTTCACTTTTAAGGTTGTCTTTGTAATATATCTCCCATTGCTCTTAGCCACTTATGATCTTCACATTTATATGAACTCAGTTATTGTCTCGTTCAAGGAAATTACAGATGTTTTACTAAAACTCAAGACCCCCATCGCTTTCATGTCTGCATTTAATTAGGTCCTCATAGACTGGAGAAATGTACTTTCCCCTTTACATTTTTCAAGCTGGTGATCTCGCCCGAGTTCAGTGTTGTAAAGTCCCATCCATTTCAGCCGGATCAAGTTAAACATCTCCTTAAATCCTTTCCACTGAAATTGGTTTGGATTAAGAATTTGTACTGCTTTTCAAGCCCAGGAGCAGGGACATGTTGGCGGGCAAATTAGAACCATCCTTAAAGATGTGGGAATTGTTATCAATAGTGCAATTAAGAGCAACTAAAAATTCTTTTAAAAAATGACAAAAATGGCAATTCCGATTTTCCCCACTTAATCCGTAGCCATTTCCCCTGGCATTGTTCCCAGAGACACTATTTCTTCCTCCTGTCATAAGTCACACATTAAAGTTCCCGTCTGGCCCTGGTGAGCCTGATGCCATCACATCTCAGAAGTTAAGCAGGGTTCACTCTGGTTACTTCTTGGATGGGAGACCACCAAGGAAGAGCAGGGTTGCTATGTAGAGCCAGGCAATGGTGGCAGACCTCACTCTGTTCATCTCTGGCCTTGGACAGCCAGGCCCAGGCTAGCCTGAGCATGTCAGATCTCAGAAGCTAAAACAACAAGGGAGTGGTCCACATGGGTACGGTACATCCACAACAGTCAACAACAGTCAACGTTTAACAACAGTCCACAGTTTAACAACAGTCCACAGTTTAACAACAGTCCACAACAGTCAATGTTTAAATGGACAAAGCGTACACCTGAAGCTTATTGCAAAAGCAGTGGATGTATAAGAAACACAAAAAGGTCCAGTTTTTACAACACTGGTAAACATCACAATACAAAACAAGGTCACCGAAAACCCTTTGAGGGAACATTCAGACTTGTTCTTAATGAAAAACATGCAGTTTAAGACTTGTCCTTGTTTTCACCATTGTGGTCCACTGAAGTAGCAGGTTGGTGAAAAATGAAAATTCACTGGTTCTTTTTGTGGACTTTCAGTGGCCTTATTTTGTACCTTGATGCCTAACAGTGTTGTAAAAATTGGACCTTTTTGTATTCCTTTAATTAACACACACACTACTTTTGCTATGAGCTTTATGTGTTGTCCATTTACACAGTGACTGTCTCTATTGAGAATCTCAGACACTTAAGCAGGTTCACCATTGGTTAGTACTTAGATGAAAGGCCACCAAGGAAGACCAGGCAATGGCAGAGCACCTCTGAACACCTTGTTCCTTAAACTCCTATGGCAGCCTTTCTCAACTTTTTTACCATTGAGAAACTCCTGAAACATTTTTCAGGCTTCGAAAACCCCCAGAAGTGGTGAGATTGTGCAGAATATGGTTGGAGAGCAAAGCTGTGGACACGCCCATCCATGGCCCCTCCCCTTCCCACCCCTTCCAGATTCATCATTGGCCATTTTAGGAGGGGTGGGTAGGTCAACATCACCATACATGGTCATAAAGGTATCACCTGTGCAAGCACCGGGTCATGTCTGACCCTTGGGGTGACGCCCTCTAGCGTTTTCATGGCAGACTCAATTCGGGGTAGTTTGCCAGTGCCTTCCCCAGTCATTACTGTTTACCCCCAAGCAAGCTGGGTACTCATTTTACCAACCTCGGGAGGATGGAAGGCTGAGTCAACTTTGAGCCGGCTGCTGGGATCGAACTCCCAGCCTCATGGGCAGACAGCTTCAGACAGCATTTCTGCTGCTTTACCACCCTGCGCCACAAGAGGCTCTATACATGGTCATATTGCCTAATACATGATTAACAATTTTTTAAAATATATATAAAAATTAATAATCTCCCATCAAATCAGGAAACCCTTCCAGGGCCATCAAGAAATCACAGGATTTTAAAAGAAAGCCTAGCCTACAGGGTCGCTGTATATTGGGTGTGTGACCTGACTGCACTGTCCACCCCTACCCTCGCAGCCATGTAATGCTATAATAAATACTCTATGACTATTAGTTAAAAGCCCATATATTTTGGGGCATCACAGAGGTCCTTGGTGCCTTTGGCACATGATGTAGTATGGTTCAGATCTGCTAATGGCAATCATCTTTCAGATTTTGGATACTTTTGTGATGTATATCAATAGCAGTGAGATAGTTACTATGCCAAATTTTTAAAAAAACGTTTACGTCTCTGGTAGAAATGGTGTTGGATTTTCGGCTTTGCCAACTATTCATAGCTTAAAAATTGCCTCCAAAGACTGCTCTTTTGAGATATCCATCCATGAGGTATGGATATCTAGAACATGATAAATAATGGACTTCATTAATTGAATGTATTCTTCATGGGTGTGTTCAGAATAAAGATAACATGTGGATTACTGGAGGGAAATGTACCAGCTTTGTGGAATTTTACGACGACTATTGGAAACTTGATAGGTGTTCTGATGTGGCAGATTTGCTAATGGATGGACTCTGTTGCACATTCCCTTCTGTTACAGCAGAGATCCCTTGTTTGGCACCCTCCATGTTGTTTTTAGAAAGTGGGAGGAGCCAGGTGAGGCTTTTGCCCAGGTGAGGCTTTTGCCCAGGACAGCTTCCGATAGGTCAGTGGAAATCTGATTGACTGTATAGAAGTTTTTTTTTTTAAGTTGCTTTGGCATCAGCTGCCCCCACAGTACAAGGACCTTGACTCTATGAACAAAAATAAGCTTTTTAAAATGTTCACTTTAAAGGACATTCTGTTGAATAGAGCTTCTGGCTGAAATGCTCAAAAGTTATTCTTTGAGTTGATGAGATACACTGAAGAAACACATTTTGCACTTGGCCTCCATTGGAGCAGCCATTTTGGGGTTGTGTCCATCATCCAGTGTCAGAATTCCAGCTGCGCCTACACAACCACTCACTGGAATAAAAACCTAAATTATTATTTTTCCAGATAATTCACGTTTTGCCCGGAAGCTGTTAAGATGATCCTGCTCTGCGTTCTGACATTAGAGGGGTGATCCCAACCATCCCAGCCCCTCTGTTCCATTTGTTCAACTCTCTGGCCAAGGACCCTCAGCTGAGGAAGAAGGATTCTGAAGAAGAAATGTGCTTGCCATGACTTTTGGCCATGACCTTTGGCCTTGTCCGTGAGATAGAAATCTGAAGATATTTGTATGAACACATAAAACTGCCTGACACTGCATCAGAGGCCTGGCCCATCAAGGTCAGAATTGTCTGCTCAGACTGGCAGCAGCTGTCCGAGGTCTCCAGGAGAGCCCTTTCAACTACTGTCTGGTCCTTTGAACTGGAGATGCCGGAGACTGAATCAGGGATCTTTTGCATGCCCCACAAATGCTCTACCAGTGATCCACAGCCGTCCGTAACACACGCAACAAAGCTGCCTGCTTCTGAACCAGACCCCTGATTCATCGAGATCAGTTTTCTCTCTTCAGACTGGCAGAGGCTTTTCAGGATCTCGAGTAGAGGTCTTTCACATCACCCACCAACTAATCCTTCTAGCTTGAGATGCCGGGGCCTTTTTGCATCCCAAGCTGAGCCATAGCCCCTCGCCAAAATTCACCCAAGTTCTTTTCCTAATACAAAACTCCAAACAAATCTCTTTGCCACAACTTAGTTAACAGTTAGGAGGATCTGTAGGGACCTTGTAGAGTCACAATGAGCTGCCTGTTGACAAACCCTGTCAGGTGATGTTCTTGCAGTCCAGCAAAAAAAACCCCACAACCACTTGGATTCTTCACAGGATCAAAGCTAACGAGCCTTTGAAGATCTCACCCTGTGAGCTGCATTATTCATTTGGTGTGACCCTTCCATTTTTTGGCTTTAATGAAAGTTGGCAGGCTGGATCTCTAGTTGTATGCCTTGTTACCGAGACGGAGTGTATAAAGCTCAGAGTTTATGGGACTCAAAACTGGAAGACTGAAAAATGTTTTATTCAGCTGCGATGTGTTGGTAAATATTAACAGTTTTGCATACTCGCTATCCTTCCGAAAACGTTTTAATTTTGCTTGAGCTCTATTCCCCCGGAGTGATGAAGGAATATAATTCATGACAGCAATTAAGATTGTCATAGCAACCCAGTTGTTTAAGTTTCTACAAGGCCGTCAGAAGTTGAGCAGTGCCCCCCCCCTCCCCTCCCAACACAACGGCTTTGCAATTCTACACCAAGGGCTAAAACAGCTATGTCACTAAAGTCCCTTTTTAATTACTGAGTTAATTAGATTCCTTTAAAAGATGAGAATAATAGCCAGAGGCCAACTTGGTGTTCTCTTGATAGTCTTCACACTGACACGCAGAAGACAGTTTTAATTCTCAGACAACCATCGCTCCTCCCCACCCCAAACAGAACCCCACAGAGATGCCCTCAGCAGTGCCCACATTTTGTTCCTTTTGTGCCGTCTGACAGGGATCCACTGATCTTGCTCAGCGTTCTCAAAAAGGATGAGAAATTATGGCATTCAGGACTCAGGAAAGACAGATTAGTGATGGAGGCTTGTGAAGGAAAGGAAGGCCTATGGGGAGGCCATGGTCTAGGACTCAGGGGTAGCCAAACGGTGGCTCTTCAGATGTCCATGGTCTACAATTCCCACGAGCCCGTGCCAGCACATGCTTCTGTTGGTGGGGTAGATGATGACTCCAAGCAGGGTCTTTGCAGTCATAGCATTACATGCTGAATTCCTTCCTGAGGGAATCCTGGACCAACTGCTTCCCTGAGAACTTAAGCAAGATCTCAAGGGTTGTTAGGTCTTTCATGGCAACTGGTAAGGGATGGGGGAGGTCTTACCAGGGGCATCAGGGAAGCTGATCTAATGCACTTGATGTGTCAATGTCACTACCCATGTGACTCGGAAGTAACATCATCGTGTCTGGGACATCAGGTCAACACTCTGGTATTTGGGTAAAACCTCTATCTTGTTCGTTTTCTACCACAGAGCTTTTGTCCAAATACCAGAGTTTTGTCCCAGTATCCCGAATGTGATGACATTACTTTCCAGTCATGTGAGCAGTGACGTAGACATGTTGGGGCACGTCAGATGGATATCCCTCTTTTTCAAGCTCTCTCCCAGTGGCCTGCTGACTGGGTGCGAGGAGGCGGGTCCCAGCAGCCAGGGGATTCCCTAGTGGGGGGTTAGGCAACCCTAAGAATCTATCTATCCACTCCACCCATCAAATATTTGATCTGACAAAGGACCTTCTTGGTCTTGGCACTAAAACTTTGGATCTCTCTCCCCAGGGAGATTTGTCTGTCTTCTTCCATTAGTGTTTTCTGCCAGTAGAAAAAGCCTTCTTTGTTTGGCTTGAGGTACTACCCCCCCTGTCACTCTGACTGGCCTTTCATCCTTATTGTATTGCTATCTGTGTGTTTGTCTCTTTATATGTATTTTTGTCAATGCCCAGTTGAATTCTCAATAAGCAGACTCTTTAGCTGAAGAATTCTCTTTATTAAAGAATACAATGAAACGGGTGAATGAAGTTCTTAGCAGAAACTAAATGTAAGCTTGCTTATTTACATGGCCACCCTAAACTCATACCTCCTTTGGTCCACAGAAACCAGGTACAACATTTTCTGTTCCCACCCTACAAATCTGCAAACGTGAAAACGATAAGAGGACATTTCAAAACTGGGGTCCTAGGCACCAAGGCCGGGGGAGAAACCAGAAGGCTCAGAGTGGAAAGTTATTGCACATTTTCCCAAGGTTAAGAAAACACCCAACTGACATAAAAAACGAAAGGCCCAAACTTAGGTCAAACAAAGGCATAAAACATGTCAAGCAAACAGAATCAACACATACAGACCAAAACATAATGAAGTGCATGCATCTCAAAGTCCAGTAAGCGAGCCTACATCAGGACCAAGACAAGTGAGTCAAAATCTGGATGTCAAGAACGTGTAAACTTTGGAACAGGATCATGACAGTTTTATCGATTTGTTTATTTTATATACACTTTATTTTAAATGCTGTTTTGAAGCTTGAAGAAGAAGAAAAGTTGTGTTTGTACCCCTTTTCACTGACTGAAGGCATCTCAAAGTGGCTTACATTCACCTTCCCTTCCTCTCCCCACAGCAGACACCCTGTGAGGGAGGTGAGGCTGAGAGAGCCCTGACAGAACTGCTTTGTAAGTACAGCACTATCAGGACTGTGATGAGCCCAAGGTGACCCAGCTGCGCATTTCAAAGAGTGGGAAATCAAACCCGGCTCACCAGATCAGAAGCTGCTCTTCTTCAAACACTATGCCATGCTGGTTCTCTCTGACACCTTGTGGAGGCCATTGGGTGGGGAGGCTGCATAGAAACATTTTAAATAAATAAATAAAATGGAATATGTTTCAATGCTGGGAGTAAATCCATGTGCCCAGCTTAGACTATTGTAGCTGTCATCCAAGGATTTATTTCTCCCAAATCTGAGGTTCATAGGAAGAAGCAGCCCAGTTCTATAAAGGTAAACCCCTGTGCAAGCACTGGGTCATGCCTGACCCATGGGGTGACGCCCTCTAGCGTTTTCATGGCAGACTCAATACGGGGTGGTTTGCCAGTGCCTTCCCCAGTCATTACTGTTTACCCCCCGGCAAGCTGGGTACTCATTTTACCGACCTCGGAAGGATGGAGTCGACCTTGAGCCGGCTGCTGGGATCGAACTCCCAGCCTCATGGGCAGAGCTTTCAGACTGCGCCAAAAGAGGCTCTTCAAGCCCAGTTCTATATGCAGTTCTACATTTTGTCTTACATAGTGGTGCATGAAATAAGGCTGCCAATGTCCAGGCAGTGACTGGGGATCTTTTGGAAAGATACCTGATTTCCAAAAAATAGAGATCTGTTACCCTGGAGACAATGGCTGCTTTGCAAGATTCCTCTGAAGTCCCTCCCCTCCCTAAATCCTGCCCTCCCCACACACCCTTCCCCCCAAATCACTAGAATTTAGCAACCTGAGGCTGACAACACTAAAATGAAGATATGTGAACCAGTGTAGCAAATATCAGTTATTTCCGTCCTTGTTCCATCTTCTCCTCGGTTGCCTATTTTCAATCCCAAACAGATCAGTCAACAAGGGCAGCTAAAATCTGCCCCTCCTGGCCCTGCCCATGGCTCCCAGGCTCATAGAATCATAGAAGGGAAATGTAGGGTCATCTAGTCCACCCCCTGCAGAATGCAGGACATTCACAACTCTCTGCCCATCCACAGGGACCCCAATTCCATGACCAGATGGTGCCCCATTGGTTCAGGGTGTGGAAAGACTGGCAAACATTCCTCCAGGGGAGAGTTTCATTTTGGTGGTTCCCCAATAGTGCTCCATGGTTTAGAACAGGAGCCTTTTTGAGTCTGTGGGCACAGCTGAAATTTTGCACATCGTGACAAGCACAGTGACAAAATGGCTGCCACAAAAGCAACTGCTATAAGTGGCAGGGCTAGGTACAAAATGGCCGCCGCAGCTTCCTTTCACTCAAACAGTGAAGATCCTGGCCCTATGTGATGTCAGCTGTTGCCAAAGTGACATTTTAAAAAATACTGCCGAGTCAAATGTCTAGCAGCCAACCAGAAAACTTGCTAGGCAAAAGCAAGGCCATGCCCATGTCTGAAAATACTTGGAGGATGCCAGGAAAGCTGCCGTCAGGTGCCAAGGCATCCCACAGGTGTAACATTGGGGACCAAGTTGAATGCCTGTGGAGTTCTACCCTTGTCCTATTTCTTGGACAATGTAGCGATGGCTATGAAACTGAAGGTCCCTCGGGAGGTGGTGGGTTCTCCATCTTTGGAAATTTTAAAACAGAGGCTAGATATCCATCTGACAAAGAGGCTGATTCTGTGAAGGTAAAGGGGTGGCAGGTTGCAGTAGATGAGCAATTGGGATGTAAGTGTCCTGCATAGCGCAGGAGGTTGGACTAGATGACCCATGAGGTACCTTCCCACTCTATTATTCTATGACTAGGGGCAAAGCCCGTTGTCTCCAAGAATACAACGGGCGCTAGAGCTTGGTAGTGGGAAGAGGAAGGAGAGGAGTTGTCCAGTCTGTAAGGGCATGGGGTTGAATGTGTGTGTTGTGTGGGAGGTTGTGGTGGCGTGGTGGCAAATGAGGGGATGGGTGTGGAGATATGGGTGTCAAGAATCTGTGATGTGGAATGTTCATTGAGTGTGGGAGAGGACTGACCTTTGGGAATTTTGGCATAGTGGTTACAGATAAGCTTTCCTGAGCCATGTCCTCAGATATGTGAAGGGAAAATCAGACTGAAGGCTCTTCTTAGGGGAAGATTACATTCCTCCTAGTTCTGCGTCATTTCCCTTCTTGTGTGAATTAGGCCACATTCACCGAAATGCCCCTCTGCCCTAATACACATGGGGTAGTCACAGTACACAGGTGTCCACCCTGTTCCTTCTGTCTCCCATGTTTTCACTGTTGGTAAAATGTTATGTGCCCACATGCTTCTTTCATGGTTGCTCCTTAGAAGAACGGATTTTTGTACCCTGTTGTTTACTACCCAAAGGAGTCTCAAAGCGGTTTACAAACACCTTTTCCATTCGTCTCTCCACAATAGTAAACCTGTGAGGTATGTGGGGTTCTGAGAGATCTGAGAGAACTGGGAATGGGCCACAGTGACCCAGCAGGCCTCAGGTGTCTCAAAGCATTTTCCAATCATCTTCCCTTTCTCTCCCCATAGCAGACTCCACATGAGGGAGGTGGGGTAGCGAGCCTCACATGGAAGCTGGCAACCCTAAGAGGAAGACTCTCTGTGCACAGCAGTCTTGACCTTAGTAAGGTTTTTTATACTGTTTTTTTTATTTGCCAGGGCAAGGTTATTTGCCAGGCCAATGAGTCATTTCAGTTACTATGTGTCGCCAGACATTTACTTGTTCTCAGTTTACAGTTTCAGGCTGTAAATATTTATTTAGATCTTCCTGCACGTTCCACACTCACAGGTTGTGGTTGAATTGAAAGACTTGAGGCCTACTGCACAGGGTTGTTGTGCAGATGAAACAGGAGACAAAAGAGCCAGTTTCCTTTGCAGAATAACGCTGTGCAGTGGCCTCAAATCTGCAGAGAGTTGCATGGCTTGGCTGTGTCTAACCTCTGGCTGCTTGGCCCTGGATGGACACTCGCGGCTCCTGATTGGGCCCTCTGAGTTTTTATCCTGGACAGGGCCCGCCCTAATTCCTCCCCAGGTGGCCTTACCCTTTTATTTAATACCGCAGGAGTGGTTAAAGATTCTATGATTCTATGAAGGTCCAAATTTGCAAACAACACTTGTCCCCAAATCATTTGTCAACCTGAGCTGCTTCATTTCAGACATGGAATTGTCTTCAGCGGTATTGTCAAAGAATTCCTCGAGTGTAGAGCATTTCACTCCTTCAACTTTGCTCAGGATGATGGCCTCAGCTTTAATCCGGCAGGCTGTCTTTTAACGTGCAGGGGGGGGGACCCTTTTTGTTTCCAGTTTATGCATTGTTAAAAGCAGAAAGAAAAGAATAGTACAGTTTTCACATTTGGATACTGACAAGTTATCCCCCCCCCCTTTAAAAAAAAATAGACTCCTTTAATGTGTCTCTGCTGAAGGAAGAAAGACTAGATGCTAATACTATTGGAGATTATGGTGGGGACGGCTTTCAATTTCACCGAACAAATAAAAATTTTGTCAATCAAATTAAAGCTGGTATTTTTAAATTGTATTGTGACAAAATAAATTGTTTTTGCAATATGCTAATATACTGTAGCAGCATGGAAGGGACAAAAGACCAAACTGTGGGATTATTTTTTTCTCCCGTAGCAAAGAACCAATTCACACCTGTTAGCAGCTGTGAAATAGGTTTAGACACAATGCCAGGCGTGGAATTTAAATACTATACTGCCTTATTTCATGCAGTGTCATTTATGTATCATTCCTTCTAAAGTGATTTACTTAATTTAAATAAAATACGGCAGCGGCGTTTGAAGATTTCCTCGATGGAGTGGAGAGCAGGTGTACGATGCTAAGGAGGCCTGTCTCTTCGGGGTAGTGGGTAACAGAAGCAGCATTGCAGGAGCTGAAATTTGAGTCCCTGTGTGACTTCAGATGTCCATTATGCAGGTGTCCGTGCCTATCCTTAAAACTCCCAGTAGTAGGTTTCAAGCTGGTAGCAAACTGCTGATGTTATGTTGGATTGTTATGTGTGAGTAGTAGGAGGACTGGAGTAGGAATGTGCAGTCTATTAATTAAGATTCTATTTGAACCATTCTCATTTCGGTCCATCCTGAACTTAGTGCCCATCAGCTTCATATGATGCCTTTGACTTCTCATATTTTGGGAGATGCACCCCATGCATACTTTTAGAAACAGCTGTCAGGTTGTCTGCCTCCTCCCCCCCTCCCCCCAATCATCTTTAAATCTCAATAATTGAGTCAAGGGCTGTTGGGGAGGAGTTAGGGCAGGCTCTGTCCGGGATAAAAACTCGGAGGAGCGAATCAGGAGCCGCGAAACCTCTGAGTGGCAATCCAGGGCCAAGTGTCCAATTGGGAGGTGCACAAAGTGCGCCTCCCTATTGGACACTTGGCCCGTCTCCCGATCGCCGCGCCACACACTGCTGTCCTCCTGAGCTGCCATCCTCGCTGGATGGCCGCCGGGGAGGAGGCTCGCCCCACGCCGGTGCCCTCGGGGGAAACTGCTTCCCCTCCGGCCGTCGCCTGCCCTTACACAACGAGCCCGCTCCTACCTGCGCCCTCTCCCACCAAGCCACCCATCCCCACCCTTCCCACCCCCACCCCAAACGCCCCTCGCTGCCTGCCAGCGCCCGCGACCTTCCCCCCACACTTCCCACTCACCCGTTTGCCGCGTCCACCACGCTTCCCCACCTGCCCATCGCCGCCGCCTGCACCTCCCGACCTCCTGGGCTGCCTCCCTTTCGATGACGCCACCACCGGCACTCCACGAGGGCCCTTTCAAGACGCAGGCCGCAGGCCACGCGCTCCGCCGGCGACCACCTGTAGATGCGGCCCCAGCGCGAAAAAACATGGCCGCCGACACACCAGCCCTGCCGCGCCCGCAGCACAACGCCGCCAAGAACTCCTGCCCTCGCCAGCCGCTCAGCAGCCGCCAGCGCCGAGGACAGGTAGGCCGCTTCCCCGCCGACGCTCAAGCCTCCCACAGCCCACGGGGGAGGGGGGGAAGGCTTCTGCGCCCCCACCCCCTGCCCATCTAGTGCCCATTTTATTTAATATTAAAATGGGCTTTAGATCTAGTCTCTTTTCTAAACTGAAAAAGGCAAGATTCTTCAGCCTTTCCTCCAAGAGAAGGCTCTCATTTCTCATTCAGGGCCTTTCAGTTTTGTAGGCACTTGATGGTGGAAGGGTCAGAAGGAGGAGAAAGGGACTCAGCAAGTATTTTTGGGCCAGGTTTTCTCATGAATTCATATACCTTTTTTTGCATTAGTTGTTTTGTTCTCTGGGTTTGTGCCTGCTGGGTAGGCAGGCAGGCAGGGGCCAAGTTTTGCTCATACATCCTGGAGGCAGGCACTGCTGTGCAAATGGAGGGAGGGATATTGGTAGAAGTTCAGCCCCCCCCCCCCCACAAATAGCTAGTTTATTTCTTTGTGGATGGAAGGAGAAGCAGCCGTGGGACAAACCTCTCCTCCCTGCCCCATAATGGGCCAGCATGCATAGTTTTCCTGCTGTGGAAGACAGCTACCAGGGGGAGCTGCCATCATCCTGATAGGTGCTTCTAGGACCCTGCTTGCTTGTATGCTTTTCTTGGAGTAGCCAGGCACAATGTCCAACCCAGAAACAGCTCATCCTTTCTGGCTCCTAGGAGGGGTCAAGTTAGGCGAGGCATTGTAGACTCTAAAGAAGGGGGAAAGAATGGATTGTGTGCTTCGGTGCCCGAAACAGCTGGTCTCTCCCGGCATAGCAGGTGCCTGCATGTGTGCGGCTGCTGGCATGCTGATGCCCGCGTCTCCCCCCCCCCCCCCACAGCGCAGCGTTGGCTGTGCCAGGAGAGACCAGCTGCTTCGGGCACCGTTCATGGGAATCTTGTAGTGTTTTCAAGGCAAATGATGCTCAGAGGTGGTTTCCCATTGCCTGCCTCTGTGTGGAGATCCTGGACTTCCTTAGTGGTCTCCTTGGTCAGGACTCATCCTGCATGGTTTCCAAGACGTAACAAGTTGGGGTTAGTCTGGGCCTCTACCTGTAATGTAGCTGGAAAGATCCCTTGAAGGATGGAGACAACCTCTTAGAATTCCATCTTGATTTGGAGTCAGGGGATGGGTAGTTACACCTAGGCATGTGTTGCCCATTGAAGCCAAGGTAGGCCTTAGGTCAGGGGTAGTCAAACTGCGGCCCTCCAGATGTCCATGGACTACAATTCCCAGGAGCCCCTGCCAGCATTTGCTGGCAGGGGCTCCTGGGAATTGTAGTCCATGGACATCTGGAGGGCCGCAGTTTGACTACCTCTGCCTTAGGTTCACTAAAATAACCAACCCCCTTCTGACGGTTCACAGCAGGCTGTAGCCCTCTTTTCTCCAGACTCCGTCTTTCACTATATGCATAATTCTTCTTCTGTTCATATTTTATGGCTGAAAAAGCCACTTGGTTTGCTAGGATGTGAAAAAGGGGCTCAAAGGAAAGAATTATGATTTATGAGGAAAGAATTATAATATAGTTGGCAAACCAGCTAAACATAAATAGGAGCATGTCACATTTTGAATTCTCGATGCACTTAGAAGTGTCAGGCCTGACTGTGATTTAAGCTCTCCAGCCTTAACCCCCCCCCCCCACACACACACCCCTCAGATTATTTATTTATCAGAAGGAAAGGGAAAGCAGATCCCATTGCGATACTGAAGGGTCTCTGCATGGGGTAAATATCCAAGTCCTGCTGTGTGTCTATAGTGTGAGCTGGGGGATCTGGGCGCTAATTTGGATCCTATTTAGAATCTGGGTTAATCTTCCAGGAAGGCAGGGCTTGGGCACTTTTGTGTGCATGTCTGTGCCATTTTGTTCCCCGTATTATTGTTGTTGTTAGTTTATTATTATTATTATTGGCTGCAGAGGAAAGGACGCGCAGTAATGCGTTTAAACTACAAGTACAACGATATAGGCTAGATATCACAGTCAGAGTAGTTCAGCAGTGGAATAGGCTGCCTAAGGAGGTGGTGAGCTCCCCCTCACTGGCAGTCTTCAAGCAAAGGTTGGATACACACTTTTCTTGGATACTTTAGGATGCTTAGGGCTGATCCTGTGTTGAGTAGGGGGTTGGACTAGATGGCCTGCATGGCCCCTTCCAACTCTATGATTCTATGATTCTTCTATGATTCTATGATTAGCTGGATTTCTTCACCACCGTTATCAGCAAGCCATCTCGTGGTGGGTTTCAAAAAACAAGATAAAACCCGACATAAAAGTTAAAAACATTAACACCCTCCCCAATTACAATCAAGACCCAGTAGCAAAAAAAGTAACAACCCCCCACCCTCTGCCCCATTTTCCACCCCCCCACTGGTGCCTCAGGGGGAGCCCAGGGTTGCCTTCAATAGCCTTGTTTGATGTCTAGTGGGGGGGGGGGGCTGGCCTCAACCAAAGGCCTGATCTGCGGACCTAGGAGAGCTCTTCTGGGAATTCATTTTACCAGGTTGGGGCCAGGAATGAAAAGGTCCTGGCCCTGGCAAACCTCCCGAGGACTAGGAACCACCAACATGTTAGTACCGCTACAGGGGCATAGTGACTGGCAGTCCCTCAGGTATGTGGGTCCCAGGCTAAGAAGGGCCTGGAAGGTCAAGACAGAACCTTGAACATGATCTGGGCCACAACTGGCAACCAATGCAACTGTCTCAGGATGCCTGTATGTGCCCCCCCCCCCAAGGTGCACCAGTGCATTTTGCACCAGCTGCAATCTCCGGGTCAAGGACAAGGGTAGGCCCATGCAGAGCAAGTTACAGAAGTCAACTTTGGAGGTGACCATTGCATGGATCACCATGGCCAGGTGTTCCAGGGGCAGATAGGATACTAGTAGTCTTACCTGCCATAGGTGAACAGATGCCTGACAGTCTACTCACATGACCTGAGCCTCCATAGATAGGGAGGAGTCAAGGATTACCCCCAAAGGCCCAGGGCACGGTGTTATGTTGCACCTCAGCCACCTTGGGGAAACATACAGCCTGCCCCGTTCCTTCTCAGCCACAGGACCTCTGTATTGGAGGGGTTGAATTTCAGGTGACTGTGCTGAAACCACCTAGCTGCCCAGACTCCCTGCTCCCTCCTCCTTCCCCCCACCAAGACACCAAGCTCCCTTCCACTTCCCAACCTCTCCCCAGCTTTAAAGCGGCTTTGGCCTGCCTGGTCTCTGCACCACCTCATGATGTCCCTTGGCCTACACTGCCACCATGCTGCCCCACAACTGGCCACGCTTCCTCAGGCAGTGCAGCCGTGGTGTGGCCTCCTCCTCCTCCCACAATAGGGGCCTGTGTTGCCCCAGCCGGCTGCCTGCCACAGCACCCCACAGCTGCCCCAGCCTTTTCTGGCACACTCCCTGGGGCGGGGCTATGGACATCATGTCCACATTCAAAAGGCGTGTCCCACATTAAAAAAACCAAAACAAAACTTTGGATGCCACTTCACACACACCACAATGATCGCTATGCCAATTTAGGAAAGGGTGGGGTTTTCTGCACCAGAGGAAGCAGAACGGCACATCAGGCAGGCACGGAGACAGAAGTAAAGATGAAAAGCATACTGCTCTTAAAATCTGCAGTAAGCTGTGCGTACATAATGGACCAGGTTCCCTTTGTGCTTAACAAACACTTGATGATAAAAATAATAAACATCCTGTCCATTTTGTGCAGTAACTGCTGTTGTTACTAGCTTGTGCTGCCATCCGGAAGCAGCACTTATCCCCGTGATAATGCATACCTACAGTGGCCTGCATAAGTACTGGTCTTCCTGCTACCTGCTTAGTGATGCTGCAGGGCCAGGGGCCTTTCGGAAGAGGTCTGTTCTTGGGCCACGGATACTGGTGGGCTCTAATTCACAAATCATTGGACCAGTTCTTATTTAGGGGCGCCATAGCAAGGAGGATGAACACTTATTCACAGTTGGGATTTCTGTTTTTCTCGCCTTGAGTACTGTTTGTGTCACAATAATTTAAAAAAAATCGCACCTCAATGTGGCAGGCATGTTGTGAGAACGTAATGGTGCTAACCCTCCACCCCCCACCCAACGGTTCCAGGTTGTAATGCAACAAAACAGGACAAGCACCGAGTGAGGTGAATTCTTTTGCAAGCTGCTGTAAACTGTCCAAATTAAGTGGCCAGAATTTCATGTGTGGCCTCTGTCTTCCACGTACCACAATCCAAGGATGACTGTAACATTTGTCAGACTTTAGAAAAATCGGAAGGCCTCCGTTCTGAACTACACCATCTGTGGTGGGAAAAGCAGAACAACAACAACAAAACACAGAAAAGAACCTTGGTAACATTTTGTAGATTTGTTGACTAGGGTTGTGCGCCGGTCATCCGAATTGGCCACTCTGGGACGCCGCAGCTAGCGCCTCAACGCAGGGGGGGAGGGGGGGTGCGCAGCTGCGCACCCTCCCTCCCCCCCTGCGGTGAGGCACTAGCTGCGGCATCCCGGAGGGGCCGATTTGGATGATACGGCACACAACCCTTGTTGACTTCCTGGCACGTAGACTGCTAATCTCCAAAGTCTTGGCAAAAGGTTAAAAAAAAAAATGAAGCTCACCAGGTTGTGCTGAGGCATAACAGCTTTCTCACAACTCCCAGCGAACGCGACATTCCTTTTCATGACTGTATTGATTTCTGCCGCACTGTGAACATCTACGGCAGCTATTTACATAACTCACACATGGTACGTCTTCCAATGAATTAAGCTAAAAAAAAAAGGAAAAAAGAAAAAGCTCCAGTGGGAAGGAAAAGAAAGCCTTAAATGATCTCAGTATGATGAAAGATTCATGCTGAAAATCCACATTCAGAAACTGGGGTTTGGGGTTGTGTGTAGGGTTGTCTGGACAATTTCTGGGAGGATGCAGCTTGCAGAGGGTGTGACATTTCCTCTGGGTGATGATCTAGGAATATCCCCTAATTTCTGTGGGAAAGACCATAGAGAGGTTAATGAGGGAGGACAGTTGGCCATTTTTTTCCTCACCCTCCACAATTTTTTGAGGGCAGGGAATTGGGGCTAGCCAGAAGGGAAAACAGCAGACCTAACTAGCAAGTGAAACTATGTGTAGAAGAAGATAACTTAAGTCTTTCTCTACCTTCTCTACTTTCTCTACTTTACCATAGAGATTAAGGGGAAATTCCTGAAGCAGCAACAGGAAGCAACACCACATCCTTCATAAACTCCACTCTCCTCAGGCACTGCCCTCAAAAATTCCTGGCATTTGTTGAGGAATTACTGGCAATCAAATACGTTGTTTGTGAGGTAAGATGAGAGGACTCCACTGTCTTGCCCAACACTTGAGTGTGGTTTTTTTGCCTTGCTCTACTTACATCTACAAATGCAGGGTTGGAATGATTTTGTGTGAGCCATTAAAGTCCAGCCTAGATGTGATGACGTGGGAGCCATGTTGGTTGTCCACATGGCTGGGTAGACTGGCCAGAAATGCAGAGAACATTGACATGAATGCACTTGCCAGGCCAGCTGACCGTGCTCAGACTCCCCAAGTTCCATGCAAGCCAATGCTGTGGTGCCCTCTGGGAAATTTAGTCTCAAGTCATGGGCTCTGCAAGGCCACTTTGTGTCTGTACAGCAGCCCCATGTGCTACAAGACCAAGCTGTTACAACTGGTGTCTGCTGCACGAACCCAGATAATCTTATTTACAAGAGAAGTAGTAGTAGTAGTAGTAGTAGTAGTAGTAGTAGTAGTAGTAGTAGTAGTAGTAGTAGTAGTTGTAGTAGCTCCTGGTGGCCGGACACAGGTGTGCCCTTAGTGATGCTAGGGGCCCTGGTCAAAAAATCCAGGATGGGGCCCCAAAATCACTGCTTCCCCCTCCACTGGGTCTCTTCTGGCACCTATGCCCACCACTGAGGTCCAGTCAAGGGTGGCTCTCACCTAAGTCAGGCAGGCAGGAGCTTTTGTGACCATTGAAAGTCAGCTGCCCAAGGTTCGGTTGGGACAGTCATGACTGGCCATTGCTAACCATGCCCCAGATGCTATGGGCACAAGCACTGTTCCAGCTGTCCACTTTCACTGGTTATGGGTGGCTGGGACCCAGTACCTTGCACGAGGCTGTGACCTCACTCCCATAGAGGTGAAGAGAAGGGCCATTGCTGTCCCACCCATTTAGCAAGGGGGGGAGGCCTCAAGCTGGGAGGCTGCCCTTTGCTGTTGGCAATATCATGAGTCCCATATAAATTCCTGAACAACCAGACATTCATCAGGTTGCCTTGCCGGTATGATTCCCGCACCGATGGCACCCTGATGGGCTACCACCGGGTATTTGAGCTAGGGTCAATTGCCCCAGCTCTTCCTGGGTCCAGACAGGGGACCCAGTCCACCCTGGATTTATGCCTCCAGATGAGCCTGAGAGATTCCGCCATGCCGGGGGGGGGGGGTGTCTGTTTAGGAATGCAGTAGCAATAGGAAGTTCCTAAATTTTAAAAAAATCCCCCAGGTGGTTCAGTAGTGCTGCATAGTGCCATGGAGCTGCATAGGGCATTTTGTGTCCCTTCTGGGACACTGTAGTCAGGCCAGGGCAGGGGGAGAAGCCGGACCTGGATGGCCAGACTCTTCCCTGCCAGATGGACCCGGCCCAACATAGGTCCTGATGGTGCCCATGGGGCAACGGAGGACCTGAACTGGAATAGGTGTGGGGCAGGCCCAGGGCAGCACTGACATCATCTGGAAGCGGGGATTAGCCCCACAACCAAAGTGCCAGCCTGGGCCTAATTCCCCCATAAGGAAAGTTTAGAATACTGTGGACGGTTCTGGTCACCGTATTTTGTAGAACATCACAGAGCTGGGAAAAGTCGAGTGGAGGGCAACCAAAAGGATGAGGGGGTTGGAGCCCCTTCCCCAGGAGGAAAGGCTGAATAGCCTGGGACCTTTCACTTGAGAAAAGAGATGGCTTTTGATAATAAAATTATAAAATGTATGCCTTGGGTGGAGCAAGTGGACGAAGAGAAATGTTTCTCTTTCCCCCAAAATATCGGAACTCAAGAACCATCAATGAAGCTGAGTGGCAGTAGATTCAGGATGAACAAAAGGGAATACACCTTTACACAGAGAGTGATTAAAATGCGGAATTGCGTTGTCCACAGGAACAAACAGCTTTAAAAAGGGATTAGGCAGATTAATGGAGGATAAGTCTATCAGTGGCTACTGGCCATGGTGGCTCAAGGGAACCGACACCTTCAGAAGCACTAATCCTTTGAATCCCAGAGCCAGGAGGCAACTTTTTCTGCATTTGCATTATTTAATGACTGGGATTTGGAGGTTTTTTTTCTATTCTGAAATTGTTGATCATTTAAAAGCTAAATAGTTCCTACGTAATCAAACAATTATGCAATTGGTTTTATTTATTTATTAAATTTGTATAGTGCCCTCCCCTAAGGCTCAGGGCAGTTCACATAGATCATAAACAACAGTACATCAAACTCAGTGATTACAATGAATGAAAGGTAACTGTAATAATAACAGTAAACAGAGAAAATAGCATATTAAAACATCTAACAGATCCATGGTTGGCCTGATCTGTCTTGTGGGTTCAAGGGAGAAAGGATTGGGGCCCAGTAGATGATGTTGTTGTTGTTGTTGTTGTTGTTGTTATTAAATTTCTTAACCGCCTCCCCCCGAAGGCTCGAGGCGGTTTACAGCATGTATAAAACCCCCAGCAACACTTAAAAGCAATAAAAATACACAATAAAACATCCACCACCACCCCCTACATCTAGATGCAGCGGCATAAAAACACTTCCCAGACCCAGAACTCCCAACTAATTCCAGAGGGCAAAGGGTCAAAGAGGGCGCCGATGGTATTCGCTACTGCCTCTCCAGTGGGGGCGCCATGATCTTCCTCGCCGCCCGGCCTCAATTATAGACCCGGAAGAGCTCCGTTTTGCAGGCCCTGCGGAACACTCTGATTTGCAGGCCCTGCAGAATGCCAAAAGCTCCCGCAGGGCCCACAGCTCCTCTGGGAGCTCACTCCACCAGGTTGGGGTTAGGACCGAAAAGGCCCTGGCCCTAGTTGAGGCCAGGTGAGCCTCTCTAGGGCTGGGAATGGCCAATAAATTAGTACCCGCAGAACGTAAGGCTCTGCAGGGGGCATAGGATGAAAGGCAGTCCCTCAAATATGCTGGGCCCAGACCACGTATGGCCTTAAAGGTCAAAAACAAAACTTTGAACTTGATCCAGAGAACAACTGGCAGCCAATGCAGCTGCCTCAGCATACGCTGGATATAGGCCCTCCATGATGTTCCTGTTAGGATCCTAGCAGCTGCACTTTGCACCAGCTGCACTTTCCAGAGCAAGCCCAAAGGCAGGCCAGCATAGAGCATAAATCAATTCTGGAGGTGACTGTCACACGGGTCATTGTGGCCAGGTGTTCAGGGACAGATAGGGCGCTAATAGCCGAGCCTGGTGAAGAAGGGAAAATGCCTGGGCAGCAACTCATTGGACCTGCTCCTTCGAGTGTTAATGAGGCATCAATGGTCACCCACAGGTTCCTGGCCTGGGACACGTTCTCTAGTTGCGTCCCTGCCAAGAGGGGTAAACGCACTTCCTGTCCTGCCCCCCTACTACCCAACCACAGGACCTCCATCTTGGAGGGGTTGAGTTTCAGGCAACTCTGCTCAAGCCACTCAGCCACGCAGTTGTTTAGATTTGGTTGACCTCAACCAAACGCCTGGTGGAGGAGCTCCCTTTTGCTGGCCCTGCGGAATTGTTTTAGTTCTGTTAGGGTCCTGATTTCCTCTGGGAGCTCATTCCACCTCATGGGGACCAGAACAGAGAAGGCTCTGACCCTGGTTGTGGTCAAGTGGACTTGCTTGGGGCCAAGGATCACTAACCAATTGGAGGTGGTGAAGCGCAAAGGTCTTTGAGGGTTGTAGACAGAGAGACGGTCCTTCAAGTACACTAGTCCCAGTCCGCTTATGGCCAAGACCTTAACCCTGATCCAGAATTTGACTGGCAGCCGGCTTAGTTGTTGGAGGACGGGCCGGATTGGGACGTCCTTGGTGTTGCTGTGAGGACCCTGGCCGCCACATTCTGGACCAGTTGCAATTTCCAGATCAAAGTTAAAGGAAGGCCTGGGTAGAGCGAGTTTCAGAAGTCTTGCCTAGAGGTGACTGTTGCATGGTCCACTGTGGCTAGGTGTTCCGGGGCCAAATAGGGAGCTAGTAGTTTGGCTCGGCGAAGGTAGCAGAAGGTCAGTTGAGCTACTCTTGTGACATGTACCTCCATGGAGAGGGAAGAAGAAGAAGAAGAGTTGGTTCTTATATGCTGCTTTTCTCTACCCGAAGGAGGCTCAAAGCGGCTTACAGTCACCTTCCCTTTCCTCTCCCCACAACAGACACCCTGTGGGGTGGGTGAGGCTGAGAAAGCCCTGAGATTCCTGCCCGGTCAGAACAGTTTTATCAGTGCCGTGGCGAGCCCAAGGTCACCCAGGTGGCTGCATGTGGGGGAGTGCAGAATCGAACCCAGCATGCCAGATTAGAGGTCCGCACTCCTAACCACTACACGAAAGCATCCAGGGTCACACCCAGGTTCCTGGTGGAGCAAGCCACTGATAACTGCACACCGCCCAGGTTGGGCAAATGTGCTTCCTTGCATGGACCCTTCCTGCCCATCCACAGATCTGTGGACCACAGATCTGATTCATTATAAGGTAGTTGTTTGGATGCACAGGGGTGGCACTGACAAATTCATCCTTGCTACGTCCCATATTGTTCCCAAGGGCTTCCAGTCCTCCTGGGTCTCTTTTAGAAATACTCGGAAGAGGAAGCAGACAGAGATCCATACAGCAAACAATTTGCACAACTACCTATTTTTGCACCTGGAGCAAGTGGGTGGGCAGGGCTTGGGGTCACTGGGGGTGGGGCCAATGCAGAGAAATGCTGGACTGCAAACTAGCCCTCTTCCCTGAAGCTCAGCATGCCAACCACCCCCCCTACACACACACACTGAGGAACCGCAGCAGAGGGACCACCTCATGCTGTGAGTTCCTCAGCTCATCCCCATCATTAGGAAGGTGGGAAGGGGAATGGTGATCATCAGGGGTCAGCCCACAGTCACTCCCATGCCAGAGGGATGGTCACAGGGTTTTATGCCCGATGGCTACTGTTCACTGTTCTGCCCAATTTGAGCAGCCACTGTGCCCCCTGCACCCACAGTGTTGGGGGGCCAGCCCCTCATAGTCAATACGTGTGTTGCCAAGCCATTCTCCACCCACCAGGATGGGTGTCACTGAATGTCAGGCATTTGGGGTGCACAGCTCCCGCCATATGCAGGGGCTTGGTGGTGTCCAGTGTGCTCCAATCTAGCATGGAGCCCAGGATGTGAGCCCCAGCTGCCATATCCTAAATATGCCATTGGAAAAAAAGAGGAACTCCACATGTGGAACTCAGCTTATGGCCCTTTAGATCCAATCCCATAAGTTGTTATAGAAAGGATGATATCACTCCCCTTTTTTTGATGGCTTAATCAACCCTGTATCTAACCTTTGAATACGTAATAAGAACTAGAAAGATGCCACCAGAAACAGGGAGAAATCAGAAGAAATAATTCAAGTCATCCCCACTCTGTTGTGCAGGGATCTTTCAGAGCTTTTCCCCTGAAGCGCAATAATCTTCAAAGTCTTTACATTGGGAGCATGTTCGCCTTCAAAGCTTCCCCCAATCCATATGCTTTGAAGACAAAGCTATTTCCAAGCCCAACTCATCTTCAAAGCTTGCCTCCTTCATAATCCACTTCATATTTCAAAAAAACTATTGTCTACTTCTATTACTGCGATGGTATTGTTGGACAACAAGGAAATCTTTGGAATATCCTTTCCTCCGTTAGTTACTTTGAATAGCAAATGAATGTAGACGTATGAAGTTCTGTAGAATACTCCACCTTGGGGGTCTCTGTGTTGAAAGAGACCAGTTTTAAAACTGTGAGAAAACTGTAATTCTGCACCCCTTACAATAAGACATTTGGTTGTTGATTAACTAGCTTTTAATCAATGCATAGATTAAATGTACGAACACAGATTTGTAACACCTTAAATAAGAGCGGCTGAGAATGGCGAGGGGCCGTTGATTGATGCCAGGCATCAAGACGCATGCCAGGCAGGCATACATGAAGATGGGCAGAGGAGGCAGGCCCAAGAGTGCCTATTTGGTGTTGGCCATACGCAGCTTGGGTCCTACAGACCTGCGGGACCATTTGGTTGTTTATGCCCCCCACAGGGCTCTCCGCTCTGTGGGTATGAATCTACTGACTGTCCCGGGCCCCTGGAACGTTTGCCTGCCCTCGACCAGGGCCAGGGCCTTTTCGGTCCTGGCCCCAACCTGGTGGAATGAGCTCCCGGAGGAGCTAAGGGCCCTGTCGGAACGACCATCTTTCCGCAGGGCCTGTAAGACGGAGCTCTTCCGCCAGGCATGTGGTTGAGGCCAGGCAGAGCCCGGGTTCCATCCAAGATCCCTAATCCATCGGCCAGCCTTTCTCTCCTCTCTCTCTTACTGGATTAACGCCCGACCTCTCTCTGAACAAGCGGGGATAGTGGGGAAAGATATAGAATAGAATGCCAGCTTTTTTATTGCAGTAATGGGGTATTTATGGGGTTTTATGTGATTTTACTTTGATTTTATATTTTATTGTGAACCACTGTGAGACCTTTTGGCGAACGGTGGCATATAAATCCAACTCTAAATATAAATAAATAAATAAACAAATAAACAAATAAATAAATAAATAAATAAATAAATAAATAAATAAATAAATAAATAAATAAATATTTAAGGCACCATGTAGGACAAGCTTGGCCTATCGGCCTTTTGCCGCAGCCAGGGCAGCATCGGTGTTCGGGCTGGTGGCTGAGCATGAGGTGAGCCGGTGGGGATGGGAGTCTGCCGCTTGCCGCCTTGCAGAGATGGGCAGCAGACTCTTGCCCTTTGGCCTCTCAGGGCGTACTTCCCTGCCCCTTCCCACTGTAAGCAGGGCTCATGAGGGGGGGTCATCCTCCCCAAAAATCCATACAAGGAGGCAGGCCCAAAGAGGCAGGGAAGATATCGATGCAGCACTGTTTGTGTACAGCGAGGGCAGGGGTTGTGGGGAGCAGCAGGGATCCCCCACCTTGGGGGTTGAAGCAGGAACCAACCTCTGTGGGGCCCAGAGGGGCAGTAGGTAGGCCCGTTCTCTCACCCCCTAAGCTGTACTGAAGTTGGCTGCCTTGGTACCCTATTCAAAATGTTCACTTTAAATGAAAATAGGAATGAAATTACGCTCGCCAAGACCCTACTTACTTTCCCGCCATCCTCTGAGTCGCCAGCCCTTTCCTCCCCTTCCACCGGCGCCGCCACCGCCACGGCGCTGGAATTAACCAGGCAT
The DNA here is from genome assembly GCF_049243985.1 of Paroedura picta. Lineage (NCBI taxonomy): Eukaryota > Metazoa > Chordata > Lepidosauria > Squamata > Gekkonidae > Paroedura > Paroedura picta. Next base: position 127,163,057 of record NC_135374.1, on the reverse strand, counting down.
GCACGGAGTTACGCGCATGCATGCTTCCCGTCCCCGTTGCCCACACCGCCCCCCAGCCCAAGCCGCACTGCTTCCCCGCCTTCCCCCTAGAGCTGCCTGCCACCACGAAACTGCCTCCCCCCGCCTACGCACGGGGAGAGGACGTCGCCCAACGCCCGACCTCTGCCCATTTTCCTAAATGGGCTTTATTCCTAGTGCCTAAACTTTGTAGGTCTTAAAAGTGCCCCTGCTGGACTCAAAAATTGCTCTACAGCATAACACGTGAGATGATATGATAGAATCACTGAAATGCATCAAAATGCAAAGCCCAGAATTTAAAAAGCTGTTCCTGCTGGAAACCAATCAACAGAGACCAATCAGACAAGGTGGGGGAGGGGAATCTCCGCAATCCATTTTTTCTCATAAGTGTGCAGATTTAACCTCTGTGATTTGGAGGAGAAAATTCAAGAAAAAAGATAGGTGCAGAGTGCAGGAACAGATGCAAACTGGGTATGACCCGGATGAGGAGTAAAGAGATGCCACTTCAATTCAGTAAGAATCGAAATTAAACTGAGGTCTGGTTTGTGCTCCCATGAATTTCTGGCTGATGGTAAGCCATGTTGCTTGCAAAGATTCCAATACTACATATCTGCAACCCTATCATGATGCTCTTTGTAGTAAGTTTACCGCAGGCACCGACCACTTGGTTGACTGTTTCATCAGCCACATCTGCAGTTATCACTTCTGAATCTTGGCTTTCATATTATTTGCTTTTGAGTGCCTGTTCTTGTACAACTAGAAATAGCCCTTCCATTTCTTTCTATTCTGTTCTCTATGTCTTTCAAATATTGCACATGCAAGTACATTTGCTTCCAGTTGTCGAAGTGGGTTTTAATGGCAATCTTTTTTTGTAATTTTCCTTGGTTTTCCTTGTAAATAAGTCTGCTTTGCACCCTTCGACTAGAAGCTTTTCTTTTGCTTTTCTTGGTGTAGTCATTCAGTGTTCATTTTTCTTCTTCAACTGCTCACTTAACTTTCAGGAGCCCTCTTCCACCTAATTTTCTTGCTTAGTAAAGATGATTAACATCACTTCTAGGGTGCAGCCAAGTGATGCATTGTCATTATCCTGCAAGTTTTGCAATCGATTGCTTCTAATTTTGCTTGTTTCCAAATCAATAATGCCAGCCGTGCATCTTACAGCTGGGACTGCCCACACGCTAATTGCCTTTACCATGTTGCCTCCACGTTAATTCTGTTTGGAATATCTTTTTAACTCCTTGGTAATGCTCCTTGGTTGCGTTTTTAACAGTGTGTTTGATGTTGCCTGCTTCCAAAATTCAAAGATGTTTGTAGTTTTCTTCAGAGATTTTCTCACCATATCAAATAAAGGTTTGGGGTACACTTCGTCTGTCTCCTTAGCAGAGGCCTGACTACCATGGGAAGCCCAAGCGGCAGCTACCCTGCCAATAGCGCAACCCTCTCCTTCACCGCAGCACACAAAACCCACCAGCATGGCAAGCTAGCATCCGGGGGGGGGGGGGGCGGTTGCTGTTATTATAGTCCTCATCATCCACAATAACTTCATTAATAATGTCGACAACATGAGTAGAAATATTTGTGCTGTTTTTCCAAAACCCTGTAAATGGCTTATAATAAACGTAAAAAGTCCTCTTTGAAATTGAATGCTAAACAAAGGGGCAACACAAACACAAAAACAGTATTAGCAGCTTGGCTCTGGGGTGATTACAGTGGTAATGGAAGGATGTGGGGAACTGGGGGGGGGGGAGGCTGACCTTTCTCCTCACTGCCTTTGTCCTTTCTACCTTGGCACAAAAGGTTGGCTGTTGGTGAGCCTTTGGGCTGCTTTGCACAATTGCACATTTCTCTGTGCGATTTCTCCATTCATTTCGCACAATTGGCCAATCCTCCCTACGATGCAAAACGCTCATTTTCGACCCAGATCATTGCTTTTGTTCGTTTCCAGTTGTTGTTTCAGGCAGGTCTGCAGAATGGCCCCCTTCTCGGCAAAAATCTCTCCATGCGCTTCATGAAATAGCTTGGCTTTTCCTGTCATTTTTCTAAAACAACAGCAACAAGCAAAAACTATTAGAGGGATGATAGAAGAGCACGAGCAAGCCAAAGCCTGAGTATGCCAACTTTCTCCTGGGAAATTCTTGGAGGTTTTGGGATGTTGCCCTTGAGGGGGAATCCGGAGAGAGGTTTCACTTAGCATCTGTGGTGTGCCGCGGAGTCCACCCTCTGAAGCTGCCATTCCCTCCAGGGGAGCTGCTTTCTGTCATCTGGTGATCAGTTGTAATTCCAGGAGAACCCCAGAGATTGGCAGTCCTCCCAATGCTTATCCTGTGAGGTGGGTGGGAAGAAAGCCAGAAGTCAGCTTTACCCACCCCTAAGGAAAAAACCACATTGTAGCACTGTTACCACCCTGAACAGTTTCCTGGGGAAGTACTGGTGTTCTTCTAGTTCTTTGGTAATTAGCACGGCATTACATTTTTTTTAACACTGAATTGTTTTTGCCAGAGCTGGACCAGATATGTCCCTCTTTCTTTCTTTCTTTCTTTCTTTCTTTCTTTCTTTCTTTCTTTCTTTCTTTCTTTCTTTCTTTCTTTCTTTCTTTCTTTCTTTCTTTCTTTCTTTCTTTCTTTCTTTCTTTCTTTCTTTCTACAATGTACACATTAAAAAAAAACACACACACACATTCATTGAGAGAGCTGTTTCTCAAAACCTGTGTTTGGCTTGATCCTAGAGTATTCAGCCCTTCCTTGGGGGGCAAGGGATGGCACCTGGACTCCACCCCCTACTGCCAATCAACAGGCTGACAGAGGGGAAACTTTCTAGGAGTGGCAGAGAGACTTGGGCCTCATTGCTGGCAACATGGCAGTGTCATTCACAACATGCACTGGAAGTAACATCATTGACTTGCTGGCGTTGCACAAAAGCTCAATGGTAGAAGTCACAGTTTACTATAGAGCAGGCATGGCCAAACTGTGGTTCTACAGATGTCCATGGACTACAATTGCCATGGACATGGACATCTGGAGAGCTAGTTTGGCCACTCCTGCTGAATTTTTGCTCAAAGAGTGGAACATCACCATGACACCTGCAATGTGAGGACATCACTTTCAGTGGACCCCAGAACTGATGCCGCCTCATTGGCATCGACAGCTCACCACATCCTCCATTTTAAAACGCTTCTTTGGGAATCTCATAAAGTGGATTCACCAAGCTAAGAAGTGCCAGCTCCTGGAGAGCAACTAGCAGAAGGAGGGTACGGAGGCTCCAATGCACTATAGTCACCTGCTTCGTTCTGCCCTCGCATCCACCTCCCTCTCCCTTGTTCCCAGGGATGGGAATGTCTCTTTTAAAATAACAATGTGCCTGAAGCAACAAATAGGCAGACACGCATGTAGCCGATGCCAGAAATAAAAGAAAATTTCATTCAACAAAGGGTGCCTCTTGAAAGTACCTCCTCCCCTGCAAAAAATCAGGAATTATATTACTTTTCTAATTTATCAAAGGACTCGTGATCCCATCAGGGTGGTGTCCGAAAAGCACTATGCAGCTATGAGTTTATGCATAAGCATTGCAACAGAGAAGTATGAATTAAAAAAAAAACAGCGGGTATCGATAGGACCTTTAAACTGTTGGAGAAAGGGGATTGGTTGCTTGAACTGATTGACAGGTGAAGCGCGACATGTATAAGGTGCGTTGCTCTCTTCCACCTCTTCCAGCAGCAGATAAGGAGAGTAAGATGCATGAAAAGAAGGCAAACAAAGGCGAGACAGCAAAATGATGAGGAGGGCCTAGGAGACGCGATATGATTTAGTGCATTGCCATTCTGCAGGCGTGACTCTATTTTTACGAATGTGCGTAAATTCCCTCAGTGTTTGGCCACTGAAATTGTTGTATGTGTAGTCATGGGTGGCATGAGAGTGTAATTCAAGCCCTGACATGGTAACCACTAAGGGAAGCCTCCCGTCAACTGAGACACCATACCTCCTGTCTCAGTTGCCTCTAGCCCAACATCCAATTATTAATATAGCACATTATTTATGCATTACGCATATCTTGATTGACTCCGGCTCTGTACTGGCAGCAACTCGAAGCAAGCAGTGCTCATGTCTCAGCCTGGCAAAACGCCCGACTCCCTTCCTAGTAATGGGACATCACGCAAATATCAACATAGGGTTGTTTCCAAACCAGCTGCTGTTATTAATTTCATCGGCTCTAAAGGAGGACATGATTTTTGCAGTCTGAAAGGATTAAATGTGGACAATTACACCCATTTAGTGATGTTTAATTTCTTTTTGCTCAAGAACAGGCGGTTTCTCCATACGTCCATAGAGTAGGAGATCCAAATAAATGGTGTTGTATTGTGAATAAAATTGCAAGGAGATTCCAGCCCCCCCCATCTTAAATCAGAATTTTAAAAATGTCCATGGGCTTTAAAAGGCTGGGGAGCTCTGGGTTAGGCTGGGACTGTGAGACTGGCCCAAGGTGGCCCAGCAAACCTCCATGGAAGAGCTGAGAATTAAATTTGGGTCTACTAGATTGATCAATAAACCACACTGGCTTTCCTCTGGACATTCAAGACTGTAGCCATGGACCTGCAGCTGTTAAAGTGTTACTGAAAAGAGATCGGTGCCTGTACTTGTGAGAATTTGCATACATGAACCTCTTCCCCAGGTAGGACATGGACATCAAGAATTTAAAACGCTCTACTGTTACTGTAATGCATGTAGACAAGGTAGTACTATGGACTGCACTATGCAAATAGGGCTTGAGAAACTGTCCAATAGACAATGGGAATTCTTGGAAAAATGGACCAATGGGCTCTATTAAGGTACAGTCAGGCCTCTTGGCAGGTCATCGAAAATCTCAAAGTGTATATAAGTTGGGATTTGCTCCCTTGTTTCTTTTTTGGAATTGCTGCAGTTGAAAGCTGTTACTTCTAATAAAAAGAGCAGTTTTCGAAGAACTACTGAGTCTGCATTCACCAAACCTACAGACTAAACAGCAACTAGATCAATTCTTCCTTCTGTCTGATTTGTCTCCTGTAAAAGGTGTACTGATCTCTTGGTGAAAACATCTGGACTAAGAATCTGTCAGTTTATTGTCCTTCTCAGGCATGACTGCTGTTTCCAAACTGTGGTACTTTAATCTTAGGATTTCTTATGTCTAATCTTCCAGCCTCTTTTATCTCTTAAGTTGCAAAAACTGAAAGCAAAGCATAGTGGTATGCAATACACACACGCACACGTGCGCACACGCGCGCACACACACACATTTGATATGCAACACACACAAATACACATATAGTGGTATGCAATACACACATGCACGCATATTTGTATGCATTCCGACCTGCTCCCATCTTGGAACTATCTCGAATTCATTTCTCTCAGCTTGTAAATATGTCCTTTTGCCTCTGCCAAGGTGTGACCCGCATGTGAAGCATACCTGTACTCTCTGCCACCTTATAATTGCTCTGAGCCTCAAAAGCCAAGCAGGTTGGGAGTAATCTGCAATTACTGGGGTCTTGGCTGCTGCAGCAAACGAGGGAAGGGGCACGGCTGCATATTCATTCGCCCGAGAGAATGGGCCCTGATGCCCTGTCTCACGTCCGTTGGCCCGATGAAATATTGTTTGGCTTCGTCAAGGTGCCCAGAGCTCAAAGAGCTTTCTCGGAGGTGTGGGGCTGGAATGGTTCTTAATAAATCTAGCGCTGAAGCTTGCCAGCAAGAGAAATGAGAAAGCAGCGGCAAAAGAAATAGACCCGGGCTGTATCATCTTTTTCACAATTTCAGGGGACTGGGATTCATTTGGAAAAATACCACAGAAAATCCTCTCATTGGCTCCCACCAAGCAGATGTCCTCCATTCTGGAATCGGGGGATGATTTGAAAACACCCAGACACTTTTAAGAGATTTCATTTCCCCGTGGGGTTTTGAGAGCTTCTGGTCATCTGAGTATGGATCAGGCCCAAATCTATCTAGTGCCGCTTTGTTTCCTAGCATAGGCAACACAGGCTCGGTTGGGGGCTGCCAAGTGCCGGGGGAACCCTTACCCCAAGCTCTCAGTGCCCATTGGTGCTCCAAGTGGGGACAGGGGAAAATTAAGACAAAACTCACCAGCAGCCAAGAACAGGATGATGTAATTTCCAGAGAAAACTCAAGAGCAATGGCAGTAGCAGTAGAGAATAGGATACTCTATGATTTTACTACAGGCTTTCCAACAATTTTATTACTGGCTTTCCTAGAGCTACCACCTTGGCAGTAATATTATCAAGCATATGACACCTTCTCACCATGTCACCTACCTCTTCTACCAGAGGACCAGCACAGTCCAGCACCCCTGGTTTGGTTCTCCAGTCAAGCCATCCAAGCGACTGCTTGAGATGATACGGTGAGGATGCTCTGGAGGGGCTGATCCTACTCCCAACCATCAACAGCATGTGGGAAACTGGATTTGACTTCAGCAGCACCTTAAAAACCAACAAGTTTTTTTTTGGGGGGGGGGGGGTTTGAAGGTTTCAAGAATCAAAGAAGAGCTGGGTTTTGTACCCCACTTTTTACTACCTGAAGGAGTCTCAATGCAGCTTACTATCTCCTGCCCTTCCTCTCCCCATAACAAACACCCTGGGAGGTACGTGAGGGTGAAAGAGCTCTGAGAACTGTGATGAGCTCAAGATCACCCAGCTGGCTACAAGTGGAGGAAGAGTGGGGAATCAAACCCAGTTCTCCAGATTAGAGGTCACCATTCTTAACCACTATACCAAGTTGGCTCTTTGACTCTTGAAAGTTTAACCTTCCAAATTCTTGATGGACTCTGAAGTGCTCCTAGGCTTGATTTTAGGTGTTCCACTGAAGACCAACCCAGCTACCCTCTGGAATTTTATTCATCCCATCTCCTAGCCTAAAGGACAAATGGGAGAGGAATGGGAAGGCAACTGTAAGCTGCTTTGAGCCTCCTTCGGGTAGGGAAAAGCGGCATATAAGAACCAACTCTTCTTCTTCTTCTTCTTCTTCTTCTTCTTCTTCCTGGGTCCTTGGTACTGCCAACCAGGTCCAAACTCCTGTGACCTTCACTCCTCTATGCCTTCACTCAGGCTTGCCCAGTTGTGGTACAGCTGCAAGACATGATTGGTGGCAAAACTGCTTGGTATGGCCCTACCACCCAGATGTCACTGGAAGCTCACCATCAGACCGCTTGTATTCTTTTCTGCAGCCATTCAAAACTATCCTGCTTAATGGCATGGAGCTTCCTAAGCCTACTTGGCATCCCCTGGAGGTCTGATTACTAGATTCTAATTTCTGGAGGAAATTAATCCATAATATTATTTTTACACCTTACAGTAGACCTCAGACAGGGTTGATTCTGAACTGGTGGCCTTGCTGATGGATATCTGAGGGCAGAAAGCAGGTTTAAATCCCACCCCAATAGCGTCTCAGGGTCCTTCCTTTTATTGTTTCAAATCACAACGAATGCAAGCTGTACTTGACTGCAGGGTAGTCAACCTCTTGGAAATCCTCTGGCGTTATGACTCATCTCCAGACTACAGAGATCAGTTCCCCAAGAACAAGTCATGTCAGACTCACCTTATCTCTTTTTTTGAACCTTGCTAGTTCAGGGAAATGCCCTGATTTCAGTAAGACTTTTGATAAGGTTCCACATGATATTCTTATTGGCAAGTTGGAAAATGCCCCATGGAAACTATTACTGTTAGGTGGATCGAGAACAGGTTGACAGATTCCACCCAAAGACTGCTTGTAAATGGTTCCTCATCTTCTTGGAGAGGAGCGACGAGTTGCGTGCCCCAGGGATCTGTCCTGGGCCCTAAGTTGTTCAACATACTCATAAATGATTTGGGTGAAGGAATAGAGGGGGGGTTGCTTATTAATTCTCAGGGGACACTAAACTGGGGTAACAAACACACCTGAAGACAGAATCAGAATACAGGATGATCCTGACAGGCTAGAAAACTGGGCTAAAATGAATTTTAATTAGTGATAACTGCCAATTTCTGCATTTAGGTTGGAAAAATCAAATGCATCACTATAGGATGGGCCAGACTTCTCTTGGCAGTAGTGAAAAGGATCTGGGTGTCCTAGTGGACCAGACATGAACATGAGTCAGCAGTTTGACTTGGTAGCCAAAAGGGCAAATGGGATTTTAGGCTGTATTAAAAGAAATATAGTGTCCAGATACATGAGGTAATGTTACCACTTTACTCCGCTCTGGTAAGACCTCACTTGGAGGGCTGCGTTTAGTTTTGAGCACCATAACTGAAAAATGATGTAGAGAAACTGGAGCATGTCCAGAGGAGGGCTACGAAGATGTTGAGGGGTTAGGAAGCCAAGTCGTATGAGGAAAGGTTGAGGGAGCTTGGATTGTTTAGCTTGGGGAGAAGACGACTGAGAGGTGATATGAAAACCATCTTCAAATACTTGAAGGGCTGTCATAGAGATGATGGAGCAGAGTTGTTTTCTGTTGCCCCAGAGGGGCGGACCAGAACAAATGGGTTGAAATTAATTCAAAAGAATTTTCATCTTAACATCAGGAAAAAGTTGTTGACAGTTAGAGCAGTTCCTCAGGAGGTGGTAGGTTCATCTTTGGAAGTTTTTAAACAGAGAGCAAATCGTCATCAAACAGAAATGCTGTTTTTATGGACATAGGCAGATTATGCATGGGTGGGCAGGAAGGGATGTGCCAGTGTTTGTCTCTTGTGGCCCTTCCTCACATACCCAGGGAATTGCTGATCACCACTGTGGGATTTTAAGTGAATTTCCTCTGGCCACTCTGGACTCTGGAGAGTTTTTAGGGGGGATCACTTGGGCATGAAATTAGGGTCATTGTGGTTAGTTAGGTTGTGAGTTCCTGCATTGTGCAGGGGGCTGGACAAGACCTTGGAGGTACCTTCCAACTCTATGATTCTAGATAAAATGGCTGCTTTGAAGGGTGGGCTCTCTGGTGTTACACACACTTCTGCAAACTCCACCTTCCACAGGATCCATCCTCAAACCTCGTCATCAAACAGAAATGCTGTTTTTATGGACATAGGCAGATTATGCATGGGTGGGCAGGAAGGGATGATCCATCCTCAAACCTCCAGGATTTTCCCGATTTGGAATGGACAACCATTGCCTGGTTATGGGAAGGTCAAGTGTTAATTTAGGCCATTGTTTCAATGAGCCACAGGTGTCTGTGCACACCTCACCAGAGGTCTTTAAAATATAAAGTTTGTGTGCATGTCCTGTCCATCATAATGACAGGCATTCTGCTGATGAATGAGAAATAAAAGCAAGAATTAAGAACTCAGGTTTCTAGCTCTCTGGTGGCGTAAATTTGGTTCAAATTTTCCTTGCTGCTAATGCAAATAGTGAAGCATTATAACTAATTAGGGGGTTGGTATCTTTAATCCGCTCCTGTGGAGCGGATTAAATAAAAGACTAAGGGCTGTTGGGGAGGAGTTAGGGCGGGCCCTGTCCGGGATAAAAACTCAGAGTGGCAATCCAGGGCCAAATGTCCCTATTGGCTACTTGGCCCATCTCCCGGACGCCGCGCCGCCAACTATTCAGTCCTCCTGAGTCGCCATCCTTGCCGGATGGCCGCCAGTGAGGACCCTGGCCCGACGCCCCTGGGCTCCGGGGAAATGACGTTCCTGCCGCCCAGCGACTGCCCTCCGACGACCCCCCCCTCCCCGAATGCTCCCGCCCGCCAACGTCACGAGTCCACCACCACCCTCCGCCCCCGGCTGACCCACCGCACAGTCATCCCACCCTGCCGACGACCGTCTGCCCGCCCCCTTCCCACGCGAAGACGCTGGCCGCTTCCCCTGCTGTCCCCGGCCTTCGAGATCACCGCCATGCTGACGCCCCGACGAACGCCTGCCTCCCGATACGAGGCTGAAGATACCCCCGGCGACAGAACACGACACCAGTGCCATGCCTAGGCCGCGGCCGCCACGCCACTGCACGTGGCCGCCCGCCTCTGAGGAGGCCACGATCCACTGTCACCGCACCTACCCCACACTCCGGAGCCACGGACCAACACAGAAGGTAGGACACCTTCCTGACTTCCACCCCCGGCTCCCGAAAGCCTTCGCCAGTCCGGAGGGGGGAGGAGGACAAAGGCTTCTGCGGCCCACAGACAGCGCGGCTCGCCTCGCAGACTCACCCCACACCGTCCCTGGCCACACAGAAGCCTTTGGGATTTGGGGGGGGGGGAGAGCCCTTCTAGCGCCCATTTTATTTCAATATAAAATGGGCTTTGAATCTAGTCTGATAATAAAAAGACTATTTTGTCCATATTCACAGGTAAGTTCTGGCCACTCCTTTAGTTGCATGGGTGGCAGACAGGGAGGCCAGCAGATGAGAAAGTTATTCCTCGGCCTCAGCCCTAAGCCGGTGGGACAGTCCCTGCTGAGATGTTCAAGGTCCCACTTGGTAGAGCATCCCACCAGGCTCAGGCCAGGACATAAAAAGCCCTGGCCTTGGTTGAGGTCAGTTTTGCTTCCTTGAAGCCAAGGTTCCTAAACAGATTTTGTTTACCAGAATGTAACGTGACAAGAATGAAGGCACTAGATATTTCCTTGGTGGGGGGGAGGAATGCTTGGCAGGGGTATCATATTTACTGCTGAGGACAACAGTTGCAAAAAGGAGTGAGAATATCACCCTGAAGTATGCGCAAGGGAGATGACAATGATGCCGAAGCCACTGAACAAAGAAGTGATTTGGGGCAGGAGATTTCCAGTAGCGATTTCCAGTAGCAATTCCGATTGGTATTACAATGCTTGGGGAGTGTTCTGCAATGGGAAGGAAGAAATGCCAGGGACAGGAATTTATTAGATGTACAGAGTTATGTAGTTTGTTATTTAACTTCTTAATAGAGCAGCTGGACGTCCCAGAGATATTTTCGTTCCCCCCTCCCCCGCTTTTTCTTTCGTTGTTGTTCTTTCTTTTCTTGCTCTTTTCTTTCTCTCCCCCCTTTCTTATTGGCTCATTTATTCTAAATATATCTATGATACTATTAGATCTGTTTGTCATAAATGTTACAATTATTGTTTTGAATATAATTGTTCCTTTCAAGGGACGTATCTTACATTGCAATGGAATACAAGGTTCCTTGGATTATAGATCTACACCTATTTGGCCCAGGACTATTGAGCAAGAACTGATTTCCGCAGACTTGTCCCTTTCCCGTCACTTTGGCGCCCACTTGTCCGTGAGAACAGAAGCCGAAGATGAAGGGGGGGGGGGACCCGTCATTTCAGAGGCATTTAAAAAAGTACACAGTTCCAAAAGAACTAGGTCTGGGTAAATGGTTTGGAAAAAATCCAGATTTCATCACGCATGAAGAGTGGAATGCATAGAAGTGACACAAGAAAATAATTTTCTATGCTATTTTAACCCTAGTGTGGGTCCAGATTTATCTGAAAGCCCCATCCAGAGTTTCTTGGGCGACCAAGCATTTCCTGACGTTGGCATTGCCTTGCTTTCATGCCCCTGTGTGATGGCATCAGACGTCAAGTGTGATGGGAATGGTTTTCTGAGAAACACAGAAAGAGCATTATGAAGCTTTGTGGGCTTCTTTTTTTTTGTAATGTGCTGGTCCTCCAAATGGGACGTGCCACATAGAGCCCTCTGATTTTAGAAGTGACAGTCTGTTATTTCTTCATTTGTAGTATCTTTTAAAGTTAAGTCCTGTACCTTCTCTGGAAGTTGTCTTGGGTGAGGATGGTAGTTCTGGTCCCCAAATGGCATTGCCTTTTCACAAGAGGGAAAGAAATGTGAAAGATAAAAGTTGGGGTGCTGAAAGTAGAATACATTAACTGCAGTGAAATAAAACTATCAACAGTTACAGATCTTGGGTTGCACCAGGATCCATTCTGCTAAGGGTGGGGCTATCGGCTAATTCAGGGGGTTGTTTGGAAGCCTTTTAAGTGTGGAGAAGTCTCCTTCTGCCACATTCATGGAACTGATCTGTAGAATCCAACCAATTTATTGAGCCTAACGTAATCATTATTTGCCATGAATATAGTTTTGACATGACAAATGCATTTTGCCACTGGGTTTTCCTTAGCAGTTTATAATAGCCGGACATTCTACACCTTTAGGGTAACTTCTGCCCCTCTGCATACTGTCTGGGGAACACAAGATGCTCCAATAATAGCAATAATAGCAATAAGGAAGACATGGCTAGGACTTTTTAATCAGTTCAGACCAAGAAGGAAACTTTATTTGTGCATTATGGCCAGGTCTTTTTCTGACCTTCAGTTCCTTCTCACATGCTGAAATGGTTTCTGGCCCACCTTGCATGTCCCTGTTTGCTGACCAGCAAGCTGAAATGGTTGCCTGGGTTCCTGGTCTTGGCACAATCACTAGGAATTCCATTTTTGATTCTGCAGAGGCTGGGACTGGCTCTTGGTCATGACTCTCTTTCTTCTGAGAAAAGCTTCAGCACTGTACAATCACAACATGGAATCTAGTGACATCAATTTTAGCCACCTTATTTACTCCATCTTAGCAATCCACATTTAACATTATAATATGCAGTGTCTGTTAGTTTCTTGATTGCAAAATCAATTTATCTAATTTTCAAGATGCCCCGTTGTGGATATATATAGAGAGAGATTGGGGCCATGATCAAATGGAGCCATAAATGGGAGTTTAAAGTGAAGGGAAAGTATAAATAATGGGGAGGGGGGTAAGATGCCCTCTGAAGTCCCTGTGGGTCTCTGTTCTCTCATTCTTTAATCCTAGACCTTTGACATTGTTTATTATATGTTGTCTGATTTTTTGAATATGACATAACCTGCCCTGAATATAAAGGGGAAAGTGGGCTATAAAGGAAGTAAAAAAATAAATATGTGGACTCAAAAGTGAAAGTTCATGGGTGTATGAAAGGAGTATTTTTTTAAAAAAGTCTATAATTCTCCTTTGATCATTGGTTTTATCATTAGGGATTTCACTTGCCACCAAATTTGAGCTAGCCTGAAAATTTGGAGTTAATTTCAAGGGTCTTGCCCACTCAAAAGGCACAAAATGAGTTTCAGCTAGTACAATTTCTCAGAGGGAATCTGCATGCTTATTAATTCTGATGATCTCCCTCCCCGGTAGCAGCTGAAAGGTCCTTTTCAGGAAACTCATCCAAAAAATTTTGACATAAGGAAACATTTTTCAATATTGCTACCAACATTTCTCACTAATGGTTTGAGCCTCTCTAACCTGTCCTCAAATTTCATTTAAAATGAAATTCTGAGGCAAATTCTTAAGCGGAGAAACATGATGAATTCAAAGAAAAGGGGGTGAAATGTAGTCTTAGATGAGACTCCCCGAGGGTGAGTATATCTGGATTTATAGTAAGATATGTAGTAAGCTATTATAAAATGTGTTACAATATCACAACTTGTTATGTGCAGGAATCTGGGTGTTCTGCAAACCGCATGGATTTTTTATCATTCCAACTAGATGAAGAGATTGCTAAAATGCTACAAGATAATGGTAAGAGATTATACGTGTATTCAGTGGCTTTTCTCTTATTCCAGTTAAGGATTACAAAGCCCCAATGATTCTCTCTGTGGCTGAGAGACTCTCAGGGGAACAAAAAGGAATACTTCATCTGCATATTAAATATGACGAGGGAGGTGAGACCAGCAAGAACATCTCGATGAAAAAGAAGAGCCATCATCCAGCAAGTCATCTCATTTTACCAATTCCTCCCTCTTTGCTTGAAAGCAATTAAGCTTTGGACATGACACCTTCGGATGTCCTCTGATGAATTCCTTAAATGGCAATTTGGCCAGTGCAAAGGGCAGCTTCTGGCATGAAGGCCGAAGGTGTGGGTGATAATCTGAGCTGTGACTGAGCCACTCTTCCCCCACTCAAACTCTGTGCTGTTTATGTGTCTTCCAGGCATATCAGCCACTTTGACACAATTGTTCACACCCCAGGATCAATGGAACTACAGTAATGGAAACACAAATTCTTCTCTGGTTATTGCCCATCAGCAATGCTTCTGAGATAGCAGGAGCTCGAGAATTTCTATACATACAAGGGTCCTGTCAAAGTTGCCACTCCTGTTGAAGTATTGCTCTAGTTGATATGTTATGTCATGATTGTTATATTTGTTACAATGTAGTTACCCTCTAAAAGAGCCTCTTGTGGCACAGAGTGGTAAGGCAGCAGAAATGCTGTCTGAAGCTGTCTGCCCATGAGGCTGGGAGTTCGATCCCAGCAGCCGGCTCAAGGCCGACTCAGCCTTCCATCCTTCCGAGGTCGGTAAAATGAGTGCCCAGCTTGCTGGGGGGTAAATGGTAATGACTGGGGAAGGCACTGGCAAACCACCCTGTATTGAGTCTGCCATGAAAACGCTGGAGGGCGTCACCCCAAGGGTCAGACATGACTCGATGCTTGCACAGGGGAGACCTTTACCTTTTTAGGTACTCTATAACGTTTTATGTAAACCTCCTAGAGACGTATGGAAGGGTGGTATAAAAATCAAAAGGAAGGAAGGAAGGAAGGAAGGAAGGAAGGAAGGAAGGAAGGAAGGAAGGAAAGAAGGAAGGAAGGAAGGAAGGAAGGAAGGAAGGAAGGAAGGAAGGAAGGAAGGAAGGAAGGAAGGAAGGAAGAATTAATATCAGGAAGGAAGGAAGGAAGGAAGGAAGGAAGGAAGGAAGGAAAGAAGGAAGGAAGGAAGGAAGGAAGGAAGGAAGGAAGGAAGGAAGGAAGGAAGGAAGGAAGGAAGGAAGGAAGGAAGGAAGGAAGGAAGGAAGGAAGGAAGGAAGGAAAGAGGGACGTGTTAGGCATTCAGGCGTCAAAGATGCTAGTTATTCCGAACAGCTGTCTACTTGAGAAAAGTGCAGTCCAGATACTGAGGTGGCTGTGAGGAGGGTGGAGCTAATAGTCCCATTTCACCCTCAACAGAGGAGAAGCCTTAGATTTTAGAAGCCCAGCAAGTTCAGCCTGTGTTTATCCGCAGCTGCTAGGCAGAGGTAGGCAATGGCAAACCACCTCTAACTGTCTTTTGCCTTGAAAACCCCGTGGGGTCTCCATAAGTCAGATAAATCTTCATGGCAAAGAAAAAGCAATAAAATGCAGCAAGATTCCTTGCAAAAGACTGAAAAGCACAACTCAAACCAAGCAAAGCACCTCTTGATCCAACTGGGTGACGGAATCAGGGAAATGCTTCCCAACGAGGCTTCCTGCTCCTTGTATCCCGCTCACCTGTCTTTGCACCGGAAATTGGCCCTTAGAAAACAGCATCTAAGCTTGGCTCTTTAAAAACAAACATTTATAACCTCGGCAGCCGAAGAACTCGAGAACCGGACTCCTGATGTAGCAGCATCATTATTCCATTTTCCGCGGCGGTTTCTTCGCTTGTCTTACAAGTTGTCATTTCAGATTTCTCATCTGTAATTGCTTTGTTTATATGAAGTTGTCATCTCATAATGGATGTGTAGTCTGTCGGGTTTGCTTAACCTGGCCCTCAAAAATGATGCCGCTTGATGTATCTCGTCGTACGTTGGCTTCCCCAAGACTTAAGCGGTTATAATGTGTGAAATTTTAATAGACAGCCTGGCATAATGAAGATCTACCAGACTCCTTGTGCCGCTCAAGGTGTTTCCTCCAACAACAATCCAGTTGTTTGCTCTGATAAGAAGGAGAAGACGGGCAGCTCCTGTAGCTGATTTGTAGAGCACATGGCTTGTATGGAGTTCACTTAGCAACATTTTACATTAAAGAGCTGGGAAGATCTAGAAAGGCAGGGTGCTCATGCAATGGCCAAGATGTTTGTAATTTTCAAATTGTTTAGGACAAAATGTCGATACATTAGAGGAGGGAGTGCATGTTGAAAGCCTCATGTTCCCCTCAAAGTTTAGGCTTAGTACTTGGTTGCTAGGCTCACTTTAAGGCAGGGGTAGTCAAACTGCGGCCCTCCAGATATCCATGGACTACAATTCCCAAGAGCCCCCTGCCAGCATTCGCTGGCAGGGGGCTCTTGGGAATTGTAGTCCATGGACATCTGGAGGGCCGCAGTTTGACTACCCCTGGTTTAAGGTATTGGCTGTCACATACCCCGTCCTTCATGTTCTTAGTCCCTCTTATCCATGGCTACCACCTCTCCCCCTGGGATCCACCACAACAACTTTGTTCTTCTCACCAGGGCTTTGGGAAGATGACAACCTGCAAATGGGCCACATTGATAAACTACCCACACAGTCCCTTCTTTGTGGTGCCCCCCACCCCCACCGCCTGTCTTCTGGACGGTGTGAAGAAGGCTCCTACTCTCCTGGCTTTCTAATGATTCAAGAGGGCTTTTCGGTACAGGTTATCAGGCTGAATGGTAAAAACTGGTTCACAAAATTCCTTGGATAAATTATTAGGGACTGTGGTATATTCTGCTTTCTATAGCTCAGTGTGAGTAGTATCTTGTGGTGTGAATTAAGTGCTGTCAAGTCACTTCCAACCTATGGTGATGGTCATGTCACCCGGTAAATGTTTAACAATTAAAAAAAAAAAAAAATCTGAAAAAAGTAATTCCCACCCAATTGGGAAAACCGTCCAGGGTCAAGAAACCCCAGGGTTTCACAAAACCCTGAATTATACTATGCTTCCTTTTATATCTTTTAATTTTGGGGTTGGTTCCAGATTTCTATAGTCCAAATTTATTGTATGTCCCATTTTGTTGATTCCATTGACTCATTGTGTAAAGAGCCTTGAGTCCCTGTGAGAAACTAGGACTACAAATAATGCTAATTAATGACAAAATCAGTACTGGATTCAGCTTACCTATCATGTGGGCTCTGCTAGCAGAAGCCTTTCTTCTGGCACACAAGAACTTCAAAGAGCATCTTGGAACACCTGGAAATTCCTGGTACCTCTGCGAATGGAAGAAATCCATGGGATCCAACTCCATGTATTGTTACACCTTAATCAATTGCATCTTATCATCAGTAAACCATATATTTTCAGAAATGATGGGTCACTCGCTACCTGATTGGCCCTTGGCAGGGAATGGCCCTCCCCTGTAACTGAGCCACTATTGAGAGGGAGCCCTCAGCCAGGAAGGGCTGATAAGCGGTCAGCTATCCACTCCCAAGGTGCTGGGAGGAAATGCAGCTGGCCCCAATAAGTAGGGCTGGATCTGCATGGAGCTTTTGTTCCAATCCCAGGTCGAGTCAGTCCCTTCCATCTCCACTGAATGCGATTTCCATTTTGATTTTGTCTGATTTAACGTTTCCCTCTGCAACAAGCATGATTGATCCGAAGTGAACTTAACTTTCCCCCGCAATATCCTAGAATTGATATAACCCTCAATATTTGAAAAATTGGCATGAGAAAGCATGAATCTCTCTGCTGGTTCTGAACTTGCTGCTGAGCCTCCATTGTAGAAAAGCCCTGATTGGCCAAGGATTCAGTTCAAAGGCTTCCTTGTTCCCAGTCTGCAAGCTTGCATTAAAGGGGAAGCCCTAACTTTTCTCGGCAGAAGCTCCAGAAGCCCTAACTTTTCTCAGTAGAGATTTGCCTATTAGTTTTTTCTCCCTCCTCTGCTGTCTCCAATCCTCTCCCCCCTGCCTCCTTGAAGAAAAGAAAGAAAGAGGCTCCTGCTGCACCTGGCTCCCCCCTCCCCTGTTTCAATGGGGAAGGGGGAGGATAGATGAAGACCTGAGTTCAAATCGATCTCGATTCAGCAGGATCCACAATGGAATAAATAAAGTAAGTGCAGATTCAGCCCTGGTCAGGTGCGGGAGGGACAGGATAAACAGCAGCAGCAGAAGAGGTATGAGTGAGTAGCCCTGGCATGGAGGGAGAGGAGAAGCAGCAGCAGTAGCAGCAGAAGAGAAACCTAGTTAGTAGCCCTTGCGTGGAGAAAGGGAAAGGAAAAGAAGCAGCAGCAGAAGAAGAAGAGGCCCCAGTGAGTAGCCATGGCATGGAGGGAGAGGAGCAGCAGTTGCAGCAGCAGAAGAAGAGCTGGAACCAGTGAGTAGCTCAGGTCTGGAAGGTGAGGAGAGGAGGACAGCCTGCCCCCAATGAGTTGCCCTGATGTAGAAGTTGGGGGTGGGGGAAGCACAGCCTGCCCCAATGAGTATCTCTGGTGTAAAAGTTGAGGTGGGGGAAAACACAGCCTGCCCCACTGGATTGCCCTGGTGTAGAAGTTGGGCGGGGCAAGCACAGCATGGCTAAATTAGTTGCACTCATGTAGAAGTTGTGTGTGGGGGGGAGAAACACAGCCAACCCCAAGTACTTGCCCTGGTGTAGAAGTTGGGGATGAGAGAAGCAGAGCCAGCCCCACTGAGTTGCTCTCAACCAGCAATTTCCTCCAGGGGGGAAACTGACCTATGTATTCTGATGAAGAGCTGTCCTTCTAGTGGATCCTCAGCCCCTCCCTGGAGGCTAGTATCCCTGGACCTCTGTGGGGAACAAAGCCACAGCCCCCACTCCCAGGCAGCCCTTTCCTCCAGGGGGAACTCATTCTTCAGTATGATGAAGAGCTGTTGTTCTGGGGGATCCCCAGGTCTCTCCTGGAGGCTGGCATCCCTGGACCTCTATGAGGCATAATGCTGCAGTCCCCCCTCCCAGGAAGCCATTTTCTCCAGGGGAACTCATGTCTGCAGTCTGATGAATACTTGTCATTCTGGGGGATCCCCAGATCCCCCATGGAGGCTGGCATCCCTGGAACTCTGTACGGAACAGTTCCTCCTCCCAAGCAGCCCTTTTCTCCAGGGGGAGTGATCTCTGTTGTCTGGAGATGAGCTGTCATAGTGAAATTCATAGAATCACAGAATCATAGAGTTGGAAGGTTCCATACAGGCCATCTAGTCCAACCCCCTGCTCAACACAGGATCAGCCCTAAGCATCCTAAAGCATCCAAGTGAAGGGGAGCTCACCACCTCCTTAGGCAGCCTATTCCACTGCTGAACTACTTCCTACAAAACAAATTCTTTTGTAGAAGTTCTTCCTACAAAACAGCCATTTTCCCCTCGGAAGCTGATCTCTTTAATTTGTAGATGAACTCCAACTACAGGAGGTCTCCAGGCTGCACCTGGAGGTTGATGACCCCTAAGTTAGGAATGTTCCTTGAAGTTTGGAGGTGGGGCCTCAAGAGCCTGGGGGGGGACCCAGTGTGGCCTCTACTCTCCCTCCCTCCCAGTTGTCTTCTCCAGAAGATCTGGTGCCAGGAGATCAGTTGTTATTCCTGAAGCCCCCACTTAGAGGTTGGCAACTCAACTGGCTGCACATGGAGGAGGACTGGGGAATCAATCTGGTTCCTTGAAATTAGAGTCTCCTACTGCTTAATCACCTCCAACTCTTTGGGTCTCATGATCCAGCAGGGAACAGGGTGGAAGGAGGGCCAGCACCCAGGAGAGCCACAGGGCAGGCATGTGGGCTAGCACCTCTTATATTCCTGGGTGCAATGGGCTTTGCCCCTAGTACAATAATATTCTTCATCAGCTATGTACATTGGCTAGAAATATGGATAATATTAGGTTTTGTGGTTAATGCATGCTATAGAAGGTTCTACTGTAAAGACCAAAGAGACTGAAGGAATTCCCAGAGTGGTGTCAGCCCCTCTCCCCATTGTTGCTCCATAGAGAGTAGGAGATGAAGGGTGTCTGCCCATTGAGGCTGGGCAAATGGTAAAATTATCCTGGATACAGCATGTTAGTCATGCACTCCGGTTTGCCAAGCATACACGCAAGAATTTGCCTTATCCTGAACCAGACCCTTGGTCTGGCAAGAACAGTCTTGTAGACCCAGACTGGCAGTAGCTCTCCAGGGTGTCAGGCTGAGGTCTTTCACATATGTTGCTGCCTGGTCCTTTTAACAAGAGGTGTTAGGCATTGAAATTGAGACATTCTGCATGCCAAGAATGTGTTCTACCACTGGGCCACATCCCATCTCCAAGTGTTGGACAACCTTTTGACTTTATACACCATTTTGTAGTCCTAGAAGGGCAGCCAAAACAAAAATTATTCAATGCCAAGTAGACCATACTGCACCATAGATGGTCTGAGATAGGCTTGGTCAATCCAAACTTTCGAGGGCCTTCTCTAAATGTTCACTGGCTTTTTCCTGTGCTGAGGCTACTGGAAAGCACTGCTGGGGTGACATTGTAGAGTTCCGTTGCAGTCAGCTGGCAGATAAAATGAAAGGCAGTTCACGGCAAGGAGGCCCTGAGAATGGCAGAAACGGTGAGACAAGCAGTAATTGGAAAGGTGGGATCAGATATTTCTGATCAAATGGGAATCTGTTACGCTTTCCAGCTTAAATACATCAGTCTGCCTACATCATAGATAATGCACATAAAACTACAGTGGGTGGAAGATCAGGGCAAAGAGTAGAAAATAGGAAAGGTGCCAAGTCCTCATAAATCTGCAGTATAAACACAGACTTAATACATTTCACAGGGCTTTCATCAGACATTTACTCAGCTCTAATGGGATGCTGCTTTAATACTCGGCAGACATATCCCCCAGTATGGGCAGAGGCCATCTAAGCTGGAAAGCTTTTGTTAAAGATGCATTTATTTTAGCCAGCATTGCTGTTTTACAAAGAGGCTGAATGGCACCCTGGCATCTCTTTGGATAATGTTTAGGGCCTTGGGGATACAGAGGTAGGGGCTCGTTTTGAGGGTGATGTCATTCCAAAACTGGAAGTGGACTGCAGAAATCAGTTCCCCTGGAGAAAATGGCAACTTTGGAGGGGGGGCTCATATGGGATCCATGTTCCCCTCCTTCCCAGGCTCCGCCTCCAAATTCTCAGAAATCTCCCAATATGAAGTTGGCAACTTCACTACAGTGTTTCAGAAATGAAGGATATCACTTGATTTCTAGATCAAGTCTGAATTCCACCTCGAAACGAAAATACCTAAACTAGAGTTATCAGAGTTTGGCCACTTCGCAGGAAGACTCATCACAAAAGGCAATAATGCTAGGGCAAGCTGAAGGCAATGGGGGGGGAAAGGCAGTCGTGACTGCTGACTCATCGCAAACATACAGAGGTAGTTTCTCAGCATCAGAGTTCGTTAAAATGCAGTTCCAAGACCCAAGCTTCAGGCACAGTTTAGCCAACACTCATAACTTCCAAAGGGGAATCCAAGAACAAGGTTCCTAGGGTATAGCCCAAGGTCAAAAACCAGGAAATGAGAACAGACTGCAAGATCAGTAGCGAATAAGTAAATTACTTCCATGTGGCCACTTCCTTTTCTGCTGCTTTTTACTACCAAGTCTCACCCCTCTCCGCACTCCACCCACCCCAGGATCCACCCCCAAATCTGCGGGTGAAAAAGTATCAGGGTGAAGGTAAGGAAGAGAAAAACAACGATTATAGTGCCTAGTGTCTGCTGCAGACCACCTGACCAGGGTGAGGATGTGGATGATGCCCTCCTTCAGAAGCTTGATGGAATATCTGAGCAGCAGGGCCTTGTAATCATGGGTGACCTCAATTTCCCTGACATGTGTTGGGAAACAAAGTCTGTTAAGCATCCAGAGTCATATAACTTTCTGACCTGCCTGGCTGACTATTTCATCCATCAAATGGTGGAATGACCAATGGAGGGCTCGGTAATACCTGACTTAATACTGACCAACAGGCAGGAGCTGGTGGATGGGGTGAAGGAGGTGGGGGCCCTGGGGAGAGTGACCATGTCCTTCTAGGATTTGTTTTGAGATCAGGGGCCAAGGAAGTTCATAGTCATGTACATAGGGTGGACTTGAATAAACTCAGAGGCATGATGAGAGCCATGGACCAGAATGCTGGAATTCAATACGGATAAGTGCAGCATTCTACATCTGGGTCACAAAAATGAAGAGCATGCACACTGGGTGGGAGATATACTTCTGGGTAGCAGGGTGTGTGCATGAGATCTTGGGGTGCTTATGGATTGTAAGTTAAATATGAGCAGCCAGCATGATGTGGTGGTAAAGAAGGCGAATGCAGTCTTGGGGTGTATCAATAGAGGCATCACATCAAGGTCGCAAGATGTCCTAGTCCTGCTGTATACCACATTGGTCAGAGTCCACCTGGAGTCCTGTGTGCAGTTCTGGAGGCCTCACTTTAAAAAGCACGTGGACAAAATTGAGAGGGTGCAGAGGAGAACAGCAAGGATGAGCCAGGGCCTGAAGACCAAGGCCTGGGCAGAAAAGCTGAGGAGAAGACGAGATGGCGAGGAGAGATTATTGCTCTCTTTATGTATTTGAAAGTGGTCACTTAGAGGAGGGCAGGGAAAGGTTCCTGTTGGTAGCAGAGGAGAGGAGCTGCAATTATAGGTTTGAACTACATATAGAATAGTACCATGGGGGGGGGGGTGGTGGCGGAATTCACAGTCAGTGTAGTTCAGCAGTGGAATCAGCTGCCCAAGGAGTTAGTGAGCTCCTCCTCACTGGTGGTCTTTAAGCAACAGCTGGACAGATACTTGTCATGGATGCTTCAGGCTGATCCTGCGTTGATCATGGGATGGGACTAGATGATCTGTCTGGCCCCTTCCCTCTCTAGGATTATATGAGTCTAGTTCAGCAATAGAATGGGCTGCCTAAGGAGGTGGGGAGCTCCCCTCACTCGCAGTATTCAAGTAGCTGAACAGCTGGATAGATCTTTCTCCTGGATGCTTGAGGCTGATCCTGCATTGAACAGGGGGTGGGACCAAATGTTCTCTATGACCCCTTCCCACTCTAAGGTTCTATGATTCTGTGACCTCCAGGAGTTTCCCAGCATGGAGTTCTACTGCAGAGTGTTCACAATGTTTCAAAGGTGAAGCAAATAATTTTGGACCATGGAGACCCCTTCCCTGAGAAGTCATGTTGAGTAATCAATGTTATGTAAAGGTAAAGGTAAAGGTATCCCCTGTGCAAGAACCAGGTCATGTCTGACCCTTGGGGTGACGCCCTCTAGCGTTTTCTTGGCAGACTCAGTACGGGGTGGTTTGCCAGTGCCTTCCCCAGTCATTACCGTTTACCCCCCAGCAAGCTGGGTACTCATTTTACCGACCTCGGAAGGATGGAAGGCTGAGTCAACCTTGAGCCGGCTGCTGGGATTGAACTCCCAGCCTCATGGGCAAAGCTTTCAGACGGCTGCCTTACCACTCTGCACCACAAGAGGCTCTCAAATCAATCTTATAGAATCATAGAATCATAGAGTTGGAAGGGGCCATACAGGCCATCTAGTCCAACCCCCTGCTCAACGCAGGATCAGCCCTAAGCATCCTAAAGCATCCAAGAAAAGTGTGTATCCAACCTTTGCTTGAAGACTGCCAGGGAGGGGGAGCTCACCACCTCCTTAGGCAGCCTATTCCACTGCTGAACTACTCTGACTGTGAACATTTTTTTCCTGATATCTAGCCTATATCGCTGTACTTGAAGTTTAAACCCATTACTGAATGTCCTTTCCTCTGCAGCCAGCAGAAACAGCATCCTGCCCTCCTCCAAGTGACAACCTTTCAAATACTTAAAGAGGGCTATCATGTCCCCTCTCAACCTCCTTTTCTCCAGGCTGAACATTCCCAAATCCCTCAACCTCTCTTCATAGGGCTTGGTCCCTTGGCCCCAGATCATCTTCGTCGCTCTCCTCTGTACCCTTTCAATTTTATCTACGTCCTTCTTGAAGTGAGGCCTCCAGAACTGCACACAGTACTCCAGGTGTGGTCTAACCAGTGCCGTATACAATGGGACGATGCCTCTGTTGATACAGCCCGAAATGGCATTCACCTTTCTTACCATTGCATCACACTGCCTGCTGGCTCTTACTCCATGCTGGCTCTTAGGCCATTTTGTGTTCTTCACCATGTGTGTCATTTCCCATCCATGATGATTCTTGCAGGTCAGCTCCAGGAAGTATTAATTTCCACCTGGTCCAGCAGATTCCACTCCTGCCTCCTCTTCTCCTCTGCCCAAACAAATCCAAGTTGCCTCAGTCCATGTAAAATGCGATAATTCTGGGGAATGAGTGTGATGGGTGGGGATTAACTACTCAGTGTAGGATGAGGCTATGTCTCTGAATTATTTACCAGTGTGGAAAGCAGAGCTGTTCATTTCTGAAGGGCAAAGTCAGAGAGGCAGCCATCTCTGCGTACCTGAGAAAACAACACCCTGGGTGCCTGCCGAGCATTTGGGTTAGAGTTAAAGAGAAGCCGTTTCTCCAGTCATGAATACCTTTATTGATTCTGGCCTTTGAGTAAAAGGAAACTCAAGTGAGGTCAGAAAGTTTCGAGCGTGGCAGCCACAGAGCAGGTGATTAAAGGCCTGTCTCTCACCTTAAGTGTTCCAATTCAGCCCACTGAGATTTACCACCTCACCTCCAGTCTCAGGTGGCTTTGAGCCGACTTCACAAGCACACCTCGGAGTTTAACAAAGGAGGCGGAAAAGAGGACGAAGAATGGAGGAGGGGAGGCAGAACGAGGGTCTCCACTGAGAGTTTAAAAAAATAAGGCAAAACTGCTGGAAAACATTGGAGTTGCATAGCCTGTAGTGTGCTGGGGGGGGGAGGGCTGTTTCCCCCCTCTGCAAGTATCTAGTTCGGAGACTTGCCTTGGGAGCGTTCACCAGTGTCCAGATAAAATACCATCATCCTTTACTGTAATGAACCCTGCACTGACAAGTCTGTTATGACAAATTTTTGTTTTTCTGGCAGTAACTTCGAAACTGGGGGAGATTTGGAGCCCCATTTATGGACGTCAGCTGCCCCCCTCCTCGCCTTCTGCTACAAGTTCTCTCCTTCTCATCTGGGTCACTAAGTGGAGGTCCCCTGATAGGGCAAAGCGACACCCTCATTCATCTTGCTTTGCATGAGTGCTCTTTCTGTCAGGAGATCCACTTCGCAACGTTAGTTTTATATACTCTCAAGAAAATGCAGCCCCAAATCAGCTGCCAGGATGCAAGTGAAAGGAACAGCACAATGGGGAGGAGAGGAAGAACGGGGGAGGGATTGAAAATGTCACTGAGAGGCCGAAGAATAATGTTTCCTTATGTGGAATACAAAAATAAATTCACACTTCCTTTTCTACCAGATCAGAGACTTGAATCATGTCACTTGCTATAACTTGAAAGCATAGCCCAGTATAAACAGCCCAGTCTTTCTCAACCGGGGTTTTGGGAAACCTTGGAGTTTCACAATGGCCCTGGAAGGGTTTTATCCATTGGGTAGGGGTTGATTAATTTTAAATTTTATTTTATTTTTTTTAAATCAGGTGATATATGGTCATGTCAACCTGCCCATCCCCTCCCCAAATGGTCAGCAATAGGCCTGGAGGAGGTGGGAAGGGGTGGGGCCCCAGCCATACAAATCCTTGCTGGTCAAGGATTGTTGTATGTGGTAGTAACTGGAGTCCATAGAGGGAAGTAATCTCATTTTAACTTAACTGGGGGGGGGGTCACAACCCAGTTCCCCAAGGCCAAGTCCACAGACCCCAGAGAAGAGGGAGGGCCACAAGAAGCGTCAAAACAGTTGCAAAACCAAGGAGATAAATAGCCCAACCTCCTTGTTCGGCAGTACTGCCACCACCTCTGAATGGGCCCCTAGGCACTCAAGACCCAGAGGCCGTCTTGAAGCCCATCAGGGGTTTACCAGGGAGCTTTCCAGAGACAAGTCCCGCAAATGAAAAAGGCTAGGTTTTGACTTGGCTTGTTCCAAAATCAAAACACAAGGTCTGAAAAATTAATGGCTATTTATTAAGGAGCACAGATATAGGTTATACACTAGCAGTGATAAAATAAGAAGGCTGTACCATATTTCTGGCTCTAACACAAGACCCTCAGAAGAAGGGCAGGACGATAAGACAAAATTTCAAAGTCCATAATACAAGCTGGAGGTTCACAAAGTTACAGACAATAGTTTCCCCAAACCTGAACAGAGCTGTTACAATAGAAGACCTTTATGGTTTATTCCCCCATGGGCACAGAAACCAAATTAACAATTCATCAATTAACCAACGGGGTTACTAATGTCAGGGTAGATGAGCCAATCCTGAAAGGGATTGGCAACGCCGACTCATCTCACTTATGGCCCATTTCTCATAACTAGGTGATTGGGAACAACTGAAGCCAATTGTCTTATCAGTATGGGTGGGCAGTGTTGGGCTTCTCAAGGGCAGAGGTGCAACTAATTGGCGCTATATTGTGACACTGAGAGAAGCAAAAGACTTTCTCATAAGGCCCACTAAGATCTCACAGGGCCGAAGCCTGAACCAAAGTTCCATTAACAGGATTTGAAGCCATTATTTCACTACGGGGGTGGGGGGGGGGAGAGAATCATATGTTATGGATGCTGTCATGTTAAGGATCCAAAGTAGGTCCAAAAAAGGATCGAATTGAGCAAGGTATTAACCGATGCGCAGCCAGCATCCGAACACCAGGATGTGATCTGAATCAATCAACTAATTGTTATCCAATCGTGTGCACTGGTGGGAAGAGCTATTGTTTGCAATTGTATAGACGTTGGTGTCTGGGGAGGGTTATCGGTTCAGTTCTGACTCTTGTACCACCCTGCTGAGATCATAGTAAAGAACTGATTGAGCTCCCAGTGGCTTCCTTTGGACCCACAGGTTTAACAACACAGACCTAACTTGGCCCTCTTTCCGGCAATGGTGAGTTGGGGGCTAGAGGCAAGGGAGTGGCATAGGCCACTGTTTCTGCAGGCTCTCACGGCAGGCTCCCTTTGGTGAAGAAGAGCAAACTGATAGCCAGCCCAGAGTACAGGTATGGTTTTGTTCACAGTCCATCTGGAAATATTTCTGTGTTGTCACTTCCTGTGCTGTGGGACTGGCCTGATGACATCACATCTGGTGGGAGTGTCTGGGTGATGTCACTTCTGGTGATGTCACTTCTGGGAAATGATAAGAAGGTGTGGCCTGCTGACGTCACTTCTGGGGTTTCTCGAAGCCTGAAGAATGTTTTAGGGGTTTCTCAATGGTAAAAAAGTTGAAAGAGGTTGGTATAAATCATGTTCAAAAAAATCTATATTATTCCTTTCTTGTGTTATGATCCCTTTAAACTGATGTCTTAATTTATATTTAATTGTGTAAGCCTACATCTAGGGCTACTGATTCGGCTTTTAGTATTCTTTGTCTTGTGTTTTTAATCCAATCTGGAATCCAAACCAGGCCTGTCTCTTGGTAATATAATTTTCTTTTTGGAACTTCTAACCGTTCTCTCTAATTCTCATCTTGCAGGATTTCTTGCCATTCCAAATAAATGTGTTAATTTGTCTTTGCCACTCTATCAGAATTATTTCTTCTATGTGTATAGGTAGATTTTGGAATAAAACATTTAGTCTCAGCTGTACTTTCATTTGGATTGCAGAAATTCATCCTCACCATTAGATTTTCTGCTTCCAGGTTTTCATATAATGGTTTTTAAAAGATTACAGTTTTTCCCAGTGACATTTATTCCTAGATACCAAATGGTATCCTTGTCTACTATATATTCTATTCCCTTTATCATATCTTCTGGTAACGGTGTTAAGAATTTTTGTCTTCCTTCTGTTGATTTTATATCCTAAGAAGGAGCCAAACTCTTCAATATATTCCATTAATACTGTAACAATTTGGGGGGATCCAAGACTGTTAGAACCACATCATCTGCATAGCTTTTCATTTTAAATTCTACATCATCCACTTTTATTTGTTTGATCCTTGGGTCTTGTCTGATCTTTGTAGCTAAAGTCTCTGTCGTTAGGATAAATAGTAGAGGTGACAAGGGACATCCTTGGCGTTTTTGATTCAAAGTGCTTCTGTTAATTTTCCATTTATAAAAACCTTTGCTTGTTGGTTTATTCTGTTTCACTTTGTCAGCCATCCTTCAGTAGGTCCCCTGAAGAGACGGCAAAGAAATCTTCTAAATCAATAAGTAAAACGAACAAGCAAGCAAATGAGCGTTGCTGATTGAAAGGCCCAAAATGAAGTTTGGCCTTTGCAAAAAATGGAAACGGGGACATGTCAAGGTGGCCAGACCTGAGGTTCAGATAATTCCAAATATATATAAGGTTGCCAACCTCCAGGAGGGGTCTGCATATCTGTCAGAATTAAAATTGATCTCCAGACTACATCATGGTACAGAGGTTAAGTATCAGCCTTTAATCTGAAAAAATGGGTTTGAGTCCCCACTTTTCCACATGCGGCCAGCTGGGTGACCTTCAGCCTATTACAGTTCTCTTAGAGCTGTTATAAAAGATCAGTTCTCTTAGGGATCTCTCAGCCCCACTTACCTCATAGGATGTCTATTGTGGGGGAGAGAAAGGGAAGGTGATTGTAAGCTTCTTGGAGACACATGTAGCCAGCTGGGTGACCTTGGGCCTGTCACAATTCTCTCAGAGCTCTCTCAACCCCATCTACTTCAAAGGATGTCTGTTGTGGGAGGCAGACAGAAAGCTGATTTTAAGCTGCTTTGAGAATCCTTTGGATAGTGGAAAGCAGTATATAAAAATAAACTCTTCTTTTTCTACACAGATAACTTATTTATTTAAAACTTGCATTTCACTTCTCCAGGAGAAAATGACTGCTTTGGAGTGTGGCTTCTAGTCTAGGGCATTCATTATCTCCTGCCTAAAGCCCATCCTCCCCACCTCCACCCTCAAATCTCCAGATATCCCGGAACTCAAAGATATGCCATATCTGTTGCATATGTCACCTGGACATGTATGTTTGACTGGTTCCCCATAGGGGAAGGGGCAGGCTTTGAAAACCCAGCAAAACAGTGGGCTTTATTCTCATGGCTGTTGGTTCTGATTATCCGCCTTACTTGCCTAAGTATGCATTGCCCTCCTGGCTCTTTGCCCTCAAGCGATGCAGATCCAACCAGTCTGCAAGAAACCAGGCCTTTAATTTTTGTTTCAAACACTTGCATGGCCACCTTTTCCTCTCAATCAGAGCACCTGCCATTGTCCACAAACTCTAACCCACAGGTTCAGGGTTACAGGCAGGTTAGGCAGGCACAGTTCACTACCTAATCTTGCCTCTTTTAAGACATATAGAGAGCGGTTACCATTTATATACCAGTCATCACAATATTAGCAGTAGTAGTGGTAGTAGTAGTAGTAGTATTGTTGTTGTTGTTGATATTATTATTATTATTATTATTATTATTATTATTATTATTATGAAGATGATGATGACCTGTCTCTATAGACAGGCTCAGGGAGGATTACAATACATTAAAATCTAGATACAATACAATAAAACAGTTATAACAACAATGCCCGATGCTCTGCTATCCCACCTTCTCCTTGGCGCCCCCTCTTTGATGTCATCACCTGTCTGGGGTAGCTGTTAGAGTGTGTGAAGGGGGTGGGGAGAAGGGATGGAGTTTTCAATTTTATTTTCTTGTGTGTTTTTATTATTGAATGTTTCATTATTTTGAACCACCCCAAGTCCATATGAGTAGGGGAAATATGATTTATTATTATTATTATTACTGCTATTATTATTATTCTTAGCTCTTTGTTCAGTGGTGGACTGTTCTAGAGGGGGTTTAAGGGAGGTCCTTATGATTTTATCTGCTGCTTCTGGCCTCGACGCTGTTCCTGGTTGACCCTGTGGAATTTAAGTCGGGCTCGGATCTCACCTGGCAACAGATTCCACCAGGTTGGAGCCAAGGTCAAGAAGGGTCTGGCTTTGGTTGAGGCCAGCCATACCTCATTTGGACTGGGTACCACCAACATGGTGGTATTAGAAGATCCTAACTTTCTTCTGTGGGAAAGGTGGTCCCTCAAATACTCAGGGCCCAGACTGTGTAAGGCCTTAAAGGTTTAATAAGCACCCCTCACTCAGACACCGCACAGAGCTCTTGGGACTGAGGGGGGTCAACCACTGCTTCATTCACACTCAGCCATAATTTATTCATATCTGAATACATATTCATTATTTATTTATTTATTTATTTATTTATTTATTTATTTATTTGTTTATTTGTTTATTTGTTTATTTGTTTATTATATTTATATTCCGCCCTCCCCAGGGGCTCAGGGCGGTTTACATAATAACACAAGAACAATACATGGAACAGTCTTATAAAACCTTTGGGTAACCGTGCAATAATAACTGATAATTGTAAACATATCTTTAAATAGGACAGGGTCCTATTAAATAAAAGAGTAAGGCCACCTGGGGAGGAGTTAGGGCGGGCCCTGTCCAGGATAAAAACTCAGAGGGCCCAATCAGGAGCCGCTAAGCGGCTCCTGATTGGGCCCTCCGAGTGTCCATCCAGGGCCAAGCAGCCAATGGGGAGGCGCGCAAAGTGCCTTCCTATTGGCCCCTCACCAGGACAGACCAAAATTCCATTCACCCAGCCCAGTCTGGCTGCCAGTCTGCTCCTGACCACCAAAGGGAGAGGAGGGCAGTAGGGCTGCCAAGGGGGATGAGAACAGAGGCTGCACCAGGCCTTTTCGCCCCAAGGCTGTCCTGTCATGTCCAACTGCAAATTGCCTCAGAACCCTGACAGAGCTGGCAGGAGGCTGCAGAATGCGCTCCCTCCCCCCTCCCTTCAGGCCTGCTGCAAAGGAGCCTCTGACAGGCCCTGACTGGGGGGAGGGAGGCCTTTCCAAGAGCAACGCAGGGGAGCCTGAGGGCCTTCCTTTTGAGGGGGGGGACTTTCCCCTTCTGCCAAACAGTTGCCTGACAGGGAGGCTACAGAAAAGCCCCTTCTCACTTAAAATACTGCTCTGGCTGGGGGTTAGACACAGCCAAGCCATGTGTCTTTCTTCTTTCCAACTCTCTGCAGATTTGAGGCCACTGCACAGCATTATTCTGCAGAGGAAGCTGGCTCTTTTGTCTCCTGTTTCATCTGCACAACAACCCTATGCAGTAGGCCTGAAGTCTTTCAATTCAACAACAACCTGTGTGGGAAGCCTTAAATGTTTCTTCTCTACCACAACCCTGTCCAAAGTAGCCCTTTCTGCCTGGGGAGCTGATCTTTATACTCTGCAGGTGAGCTGTAATTCCAGGAGCTCTCCATGCCACACCTGTAGGTTGGCTACCCCTGGGTTGGAAATATTCCTGGAGGTTTGGAGGTGGGACTTCAAAATCGTACAATGCCTCAGAGTCCAGCCTTCAAAGGAGCCATTTTTGCCTGCAGTTGGGAGGGAGTGGTGCAGATGTGTCCCTCTTGGGCTATGGGCTATGGCCAGCCCTTACCAGCAACTGTTTGTATTCTGGGGCGCAGACAGGCAGACCAGCATCAGTCCTGTGAGTCTGGAAAGTGCAGGAAGATCTAAATAAATATTTACAGCCTGAAACTAAATAGAGAACAAGTAAATGTCTGGAGACACATCGTCACTGAAATAGTAACTGGCAAATAACCTTGGCCTGGCAAATAAAAAAACAGTATTAAAAACCTTACTAAGGTCAAGACTGCTGTGCACAGACAGTCTTCCTCTTAGGGTTGCCAGCTTCCCTGTGAGGCTCGCTACCCCACCTCCCTCATGGGGAGTCTGCTATGGGGAGAGAAGGGGAAGACGATTGGAAAATGCTTTGAGACACCTGAGGCCTGCTGGGTCACTGCGGCCCATTCCCAGTTCTCTCACAACCTTACATACCTCACAGGTTGACTATTGTGGAGAGACAAATGGAAAAGGTGTTTGTAAACCGCTTTGAGACTCCTTTGGGTAGTAAGCAATAGGGTACAAAAATCCGTTCTTCTAAGGAGCAACCATGAAAGAAGCATGTGGGCACATAACATTTTACCAACAGTGAAAATATGGGAGACAGAAGGAACAGGGTGGACACCTGTGTACTGTGACTAACCCATGTGTATTAGGGCAGAGGGGCATTTCGGTGAATGTGGCCTAATTCACACAAGAAGGGAAATGACGCAGAACTGGGGGGAATTGGTTGCCATGTAATCTCCCCTTAAGAAGAGTCTCCAGTCTGATTTTCCCTTCACATATCTGAGGACATGGCTCTGGAAAGCTCATCTGTAACCACTATGCCACAATTCCCAAAGGTCAGTCCTCTCCCACAATCAACGAACATTCCACACCACAGGTTCTTGACACCCATATCTTCACACCCATGGCCTCATTTGCCACCATGCCACCACAACCTCCCACACAACACACATGACAACCCCATGCCCTTACAGACTGGACAACTCCTCCCCTTCCTCTTCCCACTGCCAAGCTCTAGCGCCCATTGTATTCTTGGAGACAACGGGCTTTGCCCCTAGTAACATTATAATTGTAGATGAAACGAAACTGACAACTACTCTGTGAATGGTTCTCCAAACAATTCCCTATCCCTATCCAAATCACTAGCCTAGTCCAATCCTAATCCTCCAGATTACCCTTCAGAACATTATGGGGAACCATGTCAAAGGCTTTATTGAAAGCCTTCATAGATAGGCCAAGATCTTATCTTTGTGTGTGTGAGAGAGAGAGAGAGGGAGAGACAGCAATAAACAAGCAAGGAGGCAACTTGCCTTAGTGGTTGGAACAAGGCTTGTGCACCAGGGGCCCAATCCGGACCGATTTGGTTTCAACACCCATTAAAGTCAATGGCGCCATTGACTTTAATGGGAAGTCCAGCGTTCCTGCCTTTCCAGGGGGCAGGGGGTCTGGGGGTTCCATTTACAGACTCCAAACTTTCAGGGTACCTCCGGGAGGCTCTTCACTGAAGCCCCCCCCCTCCAAATTTCACAGTGATTGGACCACGGGGTCCACATCCAGGGGCTCCGAAATAGGATGCCCCCTCTTGCCATTCTATCCAATGAAGAGTCTGCCCCCCTGGTGCACAAGCCTAGTTGGAACAAAACACTGGGGTAAGTCAGACAGAAGCTGCAAAGTTTCTTTTCAGTAGAACTTTTGAACTGTTCTCCTCCTCAAACCTTTGGCTTTCTTGGTTTCAACTTGTACTTTGCTAGTAACAGCTTCACTCAGCCAGACTGAATGGAGGCTCTTTCTGACTGTCTCTCTCACTCCCATGCCGTCAGCTCTTATGGGGAGCTGTAACCTAACTCGCCCATCACAACTTGTGCCTGCCAGGTAGGGTTGCCAACTTCCAGGTCAGGCCTTGATATCCCCTGGAATTACAATTGATCCTGACTACTGAGATCAATTCTCCTGGAGAAAATGGCTGCTTTGGAGGGTGGAGCCCATGGTGCTAGACCCACTGAGGCCCCTCCCACCCCAAGCATTGCCCTCACTAGGCTCCAGCCCCCCAAACACTATTTCCCAACACACAATTACCAGTCAGACTGTCAAACAATGTGGAATTCTCGAGAGCTTGCTTGTAATGTTTTTACATATTTGTTTCTAATTGTTCTCCTCTCCTGCTGTCTCTTTCTACAGGCAAGCTATCAGTTAACTTAGGCTCCTGGTTTCCCCCCCAAAATCTGAACATTTTGTACAATTAATTAATATTCATACTGACTTTCCTGTAACAAACATCTCTTAAAGTGACAGCTTTTGATTTTCTTTTTCCCCACGGGGGAAAAACTGAAAAGAGTTTGCATGAAAACCTGTTATGATCCTTCTGCCACTGGTGTCTCAGTTCATGTATATATATATTTAAAAAAACCCAGCATCTGACATTTATTCGTATTCTCAAAGGTATTAAAAATAAAAGGAAATATTGAAATTTGGGAAATTTGTATTAACATTTGACTGCATTCTCCTCTGCACAATACCTGGTCCCCATGCTCAGGAGCCCTTTGTAGCTAAAGTCGAATTAAGGATGACACTTGTCACCCATATTACTGAGATGACTCTTGAACATGACTGGATGGTGGGGGGGGGTGGGAGGGAAGAACCCCTTATTACAAAGTCGTTCATTTGCCACTTAATCATCACCTACGACATGAGGAAACAAGAGTAAAACTGCCTCAACCTGGATGAAGCCAGAAAGGAACTAATAAACAGGACATAAGCCCAGCCTAGTCAACTGTGACTGCTTTTTAAAGATGAGTTTTTAAAGGGATTGTAAAAGTTACTGGCCTAAAAGAAGGTGAATAAAAAGAACCATAATTGAAAACGACAGGAGGACAAACTGCACTTTCCTCGTTCTTCCTTTTCACATTTGAAATGCCATTGTGGGAGGAGAGTTTTGGGGGCGCCGTGGGGCGCTGGAAAGACAAAGAGGTGGTTGGGCATCAAGTCAAGCCTGAACTCTCCCTAGAAGCTAAAATGTAAAATGGTTAATTCTTAGGGTCACCCTGACCCAGGTAGCCCACACTAGCCCAGTTGTGTCAGAGCTCGGAAGCTAAGCAGGGTTGGCCCTGATTAGCATTTGGATGGGAGACCCCCAAGGGTGACCAGGCTCACCCCTGAGAGGGCAGGCAATGGTGGCCCCCTCTGAACTTCTGTTGCCTTCAGTCAGCTGTGACCTTTCAACACTTGCCAGCACCAGTTAATGGAGTTGCTCCAAGTCAGAAACAACTTGATGGCACCGAAACATACACCGCCAGTTTTTAAAATTTCCCATTTTTAATAGACTCTGCTACAGAAATATGTACTTCCACTATGACTGAGTTGCCTGTGCAGTTCTATGTCACACACCCCCACACACACACACCCTTCATTTTGCATGGAGCAAAATCGCACGAAGGGCTGTCCCCTTTATATGAAAAAGTATGTTCACTCCATTGATGTTAACTGCAGTGGAAAGAAGTTACTATTATTTGGCATCCCGCCGCCCGCCGCCACCATTACCTCCTGGCTGTATCAACCGTGATGCTCCCCGCCTGCCCCGACACCCAGGAGGGCCCCATGGCAATGCCCGTCGCCGTCCCACCGCCAGCAGCACAGAGCAACAACATGGCACCTCGCAGCCGGGGTGCGCGCCCGCCACCGGCCTCCGCAGCCACCGGCCGCCACGCCTTTCTCGCTAGCCCACCGAGACTACACTCCATTCCGCCGACAGGCCGCCGCGGCCGTGCCCCTATACCACCCCACCATCACCAGCCACTCTGCGCTCCCGTCACCATCCCACCGCCAGCTGCTGCCCTAAAAAACATGGCGCCTTGCACCAGGGCCGGGCGGCCGTGAGCGGCCTGCGCAGCCATCCGCCACCACCACCCCTCGCCGCGGGAGCACCAGCAGTCCACTGCCCCAGCTCCAGGTAAGACGCCCGCCGCCTCCGGCGCCTACTCTCCGTCCCCGCGGTCACCCCGACGCCCGGATCGGCTCCTCCACTCACCACGCCACTGGAGACGCCCCATGACGGCCCCCGCTTGCCCAGACATTCCCTGCGCCCCTGCCTTTCCCCCTGCTAGCGCCCATTTTATCTCAGAATAAAATGGGCTTTAAAGCTAGTTTACAAATAATTGAGAAAGTTGCCCCTGTGTCTTTGAAGTTCTTCAGCTGGTCTTTGAGGTACTATAGCTGTTAGTTCGGCCATCACCGCCAGTTCTCTAACCTTCTCACATCATAACTTCATCAGCAGCTCTTCTTGTTGTTTCTATCTGGAAGCAATAAGTCTTGCCACTGTTGTTGCATAGAAGAATTCTGTGCCACCCATGGGTAACACTGTTGGGAAAACACTCAATAACATATATTTTGGTTCACATGCAAATGTCCATTTCAGCATAGTTTTTTATTTTGACGCGTACTTTCATCCAGAATTTTTTAAACAATTTGCAATTCCAACACATGTGTTAAAAGGATCCTAATGCTGCTTGACATTTCCAACATTTGCCATCTGTTTGATTAGACATGTTACAAATCACTTCAGGTGTCAAATACCACCTATAAAACATTTTATACCCATTTTCCAGTGAAGCCTGAGAGTTTAATTTCACAGTTTTACACCACAAATATTCCCAGTCTTCCATCGCAATAGATTCTCCAAAATTCTGCATCCACTTTACCATATAACTTTTCACTTGTTCTGTCTCAGTTTCATAAGTAAGCAGAAGTTTATAAATTTTGCCCAGAAAATGTGGTTTGTCTTGCATAGTCATCTTTTCAAAATCAGTTTGCATCGCTTTTAGTTGTTCTTTCATCATTTGTGCCCATTGCATATAAACAAACCAATTGGTTTGCCAACTTTTCATTTTCCTTTGTTCATCGACTAGATCTTGAGCGTGAAGAAATTCCACCGACCCATCTTGTAGCCTTCTTTGAATGATTATTTTCAATAGGGAGGAACTGGTGCTAATTCATTCTCTATATTATGTCCAAATGAAGCTATTTCTCCATATTTGCTGTTGTCTGTCTTTTTTGTCTTAATCCTTCTTGCATGGCCAGAATAATTCATGTAGCCATATCACTGAGCTTCCCTGTTCCAATTTGATTGCTCTTTTCCCTGGGTTTTGATTGTCACTATCCTTACTGACCACGATAAATTCAATTTTTTTCCCAGCAAATTAGATCTCTCTTTATCTTTTCCAGGTTTCTTCATAATTATTTTAATAGTTTATTTGGATTTTTATCTAGGTATACTCCTAGATAGTTAACTTTGGTCGGATTTACTTCACATCTTGTGCTTGATTGTATCTTTTTTTCTTTTTTATCTTGTCCATATATGATAATGTTTGTCTTCTTATTGTTTATCTTCTATCCAGAGTCTGCTTCGAACTCATTCAAACAGCTTAAGAATCTTGGCAGAGATGTTTCAGGGTCTGTCATCATCAGCATCATTTCTGCATTCTATCTGTTGCAGACCACACTGAGGGAAGTCCCAATGAACATTATCAAAGGCCCTTTCAGCACCCAAAAGGCAAAAGACTGCAGCCTGCAAGGTTTTCTTGTTCTTTGTGCATTTCCTTGTCCTAAGCTAGAACAGATTTCATTTTTTATCATTCAAATCTTCTGACTTTCTGAGTCTGTCACCATCCCCCATAAAGGTATTTCCTTTTGTTCATCCTGAAGAAGGTATTTGACAGGCTGTCTTTTAACAGATTCAAATGGATAGTCGTGTCAGTCTGAAGTAGCACAATAAAACCAGAGCCCAGCAGCACCTTTAAGACCAAGAAAGATTTATTCAGGGCGTGAGCTTTTGAGTGCAAGCACTCTTCCTCAGACTATGATCTTCTTACATGACAGTGACTTGCTATATATTCACTGTCATAGTCTTGGTCTTAAAGGTGCTGCTGGACTCTGATTTTATTGTCTTTTAACACCAGTGCTGAACTGAAGAAACGGAGAATATTGAAGAATCTTGAAATATAAAAAAGAAAAGAAAATGTCAGTTGTTTGGAGGGAGGAAAGATATTAAAAATTCCACCGGCCTAGCAGTAAAGTTGCCTAATTTCAGGTAGGACCTGAAGATCCCCTTGAATTGGAAACAAATTCCAGATTACCAAGATCCTCTGAAGAAACCCCCCAAGTCCTTGGGACACTGCATCCTGCTGAGGTCAGTGCTGGCCTTCCCCAGGCTCCAGTCCCAAATCTTTCCAACCCCCGAGATGGCAACTTTGCCTATCAGAAGCCCCTAATTTGAGGGGAAGTGGCTGTCAGGGTGCCCGCTTGCATGCCCGTGGAAACTCTTCAAGCATATTTAATGTATGTTTAAACTTTAATTAATATATGAAGACACTGCTATTAAAAAAAGTCATCCCTGTGATAAAGAAATGCCAGCTCCTTTGAAAAACAAAGCCAAAAAAGAACGGGGGAGGGACACCCTCAAGAAATGAAATAATAAAATCCCAGCTCCCCAGACTTACAATGCAAGTATTATATAAGTCACCTGGTAGCATTTTCTAAAAGACCACAAATAGATTATAGACATTTTCTGAATTCTACCAGGCACAGCCTCATTTCGGCCTCATTTCAAAAGTAATGTGCAAAAAGGTATGAAAATGGAAAACCCGGACATCTGATTTCTATGTAGGATATACATTTATAACTAAATGCATAACTGCATTTAAATGCATAGCTGCCAACTTTCATCATGTCGTTTGTGTCTGATGGCAAAGATATGTTAAAGGCCCAGCTGCTTCAGTTATTATGCAAAGCAGGAACCTCACTTTCCATTTAAGCAAAAACAGTTTGCGGTCCTACTGAAATCATGCAGACGTGCAACTGGAATGAAATCGAAACACCTAGTAAAGCCACATGGATTTTATCATTCACGTTTTTAAAAAATGCTTTAAAATATTATAATGATTTTTCTCTCTTTGCTTCAGTCTGATCCAGCAAGGCTCTTCTTACAGCCTCTGGGCTCTATTCTTGGCCCACTAGAGCGGCCTTTTCCAACCTTTTGACCATGAAGGAGCCCCACCAAAACCAAAACGCAACCTAACCAGAAAAGTTAGGAGCCCAAAGGTTGAGCTGCAAGACTTTTCAGGCTGCAAGGAGCCCTGGAAGTGATGTCAACTGGCCACACCGCCCTGCCACACCCCTGGAAGTGACATCAACACTCACGTTAACAGGCAGGCTCAAGGAGAACTGAATGCGGGAGAGAGAGGAAGCAGTTAAGGCAGAGTAGGCTTGCAAGTGCATAAACCATGAGAGAACTCACTCATGCTTGGGGGGGGGGGTGGAGTAATAGAAGCAGCTGCTTCCTTAGTTTGTGGCTGAGGCCATTAGGGCAGGATGGAAAAGGCTGCAGACCCCCTCCTGAGCTCCTGTGAACCCGCAGGGATCGCCGGATCCCTGGTTGGGAATTCCTGCTATAGAAGAACTGACTGGCCACTGTGTGAGATAAGATGCTAGACTAGATGGAGCATTGGTCTGATCTCACAGGGCTGTTCCTATGTCCTTAATTGTATGTGTATGTGTGCATGTATATATATATTTATTCTAAAAAATGTCTGTCCCACTAACATGGGCAGTTTCTTGTTTCTATCCAAAATGTTTCAGAAGGTAGCCATGTTGGTCTGCAATGGATAGGGATGCCAGTCTCCAGGTGGAACCTGGGGATCCCTGGATTTCCAGCTTATCTCCAGACTACAGAGACAGGAGAATCTTATATTAGGCAATCAGAACTCTTCTTGGGAGAAGAATGAACGGACATGTTAATAACCATCTTCAAGAACAACTATTGGAACACATGGCCCTTGATACTGTATGGG
This sequence comes from Paroedura picta, assembly GCF_049243985.1. Taxonomy (NCBI): domain Eukaryota; kingdom Metazoa; phylum Chordata; class Lepidosauria; order Squamata; family Gekkonidae; genus Paroedura; species Paroedura picta. The sequence goes on along the minus strand of NC_135374.1, from coordinate 127,124,128 downwards.
CAGAACATTACTGAGAGTTAATCTTATTTTTCCCCCATCTCTTGAGAATCCAGGATCCGTTTATGGGAGAGAACAGAAATCCAGAGCCCACAGAAGACCCTGATTTGTGCCCCAGTAAAGCCAAGTCTAGCCCAATCCCATCAGATCTTGGAAGGTAAGTTGGATCAGCCGTGGCTCGTACTCCCCCCCCTCCCCGGAAGTCTTGGGTTGCTATGAAGAGTCAAGCAGGAGCAAACCACGGTTGTTGTCCTCTTGCCTTGAAAATCTTATAGGATCGCATCAGTCCACTGTGACTTGACATCACCTTCCACCACATGCAGGTCAGGGGGAGGTTCATTGAAATCAATGGGGCTCAAGTAGTTTCTGACTCACTCCCTGGATTAAGCCCACCCGTTTGAACGGCTGGCTTAAATTTATTCTAATTAGAGAAAAGCGTCAGTAAAGGTGAGCAGTGACAAGAATCCACTAGGGAAGCTATAGACTCTCTCTTCCACTGACAGTTATAAAAATAGCCTGGATAAACAGCTGTCAGGAATAGTTAGAGAAAGGCTGCTCTTATGCAGAGGTTTTGACTGGATGTCTTTGGGCCGCCCTCCACCTTGATAACAAAGATCAAGCTTTTTCTTTTTCCAAGAAGGATGAGATATTTGTATTAGGTTAGCAGAGGACTATCGATTGGACATCAATAGATCATGGCCCCAGCAGCTGTAAGTCAGGGACCCCAACCAAGGACCACCCTTCTACATCAACCTATGAATATCAGGATGCGTTCCAAGGCCACTGGCATTTTCATTTGGGTTATATTATATCACTGGGGCATGTGCTTCTTTCCCCAAGAGACATGCAGCCCACAAGGTTCAGCAACCTGCATTTTTTCAAAGCATGCTCTTGAGGAGAGGACAGGATTTCCTCCCCTGTACGTGCAGTTGTGTGTCTCCTTGTTGCTGCTCACGTGTCTGCAGTCCCCTTCCCTGGCAGTATATTGTGTGTTTTATTCATTTATTAATGAAATTTACAACCAGCCTGCCCCCCAGCCCCGACTGGAACCCTTGAGTGGAAAAGTTCTTGGGTGTTGTGATGGCCAACTCAGCTTCAGAAGTGTATAGCTGGAATGGCCATCAAGTCTCAGCCAGCTTATGGGGACCTCGTTGGCTTTTCAAGGCAAGAGACAACCAGAGGTGGCTCGCTATTGTTTGCCCCGGGTATTTTTGGTGGTCTCCCATCCAAGTCCAACTGGCACTGGCCCTCCTTATCTTCAGAGATCTGATGAGAGCAGGCCAGCCAAGGGTGCCATGTGCCTGGCCAAAAACACTATGTTCGAAGGTGAAGAACTGAACTTCTTCCCATGGAGCTCCATGGCTGTCTTCACCTGAGGGTCTCAAGGCTCAAACTACCTTCCTCCTTACCAGGAGGTTGCTGTGCTGCTTTTGTTCTCTCCTGTGCTGAGCTTTATGTGTGGGTGGCAGTGGGCTGTTGTCGGTGGGGGGAAGGGGAGAGACTTGGAGCTTTGTGCTGTGATTGGTAGACTGCAGTGAGGTTGCTATGGATTCTGGTGCAATTGATATTCTCTTTGCAACTTGACGTGAAGTCTTTTGTTGGCTTTTCTTCCCTGGGGAGTATGCATAGGACACCACCTAGAAATTCCATGCTAGCATTAGCAATGCAGCAGCATGGGGGGAGGGGGATCTGTGAGATACTCCTCCGTGTTGCTGCTGCAGCGAAGCCCTCATGCACATAGAACAGGCCGTGCAGATTCATTTCCCATCTCTTCCAGGCCAGGGTCTTGTTTCAGCTTTGATCTACAGGTAGGATCATTCTACCAGCCATTGCAGCTCAGCTCTGAGGTCCCAACCAGGTGTTCCACTGAACATGTGTTATGAGCCAATGCTGCCCATCCAAATGGACCTGTGGCCTTTTGACCTTCATGTTCCCTACAGTGCTCTGGACATTTTCATGGCAGCAACAGATGCCTGAGGCATATTTGTCTGCACTCAAAGCCCAGTCTCAGATTCACTTGTGCATTTTAAGTTTGTGTTTACATGAACTGTGATTTCAGTTTAGCAGCCTCCTTGCACACCTGTTTTATGGTGTTCTGAGTGATACTAGAGCAGCTCACAGTTAACAAACGATCGCCTTTTCCTGTGCTAGAGGCAGACTAACATATGTCGGAATTCTAATGAACATAGCCATTATTCTTAACCTGTTCTCCTTTTCCTTTAGGAAACTTTGCAATCATCTTTAGCTGGGGGAAATGAATGGATTGAACAGCAACAGTGTGAGCTTGTTCTAAGGACAATCAGTCAGCCCTCTGTTTGGATGGCAATTGTCACTAGGGACATGCACCCTTAGTCCAGCCTGGGTCCTGTTTAGGGATGGGCATGAACTAAATTTTTGTGGTTTGGTTGATGGTTGAATCACAAACTGAACCACAAACTCATACACTGGTTCTCAAACTTAATTGGTTTGTGTTGGTTTCTGGGCCTCACTGTTTTTCATGGGGAACAGAAAGCAGGAGTTTAAATGGCTTCGAGTAATTTCATTCCCTGTTTTCTGCTCCCCATCTAAAACAGCAGAGCGTAGAAAGCAGGGATTTGAGTGGCTCCAAGACATTTAAACCAAACAACTGAGTGATGGAAAACAGAAAGCAGGGGGTTAAGAACATCTCAGATATACTTAAACCTTGCTTTCTGCTCTGTGCCACTCAGCTGTTTTTCATGATGAGCAGAAAGCAGGAATTTAAATAGCTCCAAGTGAATTGTTCGCACCATCAGACTGTGATATGGAAATGTTGAGGTTGATTACCTGTTGGCTGCACAAGTGGAGTCTGTTGGGGCACAGGCCAAGTCCACAGTTCCCAAGGTGTGCCTGCACAGAAGAAAATTCCATGAGCAGTAGTTACCAGTAAGTGCAACCCTCTCTTTTTCTCTCTTGTCACATGTCCTTTTACGTTGGGCTCAGTGTGTGTGTTAGACCAGGGGTAGTCAAACTGCAGCCCTCCAGATGTCCATGGCCTACAATTCCCAGGAGCCCCCTGCCAGCATTCGCTGGCAGGGGCTCATGGGAATTGTAGTCCATGGACATCTGGAGGGCCGCAGTTGGACTACCCCTGTGTTAGACAGTCGTGGCTTTTGGGAGGGGCTGTGACTCAGTGATGCAGCATTGTTTGGCATGCAAAAAGTCCCAGGTTTGTGGAATGGCCTGCCTGAGGAGGTTAGGGAAACTCTCACTCTCCTGACCTTCTGGGAGCGATGTAAAATTCAGCGATTCAAGAGGGATTTTCTGCACACAGATAATGCAATTGCACAGAACAAAGTGGTTTTACAACCTAGGGATAAATAATCAGGACTTGGTGTCTTTTCTGCTGTACGTAGCATAATGTAAACATATTCACATTTATTTTATATTGATTTTATTTATGTTTCAGTTTCTATCCCGCCGCTCCCAGCAAGCTGGCTCGTGGCGGGTCACACTAAAACCCCCAATAAATATATACAATATTGTCCCATTAAAACACCTATTAAAAAACCCCTATGGCAGCAACAATTCAAATCCCATAGTGCTCGCTAACATCTGGTCACAGGGGGACCCTGAGCGCTGACCCATCACCCACGGCGATGGTCGGCTGGCGGGGACTTCCAAATTGTGTAATTTATTGTGTAAATGATTTTGTAATTTCAGTACCACTTAATAAGTCACATTAGCACTTATGATTCTCTTATTTTTGGCTGTTTCCAGTGTTCTAATATCCTAATGTTTTGAATGTCCCGTTTTGTTAACTGCACGGACTCCCTACGCGTACTCCACCTTGAGTCCATGTAAGGAAAGCAGCCAATACATGACCTCAATTATATTCCCAGCATCTCCAGTCAAATGGCCTGGTGGCCGGTGATGTGAGAAACTTTTCACCCTGGGATGCTAGGGAGCTGCTGCCAGTCTGAGTAGACAGGACTGATTCTGGTGGGTCAGAGGTCTGATCCAGGACAAGAGACATGAGCACAGAAAAGAAAATGGTCTGTTTTGGATTCAGCCAGAATTCATTTGATCAAATCTGAATCACCCTAAATCGTCCTTCACTGGGTCGGATTCGGTCATATCGATTGGGCCAAATCTGAAATGACACAATTTTTTTTCACATGGTTCTTCCCCCATCTCCGCTGTCTTGGAAGCCTAGATGGGGAGGCCTTTAAAGGGCCCATCAAGCAGATGACCATGACAGATCAGCTGCTTAGCATGCTCTCTTCCCCTCCCCCAATGCTCCTTTTAAACTGGATGGATTATGGGGAAATGGCTGTTACTGATTTGGCTGGTTTGAAATACTGGGCTCACATCGGTCCAAAAGGTGCCCGAATCAGCATTGATCTGGGTACTTATCCTCTTATCCAAACTGAACCACCCACCTGACTATAAGACTGCTTCATGGATTCATATCTAGTTTATGTTGGCCTTAAACATCATTTCTAGTCTTCATGAAGCTATAACACAAGCTGAAATGTTGTGTGCTTGCCATCTCTGAAACAGCATCTTCAATGTGGAGGGAAAGAGCCTCTGCTTAGAATGCAGAAGGTCCCCGGTTCAATCCGCCACTGTCCAGTTTCAAGGACCTGCCAGTAGCTGATATGAAAGATCTCTACCTGAGGCCCTGGAAAGTCATTGCCAGTCTCAGTCAACTATACTGCCCTGGATGGACTCGGGGTCTGATTCTGCATTAGGCAGCTTCCTGTAGGTTCAAATCTCGGTACAGCCATAGTTGCTAATTGGTCTTAGGCAAATTATTTCAGACTTCAGATCTCCAGTTTTCATATGCAAATGATACGCGTTCTGCCATGCGGAGCTATTCTAAGAATGCATGTGAGGCACCTAGAATGCTGAAAAAGAGTTATTTAAAGCTACATACATCAAGCGATGTATATTTTATTTTATTTTTATTTTATTTGTTTATTATATTTATGGTATTTTATTTGGTTTTTAGATTTGTTTCCCTCCATTCATGGCAAGCCATCTCAAGGCAAGTTACATAGTAAAACCTCACATAAAAACAACAATCCCAATTAAAATCCCCATTACTAATTAATCAAAATGCAGGCGGTAAAACTATCACACTTCCCCACAGCCAGTTTGGTGTAGTGGTTAGGAGTGCGGACTTGTAATCTGGCATGCCAGGTTCGATTCTGCGCTCCCCCACATGCATCCAGCTGGGTGACCTTGGGCTCACCATGGCACTGATAAAACTGTTCTGACCGGGCAGTGATACCAGGGCTCTCTCAGCCTCACCCACCCCACAGGGTGTCTGTTGTGGGGAGAGGAAAGGGAAGGCGATTGTAAGCCGCTTTGAGACTCCTTCGGGTAGGGAAAAGCAGCATATAAGAACCAACTCTTCTTCTTCTTCTTCTTCTTCTTCTTCTTCTTCTTCTTCTTCTTCTTCTTCTTCAGTGTGGCTGCCTCTCAGTGCCCTAAGCGGACTGCACGTGCTGACAACCACCAATGAATGATGATCTAACATTATGGTGGTAATATCTTGGGGGGGGGGGGATGTCCGATCTTCCATGCCCTGGCCTCAACCATATAGACCCGGCGGAAGAGCTGCATCTTACAAGCCCTGCAAAACACAGAAAGTTTCTCCAGGGCCCTCAGCTCTTCCGGGAGCTTGTTCCATCATGGTGGGACCAGTAATAAAAAGGCCCTGGCCCTGGTTGAGGCCAGGCGAATGTCTTGGGGGCTTGGGAACAACTGCCTGCAGAGCCTAAAGCCTTCTGGGGGATGTAGGGTGACAGGCAGTCCTTAAAGGTCAAAAACAAAACCTTGAACCTGATCGGGGCTGCAAATGATAATCAATGCAGCTGCCTCAGCATCAGCTGGATCCAGGTGTCCCTGTGAGGACCCAGCAGCTGCATTTTGCACTAGCTGCAATTTCTGGGCCAGAGACAAGAGCAGGCCTGCATAGAGTGAGTTATAGAAATCAATTATGGAGGTGACCATCACATGGATCATCATGGCTAGGTGTTCTGAATACGGGTAGTGTACTAGTAGCCTCACCTGATGAAGGTGGTAACATGCCTGGTGGGCTACTTTTGTGACCTGTGCCTCCATGGTCAGTGAGGCATCCAGGATATCCCCCAGATTTCTAGCCTGGGGTGCAGTGATCAGTTGCTTCCTGGCCAGAACAGCTAAGCTTGTTTCTTGTCCTGCCTTCTTCCCTCCCAACCACAGGACCTCCATCGTGGAGGAGTTGAGTTTCAGATGACTCTGCTCAAGCCATCCGGATACAGCTTCCAAACATCTGGCAAATAATTCTGGGAAGGAGTCCAGGTGGCTGTCCATGAAGAGACAGAACTGGGTGTTATCGTCATATTGATGACAGCCCAGCCGAAAATTCTGGACGAGCTGAGCCAGAGGACACATAAAGATGTTTAAAAGAACGGGGGATAGCACCGCCTCCTCCAGATCCACCTCTGTCCCAGCATTGAAGATCAAATCGAGGGCGATGCCAGCCTGATAGGTGAGACTGGTAGTCCCGGCTCTGATGTTGTTGAGCCGGGGGGACTCCATATGCAAGTCTGTTAGGAGCAGCAGGCCTCTGAGTCTGTCCCTTCACTCCTCCAATTCTCAGTCTAGTCGGCTTCATTTCCAATCTGGGTAGAGGGAGATGTTGGTGTCTATGCTATTTACCCAATGGAATTGGGGGGCAATGCACCTGGGGGTTCACAACACCCCAAAAAAACAGAAGCTCAGAAGCATCCATCCTCACCACCATTTGTTTGAAGTTCATCTTCACAGCATGAAACCAAGCCTACTCCGGAACTGCACCATTGTCAGGGGTAGAAAAGAAAGCAATTTTGAAATCTATTTAGAGTTACAGAATATCAAACTTGTAAATCCATTTACAAAGCAAAGAACAAACCTGTTTACCGTTTGTACAGTTTCAAACCTCCTGGCCTTGATAAAAATAGAACTCTCCAATGAAGGCAATCCATAAAGAATTACTTTATGTTTCTAAATAATGTATATTTTCCTTTTTTATTTCTTTCTTCTTGCCATGCCTCCACAGTAAACTATATCACACTCTGTGAGCTGAACAAACTCAATATTATAAATGTATCCATAACAAGGAAAACAGCCGTGAGAAACCCTCTGAGAAATTTCCTAAGCATTATCAGCATCCTGTTAGTTTCCCTTGGAATTACTATAGAAGTTTCCCCCAAAATGAGTCTGTAAATCAGATATGGATCTTTCCTTTGGGGAAATTCCATGGCAAACTATTGACCTCCCTTACCTGAAGCACTATGGCGAATTTCAGCAATTCTCCCCGCCCCCCACTCCACTCCAAATTCCTACAAATGTTCTTCCCGAGAAGGATCTACTCTATTTGCGTTGTATCTTTTAGTGTGGATGAAGTTGCACGGCAATTTCAGAAAGCACAGTGTGTGTTGCGTTTGGTCATGCATGGACTCACCTCAGTTAGTGAGAACAGGCAGCCGCTGGAGATCTCCTACTGTTACAACTCACCTGCAGACTACAGAGATCAATTCCCCTGGGTAAAATGGCTGCTTCAGATGAAGGGTGCTATGGCGTTACATCCTGCTGGGTGTGAGCTTTCTACCAATTGCCACAATAAGAGACTTTGACTTGGTGCAAAGATTCATTTATTTATTGGAAGTTTTTGAGTAGACTTAATCAATACATTGCCAAGACTAACGAATAATAGCACCGGGGGGCTTATATCACCTTCCACCCGCCAGCCACCCTGGTTCTAATTTTGGGTGGGGAACAAGCTATGCAGTGCCAAAGACATAAAAGGTAAATAAAGGCAGGCGAGGAGGAACTCCGGGACACATCACACAGCCTGAGCATTTCCCCCAACTGCCCACTAGTCTCACTTAGCAAGACCATAGAGGACAGGCACAGGCCACAATCAAAGGGTAAACAATTGGCAAGATGCACCCAAATGGTCTGAGGTATATAAAAAGCAAATGGGATGAAATATTAGAAAATACACTGCATAATCAAAACTTCTGACACTGAGGTTATTCCCCAAACACCACACTCCCTAGGCCTCCACCCCACAATCCCAAATCTCCACGTATTTCCCGACCCAGAGCTGGCAACTCTAGCCTGGAACCAACCACAAAACTGATGGCAACCAGGCCCATCCTACATTCCTGGTTCGAATTCCACACACATTGGATAATGCAGTTGTATTGTGCTTTTGCAGCTGGATTTCCCCCATGTGAAACAGTAAATTCGACTTCTATAGTGCATTGAAAGTTCATTATCCAACACATGAGGAATTGGTATACTAGATGGTGGGAGAAGGCATAAGTCCTTATCTATGGGAGTAGTTTTGCAGAACGGCAATGCCAGCCAAAATTCCATACCAGGAGTCCAAATTGTATGAGTCCAATGAGCTCGGCACGGTTGTGTCAATTTGCTTAATCTGTGCTCTTTGATGCAATTGTATTTATTTACAAAAATTATATCTCACCTTTCTGCCCTCACAAGAGCCACCGACGTGACTAACTTTTAAAAATGCATCATAAAATCATATTTTATAACCCTTAAAATCACCCCTTCAAGGCACATATTTATAATTTGTTTACTTTGTACATAAACTACAATGGTCTCTAATCCCCCTCCTAGGCAGGCAGCTCTGCCGAGGCTGCAGCAGGGCTTCTCGCGCAGCGGTTAGCTCTGGCGGAGACTCCCTGCTAGGGTTGTGCACAGCCACATCCGAATCGGCCGTTCCAGGCCGAAGCAGCCAGCGCTTTGCTGCAGGGGGTGCACCGCGTTACGCGCTGGCTGCATCGGCCTGGAACAGCCAATTCGGCTGCCGCTACGCACAATCCTACTCCCTGCCTCCCTCCCCACCACCCGGGCAGCTCCACCAAGGCCTGGTGAGGCTGCAAAGGGGCTACACATGGTGTGGGCCACCTTACCAGATTGCTGCCCCCTTGTGTAGCTGGAAGATGGAAGGGGAGACAGTCGGGGAGGTTCTGAATGGCGGCGAATGCGCGAGAGTGCTCCACGCCCACGCATCGGCTGCGCCCGCGGCCCACGCCCGCATATCGGGCCGCGCCCGCGTGCCGCACCCACGCATCGGGCCGCACGCGCGGGCCGAGCCCACGCATCGGGGCGCGCCCACACGGGCGCGGCCGGCCCTGATTTCCTCTCCCCGCCCTCCCGCAGTAAGAAGCTTCCCGGGCCGCAAGCTTGCGGCCTGGGAAGTTTTTTACTGTGGGGGGGGCGGGGAGAGGGAGCCGCGGTCCGGCACCATGGCCTTCGCGGCCCGGCCCGCAGGTTGGGGACCACTGCTGTAGGGAACATCTTTAAAACAAAAGGAGAGTTAAAATGTGTACAGAGACATTAAAACAGCAATGAAAACATTGGTCAGGAAGGAGGAGTCATTGAGGGAATGTCCTTTCCTTACCTGCTTGCAGATGACACCAATGGAAGGAAACAGATGGGTTTCTTGGGGAGAGCATTCCAGAGTTTGGGTGCCCGGACTGTGAAGGCCGTATGCCGGGTTGCCACCTGCTTAACCTCGGAAGGCAGCCAAAACCGGGCCTCTGTAGTGGTCAAGCAGGTTCAGAAGGAGGCATCAAGAGGGGGATGACTTGCTTTAGAATTCCCTCCTCCTCTCCTTTCGGTAAAGCTCAGACTGCAGAAAAAAGTGGGGATTTGGAGGAACGGGGGCCTGAAAGGAATGAGCCGTGCTGAAGCAACAGTTTCCTCTGTAGATCTAATGCGCTCTGCCCGTGTGCAGCAGTGATTAAGAGAGAGCAAATTGTCCATTAGGGACGGAGAATGCCCGTACAGCCATAACGTTGTGCAAGTCCCCAGCGCGACCACGTTTGGAGTAATGTGTTCGGTTCTGATTGCGGCATCTCAAAAAGCCCGTTGAAAAGGCAGGGAAGGGCAACGAAAATGATGGTGGGGTCAGGGGCTAGACCGAGGCCAGCCGACAGCAGAGGGGTGGGGTGGGGGTGTTAGCTTAGAGAATAAGGCAACTCAGCAGAGTCTAAACTCATGCATCGTCTAGACCAGGAGTGGTCAAACTGTGGCCCTCCAGTAGTTCACGGACATCCGGAGGGCCACAGTTTGTCCACCCCTGGTCTAGACAGTGTGGGTAGAGGGAAACTGTCCCCCCTCTCACCGGACTCAGAATCACTCTTGGAAACGGCTTGGCAGTCGGTTTGAGGCAGACGAGAAGAACGCCTTCACCCCACAAGTGTTTATTTGCCTTGTTCCCTCGTTTTGGAATCCAGCTGCATAACGTTGTTTATTGCATTTAATATTATGTTCCCTTGCACCGTGCTCGGATCTTGTAAATCCTGCTTTATCGTCTGCACTACCCTGTGCATTGTTCTTCAGTTTTGCTGGTTGTGGGTGTTATACCATTCTACTGTAGTCGTTTTCATTGTCCTCTGCCTGGAGATTCAGTAATTAAGGCTAGGCTTACCAGGTCCCTCCTAGCCACCAAGCAAGGTAAGCGGGTGGGACCGACCACGAACAGCAGGGAGGCCCAGCCTTCATACGGTGACGTCTATGTCCCTGCATACATGGCCTGGAAGTGACAAGCATTTCCAGGATTTCCGGGGTGACACTCTGGGATTTTGGCAAAAACCCTATGGTAAATTTGGTAGATTAGATCCTCCTTGAGTAAGCTTCCCTGTGGGATCTGAGTGGAAATCAGATTACTAATCTAGATGGACCATTGATCTGAACCACCATCTCTCTTCTTATGTTCGAAGTTCTGCGAAGCAGTGAGAGCTGCTCTTTTAATTTCCCACATGCTTCTTTGGGTGCAATGTTATAAAAGTTGATCTCCACATGATATAGGGATCTGGCACTCACCATTAAAAGTCCCACCTCTCCTCCAGGACTCTGAACAAATCCTTGTGATTTTGGGCTCATGCAAATTGCTTGCCAGACAATAAGAGGCTGGATGGGAGTGGCTGAACCATCTTAAAAGAGGAGGGGGGAAAGTTTTTCTCCTGGGACCAGGGATTTGGGTGGCTCAGGAGAAGAGTGTTGGTTTAGCCAGGCCCTTATTTGACTGTTAGCAAGGGTTTGGGGGTTAGCTGAGCAATGAAAGCTTGCGTTAGTGGGAGAAATAAGCATCCGGTTCAGAGCCCCTCATTTCTCACTTTTGTGTGCAAAGGGGCTCCCTGAGAGGAAAGAGCAGTTTCCAATTAAAAGACCTTTAGGGGAAACATAGCTTGCATGCGACCAATCTTAAATTTAAAGCTTCTGCCCCCCCCCCACCACCACCCTTTTGATTGGATAGGGAGAACTAGGGGTTGGAGTGGGGATGAGATATTCTTCCTACCCAATAGCCACCACACCCCAGCACACTACAGGTCTCTAAACACTTCCCTGTATTAGTTGTGGCCCTATAGCAAGTGATTTAGAGGAAGCCGTTGCCCACACAAATATCTAACCCCTGAACAAAATGAGTTTTTTAACAGAGTGCCGAAAATTGTTCTATCAACTAACAATGGAGAACGCTAGTGTGCTAAAATGGGAAACCATGGTATTGACCTAAGAGAGAGCTTACAAGGAAAACCCCTGAGAGGTGAGGCTGAGAGAGCCCTGATATCACTGCTTGGTCAGAACAGTTTTATCAGTGCTGTGACTATCCCAAGGTCACCCAGCTGGTTGCATGTGGGGGAGCGCAGAATCGAACCCGGCATGCCAGATTAGAAGTCCGCACTCCTAACCACTACATCAAGGTGGCCTTTATGATAGTCCAAATGAACACCCAACCATCAGACACCGCTCACTGGACATTGTTCAAGGATTCTATATTCTGAAAGAACTTTCCTGTGGGAAGAATTGTGACCATGGCACATATTACATTTGACTAGCCATTGAGAGCTGAAGCTGGGAAGAAGTTTCTTTTGCCTTTATTTTCTCTGATTTCTGAGTCTAGTACGACAGTCAAATCAAAGATCAGTTGGCTTCTTTCCGATTCTGATTGCAAGGCAACCTTTTGTGTGGCAAAGATCTTTTGCAGCCCTATATTCTGTGTGCCTTTGTCCTGTTGTAGTCCATGTGGCTTTTAACCGTTTAATTAAGTAAAGTAAATGAAATGGCATATAATATCAAAGAAGCACTATTTCTCATAGCATATTGCCAGGATGTTGTCAGGAAATTAAAAATCTCCCGAATCCAAAATGCCTCCTGAAGAGAAAAAAGTCTGCTGTGTTTCTGCATAAATTCACTCCTGGGGTTTAATCTCCTTCCAATCAGCTTTATTTGGGGAAAGATTATTCAATCTCTCCTGCCGAGAAGTGCCAACTTTACCTGCCTGCAGAAGAGGCTCCATCTCAAATCTCTGCTCTCCTTCCTGGAAGGGAGTGCAGATCGAATATGGCCTCCCGCGTGCTGGGCCAGTCCTCGCCCAGAGTCAACTGGATCGGGCCCAACTTAAGCCCGACTCACAGAGCAGCAAGACAGAATAAGAGGGCCAGAAGGATGAGGCCAAAAGGGTCATAACCAGGCAAGGAAAAGAAATTCTTTCCAATACAGGCCAATAATTAGGGCTGAGGCTCCAACTGAAAAATAAAGTATATATACTCCCAGCAGTATTCTGACTGGCCCTTCCCGTTACATGCCTCTGCGGGGTTGGCACAGGCTGCAGTTCCTTCAGTGGCCACCTCCAAAATGGCGCTGTGGCTTGCTTTTGGGCCTAGGCTGGTAGGCCAGTTTTTGAGTGTGGTGGTGTAGAAGAAGAAGGAGAAGGAGAAGAAGAAGAAGAAGAAGAAGAAGAAGAAGAAGAAGAAGAAGAAGAAGAAGAAGAAGAAGAAGAGTTAGTTCTTATATGCTGCTTTTTCCTACCCGAAAGAGGCTCAAAGTGGCTTACATTTGCCTTCCCGTTCCTCTCCTGGCTCCAGGGGTTCCATATTTGAGGCCTCTGGCTCCTCACCTGCCTCCCTAAAAAGCATCAGCCCCTGCAGAAGCCTCAATGACAACAGACACCTGGGCTTGCCAATGCCAGAGAGGATTCATTTTGGCAAAAATGATCATTATTGTCTACGATCCCAAATGATTCCAGTTGTCAGGTTCCCCTTGGCAACCAGCAGGGGACACAGTTGCCACCTCAAGGTGGGAAACTCCTGGAGATTTTGGCATGGAGCCTGGGGAAGATAGAGGTCACGCTGGAGGTCAATGCCATAGAGTCGACCCTCCAAAGTGTCCGTTTTCTTAGAGGAATTGATCTCTGAAGTCTGGAGACGAGCTGTCATTTGGGGAGATCTTCGGGTCCCATCTGGAGGCTGCCATCCCCACGAGATGACGGCCTTTCCTTTTTGAGGGAGTATCAGGAGAATAAAGGGCAGGGGACAGTTCAAAAAGGTCAGCATGCTTTTTATGACACTGAGGAAGAAACACAGCAGATAGCAAGCAGAGCCTGGCTCGTTCTGTCTCGAACCCTATCAAATCTCAAAGTCTCTGGGTGCGCATGTGTCTCTGGTGAGCGTAAGGCCAAATCCTGGCCTTAGGCATGCTCTCTCATTCGGCACGGATATGCTGCAGGAGGATTATATGACACAATCAGTTCCATAGACCAGCAGCCAACATGCCTTGGATGAAACTTCCTATATTATTTTAGCTGTCATCTTTTAAAGCCTTATTGATGGACAGTTTATTAAAGATTTTCACAATCAGGTAGCTCAACAGCAGGAAACTGATCATTCATGATCTCTCTATTGGGTTCAGAGCTTTTGCTTCTGGGTGTATTCTCTTCAAATCCCTTATCACGACATTATTTATAAAACATATAAAACGAAATCAACTTCCAGGTGCTTTCTTTAAAAACCTGATGGATTTAGTCTTAATGGATTTTAACATACCTGCATACTGGGATTTTCAGTTTAGGAAAGAGATGGCTGGTAGGGGACAAGGTAGAAGTTTATGAAATTATGCCGGGGAGGGGGGGGGGGTGGAAAGGGAATATTTTCTTCCACTCCCGAAATACTAGTAATTGGGGGCGTCCCGTGAGGCAGCAGGTTCAGGGTGGGCCAATGGAAATACTTCTTTTTACAATGAGAGATTGAAATACGGAGCCATCATTGGAGTCTGTGGAGAGTAGCTCCAGCAGCCTTTGAGAAATGGGATGAAGTGCTGGATGGAAGCACACCAGCGATGTTGCTTCCGGTCTGCCTCAGGGAGAAGGCCGCCATCGTGTCTGGTCTACCTCAGAAAGAGAGCGGATAGCTGGAAGGGTGGCTCAGACTGGTTGCATGGCAGAGCGGTTTAGCTCTACCTCTGAGCAGAGTGCCCAGCTGAGAGGCCCATCTCAGACGATGAGCAGACCTCATGCCATTGGGCAAGAGCAGTCTGGTGTGGCTGGAATCCGGTGTGGGCACTAAGGGATCCAACCTAATTGTGAGTCCATGAAGACTGTTCATACCAGAAAGCTTTAAAGAGAACACAAACCACACAATGAAGCTATGATAAGCCTATATTTATGTACCTCAGCCAGATTTCTCCTATGATGATCTGGAGACCTGAGCTGCTGGTTTGTTTCTTGAATCCAATCTGTAAAGGAATAAGTAAATAAATTGACTAAGCAGATAGTGACACCCCCCCCCCCGACAGTCTTCAAGCAGCAGCTGGACAGATCCTTATCCTGGATGCTTGAGGCTGATTCTGCCTTGAGCAGGGGGGTGGCTCGTTCCAATTCTAGTATTTTCCGATTCTATGATTCTAAGTAATTCTTTTTTTTAATTTATGCACAACTCATGCCTCTGTGATCTCCATGTTCTCTCATGCCATGAAATCTACCTCATGGCAGTGAAGAAGATCTGGTAACTGAGGGGCAGGACTGCATTTGTAAATAAATCCCCCCCCTCAAAAATACTAAGAGGCTGTGTGGGCCCCTTCAGTGAAAGGAAAGGGCATGCCACCTATTTACACCACTGTGTAGCCTTATCTGCCAGCATTTAGCCGTCCAAATAGCCAATACAGTCCTATGTGGGAAGGTTAGAGACCCACACAGGAGGCAAGGTTGCCAACCTCCAGACATGTACAAGCAGAGGGGAAGAAAACTGTGTCTTCAGTCTTACAGTTCACTGAAGAATTCCTGTGTCCCTACTAGAGGCTGACATTAAATGCGAAGGGAAGGCTTTAATACCCTCAAGACACCACTAGGCTGCCAGGTAATGTCTAGTTTCATTGAGAGACTTCTTCAGTTTTGTAATAATGATGGCCCATGACCAGGCAAAGAGAGCAGAATAGAGGTCCTTGCTTAAGTACATCCTCCTGTGTGTATTTCTACTTTGTTATCTTAACCTGCAGATGTGGCCTGGAGGTCTCCTCGAAGTACAGCTCATGTCCACATTCAAGAGATCTGTTCCCTGGCAAAAATGGCAGCTTATGCCGTACTGCGTCCCCTCTCTTGTGTAGGCCTTGCCATCCCTGTGTTATACTCCAGTTCTCCAGGAATTCCCCAGCATGGTCTGGCAATCCTAACAGGAGTTCTACTTTCTCCCCACACAATCTTTCTTGTATCCCTGTGCTGCTTCTTCAGCAAATAGCCTACGTTATCTGACTTCAGATTGTAGCTGTCCATAAATTCACACAGATCTCCTTAGGTAATCCTGAAAAGTCAATACACATAAGTCTTTCCTTTACCCACCGGCTCTTCCCAAAGGAGAGATTCCCGGACCCCAAGCCTGCCACAGAATTGACTTTTCAAGGGCCTGATCACAGTTAGGTAAACAGACTCCTTCATCAAGATGGACAAGGATGATAAATTTCAAGAGCCTCAATATTAGAGAAAAATCACCTTGAAACACTAGCCTGCTTTGCAAAAGAGGTTGTTTTGGATGTTGCCATTTTGGAAATTGATGGAGATGCCTGGGAGGCAAGAATTGAGTGCATCTCTCACTACAGCTGCAACACAGAAGATTGTCCTATCTGCAGTGGGGAACAGGAGAAGGGGGCTCTGATGGACTTCTCCTCCTCACTCAGGAAACCATATTAATGAATTTGTCCCCAGGACCAAAGACCGTCATCTAATCTCTGGCAGCAGTAAAAGAAATGTGCCTGGAAGGCATTAAAGAGTTTCATTGGCTTTTTGGAATACAGCCGTCAAAGTAAGCCAATTTATACTGAGCGAATGAACCATGGACAGTATCACTTTCATCCTTGCTCCAAGCAGTCCCCCTGATTTATTTAGAATTGCGCAAAGTATCACTTTCAGAGGCATTCATGTCTGCAGTTCCTTCGCAGAGCTGAACCTAGGGAGGCCAGCCTGCAGGTGGGACCTGGGCATCCCAGAGCTGCAGTTCATCTCCAGGTGGCAGAGATCAGTTTCCCTGGAGAAAAGGGCTGCTTAGGAGGGTGGACTCTAGGGCAGTGTCCCCTCCAGGCTACACCCCCAAATCTCCCGGAATTTCCCATCCTGGAGCTGATAACCATAGCACCGGCAGCCAGGGGCACCCAGAAACTCAACCTGGGCTGGATGTTCATTTTGGACTGGGAATGTGGAGGCAGACTGGGAGCTCCAAAAAGGGTTGCCAACTCAGGCTTAGTAAATGCCTGGAAATGTGTGGGTGGAGCTTGGGGAGGAAGGGGTTCTGGGGAGGAGAAGCACCTTAGTGGGGTATAATGCCATAGAGTCTGTGCTCTAAAGCAGCCATTTTCTCCAGGAAACTGATCTCTGCGGCCTGGAAATCAGTTGTTATTCTGAGAGAACTCCAGGTTTCGCCTGAAAGATGGGCAACCTAGGTTCAAATGACGCAAGAGCATAACAAGCAGAGAGTGGGCCTGTGGTGCCACAAGAGAGGATCGTAGGGCCCCTGAGACTGAATCCTGGCCGGCAGTGCCAATGGGTGTCAACTCTATGCCACCACTGGCCAAGAGACCGAGTGCCCTCTGCAGTGCCGGCAGAGCTACTGCACTGAAGGTGTCTCTGCTGGCTGCCAGCTGCTCTCCAGGAGCCCTCCCTGCATGTTGCGTGTCCAAGACATCCCTGGCTTCTTAAAAGTCAAAAAGGGCCTGACTTGGATAGCCGCTAGCAGAGCTGCCATGATTAAATGAGGCCCCTTCAAGGGTGGGCAAACTGTGGCCCTCCAGATGTCCCTGGGCTACAATCCCCATTCCCTGGTGGGGGCTCATGGGAATTGTAGTCCATGGACAGCTGGAGGGCCACAGTTTGCCCTCGCCTGATTACGTCCATTTGTGTTGTGGTAATCTGTATTTATTTGAATTTTTATGCCATTAAAGGTAATTATATCTATGATAGGCAGGAGTTATTATTGTTATTTGTATGACCGCCACGCTCGGAGAACTGGCTTGAGGCCGTTTACAATATTTCACGTACAAATCAATACATTAGAAACATTAAAATTCCCCAATAACCCCCCCAAAAAAACAATAACCTCAGTTCCAACGATGGCGATACAATGATTAACAGACTGTTTCCCAAAGAGACTCACTGGATGGTCACTCACTGGTGTGAGCGTGTTTGTGTGTGTGAAACCTCAACAAGAGCCATTTCATGAATATGTACCAAACAAGATGAATAACTGGGCATAGGATGGATCGATCTGGGAATACGGGCCAGTCTAATACTGGCCTCAGTCCCTAGGGGAGAGTGGCGCCCGATTTTAGCCCCTGGGCCACCACCCAGCCTCAGGCCAATGCCTGGTGGAAGGGCTTCGTTCTGCAGGGCCTGAAGAACTCAGAGAGCTCTGACAGGGCCAGCAGCTCACCCGGGAGCTCCTTCCACCAGTTAGGGGCCAGGACCGAAAAGACCCTGGCCTTGGTCGAGGCCAGGCGTGCCTCCTGAGATCCTGGGATCATCAGCAGATTCTTACCCGCAGACAAAGCGCCCTGCGGGGGGCATATTCTCACAGTTCGGTCTGGATCCTGGCTCATGGCTGAACTGCAAACCCAATCACAAACCAATATGGATCCGGTAGTCGGTTCACAAACTGCACCAGCTCATGTCAGTCCATGACCCCTGTTTTTCACGGGGAACAGAAATCAAAGGGTTAAATGGTCCTGAGCCTCTCCAATTTCTCTTGAAATAGGTGGAAGCTGGAGCTCTTCTGTTTTTATCACAAACCAGCCAATATTCACCACAAATGTTCATTTGACATTACGGCGTTCATGCAAACCCATTAATGTGCGTGCCTATCAGGGGAGAAGGTGCATCATCAGAGACCACATCTTGCTGTACAGTCCAGCCCCCCCCCCCCCCCCCCGCCATTATAATCTGACTTTCTAGCCCTGCTGTCTGTCCCCCAACCTTCAGAACTGGGGCCAGAGGCAACCAGAGAGGGGGATTTTTCGGCTCCACCTCCCTCACAAGGTGCCTGTTGTGGGGAGAGGAAGGCAGTCACAAGCCATTTTGTGGCTCCTTACAGTAGAGAAAAGCAGGGTATGAAAAACTTCTTTTCTGGTTTGGATCCAACCAGAAAATAGCTACAGCGTTCTTCTCCAATCACCCAACTACATGTGTGTCCGTGTTTGTGTGTGTGAAACCTCAACAAGAGCCATTTCATGAATATGTACCAAACAAAAAAATTCTAAAGGCATACCTACCCTCCGAAATGGCAAGGGGGGGGGGGTCTGAAAAATGCTTATGGGGAGCAAATCGACATGGGCTCAGTTGTGGGGGCTTCGAGGGGGGAGGCAGATGCCAAGAAAACTAATAAACTTAGGGTTTAGATCAGCACATTTCTTAAAGGGAGATTGCAAGGGGGAAGAATGTTTTAAGTGTAAAAAGCACATCCCATGTAATTTCATTTTGTGGAAGGGGGGTGGTGCATTTTTTAAAAAATCTTCCAACAAAAATTCTCGCCCCTTATGTGGAACATCGACGTAAGGGGCAAGAGTCCTTGTTTCCTGCCCCGTCCCTCCTACCCCTCACCCCATCTCCTTACCTCTCCTGAGGCTGCCTCCGCTCTCTGGAGCGCAGGGGCAGCCTGAGAGGCATAGTGGGGCAGGATCAGCGCAGCAACGCACAGCCCTGAGGGTGGGAGCAGCCTCAGAAGACTGGCAGCAGCAACGACACCCCAGCATTGAGCATGCCTCAGCATGCCTCTGGTGCCGGTGCCACTGTCCATCCACTGGCATGGTCCCTGGGGGTGCTACTCTACGGAAGTCACATCCGTAGACTTCCGTTTCGGGGACCGCACAAGTAGATGTTCCACATCAACAATCCTGGATGTCCATGCAGCATGCAGCTTTGCTTTGAGAGATGCCATTGGTGAAAAGAACCTCCAGATGACTCCAGTTGACCTCCTTCCTTTGGTCAGTGCAGGGTGAGGTTTTCTTCCGGACCAGCATCAGTCGCTTTTTTGGAGGGGTGTGTTTCTTCTCCCCGCACTTTACTTCATCTGGCCTCTATGAGCCTAAAATGATTGAGATGTCAACACACAGACAGACACACACAAGATTTCAGGCAAGGATTGCAAATGTTCTCGCAAACAAGGAACAATTGAGATAAAATAAGAGGAAATGAGAAAATATAAAGACATGGGTGGTTTTTTTTTTTAAATAAAAAAGACACATAAACAAACAAGCCAAATTAAACAATGAGAAGATTGAAGTCGGGAGCTTAATATTGCAGTGCAGCAGATGGAAGCTTTTCCCTAGCATGTGAAAAAGTATTTAAACCAATAATGCCTTTAATATGTATCTGCATATCTTTATTGTGCTACATGATGCCGGCTTTATTGCTGATGACCTGGGGATAAAAGTCAATATAACCTTTAGAGTTTATTTATAAGGATTGAGTGATGTGAGGGGCTGCTGGGAAGACAGATTATTGCACATCTGTCACTCCACCCAGGAGCATTTCCAAGTCTAAAGCAGGAAGTGCAAAGGCTAGCCCAATGGATAGGGTGACCAACCCAGGGTTGGGGGACTCCTGGATATTTGGAAGTGGAGCCCAGAAGGGTGGGATTTGGGAAGTGGAGATCACCCTCCAAAACAGCCATTTTCCCCAGGGGAATGAATCTCTGCTCGTCCGGAGATCAATTTGCGTTCTGCGGGTAACAACTTGTTGGTCATCTCCAGCCCCACAGAAGCTCGTCTGGCTTCAACCAGGACCAGGGCCTTTGCAGTCCTGGTCCCTACCTGGTGGAATGAGCTCCCAAAAGAGCTGCGGGCCCAGGGAGAGCTTTCTGCTGATTGTAGGCTTTAAAACAAGCTGTCTGTAGGGTTGGCAGAAGACAGCCAGATCATCTGTGCCCCACCCCTTTCCAGATCATTTCCAACCTCCAGAAGACACAAATAGGGCTGTTTCTGCCTCCCATAGTTGTAAGAAGGATGGACAGGTAACTGAAGCCCAAAACAAGCTGCTCAGACTCCCTGTAAGATCAGGAGATCACATGCCCTCCCCCCTCTCTCCAAGCTCATTTCCCACCCCCGGAAAATGCAAACAGGAATGTTCCGCAGGGCCTGTAAGACGGAGCTCTTAGGCCAGGTCTATGGATAAGGCCAGTACTCGAGAGAGATTAGATGGAAAGATACACCACCACATTGTTACCATCATCGATGTGGCCAGTGTTGTGCTCCTTTCCGCCTTGACTAGCAGCCTTTCTGTTATAGGGACGGCTCAGATTTATATTTTGCTGCCATGCTGCTGCTGTTGTATTTTGGTAAACCGTATGGGTTTTAATGGGGATTTTATTGGGATTTTATTGGGATTTTATTTATTTGTTTGTTTGTTTGTTTATATTTATATACCGCCCTCCCCCGAAGGCTCAGGGCGGTTTACAGGGAACAGGGAACAGGTACAGATAACATAAGGAAACACATGTGGCAACAGCAATAATAAAGTAATAAATTGAATTAATAGTAATAGTAATAGTAATAGTAATAGTAATAGTAATAGTAATAGTAATAGTAATAGTAATAGTAATAGTAATAGTAATAGTAATAGTAATAGTAATGACAGGAAATGTTGAGGCCCCACCTGGTAGTCCTGAGAGCCAGTTTGGTGCTGTGGTTAAGAGCAGATGATAGTGCAGGCCTCTAATCTGGAGAACCAGCTGGCCCATGCAGCCAGCTGAGTGACCTTGGGAGGGTCACAGTACTTGTAGAGCTCTGCTCTCTCAGCCTTCACGTAGTCAAAAGTGGGCTACAAAAGCCTAGCCCTTCCTCCTCTCCCGCCTCCTCCTCCTCCTCCTCCTCCTCTTCTAATGGGGCATAGATGAGGTGGCAGCAACTGTGTGAAGAACCAAAATTGGACTGGCTCCTGGCTGAAGAGCCACGAGGAGACCGGCTCTTCTGGACCAATTTGGTCTGTGAGAAAGAAAGAGGAAGCTGTGTATTGGATAGGGCAAGCTTCTTTGGTAGGGTTGTTAGCTCTGGGCTGGGAACTCCCCCGTGATTTAGGCCGGGAGCAGTTTGGGGGAGAGGAGGCCTTTCGATATGGTAGCACACCCTGGAGTCCCCCTTCCAAATCCGAGGTAATAATGGGAGATCTCCAGCCACTACCTGGGTTGTGCCACTGCCTATTCCTTGCCAGTTTATTTTATTTACATGACTCATCTTCTTTGCATGGCTTCCTCCCAGGACTATTCATTTTGCCACATGAAATAAATTGTCAGGGAGGAGAGAGGTGCACAACAGAGATGGGAAGGGACACAAACACACACACACACACACACACACAATGGTGAGAAAGCTGTCATTTCTCCCTCTGGCCCTTTGAAAGGATTCTAACTGTTCACAGAAGATGGTTTCATGTTTGTTGTATTACTTTTTAACTGCCATCATGTCCCCAGTGTAGTGAGGCTATAAATAGAGATGTAACCCTAAGCCAGGCTCAGCCAGGGTTTTGTGAAGCCCTGGGTCTTCTAGATGGCCCCGGAAAGGTCTCCCAAATGGGTGGGAGTTTATATACTTGACCCGCCTGCAATATGATCACACTGACCTGCCCGCTCCTCCCCAAATGGCCAATGATGGGCCTGGAGGGGAGGGGAGGGGCCCTGGGTGGGCGTGTCCACAGCTCTGCTTCCCAACCATATTCTGCACAGTCACCTGCAGTTTCTTGAAGCTTGGAGGAGGTTTCAAGGGCTTCTCAAGGGCGAAAAAGTTTAGAAAGGCTGCCTTAAGCTATCATTACACATAGCATGTAGGGTGATTGGAATCCAGCTCCAGCTTCCCTCCCGGACTACTTTTTATTCCCATTCTATGGTCCACACCTTGCTCTATGGTTGCCAACTCTGGGTTAGGAGACTCCTGGAAGGGAGCGATGACCTCAGGGCATAAAGCTGTAGAGTCCACCTTTCAAAGCTGCCATTTTCCCCCAGGACAACTGGACTCTGGAGATGGATTGTGAATCTGGGAAATCTCCAGGTTTCACCTGGAAGTTGGAAATACTTTCTCACCGCCATTTGGATCATTGTCATTGTGGGCAACTTCAGGTATACTTTCCTTCAGGCTCCCAAGCGCTGCCCTCCTGGATAATGGGAGCCCACTCTTATGGCTATATTGGCAAAGTCCCCATTGTTTCTCAGGCACCCCAGTATCACATGCCCAGATTTTCAAACAGGTACTCATGCAGAAAAGAATCATGCCACCCCCCTGGAGATCTCCCAGAATGACATCTGGACTCCAAGGATGAGTTCCCTTGGAGAAAATGGTGGACTGTGGAGGGTGGACTGTAAGCCATTGGACCCCACTGAAGTTCTTCCCCTCCCCAAATCCCCTCCTCCATGCATTTCTCAACCTGGTGTTGGCTTTACAACTCTGCGATTTGTCCCGGCCCCAGATTTACCTCCCAACCTGCATGTCTCCTGGAATTCAAATAGGTGTCACTGATCAGAACCTGGAGCGAACATCACCCTCCAATGCATGCAAATCGAGACTTGAAATCTGGGTGTCCCTGCCGTAATGAACCGGAGATAATTCCATAATCCTTCGAGACTTGCCTGGATTTTTTTCACTAGATGGGAACAAGAAAAGTTCAAGCCGGGATTGCTTTTCAAACATAATCTCTGATTGTTTGAACTGAAATCTGTTCCAGAGCCTACTCGTTCCACCTCTTGTCCGCTAATCCCCTTAAGCAGTAGTTATTTAAAAGGGGGAGGGGGAGACCGTGTGGGTGCCTTGGATTAGCTCCCCACCCCCACAATCTGTCGGTTGTGCATTTGAAGTTGAGGCACAGCCTCAGACGAGCAGCTCAGACGGATGCCGCCCAACATTCATCAGATCCAAGTTTAATAGCAGGAACACAAGCTACTTTGCATCCGGCTTGACTTGAAAGGCCTGTTTGCTTTCTCTCAGGACTGCAAGAAAACAATGGGTGTGTGTGTGGGGGGGGGGGACAAGCCGCTCTGAATTGCAAAGAGGAAAGCAATGGGGGCTCAGTAAACAGATGTATAATTATCACCATATAGTGCACAGATATGTCATGTACGCCTGAGAATATTATGGTCAGTGTGGTGGGGACCCCCCCCCCCTCCGCTGCCGCCTCTCTTATTACTGCCTCCTTTTTAATCCCTCTATGCAGCCTCTGCATTTTAAGCAACCCATTTTCCTAACCGCTGGCCTCACATCTCTAACCTCTGTAACTGCCCAAGGGCACTTGATATATATTCTGCAAGGAAAAAGCCAATTTGGCCTCCGTGACTCTCTTGTAGGCCATATCAACCACTCACTCACTGAGAATAAGCTGTGCCCTTTTTAAAAAAGATGAATAATGACACTGAGAAAAGATGCTCTTCTTAATGCCGCTCCCTGTCGATCAAGGTAACCATGACATCGACCTTTCCTTCGCTCAGGGCTTCTTTACAAATTTGTCCTCCATGCCCAATTGTTGCTGTTGTTGTTGTTGTATTTCTACCCCGCCCTTCCCGTGTGTCTCAGAGCGGGTTACAACGTACCAAATAAATACACAGTTTAAAAACCTATGTGACACAGTTGATACCAACATGGGCAGATGGGGGGCAGGCGGATCAATATCACCTTGAGAGCACTGAGCCTTACCTGCAGAGGAAGTATCTATGCAAAGGGCCTCTCCCCTTGATCAGGGGAGGGCTGGGGTTCAGTGGCAGAGCACCCACTTGGCATGGAGAAGGTCCCAGAGCCCATCCCCAGCATCTCCAGGCCGAAAGACGAGGCAGTCAGTGGTGGGAGAGACCTCTGCCCGAGAGCCCAGAGGGCGGCAGCCAAAGTAAGTAGATAATGCTGGCCTCTGATTCAGCATGAGACAGCTTCACGTGTTCATGTGGGGATGTTCAAAAAAGAAGCCGTGTTGGTGATCATGAGAGTGAACTTTTGCACAGGCACAGAGAGCTACTCTCCGTGGCAATCACGTACTTGGGCACGGGTGTCCCTTCCCCGTGTTCAGGGCTCCTTTACACACTAGCCCTCACACTCAATCCCCATCTGTTTCCCCGTGTTTAGAAGAACTGGCATTTGCTAGCTGTGTGGAAGGACACATGTTTTCCCAGAGAAGGTGCCCTCTTCTGTCTCTGGCACCTCCCAAGCAGCAGGACTGGGGAAACCTTTCTTTTCTCACAAAAGCCATCAGAGTCGCCACCAACCATTTTGCTCGTGGCCTCTGTATTCACTGATTCCAAGAGATACACTTCTCAAAAAGACAGGCAGCCTGGCCTCCAGCCACTGAATTAAATTGTATGACAACAGTGAATTACCCATTTTGGATTAAGGCTGTATATGTCATGCACAAAATCTGCTTTACCTCTGATTTGCTGCCTATTAACCTCCATTCCTGCTACCATATGGAACCATTTGAATGCTCAAACCATCCTTCTAAAATCTCACATGTCTGGCATGCTCTCCCTCCCTCTCTCTCTCTCCCTCCCTCCTATTATTATCCTGCGAGCATCACTGGAGTGGTTTGTGCGCAATAAAATGTGCTGAGTGGCCAGGCTTTCCCCCAACCTGTTCTCCCATTTATCTCCAAAAAGCAAAGAATAATGGGTGACATCTGGTTTTCCTGTACCACAGATCTCGTTCCGCTGCCGACGTGAGCAATTTCGCCTACCGACATGCATTTCCCCGTTAAGTCCGTAATTACACAACCAAAGCTAATCCTTCAAACATCAGGATCTATTTTTGAGACATGCACTTCATTTTCATTATGAGAATTTGCACTTCCCATTTTGCCTCTTTCCTTCCTTCTCTCTCCCTCTTGGTCTTTTCTTGCTTTTTGCCTTTCTTTTGGCCCCAGTTAGGGCTCTGGTATCGCTGCTCTTCAGCCTGAATGTCCTGCGGCAATTGCCTTGCAGGGTGGGAGTTCCGGGCTCAATAAATACGCATGCACATGTTGGTGTAGAAAGGCCACAACTTTGTTCACTGCAAGCCAGCGAGGGTTGGCATGGCAGAGGATTAGAGGCCGGAGCAGTCAGCCAACTGCCTTATTTTCCCTTGCAATGGCTTGCACCCCTCCCGGTTATCTCCCCAGCCATTGTCCTTACCTATCCAGGAAGTGTCCCACCCTGGACACCAGAGGAGGCGAAAACCTCTTCTGGGCCCGTCCAGGGCCACTTGGCTCTGTGAAATTCCATGCCCTGCCCAGCCGGGCTTGGCACCCACTCACAACTTTCCACCTCTCTAAAGAGGTCCCTGTCCTGGGGAGTACCCCACGCAGGGCATACTCCCCACCAAACTGGCTCCATCCTCTGCCAGCCCAAAGTTGTGACAAAACAAACCTCAAACAATGAAAACCGCGCAACTCTGTTCCAAAGTTCTGTGGCCCTCCAAGCCCACACACCCGCCCAATGGGAGAAGAACAAAAAGATAGGGAGGGAGGGTGGGGGGCTCTCTCGGCATGAGGTGCTCTCCTGTGCCTGCGCTTACCCCCTTTGGCCAATCCCGGAGCTCCATGCTGCTGCTAGCAGCGCATGCACTCCCAGCCTCCCTACTCCCGCAGATTTCTTGTTAGAATTCACAATTGTGGGATTGTTTCTTTCACGCAGACTATGAAACCGATCCCCATCAGGGAACCTGGAGAGGAAAGGAAAATGCTAGCCATGCTAAGTCCACCTTCCAATACCCACTGGCCCCTTGGCTGCTTTACGCCCAGCTCCAAAGATCCCATGAACCGCTGTGCCCCAGGAGATCCCCAGATGGAGGAGACTGTCTGTGTTCTGTTTGGGAGACAAATTTCTGCCAGCAACTTTTGTTTGCTTTCCTGTATGGAATTGCAGACACTGAGATTCTGAGTCAGCAGCTCTCTCCCATCCATGTAGAGCAGTGGTCCTCAACCTTCCAAATGCCACAACCCTTTAATACAGTTCCTCGTGTTGTGGGGACCCCCAACCATAAAATGATGCAAGAGTTCTTGCACAGATATTACACTGAAACTGGCCAATGGCGTGAAGATCCAGGGCCTTTTCGCACCGGGATCTTTGTTGCAAATTGTTTGCGGAATGAAAAATCGCCATTTAAAATAGTGGAATTCGTCGTTATGCATACCTGCCTTTGTAGTGGAATCAGTTGCGTTTTTTAGCGTTTCCCACAGGCTTCCGGTCTCGGCAGAAATCGCTAGAAAGGAAGCGCTATTGCCAAGCTCGTCCCGCCCCTGGCCGTCAAGCAGCCAATGGGCAGCCGTTAGCATGCTCCCAAACAGCCCCTTTCCCTTTAAGAAAGGTTTTTTTTTAAAAAAAAAACAGACCCATAGCAACGAATCTAGGTAGATTCGTTGCAACGGAGAGACCCATCCAGCTGCCTAATGTGAGCTGTCGTTTGATTGTATGATCGTTGGCACGCTGCCTCGAGTGATAAAAAAAAATCCCCCCCCCCCTCTCACGGGCCCGATTTTCGGCTGAATTAATGTGTAAAAAATAAAGGGACTTTATTTCAGCAAACGGGCTTTTATGTGGTTTGTGCTTAGTGACTAAAGGTGAAGGACTGAAGCCAGGGAAGCCTCTAAACAGAAAGAGGCTCGCTGGTGCGTTTATCCCCGCTCGCTCGGAGAAAAAAAATGGCGATCGCTTCGCCGGAAGTTTGGAGGACAGGCTCAGGAGGAGGGACTTTGAAGAACCCGCAACAATGGTAACGCACAGGTCTTTAGCGCTATTGTTGCAGATTGGTTGCAGGAGTGTATCGCTATCCGGAGGGTGAATCCACTTTTCTGGATTCCCCTGAAAGCGCTACAACGAAGCGCTTTTTGCTGATTGGTTTCAGGAGTGTTGCAGATTGTCTGCGACGTCGTGCGTTAAGGCAAATTAGTAGCGTTTTCAATTAGCAACCATTGTGCTATTTTGAAGCCGTG
Organism: Paroedura picta; assembly: GCF_049243985.1. Classification (NCBI taxonomy): domain Eukaryota; kingdom Metazoa; phylum Chordata; class Lepidosauria; order Squamata; family Gekkonidae; genus Paroedura; species Paroedura picta. Next base: position 127,096,923 of record NC_135374.1, on the reverse strand, counting down.
CGAAATGGCCCCCACTGTTCAGGATTGTGTATAAATTGTGTTTTCCCCCGGGTTTTCTCAGTTCAGTTTTGCCTCTTGTCCCGCTGAGCTGTGCCGCCCCCTGGAGCTCCTGGCGGGAAACTGCACTGCGCTGGAGGTGCTGCTGGAGCGGCTGAGCATGAGCACCTGCAGGAGGAGCAGCAACAGCAGCAGTGTCCCGTCCCCCGTCCCCCCCCGCCAAGCTGCTCGCCCTGCCGCGACCCCTCTGAAAAGGCCATTCGACCCCCCCAAAGGTTGAGAACCACTGATGTAGAGAGACAGTCTGATCCATCCTCCTCCTCCAATGACTTATTCACCTGTGTCATCCCCTGCATGAGCTGCCCATCGCAAAGCTAGCAGAAATCTTACAGCCTGTCCATCTGGCTCATCAATGGGTGCAGCCAGAATCATTCTGAGAACGTTCAATGACGGGCTGTAAGTGGAAATGCTGGTCAAAGAGGCAACAACAGGGACAATCCTGTTCACTGGGAACATGGTTTCACTCTTCTGGTTGGAATCTGTTGCTGTCAAGCACATATCTGTTGAAACATGGTTTCTCCTGTCTCCTTCACCTCCCTTCTGATGCATCTCATTGAAAGAGCAGTCGCCATTAAGGGCAGCTGCTGGTTGACTCCATGGCTGGTCGCCTAGTAAGGGCAACAGCCTGAGCATGTGTGCTGACAGAACACACAGGAGCCATTCGGTGGTGGGACTTGGGCTCGCCACGGCGCTGATAAAGCTGTTCTGACCGAGCAGTGATATCAGGGCTCTCTCAGCCTCACCTCCTTCACCGGGTGTCTGTTGTGGGGAGAGGAAACGGAAGGTGACTGTAAGCCGCTTTGAGCTTCCTTCAGGTAGAGAGCCAGTTTGGTGTAGTGGTTAGGAGTGCAGACATCTAATCTGGCATGCCAGGTTCAATTCTGCACTCCCCCACATGCAACCGATGGTGTTAACTGCACTTTTCTGGCCAAGCGCACTAAGGTGCCACCTGTCTCTTCCCAGAGAGACGGGTCACCCATAGGCACTGAGCCTCACCAAGGGAAGTGTTCCAACCTAATGCGCCAGAGAGAGGCGCAGAACTCCTCTGACACATCGGCCACCTGGCTCAGCAAACGTCCAGCCTCCCCATCCGGGCTAGCCTGGCTCGCTCTGAGCCACCTCACCAGGCCCCAGTTTATCAAGTTCGATGCCCTCTTCAAGCTACCCAAAGAGGCTCTCTCACCGTGCCATTTCTGCCACCGGAATGCAGGCGCCATTAGTGCCCCATTCCCACCAACGGAATGTCAAACCTGAAGCGTGGCCTGTCTCCGCTGAAGCCAGTGTGCCCAGAACACAAAACTGTGATCATCACTGGCAGGCGGCGGGACAGCAACCCTGAAACAAGTCAAGAGTTCCAGCTGGGTAGCCAGGGGCTTGGAGCCAAGTGGCCTGGGGAGCCAAAGGAGATGAGTGCCTGTTGGTTCCTCATAAGGGCCACTTCCCACATGGAGAACTTCAGAGGCAAGGGCCGTCATTCCGGGGCACCTCTGGGCTCCAGGTTGTTGCCGCCGGACAGCTGTGGGATTACAGGCTTCCTCCTTCATGCCCTAATGGGGGCCAACCCTCTGTTCTGGGCTGGTTGTACACAAAGCTGTGGCCTTGTTAATGCCATTCCTGAGTTGCATCTTACTTGACACATTGCCAGCCTGCAAGTCAACTGAAATGGAAACAATGCCTGTGAGAACCTAGAGAAGATGTAGAACGTTAAAGACCTTTCTTGTTATTTCCAAATTCTAGGGTTGATGACCTCCTGGTGGCACCAGGAAATCTCGACAGAGACGAGTTTCTCTGGAGAAAATGGCTGCTGTGGAGGGTGGACCCTTTGGCATGATGCCCTCCTGAGGTTCCCCCTTCCCCGAACTCCATCCCTTCCAAGCTCCACCCTTCCAAGTATTTCCCAACCCAGAGCTGCCAGCTCTACAGAATGACATTGATTCTCCTGCTCAGATAAGAAGGAGCTCTTACCTCTCCATCCTGTCCATTTAGCCATTCCTTCTTTAAAAGAGCCCCAAAACAGACTTGCTTACACCAAATTGGTGAGAGCCGCCAACTAGAAAATGAGCCAATCCTGGCTGACTCACTGCAATTTGTTATGAGAACCCACTGAATCAGGGAAATATGCCAATAAAGGTATTCTGATTCTGAATCAGGGAAAGAGTGGGGTAGCCATTAGAATGCCAGACTAGGACCAGGGAGAACAAGATTCAAATCCCCCTCTGCCAAAGACACTTGCCAGGTGACCTTGGGTAAGTTACACAGAGTCAGCCTAACCTCACAGGGTTCTATGTACATTCAAGTTGCCAATTATGGGTTCTTTCATGTCAAAAACAGAGGCATTTACAAAGAAAAAATTAAAACTATTCCTCAGCACTCAATGTTCTTGATGGATAATTGTTTTTACCTACAAAAGGGCCTTCTATATTAGGCAATTTAAGTGTTTTATAAGGCTTCAAAAAAGTCCTTTTCTGATCTACATTTTTTGCAAAGCAAATGCATCTCGTCGGAGCGTATGCCATGGCATTTCTTCTGCCACTTTTCCTCTCGGATAAGTCTGGCCATCACTAAGAATGACTGGGTAATTGAGAATCAATACAGCTTCATTCAAACATCATGTTTGAGTAACACAATATAAGCTATGCCATTGTGTTTGGCGTTCAATAGAGCTACTCTCCCCCTTTCTGAACTGTGTTTGTTTTCATTAAACTTTCCTTGAACAATGCATTTATTTTCGTGGCTCTGTTTCAGTACACCACTGTTTGTATTTCAGAATCAATTTCCATGTACAAAATACATCTGAATAGCGTTTATTTAGGAGGGGCCCTACCACATGTATTAAATTGCGGCTTTCTATGCAAGATGCACAAAAGGGGAGGCACACCATTTCCCCAGCTGAAACTAGTTTTACAGGCAGCTACAATTTAAATAAGTGGGAAGTGAGGACCCTGCACCCTCCTCCAGCCAAGATCCCCTGGATAATAGAACTCCGTATCATTTTGCACTTAGTAGTTTTCATATATTAAAAAATAATATTTAATATAGTTTAATATTTAGAGCCTAAGTGCCAGGGCATCCGAAGCTTGGGGAGGCTCATAAAGACATCTGTGTACAGCTGTAATGTTGAAAAATCTCATGGAAGAAGAGGAAGAGTGTGCTGGAACTTTTTATATATAAAGCACAATTTCCCCCACCTCAATGTGATATTGTCCTCAGTTACAAATGACTTCTCAACAATGGAGACATCACCCAATATCCTGACAAGCCCTAGCCGTGTCTGCCCAGCCCAAGGAAGCTGCTGCGTCATTCATTGATGCCCAGTTCCCCCTTTCCTTGTTCACTCAATTAGGAACGGCAGTCGAGTCCTCAATTTGCTGTACCCCTTGCTTCAGGAGTCCCCCTGCCTCACCCACACTTGGATGTCCGTGCAAAACCCGCAACAAGTCAACCTAGTTAAAGGACGCTAACCATATTGCCTCACCCAGACTCTTTGTGCCTATGCTGCTTTTACTCACAATATTTATTTATTTATTTATTTATTTATTTATTTATTTATTTATTTATTTATTTACTTACTTACTTACTTACTTACTTACTTACTTACTTACTTACTTACTTACTTACTTACTTATGGAGGGGAGGGCAGCAGATGTTCTGAGTCAGTCGGCCTCAAGCGAATGCCTGGTGGAGGAGCTTCCTTTTGCAGGCCCTGTGGAATTGTGGAATTTCAAGCAGGGGTCTGAACCCAAAAGGGAGCTCGTTCCACCAGGACCTAGTCTGCACACAATAGATAATGCACTTTCAATGCACTTTCGAAGTAGATTTTCCTGTTCCACACAGGAAAATCCAGCTGCCAAAGCACATTGAAAGTGCATTTTCCTGTGTGTGCAGACTAGGCCTAGGTGGGGGCCAGGACCAAAAAGGCTCTGCTTCCTCATGCTTCCTCCCATGGTCCCTGCCTACCTAACCACAGGACCTCCGTCATTGCAGGATTGAGCTTCAGACTACTCTGCTTGATCCATTTCGTCACTGCTTCCAGACATCTGGCTAAGGGTTCTGGGGGAGAGTCAGGGACTGTTTGCGCACTGGAGTTTTCATGACAGGCTGCAGGCTGGAGTTTTATTCATGGCAGATTGTCCCACCTCTTCCTGCACCCACACGGGGGAGCCTTTGGCCCAGTGCAACTCATCCGCCCACGATTTGTGCTCTTGCACGAGAGCTGGGGCAGTGAAGTTCCCAGTGCATAAACAGTCAGGGTGGTCATCCATCAGGAGAAAGAGCTAATAGCCTAATCAAGGTATCTTCCCCACATTTTCCCACCAAAGGGTGCAGAAGTTAACTTTGAACCAACCAGTGAGGATCAAACTTTTTATCTCGAACCAATCCAAAGCCAGAACAGCCAAAACTCCATCTATCCTGGGTATCTTCCATTCATAACAACCCCCCCCCCCCCCCCATGGTCTAACAAACCTTTCCCCAGGCTCAGGTTAAGTATCCCTGTTTGTCAAAACTCTAGTTTCCCTAAGAGAATCCCTGTTATACTTAGCCAGCTCCACCCCCTCCCCTAACTTGATGATCTACTCTTTGGAGCACAGCTGCATCTGTCCCAGACTGCCACCCCTTGATTTAAGGTTGTCTATCCCTTCCCTAAAACATACCTATTTCCTCCCTCCTACCTTTTGTAAGTGTGCCCTCTTGTTGATGTGTGCACACATGTGTATCTGAGAGCTTAGGAAATGAATTCTCAGATACTTAGTACAGATTACATTTGTATACAATGGGCCTTTTAGTTTATGTTTACAATCAGTGTCTCAGCACTTATTCTTTATAATGTTATGATCATCATGAATTTCATGAATAATTATGAATTATTTTATTCATAATTTTATGAATTATTATGAATTGTCTTTGTCACTAAGAGTTGACAAAGAGACTTTTGTCTCTCTCTTCCCAAATACTAGTACTCGAGGACATTGAGATGTGAGTGTCCGGCATAGTGCAGGGGGTTGAACTAGATGACCCATGAGGTCCCTTCCAACTCTATTATTATATGATTCTGTGACATCCAATGAAGTTGATGAGCGGTAGATTCAGGACGGACAAAATAAATTACTACTTCACACAGAGAGTGATTAAAAGTGGGATTCACTGCCAGAGGATCTTGTGGTGGCCTAAGGAATAAACAGCTTTAAAAGTGGATTAGATGAATTAATATAGGATGTCTATCAATGGTTACCAGCCATAGTGAATGAGGGGAACCTCTGCATTCAGAGGCATTAATTGTTTGAATTCCAGAGCCAGGAAGCAACATCAGGGGAAGGTCTCAGCCTCTTTGCCAGTTGGCCACCCCTGTTCTATACCTTTTTCCTGGCCCTCCAAAGAAACTGGTTGGCCACTATGTGAGACAGCATGCTGAACTAGATGGACTTTTGGTCTGGCCCAGCAGGGCTCTCCTGATGTTCTTTATCCACCCTGGAATACACAAATTACAAGTTTCTGCATTATTGTTTTCTGGAACGCTTAATTTTCCCTTCTCTGTGTCCAGTTTCGGTAACAGGAATTCAGCAAAGATATTACGCACATGAATTTTGTACCAGATAATGGGTTACATAACAGTTCAAGCACTGCTGAAATAAACTACTAATACTGGACAGAGGATTGTGACTGAATTCTGAATATTTTGTTAACTGCATACTCTTTAAACCAAGGATCCTCAACCTTTTTGAGCTTGTGGGCACTTCTGTGGGAATTCTGACCAAGGTTCAGGGTGTGACCACAAATTGCCTTCTGCAATCGGTGAAATCAAGCACCAATTGGCTGCAATAGGAGGTGGAACCAACCACAAAATATGCAAGGTTATGTATAGATCTTTTAGTAACATCAATATTTCACACATAAGCTCTGTTTACCTCAATGTCTTTTAATCTGTGCAACTAATCAGAAGCCTTGCTCAGAGAAAGTCCTGCTTGGTCCCACCCCTTTCAAAACCTATAATATCAGGAAATGTGTCAATGGGTACCCACAGATGCCATGTTGGGAAACCCTGCTATAGACCATCCTTCAATATAAAAAATGTGATAGCAGAGAGCTAGAGTTTGATAATTTTGTGATTTGTCTTAAAATTTTGGTGCATCAGAAAATGTATGGGTTCTTTCAAAGGGTGATGTTTCTCCCCTTAATGCTCTCTGGCTCTCTCTCTTACCTTCCACCCTCTTAAAGGTTCCTCCCCCCCCCCCCCAATTAAAGTCACTTTAAGGAGACATACCCAGTTTATTACAGCAACCCCAAGAGACACCATTTTATGGTACTTAACAGTTTTTGGCCTCAATGTTCATGTAAATCCCTCCCATCTACACTGAATTCAATTTCCATTTTGAATTTTGGCACTTTAAATTTTCCCTCTGCAACATGCATGATTGATCCAGAGTGACCCTAACTTTCCCCTGCGCATCCAGAATTAGATATAAGCATCGATATTTGAAAAATTATCATCAGTAAGATTTCTACTTTTTGCAAAGACTGACATGAGGCAATAGCTGTCATGGCTCAGGATCCATTGAGAGAATGTGGAGAAGAGCCCTGTTTAGGGATGTACACAAGCCACATTTTTGTGATTTAGTTTGTGGCTTGGAGCTGAACCATGAATTGAACCACAAACTGACCTGTTGGTTCATGAACCAAACCAGTTTGTATCTGCTGGGGATCCATTTAGGAGTTCAAATCCCTGCTTTCTGCTCCCCACAGTTTTTTCAGCGTGGTCTGCCTTTCAAATGCCAACCCTTCGCTTCTGAGATTGGGCTATCACTTGCCACTCCCCCCTCCTTTGGTCCCTTTTCTAGGTGTAATTATATATGTAATTACATCTATCTCCCTCCCAGATTTAGTTTCTCCCAACATTGTTATGCGTGCAGCCACTGGAAGTTTCAATTTCCCATGAACACTGCAGTGGAAGATGCAGTACAAGTACATACTAGGCTTCCTCATGTGTCAGAGCTGCTGTCCTCCCATAAAGAGAAATTACAGTTTCATAACGGACCATTTCTAAATGCACTTCAGTGCCCCACTTGTTCTCTGAGGAAGGAAAGGGGAACTATTATTAGGATGTTGTCGCCAAACTCATTTATTAACAGTGATTCTGCCACAGAAATCTGCTGAACGGAGATACTTTGTTCTATATTATGAGTATAATTTTCCTAAAGGATTGAGTAATCAATGCATTGCTTGCTTAAGGAGGGAGAAAAATTAAACCTAATTGATAGCGTGTCATCAAGGACACTAAAGAAGAGGCAGAAAATGAGAAAAAATGAAATAGAAAATCACTAGGAAGAAGAGAGAAAGCAGGGCAAACCCTAAAATGATCATTATTTTGTCTGTGACACATCAACTCGATAACTGTGGGAAGGAACAGGGCGACAGTCGGACCTTTTCTGTATGCTTGACATGTACTAATATAGTTTTCTTTCCCCTCAGCTGTTTTATAAATGTTATTTATATAACCAGTGTATGTTTTGATATCTTGGTGAGATACAAACATTCTTTTCGGAAATAGCAATACAAAATAGGCCTTTGTTTTCAACTGCTTTTATTTTTTTCTGTCATCTTATATGGATGATTTACTGATTGATTTCTGATAGTTGGGATCTCTCATTCACTGAATCCACTGAGACACTGACCAAGAGGAAGAATGAGACCACCACGATGTATAGAACCACAGGGTAGAGCAGCCATTCTTGAACTTTTTGGGGCCAAGGCTTTTCTCAGGCACCAAGGTCCCCTGTCAATGAAGGATCCAACACAACCCAAACAGATCGATGGCAAATCATTTATTATTGAACACCAAGAAAACCTGAACATTCCGACATACTGGAAAAACTTTGCGCAAGATTGTTATGAAATTAAAGTATGGAACATTAAACCAAGAGAAGTGTGTGTATTCACCTCCCCCCCACCCCCCAAATGAATTTGAATTAATTCACACAGTCAAGCGTCAAGATACCTGTATTGGCATAACAAACCTCCAAATCAGAGAAAACGTGACGAAACCCCAAAAGTTAAATTATAGTGTACAAATCTAAATTTGTCCTTTCTGCACTGACAAACTATGATTGTTTACTCTCAGCATATCCCCAAGTATATCGGCATCTTTAGCAAGTTTGATAAAAATCCCTTTCACAAAACATTGATTTTATTGTAAGGAACTTAGATCTGCATCTTGAATTTAAATCTGTCAAATAATCCTGAATTGCAGCCTGTTGGTCCAGAAGGCTGGACAATCTAATACAGGGGTAGTCAAACTGCGGTCCTCCAGATGTTCATGGACTACAATTCCCATGAGCCCCTGCCAGCAAAAGCTGGCAGGGGCTCATGGGAATTGTAGTCCATGGACATCTGGAGGGCCGCAGTTTAACTACCCCTGGTTTAATACAATATTTGATTGATGTGTCTGGGACTTCACATCAACGGCACAAAAAAGGATGGATTACATTATTTAATTTTATTTCCCTTGACAAAGCTCAAACTATGTAGCAATTAAGTGATGGCCTATATGACAAAAGGTTATTTCATATGGATCAATTGCTAGGGCCCTTCCATAAAGCTTTTGTTCTCCCCTTCTCACATTTTTCAGCCTGTGCCCCCCTTCAGATGTCCTGGGGGCTCCCAGGGGGCCATACGCTCCCCTGTTGAAAATGTCAGGGGTAGAGCACATCCAGTGGTCATGGTCCCATTGGTTCAACACACATTTTGCTTTTATGTGTAAGTTTTTAGCTTCTTCCTTATTCAACTCAAACCCAGGAGATTTTATTTTCATGCCATTTTCCCTATTCCCTTGGCTAAATTTTCCCCACACTTCCAGTTTGGTGTAGTGGTTAGGAGTGCGGACTTCTAATCTGGCATGCCGGGTTCGATTCTGCACTCCTCCACATGCTACCAGCTGGGTGACCTTGGGCTCGCCACGGCACTGATAAAACTGTTCTGACCGGGCAGTGATATCAGGGCTCTCTCAGCCTCACCCACCTCACAGGGTGTCTGTTGTGGGGAGAGGAATGGGAAGGCGACTGTAAGCCGCTTTGAGCCTCCTTCGGGTAGGGAAAAGCGGCATATAAGAACCAACTCTTCTTCTTCTTCTTCTTCTTCTTTCTGACCGTTTTTGGATCATTTGTGTGCAAATGATCATGAGGTATAAATGACACAAGAATGCCCTAAAATGAACAAATGATGTGAGAACAACAGACATGACAACTGAGGAAACAGAAAACACTGAAAAACATACCCCATTTCCTACCCAGATTGGTGTAGTGGTTAGAAGTGCGAACTTCTAATCTGGTTTGATTCTGTGCTTCACTATATGCAACCAGCTGGGTGACCTTGAGCTCACCACAGAACTGATAAAGCTGTTTTGACTGAGCAATAATATCAGGGCTCTCTCAGCCTCATCCACCTCACAGGGTGTCTGTTGTGGGGACAAGAAAAGGAAGGAGAATGTAAGCCACTTGCATCATATAAGAATAAAATCTTCTTCTTCAGTAATATCAGGACTCTCTTTGCCTCCCCTCCCTCACAGGGTGTCTGATGTGGGGAGAGAAAAGGGTAGGTGATTGGAAGCCACTTTGAGACTCCTTTGGGTAGAGAAAAGCGGCATATAAGAACCAACTCCCTCTGAATTTTTATCCTGGACAGAGCCCGCCCTTTCTCCTCCCCCTCAGAGCTTACACTTTTATTTATTCTGCTCTGCAAGAGCAGTTAAAAATGAGCCATGGAGAAGCAGGGTCTTCTTCGCCAGATTGGAGCATGTGTGAAAAAATATTTCAGCCATCCCCACCCCTGTTAAGACATTCAACCCCAAAGTCCCCACATCCTCCCCTCTTAGTATCATGAGGCAGGGACTGCCCTTCAGTTCAGTTAGCACCCTCCACACATGCAGTGATCACGGGGATTGAAATTTATCTGGGTTTAAACAACAACTTGCACATGCCTGATTGTGTGGGAAGGATGACTGTGGGTGCTTTTTTCAAAGGGGCCACCTGCCCTGCAACCTTCTCTAGAGTCACCTCTCACTTGAAAGACACATTGTTAAAAAGGGGGAGGGGGGGGATGCAATTTGTGTTAAGACTTGGTGTCTCTGTGACCCATTCCACATGAGGAATTCAGCCCGGGCCAGCACTCATCCAGTTGCGAAGCTAATGCCCTCTCCAGTCGTATTGGACCCCTCATGGCTGACCCACTGCAAGGGAACGTGGATTCTTCCGCATTCCCTCCCTTGCAGCAGAGGTCATCAGGGCCCATGTTGGGCCAGGGCTGTCTGGCCAAGAAGAGTTGAGCTGGCGTGGCTCCTCCCAACCCGTGCCTAAGTACACTGTCCTGAAAAAAATGCCCCAGGCGGAGCCACCTGGCTGCTTTATCCAGAGGCACAAATCCAGGGCAGGCTGGGTCCAGTGGAAAATGATCCCCCCTACGGAACCAGGAATCAACCGGGAAACCTGCCCTGGCCCAGTATCCGGCAGCAGCCTGGTGTGCTGGCTTAGGTGCAGAAAAAGTATGTGTGCCTCTTCTCGTATGCCATGCTCTTAGGATCTGGATCAGTTTGCACATACGCATGTTCCGTGGCTTCATGGAAGCTGCAGTTTTCCCCTCCTTCCTCTGCCATGTCTATAAACATTGCGGGGAAGGGGATTAAAATTAGTGGAAGGAGTCCCCCACATGCAGCCAGCTGGGTGACCATGGGCTAGTCACAGTCCTACTAGAGTTGTTCTCAAAGGGCAGTTCTATCAGAGCTTTTCTCAGCCTCACCTCCCTCACCGGGTGTCTGCTGTGGGGAGAGGAAGCCTCTCTGAGACTACTTTGGGAAGTGAAAATCAGGACATAAAAACCAGCTCTTCTTCTTCTAGATCAGAGGTAGTCAAACTGCGACCCTCCAGATGTCTGTGGACTACAATTCCCATGAGCCCCTGCCAGCGTAGTCCATAGACACCTGGAAGGCCGCCGTTTGACTACCCCTGTTCTAGATCATGCCTGACATCAGACACCTTCAAAGGTCCTTGCCAATGGGCCTGCCTTGAGCTCCTCCTGAAGATCTCCAAGGGGCTTCTACAAATCCTGAGCCACAATGGAAAGGCCTGGGCTCAGGTCACTGCCAGACTGGGTACCCTAAGTGGTGGGCTAGCCAATAGATGGCTGGCTGGCTGGCTGAGGACAGGGCAGGCAATCAAGTCTGGTACAGCATTTGAGATACCCAACAGCAACACAGTGGTGGTCTGATCAGGGCTTGAATTGCATATGAGCACGGAGTTCACTCCAGGTAATGTTTAATAACAATATTAACGTTCTCAGCATTCCTGGTCTAAGGGAGCGAGCGCAGGCAGAACACTGAAATCCATTCGCCTTGGAGGGCTACATTTAGTTGGGTGGGGCCCACACTTGGCAAGGCAAGGCATGTGTCATGTAAACTCGACAAAGCAAAATGATCTGGGGGCGGCATTCCCATGTCAATGGCACATCAGGCCTCTTCAGACCTTCCACTGTCACTTGCCAGCTGTGAACAATGGGAGGAAGGACTATCGACAGTTCTCCCAGTGTGTGGCTGCCATTTTGTGTGAATAGGGTTTAAGCTGTTCTCCACCTCGGCTTCACTCAGCCAGACAGATGCTTTGTGCTCTCTCGTCTCCCTCACTGCAGACTCCCCACTGCCATTTTCGAACTGCCTCTGCCTAACATGCCATCAACTCTCGTTAGCTGCTTCTAGGGAGAGGCAGGACCTCCCCTGTCTATCATGGCATGTGGTGTCCTATTCCCATAGAAAGGGTCCACGTGGATCAGGAGCATTCTCCTTTCATGGATTCAAAGCGCCAAAAGCAAGACTCTGCAACCAACTCTAGTCTCACTTGTTGCTACACCACTTTGACTCAGCTATGGATTCGATGCCCTAAATGGGAAGTCCGCCAAGTTTAGTTTAAATCCAAATTCCTTGACTAAACTATTCTGCGTTTTGCTGACAGTTCCTTTGGTTCTGAGCGAGGCCTGCAAGACAGTCCTTTCCTGCCTCCCGGGAAACAGCCTCCATCCCCGAGCGCTTTCTTTAGTAACACATCCTTGAGATGAGACACAATCTCCTGCATCATCGTAACGCCGGTTGCTCCGCTTCCTGTCATTTTCCGCAGATAAGGATATGTTTGTTTTTGCTAAATCTACAGTATTAATGACTGTGATACTAATTATGTTTTGAGAGATGTTTGTCTGCAGGGAAATGCACTTCTTTTTTTAATGCTGTAATAATCTGTGGCGCTGTCAGCTATTTCCTGTACATGGGGGGGAAGGGGCTTAAGAATCTATAAATACAGCTTCAGACATTACTGAAATAAAGGCTATATCTGTGAAACAAAGGACTAATAAGTAGAAATTGCTGATGGGTGAGTAAGAACTGAAGATGTCCGCCTCAGTTACGGGCAAAATGTCGGGGACTAAAAGTACCGGACCGTGGCTCGGAAAACCCACAACAAACAGTTGACTCTGGCTTTGAAATTCTGGCTTGGATAATTCAGTAAGAATGGTATATTTTGCTAGGACAAGTGTGGGGAGTCCAGCTAGGTTTTTGGACCTCAGGTGGGGCCTGGAGAGCCAGCTTGGGGTTGATGTAGTGGTTAAGAGTGGCAGACTCGAGTCTAGAGAAGGACGTTTGACTCCTTACTCTTCCTCCACACACCATCAGCTGGGTGCCCTTGGGTGACTCCCTGAGAGTTCTCTCACTCACCTACCTAATAGGGTGCCTGTTGTGGAGAGAGGTAGGGTAGCCACTTTGAGATTCCTTTGGGGAATAAAATGTGGGGTACAAAAAAACAGCTCTACTTCTCTTCTAGGGATTACAACTGGTATTCAGTGGATGGAGATTCCTTCTCCTGGAGACATCAACTGCTTTGGAGAGTAGACTTGATGACAGTATCCTCTGGGGAGTTCCCTGCCTTTTCCAAACTCTATCCTCTCCAGGCTCCACCCCCAAAAGGAATTGAACCCGGCACACTAGATTAGAAGTCTGCATTCCTACCCACTACACCAAACTGGTTCTGAAGGGATGGCCCTGATTAGTACTTGGATGGGAACAACCAAAGAAGTCCCAGGTTGCTACGCAGAGGAAGGCAAGGGGTATGTGTGTACAGTAGAATTTATTGTTGTAGCCTTAACATAGGCCTTAACATCCCAGAATAACCCTCAACATAGTGTGCCACAAGAGAAGGGTTAAAACATTTTTACACAAGAGGATCAAACTTTAAAAGATGGCAAGAAATAAATGCAACAATGGCAACCTACCCCAATCACCCCTTGCCTTGAAAACCCTCTGGGGGGGTGGGTGGCTGTCAATCAGTGGCAGCTTGGGCAATGCTTTCCCCCGTCTTGCCTGGGATTGGACGGTCATTCATTACATTTCACCAGATGCCCACAGACAAGAGCATTGATGTACCATACAAATGGTCCGTTCTGATTTATTGCTAATGTAAAATGGGCATCTTCAGTCCCCAAATGATATGTAATCTGGTGTAAATCAAGTCAACCAGTCGATGCTACAAATCCAGCCCTCACAAAGACACCCACTAAGAAACTCGACAAGGACCTTGCATTACCGGGGAAGTAAAGTGGGTGGTTCCCTTGTTCTTGAGAAGATAAGATTAAGGCCACCCGTGTCTCAGGTGATCTCAGCAAGCTGATTATACCCAAGTTCACTCTGAAATCTCTCTTCGGCGTGAAACAAATGGGACTTTCCAAGGTTAGGCTTGGGCTGGGTCTTGCTTTCATTGTTCCATACCCCCAACTGTCCCTTCAGAAGCATGATTAAATCCTAGAGAGTCTCTTCAGGAGAGTGTGATGTTATTCTTTTTAAAGCAAAATTCATCTTGTGCAGTTCTTCCAATCTCTCATTTTCTCCCTGTCTCACACTTTTCATAATGAACTTTGTTTCTCTTTAGATGCTACAGACATAATGGGAAGAGCTAAAAATGGGGCACTTGACCTCATAAAACAGAAAGGAAGACAATGCAGGTGATAAGTAATAGATTTGTTTTACCAAGTTCCCACGTGTTTTGTCTGGGGGGAATCCATAAAAACATAATTTTATGACCATTTCTATATGGAGGGGCAAAACGCAAGTGGCTTCCTGTTTGCAAACGTGGGGTGATAAATCTTGGGTTTGTAGCCCTCCTAATGGGGAGACCCCTCCTGGGTTTTCCCTCTGCCCCATTGCGCCTTTTTGCCTTCTGACGAGGCTGCAAGGGAAAACAAGCTGCACTTCTCCCTCCACTCCTTGGCTCGTCAATCACAGCAAGCCACCAATCACAGCACGGCAGTTCTCTCGTGGACTGAAACTCCCCCCCCCCCCTCCCAGGCTATGATTTTTTTTTAAAGGCACTTCCGCATTGCTATGCAGTAGTGCCACCACACAGTTGCATTTTTAATAAAAATCAACACTGCTGTATTGCTGTGGAGAAAGGTCAGAATGATACAGCACTCCCTCCTGCCTTTTGAAATTATTGTTCATTTGCAGTTTATTTCTGTCTGGGTTTCTGAGATGATGAACATGGTTCCTGGAGCCCAAAAAGACATTTTGTGCTAATGCTTGGCTTTAAAACAAGGTGCTCAGACTCCCTGTTTGGGAGAAGGCAGCCCGATAGCCCCCCCCCCTTCTTTCCAAGCTCATTCCCCACTTCCAGAAAACAGTTTGTGTTTTGCCTGCATGATCCCAAAAAGAAGATTTAATTTCACCTTTGACAGGGTAGGTTTGTGTCCCTGCTGCGACATGGACCGCACCATTTTAAAAAAAGAAAAATTACTCAGAGCAGGAAACAGAGAGGGGTGGGGGGCATGCGAGGGGGGAACAAAGCTGCTCAACAATGGGACACGTGATTTAGGGTGGTAGATCCAGTTTTGGGGATTCCCGAAATCACAAGTTAAAAAGGGCCGAATCGCAACCCGGTTACCGCCTTGGGATTTAGGCAACATCATGTGGAGGGGGCTCTAAATGCTGGCACCATTCAAAGGCTGTCCAGAAACATATTCCTCGTCCCAAATTGGTCTATATTTTTATACACATTACTGAAAGATTCCATAGCAAAATCATTAGAAAATCATAGTACAAGTATTACAAAATTGTTATAAACAAGATTAAAAAGACAGGATCAGATCTGATTACAAAAATAGATACATTTTTGCCTATGTAGACCAGAGGTTCCCAGCCAGGGGCACGTAGACCCTTGGCGGTCCGTGGGAGCCCGGGAGGGCCATGGCATCGGGGAGAATCCAGGCTGTCTTCTCAGCTCCTGCACGATTTCTGGCCTGTGTGAGAGAGCAGGGAGGGGGGGAGGCATGGGGAGAGAGCAAAAGGACTATGGATGTGGGTGGTCACTTCTGGGGGGTGGGACGGAGGCGGGGCATCTGTCATCACTCCTGGGGCTCCTCAAAGTCTCAAAAATCATTTCAGGGTCTCCTCCATGGTCAAAAGGTTGAAGAAAGCTGCTGTAGACCACCCTGTTCGGGTCAGTATTTTACTTCATATCATATATATTTATATTTATATGGTTATTTTGTTTCCAACATATAGTTTAAGTATTTTACATGGTAAATTGACAAATGTGTATTTTTAAATCTATTTTGATCATGTCTTTTTAATATGCTTTTTAATAATTTTGTGATTTTACTCTGGTGTCTTCCGAGTATGTGCATTCAATATAAACTTGTGTTTTTATAGATTCTCCCTGACGAAGCCTGCATGGCGAAATGAAGAAGGGCTTTGTAAAATAAATCTCTTTCTTATCACCTGGCATTTTGTGATCTATTGCTGTGGGCAGCCCCTTTCATTTTCTGCCCTTGACCTAAGGACAACCTGGGTCTCCCTTCATTCTTAGTCTGACTTCATAATGGAACTAACTTCCCAAAATAGATGGAATGTATATTAAATCTAAAGGGGTCACCAACCTTTTGAGAACGGGAGCATTTTCTGAGTAATGGGGGGAATCTTGAGCTATCCCTTCCTCGGTCTGTTTTCAAGTTTTGTTCTTTGCTAGAAACAGGACATGGACTTCGAAGAACATTACGAATGAACCATCAACTAAGCAGCACCAAGGGGGGAAAATCTTATCAAATAAGAGTGTTTTAATTTATTACTTTTTTAAAAGATAATTTCCTACAACAGACAGTTTCTTGCACTATCCCGGATCTTCTAAGGCAGGGGTAGTCAACCTGTGGCCCTCCAGATGTCCATGGACTACAATCCCCATGAGCCCCTGCCAGCAAATGCTGGCAGGGGCTCATGGGGATTGTAGTCCATGGACATCTGGAGGACCACAGGTTGACTACCCTTGTTCTAAGGGATGTCCAAGCTACTCTGCAGCAGCCGGAGTGTTACTGGAAGTTTCGAGCACTTCGGGCAGAAGTCATGTACCTGATGGAGTGACCACCGGGGGGGGGGGAGTCCCTGGAAGCTGGCCCAGACAGGAAAGACCCCCCCCATCAGGTGCTCATGCGTTGATTGGATAAACATTTATCTAACTTTGTATAGAGCGGTTAATTAGATAATGACCTAATTTGGGTATGTTATTCAGACTGTATACAAACCTGCCCCCAGTGTGTCTCTGGGTGGACACTGGATTTTAGACATGACACAGTCCCACCCCCTGTAATGCTGCGGCTCTTAAAAATATTATTTTGAAAGAATTCTCTGGCACTGTGGCTAATTTGGATCTCTCCCCCCAATGAGTTAAAACGAACCGGAACTTTTAATGATGGATGCCCTTCTTGGCCTTTGCTGGTTTGTGTTTAGATCATGGTCACTGGATTTCAACTAGAGGTCAAGAGGTCAAGCCTCTGAAAGGGGGTGGTGGTGGTAAAGGGCCATCAAGTCACAGCCAGTGTAGGGGGGCTCCTTAAGGGGCTTCAAGGCAAGAGATATCCACAGGTGGTTTGCTGCTGCCTGGCTCTGCATGGGCAACCCTGCATCCAAGTACTAACCAGGGCTGACCCTGCTTAGCTTCTCAGATCTGGTGAGAAAAGTGTTGGGCTTGGTCTGGAGTCTCTCCAGAGAAATAGAGCTGCAGATTCACAGAGCATTTTGGAAGCATGCAGTATTAGTTACCTTCGTGCGGTGGCTTCTCATCTGGTGAGCCGGGTTAGATTCCCCATGCCTCCTCAGGCTCTGCAACCACATCTCCAGGAACACGACTGGAGAGGCACCGTGTTTCCCGTTTTACATACAATTTACAGTAACTGAGATAGCAAAAAGCCCCTGGAGCCAAAGACAGAATTTGGGACTGGAGGCCCCCACCATGAATGTTTTAGTAAGCTGTGAAAGCTTCATGTTCAGTAGGGAATGTTTATTAGAGCATTAACACATGCCAGTGGGCATTTCGCTGTGAAAAATGTTGCAGTAATGCTCCAAAATGACTGTGGGGACTTTCCTCTTTCAGAGAAGAGCATCCAAGATGGCTACCTGGCTTGCAGGGGGGGGGGGGTTAATAACTATTTTGGGCTGTAATTTTTCCTCGGCTTAAAATAGAGCTTTCCCTGCCAGAGGAAGACAAACAACGGCCCAATGAAAGGCAGAGAGATATTACTGTAGATGGAAGGAGGTGCAAGTTTTATTCCTTCTTGATAAAGTGGCCACACCAACCTATCCTTTGGAAATGCATCAGCACAACTACCCACCAGCAACACTGTCAAAGAGAAGGTCAGTTTTTGCATCATCTGGACATATACAGACGACACTTGACAGGGATTGGATTCCCACATTTCCCAAAAGATTTTGAATTTTTCTGCAAGCCTGGCGTGGGGGGCAAATTTTTGGAATTATCTGGGTTTTTTTTCTGTATGTCTCTGATGCTCAGGTCTAGATATCTGCAGATGGGCTCCACATGACTATTAGATATGTAGAGGCATTCCCGAGGAAGCTAGCATGCTCTTCTGTGGCTATAAATGTGTCCTACAAAACCATGTTCCATAGAGAAAGAAACTCTGATGCTTACTGAATCAGGAGTAACTGTTGGGCATCGATTCCCCCTCGCCCATAAGATTAGGATTTGTAAAAAGATAACACGGAGCCTGTGTCCACCCAACACCTTCTTGTTGACCCTTCCTTCCTTCCTTCCTTCCTTCCTTCCTTCCTTCCTTCCTTCCTTCCTTCCTTCCTTCCTTCCTTCCTTCCTTCCTTCCTTCCTTCCTTCCTTCCTTCCTTCCTTCCTTCCTTCCAGAGGGCAAAGAGGTCTTAGAAACCACTGCAGGAGAGTTGATTTAGTCAACAGTAGTTCCTTCGGTCCTGGAGACTGCATTTTCTTTGAAAGAGTCTCAGAGGCAAACCCCTTGAATTCTATCTAAGACAAAGAAAAAATGAATGTAAAAATATATTTAAAAATCCCTGGTGAAACAAATCAGTAGCCCATCAAGCATTCATTTACTTACCGTATATACTCGGATATAAGCCGAGGCACCTAATTTTACACAAAATCTGGGCAAACTTATTGACTCGCATAGAAGCCGAGGGTGGAAAATGCAGCAGTTACTGGTAGATTTACATTAATAGAGTCACGAGTAGGCTAAATGTTTCTGAATACTTATTTCAAAGAAAAAACAGTGAGCTAGCTCTGTCAGTGCAAAAGAGGGCCAGCAAACCAGAGCAGAACAACAGTACCCAAAGCAGGCAACCTCCTACAAAAAGTGCAACAGCTACCAAACTGGGAGAATGGACTACTCTAACTGCAGTTCTCTCTCCCCCCCCCCCAGAACAAAACACTGAAAGAAAGAGCTGTAAAACTCAACACTGAAAGAAAGAACTGTAAAAACCAACTTTTAAAAGAAACACAACCCCAAGAAGAAAAGGCAAACAATGCAGCCCCTCAGAAAGAAGAAGAAGAAATAAACCTTAGGAGAAACAGGGAATCCCAAAGCACCCCCAAAACCCGCCCCACCCACAGAAATCAAAAGAATCGTTTGGAAGGAGAGAAGGCAAAAGGGGAAAAAGACCAAACTGCTGCTGTCCTGCAAACAGCCAGAGCAAGGAGGCTTCAGCTTGCAGGAGGCTGGCAGAAGCAATGCAACGGTTGGCTGGCTGGAGCAGGCTGTTATTGCGATTACCGTATATACCCACGTATAAGCCGAGGTGGACTGTTTCAATGTGGACACTGCGCTAAAAAACTCAGCTTATACACGAGTATGTACGGTATGTGCCATGGAGCCTGGAGATCCAAGGATCGTCCGGCAGCCAGACAAAGGTTGTTGAGAGGTGGCTTGCCAGTTCTTGCCTCTGTGTCATGACCCCTGGTGTTCCTTGGAGGAAGGACCACCCAAATCCCGGGAGGTCTCCCATCCAAAGATTAGCCAGGGTCAGCCCTGCTTAGCTTCCAAGATCTGACAGGATCAAGCTTGCCTGGGCTATCCAGGTCAGAGCATCATGTTTATGGTCCAGCATCCCATCTCACAGTGGCCAGCCAGTGATTCTGGAGACCTGGCCAGAGGGCAAAGAGGTCTTTCCTGGATGTTCCTTCCAGGCACCGGTATTCAGAACTTAGTCACTGCAGCCATGAACAATCGGAGTGGGTTGCAGCTAAACCACCCAGCCGTAATCCAAGTTGCCACGTTTTTTCTGGAGCTGACAACCATTTTACCTACAGCTGGAGGGGTGTGGTGGTTACAGGTGGGAAATCATGGACATTTGCTGTGTGGTTTAGATGTAGCCCGATACAGCTTTTCAAGGCCAGGATATGTAACATGAAAAAAATAAAATATATGGACATTAGCAAGGTACAGACTTTAAATCTGGAGACTATTGGAGGAAGCATTTATGCATAGCAAACGTATGGAGAGACATTATTTTGGGGGAACTGAGCTTTCTAACAGGAGTGACTTTGGATGACATGGGAATGCCCTTGAGTTCCCAGCACAGCAAAGAAGAAGGCTCCTCCAGGGTTCAGACAACATCTGCTGATGCTAGTACGAGGCGGGAGCTTGACTGTTCTCAAATAATCCTGGCTTAGTCGCACCAATAGTGCGGTAGGCAGCAATTAGACCACACGTTGCTGATGAGCAGCTTGCAACCGAACATCTGGAATTCTGATGCCTTGCATTCAAATGAGGATGAAAGATCAGCTACAAGATTAATGTTGTCAAATATCATATGGTGCCACAACATACCTTTGTAAACTGGAGCAGGGATTCTTAAAGTGCCTGCCGAGGCAGATTTACATGCCATGAGAGAATTGCTCGTGGGCCACAAGAAGCAGAACAATTAAAAGCTACTGTGAGTCCAAAATACGGATCCTGAGCTAGGGCTGCTCACAGCATCTCTCCATGATTTATTGCTTTGCTCTCTCCCCATTACAAGGTCCTAGAGACACCCACCCAAGGGTTCCTGAAGAACTTAATGGTGAATGTTTCAGAAAACAGCCATGCTGGTAAACATGATTTGAGCCCAGTAGTACTTTAGGGACCAACAAGATATTTGGAGTTTAAGACTATCACCTGAGATTTTGAGGGTATAAGCTATATCCTTCCCATCTTCTGACTGGGATATAAGGACTCGGGGATCTCCATCACAACTTGAATTTTACAAACGGAGCGCTGACTTCCAAAAACGTATACTCCTAATGATTGTAGGTCTCTAAGGTGCTGCTAGACATAGAATCATAGAATCACAGAGTTGGAAGGGGCCATAGAGGCCATCTAGTCCCACCCCCTGCTCAACGCAGGATCAGCCCTAAGCATCCTAAAGCATCCAAGAAAAGTGTGTATCCAACCTTTGCTTGAAGACTGCCAGTGAGGGGGAGCTCACCACCTCCTTAGGCAGCCTATTCCACTGCTGAACTACTCTGACTGTGAAATATTTTTCCCCTGATATCTAGCCTATATCGTTGTACTTGAAGTTTAAACCCATTACTGCGTGTCCTTTCCTCTGCAGCCAGCAGAAACAGCATCCTGCCCTCCTCCAAGAGACAACCTTTCAAATACTTAAAGAGGGCTATCATGTCCCCTCTCAACCTCCTTTTCTCCAGGCTGAACATTCCCAAGTCCCTCAACCTATCTTCATAGGGCTTGGTCCCTTGGCCCCAGATCATCCTCGTCGCTCTCCTCTGTACCCTTTCAATTTTATCAACGTCCTTCTCGAAGTGAGGCCTCCAGAACTGCACACAGTACTCCAGGTGTGGTCTGACTAGTGCCGTATACAATGGGACTATGACATCTTGTGATTTTGATGTGAGTCCAGCTGTTTAAATGTGAATAGATGCATCCTAACAATTCTTTAAGGGTAGCACTCTGCTCCAGCTGCAGGGAAGCTATGAACCAAGCACGTGAAAGTTTGGGAAACCAGTACCTAGTAGGTATATCAGCTTCATTAAACCTTGTAGGTCTCACTTACATCGTTCCACTGCAAGCTTTTATTTCTCTGGTAGCTTCATTTTAATCTGAACTTATTATTTTACTAGAAAATAAGCCCGCTGCAATCCAAATACAGCGGGCTCTAGGGAGGCTGTGGAGGTAGAGGTGCCAGCGGGGACAGAGCACGTACCCGAGGCCAGGTGTTGGCCATCTGGGGAGGCGGCAGCGAGTAATCCTGGCCTGGCCCCCGGCCCGTGGCTTACCGGAGTGCCTGTGCAAGGCAGGAAGCGGAGGCAGCCGGGCTGGAGGGCAGGAGAGAGCTGGTTGCTGGAGTCTGGAGCCGCTCAGGGCGGCTCCCTGGACGCGGCTGGGGCAGCTTCGGCCGTCGGGTGGGCAGGGTGGGCGGAGGCGGCGCTCCAGCGCGATGTTGAGGCTTCCGCTTGCTGCTCCGTGGGACAGCGGGCGAGTGGAGCGTTGTGCGAGCGGCACGGGTCCTCTTGCGCGGCTTCAGCAGCCTCCGGTGTCAGGTGGGCGGGGTGGCAGGTGGCGCCGCTCCCCCACGGCGCCGCTCCCCCACGGCAAGCCCGGCTCCGTGTGACAGCGGGGAAGCAGAGCATTGTGCGGGCGGCGCGGCGCCTCGTGCGCTGTTTCCGGAGGCTTGGGCGTCAGGTGGGCGGGTTGGCCGGTGGCGCCACTCCCCCACGGTGCTCAGGCTGGAGGTCCCGGCTCCATGCAGGCGGGGCGGGCGGCAGCTGCAGCGAGGCGGGGGCATCTTGTGGCGGCGCAGGCTGCTCCCCGCTGCGTGGGCCCGTTGTCGGTGGCGGCATCTGGGCCCTCCTGATCTCGCGGGCAGGCAGCAACCTGCCCTATGGACGGTGAGCCAGGTAATGGCGTTTTTCGGCCGTTTTTTTTGTTTTTTTTAATGTCGGTGGCTACTCGGAGTTTTCTGTTGCGGCCATGAGAGCTGGGAGCTGCGCTGCGCACGGCTGCCGGAGGCTCCCTTGCGGGCAGCCTGACACATCGGAGGCGCTTTGTACCTCCACGCGTCAGGCTGGCGGCAAAGAAGCAACTGCGAGCCGCGCGCAGCGCGGCTCACAGTTGCTCGGGGCTGGGAATCGGAGGGACCAATCGGAAGGCGCTTCGCGCCTGCCGATTGGTCCCTCCAATTGTCTGTCCGGAGGAAGGGTCCAATCCGGACCCTTCCTCATGCCGGACACATCCCACCTCAGAACGCCTTACCATTTTATTTAGTCCGTGGCGCCCGTGGCGCCACGGGCGGTATTAAGATATTGTATATTTTGTGTTTATTTTATGCAGTCAGTGCTTTACATTGTTCCATCCTATGGCCATACAAAATCAATTCAACTCACTCAACTCCTAACAAAAGATGCTGCTTGTGGCCAAAGTTGGCTTCTTTACTGAAGGTCTAGGACAGGGGTAGTCAAACTGCAGCCCTCCAGATGCCCATGGACTACAATTCCCAGGAGCCCCTGCCAGCGAATGTTGGTAGGGGGCTTCTGGGAATTGTAGTCCATGGACATCTGGAGGGCCGCAGTTTGACTACCCCTGGTCTAGGAAATGGCAGATATGACACTTGGGAGTTAAGACAGAACCTAGAAAGTCCTGAGTCAGTTAGTCTAACCTCTGGTCTGGGTATTGTTGAAAATGTTTACTAAAGATGCATATATTAATCGTAGAGAGGAAAAATCCTACCATGGGGCAATGGTTCTTGCCAAGTTCCTGAGAGCCAGTGTGGTGTAGTGGTTAAGGAGCAGAGGACTCTAATTTGGAGAACTGGGTTTGATTCCCCATTCCTCCACATGCAGCCAGCTGAGTGGCTTTAGGCTAGCCACAATTCCCTTACAACTGTTGTTGTTGTTGTTGTTATATTAGCATATAAATCAGAAATACTAAAAAATTTAAAATCTTAGAAATCATAGAATTAAAATTACAACATCCCAACATCTCAGGATCACCAGTAGCTTCTGCTATAGACTATCAAGGGACTTTGTCCATGGGGGGTGTCCAGGGGAGGCCCATATGATGTTGTTAAAATTACCAGCCCCAACCAAATGCTTAGTGGAAGAGTTCCGTCTTGCAGGCCCTGCAGACCCTGGGACAGTTCCATCAGGGCCCTGATCTTCTCCGAGAGCTCATTCCACCAAGTGGGGGCCTGATTGAGAACAGACATACTTCCTTGGGGCCAGTGACTACTAGCTAGTTGGAACTAGCAGAGTGCAAGACTATTTGGGGGACATAAGCAAAGAGGTGATCCCTTAGGTACCCTGGGCCTGGACCATGGATCACCTTAAAGCCCCACCTTTAGTCTCAGGGTGTCTACTGTGGGGAGAAGGGAAAAATGTTTGTAAGCCACTTTAGGACTCCTTTAGGTAGTGAAAAGTGGGGTATAAAAACCAGCTCTTCTTGTCTTCTTTTAAGTCAAGTCCTGCTCTATCAACCTTTCAGACAGTAACAAGCACGTGTAACAGAACTATCTAGTAGAAGTTGTACATTTGAATTCCAGACAAGCTCACAGAAAGTCTGCAAAAAACACTGTTTCCTTTTTTGGTTCTGCATGAGGCAGTGGTATTGCCATGGAAAACCCATTGGAGTATTTTTCATTATGCATTCCATGCACCTCACATGGTATTTTCTGCGTCGTCTCCTCGCAGTATTGTAAATTTGCTTTGCTACAATTTCTTCTTGTAAGTGGCTTCCAGGAACGCTTTTTACGGCATACATAAATGTTAATATGTTTTCTGTCTCCTCCCCTGAGCTGCCTCACACCAATGGCTGAACAGAAAGCCCATGAACTACGATTCCCATGAGGCTCTGCTCATAGCATGTGATAGACAGGTGACATTGCTGCTGACAGCCTACCAATGAGCTCTGAGAACAAGGGATGACGTACTCTCCCACTTGAGGAAAGCTTGCCCAAATGCAGAATCCCTTACCTCCATCAACTATGGTAGGCAAAAAAAAAAAAAAAAAATGTCCATTTTAGAATTTAGGCGATTTAACAGTATCAGTAATCTGATGGCAATTAAAATGATTTTTTAATAGATCCTTTTCCTTTTTTCAACCATCCGGTCTCAGTGTGTTCATTGGCTCTCTGCAGTCGGCAGGACTCACGGAGGTTTGAACAGGAAACCCCTAAACCTTTCCTTACAACAGTTCTATAAAAATGAGAAAAAGGCAAATCCTGTTTTTCAGAATTAGGACAGAGAGTGAAAATACAATGTCTGTTGTGCAGTCATATTTGGATTACTACCAGAACATTAAAGAGCCTCTTGTGGCGCAGAGTGGTAAGGCAGCAGTCATGCAGTCTGAAAGCTCTGCCCATGAGGCTGGGAGTTCGATCCCAGCAGCCGGCTCAAGGTTGACTCAGCCTTCCATCCTTCCGAGGTCGGTAAAATGAGTACCCAGCTTGCTTGCTGGGGGGTAAACGGTAATGACTGGGGAAGGCACTGGCAAACCACCCCGTATTGAGTCTGCCATGAAAACGCTAGAGGGCGTCACCCCAAGGGTCGGACATGACTCGGTGCTTGCACAGGGGATACCTTTACCTTTACCTTACCAGAACATTCCAAAAGCAACAAACACGAAGATGCAACTAAAATGAAAGTGAAGGTGTTAGGGGTCCCTTGAAAGTGAAAGTGGAGTCTATGGGCACCTGGCATCTTCCCTGCCCCCTGCCAAGTGTTTTGGGAAAGTTGGCAGGACCACATGGGGGGTTTGTCCAGCAAGGCTTCTTACTGACCAACGGAGATTTGATTGGCTGTGCAGAACAAGGATCTTTACTATGTGATGGAAAGTAAGCCATGGCAGCCATTTTGTAGCTTGCTCCACTTCCTTCGGTTGCCATTTTGTGTCACAATTCTGAAGGTACCTGCAGACTCAAGAAAGTTGGGGACCACAGGACTAAGAAATTCAGAGCACTTTCATTTCCAGGGCAGACAACTCAGGAGGAACATGACAGAGGTTTCTAAAATTGTGTATGGTGTAGAGAAAGGGGGTAGAGAGAATTTGTTCTCCCTCTCCCTTCAACCTAGAACCACAAATGCCCATTGAAGGTGATGGACAGTAGATCATTAGGTCATTAATGTCTGGCATTCACCACCATTAAAGGTAAAGGTATCCCCTGTGCAAGCACTGAGTCATGTCTGGCCCTTGGGGTGACGTCCTCCAGCGTTTTCATGGCAGACTCAATACGGGGTGGTTTGCCAGTGCCTTCCCCAGTCATTACCGTTTACCCCCAAGCAGCAAGCTGGGTACTCATTTTACCGACCTCGGAAGGATGGAAGGCTGAGTCAACCTTGAGCCGGCTGCTGGGATTGAACTCCCAGCCACATGGGCAGAGCTTCAGACTTTCACCTGAAAGCAGTTTTAATACATTCCAAACAATCTATGGTGCCTGCATCATAATTAGGAGCTCCCTAAAGTCCACATTTCCTGGGGAGACGATGTTGGTTTGCCAAGCCCAGTTTATTACTGGTGCTTCTGGGGGCCGTTGGATCTGATCAAAACTTTCCTTCTTCCTGTGAGAAGAATGCCATGCGGAACTGTAGGCAATGCTTTGTTACAATCAAAACTTCCTCTGCCCAGCGCAGGTCCTTGAACCACTAAATATGTTATCTGATCAAGACCCGAAATTAAGTTAGTTCAGCATGATTTGGTTTTGATGAACTCTTTTTGCTGGCCGATACACTTCAAGGTAGTTCCCAATACCTACTTTATTAATTTCCCCCCCTGCTTATACCACTCAAGCACTGAAGTGAAACTTAGCCATTTTTTTGTCAAAAATCTGAAAGGAAAATCTCTGTGTTGCATTAATGCAAGCAATACAACTTAAAAAAATATGACAACTTCCGAGCGAATTATCAGTTTATCTGCAGCACGTGCTAAAGGCAAATTCCATGATTGTAAAAACCTGACTGGCACCGTTTCTCTGTCATTTGAGGCTCCTGAAATTATGCACGGCATTACAAAGTGAATGATATGGTTTTGAGCATAGATATTAACATGGATTTGGGAGGAGGGCATCATGGCCTAGCCCAATCTCATCGGATCTCAGAAGGCCTCCAAGGAAGACTCTGCAGACAAAAGCTACAGCAAACTCCCTCTGCTTCTCACTTGCCTTGAAAGCCCCTTCCTGAGGTTGCTGTAAGCAGGGTCACTTCTTGGAAGGGAGGCCACCAAGGAAGGCTCTGCAGAGGAAGGCCATGGCCAACCTCCTCTGCTCCTCACTTGCTTTGAAAGCCCCTTCCTGAGGTTGCTGTAAGCAGGGTCACTTCTTGGAAGGGAGGCCACCAAGGAAGGCTCTGCAGAGGAAGGCCATGGCCAACCTCCTCTGCTCCTCACTTGCCTTGAAAGCCCCTTTGCTGGGTCAATGGGTCATTTGACAGCACTCTGCACAAGGTCGACCCCGGTTCTTACTTGGATGGGAGACCACCAGGGCAGTGCAGGGCTGCTATGCGGGTGCCGGCATCAGCAAAGGGCCCCTCTTCATCTCTTGCTTTGAGGACTGAACAAGGTTGCCCTGAATCAGCTGTCACTTGACGGCACCTTCCACCACACATACACTACCTTGGAGGATGTGCAGAGACCTTTTCCTTCCATACTTGGGCGAAACATCTCTTCGACCCAGGAGGTCTGCAGAGTTGCTCCGTACCTCCCCCGCAGAATGAAGCTCCAGGACCATTCCATGTCTATTTAATTCAGTCATTTCAATTTAGAAGAAGAAGAATTTGGGTTTTTTGTACCTTGCTTTTCACTCCCCTAAAGAGTCTCAAAGCAGCTTACAATTGCCTTCCTTTCCTTTCCCTACTACAGACACCCAATGAGGTAGGTGGGGCTGGAGAGCTCTGGGAGAACTGTGACTAGCCCACGGTCATCGAGCTAGCTGCGGGTGGAGTGAAAGCGGGGAATCAAACCCGGCTCACCAAATTAGAGGTTGCCACTCTTAACCACTACGCCAGTTGTAGAAACCAACTGATGATTCCAGAACTAGAAGATGACAGCTCTTGGGCAGTAGAAACATTTACGGCATGGAGGTAAATAACATCACCTGGTCATGATGTTTCAGTAATGATGTTTCAGTCAGTCTCTGTTGGAAGAGGCAGATTTTTTCCCCCTTTTTTCTGCTCTCCAGGTGGTTGGGAACCCTGTTTGGGATGTGTAAGTGCTTTTGACGGCCAAGTTTTCAAAATGTTTTGCATGAAAATCTATGTGTAAGGATCTTCAGCATTAGATCATAATTCCTGCATATGCTGTCGACATATGCCGTATCTTTTAAAGTATATGTTTATGGTTTAAATGTGAATAATCTCAGCAACAATTAATATGCTGTAATGTATTTGTCGAGAATACATTCTTCAAGAGCTTTCAGTGTTACAAAGTTTTACTTGAGATCCAAATGTGTGCTCAGCATACAGGGCTGCAATTTGCAACTCTTTCCCTTTGAAATACTGGCTAAGTTTACAATTTATTTTGTAGGAAAACACTGTTGTTCTATATGCTACCTAACTTAGATAAGAGTCAGCAAATTTGTTGTGGTGGTATTATGCAGTTATCTTCTCCAAGAGAACAGATCTCCGGGGGCCACCTGTAATTTTGGGAGATCTCCAAGCCCCACCTCGAGATGGCAACTCTAGGGCTTGTAGACATACAGCAACAGCCTCTCAACATGGAGGTGTCATTTAGTTGTTGATGGACCTCCCATCTATGAACTTGTCTTTCCACCTTTTACGACCCTCTCAGCTGCCATTAGTGGTGGTGAATGCCAGGCGTTAATGGCCTAATGATTACAGAGCCCCTTTACCTTTTATCTGGTTTTGGGAAGCTGGGCCGGGAACAAAAGTCGGGAGGGCAAGGCATAAAGATTTCAGAACAATGAATAGTGAATGCACAGCTACGTTGGTTTCTTAATCTGAAGTCTGGACAGGCCATTTTGCTCCAAATATTGTCATTTCAGGAACACCACTCATTGCCTGCAGAAATTCACACCAGCTGGGGCCTGGATCTTCTTGGATAATGCGCAGCTCCTTTCTATGCAGCAGCCATCTTTGTCTCCAGATCACCAAGGCCGAAGGGATGCCGAGGTGCCCACCCAGTGTTTTTAGAAAGTGGGTGCAGCTGGGTGAGACTTGTGACCAGCTGGGCTTCTAAGGGGCCACTGGAGATTTGATTGGCCGTCCAGATTTTTACAAGCGTTGCTTTGGCAGCAGCTTCCGCCACCCGACAAGGGCCTCTGCTGGGCGACCAAAGGGAAACCACAGCAGCATTTTTGTCGCTGGCTCCACTTCCCATGGCAGCCATTTTGTGGCTGTGCCCACCACACTGTGTCAGAATTCGAACAATGCCCACAGGCTCGAAAGGGTTGGGGACCCCTGGCTTACACTGACTGGCAGGAGCGTTCCAGGACCTCCTTCTAAGCTCCTTAACTGGAGATACTAGAAGGGGTGGCCAAACTGGCTCTCCGGATGTTCATGGACTACAATTCCCATGAGCCCCATCAATTGGCCATGCTGGTAGGAAATCATTGTAGTTGTAGTCCATGAACATCTGGAGAGCCCCACTTTGGCCACCCCTGTCTAGAGCACGGAATCTTCTGCAGGCAAGTTTGGAGAGCCGGTTTGGTGTAGTGGTTAGGAGTGCGGACTTCTAATCTGGTATGCCAGGTTCGATTCTGCACTCCCCCACATGCAGCCAGCTGGGTGACCTTGGGCTCCCCACAGCACTGAGAAAGCTGTTCTGACCGGGCAGTGATATCAGGGCTCTCTCAGCCTCACCCACCCCACAGGATGTCTGTTGTGGGGAGAGGAATGGGAAGGCCACTTTGAGATTCCTTCAAATAGAGAAAAGCGGCATATAAGAACCAACTCTTCATCTTCTTCAAGTTATATGCTCTTGATCTGGGCTACAGAACCTTCCCTCTTCCTGAATTTGGGTACTTATTTGGAGCGTGTATGCACCCCCATCTTCTCCCCCATATATTGATGGGAGTTAGAATTGCTTTGGGTTGCTTAGTTGTGCCCTGCATTTAAACAGCGTGCATACCCACAGGGTCTAGACTGGATCTCTGAACCATTTCCAATATGGAGGTCATCTTGCAATCAGGGCTGAATCTGCCACCTTCTCTAGCTCTGGGGGCTGGAAAGCAGCCCCCCTCTCCGTCTCCCCACAGGACACACCTTTACCTCAGAGTAGCCATTTTTCAGCAAGGAGATTCCTTGCTTCTGTTCATATAGTCAAGAGATTTCTTTTGCAGCAGAGAGTCTGCTTGTGGGAAATTCGACAGAGCTTTGACAATTATGTCAAAGCAGCTTCTGGGATATAAAGCAGGATATAAAAATCAACTCTTTTTCTTCTTGTTTACTCAGGCACAATCTGGCCTTCTGCAGCAGAGGCAGCTACCACACAAATGCAAAATGGCTCAAGCTTGGCGCTTGAGGTGAAATTTGGTTAAAAGAGTCCAGGCGATCAGCCACGGAGCGTGCCTTGCAGGCAGTCCAGGGTCTTTGATCAAGGTCACCTTGGCTGGACACAGTGCTCAGGCCGAGGTTCTTGTTGCCCTTAATCAAAAGCATGATGGGAACAAGAGTCCCCACCCTTTTGGTGCCCGTGGACACTTCTGGGATTCTGACAGTGTGGTGGTCACAACCACAGAATGGCAACCATGGGAGATGGAGCCAGACACAAGATGGCTGCCACAGGAAGCGGAGGTGAGGAAACCCAAGTGCGGGGGAGAAGGGGCTGATTTCAAAAACACACTGGGAACGAGGAGCAAGAGAGACTTTATCTTATTTATTTATTCTGGGATTTATATTCTGCCCCATCTTTCTCAACTCAGGGCAGATAAATCCAACATCCTGGTGGCAGCTTCCACTGAATCAACTTAAAAAAAAAATACGCACAGCCAATCATTTCTCCAAAGGCCAATCAGAAGCACTGCTGGGCAAAGGTCCCACCCAATCATATCTGCTTTCCAAAATTATTCATGGGCAACAGGACAGCCTGTGGGCACCATTTTGGAAGCCCTGCTACAAATTATTATTTTAAAAGCCATCCCTGCTTTGGTCTTGGCATGAATGAGCCAATCTGGGGAAGAGCTGGATTCGAACGATGCCGTCTGTCGACCCACCACTCTCTGTCGACGTCTGAGACCAGCGGAAAAGCAGCTGCGGAGCGGGTGATGACAAACATAGCTCTGGCTGTCGGGCCATTGCAGCTCCGTTTGCCAGCCAATCAGCTGGCCAGCCCAAATTTTAACTAGGGCTAAAACAGAAATGCTGGAAGAAATAATTACCTGCCTTCCTTGGCCTGTCTGATGAAACCCAAGTCGGAGCTTCCACCGCTGCAGGCACAGGGAGCTTAATTTTAATTAGAAAGTAAATGTAAGTTTAACACAATGAAAATTGTCAGCGAGGCTGAAATACCTGGAGCCAATTTGACACAATTTATCATGCCTTTGCATTAGATGAAAACTCTGTGCCACGCTAAGGCATGTTAATAGAGTGCATTCAGCACCACATTAAAGTATGTGGAGATTTGTAGTAAACAGGAGCCAGAGTTCCACACATTGTAAATGGCACCGACTTGGCATTAGGAAGCTTATGTGATCTCGCTCTGCCCGGCACAAAAGGGAACGCTATTCAAAATGTAATTATATAGGAAATTGGAAAATAGGCATGCTGTTTTCCCGCTGCACCGGCACGAGACCCACGCAATTATGTGCACCTGACTTAGGGCAGATACCTGAATGGCTGAACATCACTTGATCACCTGTCACTTGATTTCTCAATCCTTTGTGACTGTCAGGGCTCACACTGACCTGCATTGCTCTGTCTGGCTACGAAGAAGAGCCAGAGTCCGCGAGCACCATAAAGATGGACAACACTTGTGGCAGGGGAGGAGCCTTCATGAGTCATGGCTCATGTCTTCACATACCCCACCGTCAGGCCTTCTCCCTCCCTCCCCCCCCCCCCATATCTTAAGTTGTGAGCAGTTACTCCTGGAAGTTCTTCCCCTGAGACACATTTTATCCACAAACGGGCTGCAGGCCACAGCCGTCCATTCCGCGCAAGGCTCTGGATTTGCATGCGCTGAGATGTCCTTCTGGTATTTGTAGGGGAGACTCTCAAGGGATTCCAAGATGGCTTCACCATGGCAGGCAATGTCAAAACACCTCTGAATGTGTCTCTTGCCTTGAAGCCCCTATGGGGGTCACCTAAGTCGGGTGCGACTTGACGGCACTTCCCACCACCCCAAGCTGGCCAGCGTTTTGGCGAGCCCCCTAATCAGTCAAGGCACATGGCCAGACCACGAAAGACAAGAGGTCTTTACCAGCTAGCTAAGCACACGAGTGGCTAAACACAGACAACTGAGGAAACACTGAGAAAAGATTCTCCAAGAGAACAAAGTCAAATAATGTGAAGTTGTAATGCTAACACTCAGCTTATACTTGCAACGGGGGAGTCTTTATCTTTCCCTCCTGGAAGGGGGATCCAAAGAGGCCACGGATCAAAGTTTGTGGCTTGCCCTTGAGATCCGCTTGATCACACCACTTCTGGGGTTTCTTGAAAGTCCGCAGGCTGCTTCAAGGGTTTCTCAACAGTAAAAAAGTTGAGCAAGGCTGCTCTACGGGAAGATTCCTTGCACTGAATGAAGACATCACACTTATCAGACTATCTGTTGTTATATTAAACCTCCAACACCAGCTCCACCACTACTACTATGAGTACACAGATTTAGAGGCAAGGAGTAGCTGCAGTAGTAGTTCCTTCAGAAGCAGAATCACCCAGACATGGAAGAGACCACAGGGAGCCATTCAGTGCATCTCTCCCAGCCCCCCACATGCACATATCTTCTCAGGGACTTAAAAATCACACACTCCTGACCGATGCTCATTCGGTCTTCTCCTAAAAACTTCCAACAAAGGAGACTCTTTCACTCTCCAAGACAGCCCAGTCCATCTATGAACAGCCTCACCCGCAGAAAACGCTTTCTGATATTTCAGTGGAACCTCCATTCCCGCAGTTCAAATCCATTGCTCCCAGTCCTTGTCTCCAAAACTGCAGTAAACAAATTGGACCCCTCTTCAATGTGCCTGGCTTTTATGGACTTCCACAACTGTCCTATCACCCCTTGCCTGTCATATCTCCTTCCTTCCCTGAATATAATACAGAAGCCCAATGAAAAGCATCCACAGAACGGAAACAAGGTAATATAGTAACTACTACTACTATTATTTTGATCTAAGGCAAGGGGTAGTAGGAGCTTTCTTTGGCATGGAGAGATTCCCATCTTGCCATATCCCACCTCTGAGGTCTTTCATTTCACCTACTGCCTAGTTCTTTTATCTGACCAAGCGAGGGATAGCTCTGCCCATGAGGCTGGGAGTTCAATCCCAGCAGCCGGCTCAAGGTTGACTCAGCCTTCCATCCTTCCGAGGTCGATAAAATAAGTATCCAGCTTGCTTGCTGGGGGGTAAACAGTAATGACTGGGGAAGGCAATGGCAAACCACCTCGTATTGAGTCTGCCATGAAAACGCTGGAGGGCGTCACCCCAAGGGCCAGACATGACCCGGTGCTTGCACAGGGGATACCTTTACCTTTACCTTTATTTTAGCTGCGGGCAGCAGCAACAGATTATGAGGCTGAGTCACGTGAATCATCTGCCAGCCACAATTACTGGTGAAACTCCAGGGACTAAAATTACTAAACAGCCACGGAGCCTGGAAAACCCACAACAGACGGTAGCCAAATAGCTTCCCTTCCTTCCTTCCTTCCTTCCTTCCTTCCTTCCTTCCTTCCTTCCTTCCTTCCTTCCTTCCTTCCTTCCTTCCTTCTCACTCCATTTCCAATCTCCTTCCTTCCTTCCTTCCTTCCTTCCTTCCTTCCTTCCTTCCTTCCTTCCTTCCTTCCTTCCTTCCTTCCTTCCTTTAGTCCTGAATCCTGTTCTCCTTCCTTCCTTCCTTCCTTCCTTCCTTCCTTCCTTCCTTCCTTCCTTCCTTCCTTCCTTCCTTCCTTCCTTCCTTCCTTCCTTCCTTCCTTCCTTCCCAGTCCACTTTCAATCTCCTTCCTTCCTTCCTTCCACAGCACTATTGTGAGACAATATAGCAAGGGATGGCCAAAATGTGGCTCTCCAGATGTGGTTGGACTACAATTCCCATGAGCATGCACTAGCAGGGACTCATGGGAATTGTAGTCCGTGGACATCTGGAGAGCCACAGTTTGGCCACCCCTGCTATGGAGTAACTGGCCTGGGGAAATATTATCTCGCTAGCCATGGGGGAATCTGAGACACAGCCGCGCTTATCAGAAGGACTATTTGCTCAGTACAAGGCAATATTTTAATAAAACAACTGCAGTAAATCTAAACAAATAGCCTCAGAAACAAAGGAAATGCTGACTTTATGGGTGAAATTGGGGAAGGGGCTGCCCTGCAAATCTTCATAACAACCGAGAAGCTGTCTCCGGAGTGCTCCTGAAGCCACCCAATACCTGTTTTTTGGCAGTGTTGTTTTATATAAACAAGAAGATTGTCATTCTCTGTTTGCCCCAGAAAAGAGGCCGTGCTTTTGTTCTGAGGAAGTGGCGCATTGAGCTAGAGGAGCCGGCAATTGTGGCTGCCGTGGCACAGATGAATGGGAGCCG
Organism: Paroedura picta; assembly: GCF_049243985.1. Classification (NCBI taxonomy): domain Eukaryota; kingdom Metazoa; phylum Chordata; class Lepidosauria; order Squamata; family Gekkonidae; genus Paroedura; species Paroedura picta. The sequence continues at coordinate 127,062,876 of NC_135374.1, read as the reverse complement.
GATAGCAGCATCCTTCCTTCCTTCCTTGGGCCTCGGGTGCCGGGGGATGTGTCAGCGTGCACATGGAAATCCAGCCGCTCACTGCTTCGATTCAGGGCCACGGACGGCTGCCGAGACCAGAGCTGCCTTTGCCTCCCCAATGTTGACAGAGCAAATGGCTCTCAATTAAAAGGCCGCTCTGCGGTATTATCCTTCCCATCGGTCAACGTCTGGCCTTACATGATTTGGTGCGCAAAGGCCTTGTGCCAGCATGCATCATGAGCACAGGATGCAATCTTTGCTTTGCACATTAAGAACGGAAGAGCCGAGACAGGTTTGCACGCACAGATTCCTCACTGCAGCATCAAGTAGCAACTTGCTTTGTAGGGATGAATCCGCCGTCCCACCCAAGGAGACTCTACAGGTGAAACTCCACCATATCAGATGGTGGTTAAGAGTGGAGGACCGGGTTTGATTCCGCACTCCTCCTCTACATGCAGCCAGCTGGGTGACCTTGGGCTAGGCACAGTTCTCTCAGAGCTCTCCCAGCCACATCTGTCTCACAGGCCATCTGTTGTGGGAAGAGGAAGGGAAAGGAACTGTACATTGCTTTGAAACACCTTTGGGTAGTAAAAATCAGGCCACAAAAACCAACTCTCCTTCTTCTCCCTTTTGAAATTTCAATCCTTACAAGGTCCCCCTCTTCTCCTCTCTTCCCTCCCCTGCCCTTCTGATGTTACACACAACAGGGAACTATTGCAAACTATTTGCCTGACTCCGAACACATGAAAAGTGAAATTCAGAAATTCTGTAGAACCTCCCTTCCTGGACCTCTGATCTCCTTGACTTTCACTTTGAATCAAAATGGAATTGATTTGAAACAGACTTCAAATTCCTTAAAAGAGAACAAAGGTGGTGGTGGGGGGGAGAGAAACAGATTACTGGAATTCAGGCCTTGCAAAATGAAATTCAAAGAATCCCCGTTAACAATGCTATATTTAATCACATGACCCGATGACCAGTGATTCTGGGAGAGTATTGATTCTTCTTTTGTGCAAGGAATTTCCAGCTTCTGCACTGACACAAAACTGTCCCACACCATACAGAGTGAAAAGGATTGCGATTCTATGATGCAGAAACAGGAGGCAAACTCACAAGCCTTTCTTGACTTTTCCACCAAGGAGAAACCCCTAAAACATTCCTCTAGCTTCAAGAAACCCCAGAAGCAATGAGGTCATGCAAATTGGGGTAAGAAGCATAGTTGTGTATGTGGCCCCAGGACCCCTCCTTCTTCCCAACCCTCCAGGTCCATCACTGGCCATTTTGGTGTGTGTGGTGTGGGGGGGTCAGGTTGGCATGACCATCTAGGGCAGGGGTAGTCAAACTGCGGCCCTCCAGATGTCCACGGACTACAATTCCCACAAGCCCCTGTCAGCGAATGCTGGCAGGGGCTCCTGGGAATTGTAGTCCGTGGACATCTGGAGGGCCGCAGTTTGACTACCCCTGATCTAGGATCTCATCACAAATAAAATTTTAACAAATGGATAAAAAATGGATAAAAATTAACTCATACCCATTTGGGAAACCCTTCTTGGACTGTCAAGAAACCCCAGGGTTTCACAAAACCCTGGTTGAGAAAGTCTGAGATGGACTTGTTTGATTTAGGATGCTCTGGGCTGATCCTGCGTTGAGCAGGGGGTTGGACTAGATGGCCTGTATGGCCCCTTCCAACTCTATGATTCTGTGATTCTGTGATTTCTCACGGGTCCCAGCAAATGTGAGTTACAATAATAAAACCCCACAATAAAATAGTACAACAATTCACGGCCCAGAGTAAACCGGGGATCGCCATTGACGCTGCGGGTGGGGCGGGTGGGGCAAAGATGCTAGAGGGAGGGATCCTAGGGCGCAGGTGGCACCAAGGCCAGCTTGGCAGGTAGGGATTAGTGCGAGAGGCAAGGGCTGGTGCAGGCGCAGTGAAGCATTTTGTTGGGCAATGCGGACGAGCTTCCTACCCTCCCTGCCTAAAATTAAGGTGATGACAGTTTGGGGTTGGTTGGCACCAGGTCACAGTGGGACGCAGTTTGTTACGGATTGCGTTACAGTTGTTATGTAATTGTCACAGTTTGTGGGTTGGCAGGAGGTGGAGCCAGTTTGGTGGGGAATAGGCCTTGCGTGGCAAACTCCCCAAACAAGAGGCCTCTTAAAAGAGACAGCAGACCTGTGAGCTGGTGCCAAACCCGTTTCACAGGGCCGGGTGGCAAGGGATGGTGCCTCCTCTGGCATCCTGGGTTGCCAGAGGAGGCACTTCCCTGAGCAGGGATCGCCAGTATTCCTGGCTGGGAACTGGTGCGGGTTCTGGGCAAGACGCTGTAGCCGGGCTTTAGGGCAGCTGGCTGACTTCAAGCAGCTCACAACCTCCAGCCATGCCAACACTCTCCAGCTGTGGCCTGATTAATGCCCGCACAGTGTGAGCATCTTTATTAGCCCAAAATGCCCACCCTGCAAGTCAATAAACCCCTTAAAACAATTTCCTTCCAAGCTACCAAATATGAAACCTCATCCCTCAGCTCTTCTGGTAGCTCATTCCACCAGGTCAGGGCCAGGACCAAAAAGGCCCTGGCCCTGATCAAGGCCAGGCTTACCTCTCGTGGGCCAGGGATCACCAACAGATTACCACCCACAGAGCACAAGGCCCTGTGGAGAGCATAAGGAGGTAGGCAGTCCTGCCGGTATGTGGAGCCCAGGCTGCAGATGGCCTTAAAGGTTAACACCAGAACCTTGATCTGAGCCACAACAGGCAACCAATGCAGCTGCCTCAGCACTGGCTGGATATGGCCCTCCAAGGTATTCCAGTGAGGACCCGAGCAGCTGCGTTTTGTACCAGCTGTAATTTCCAGGTCAAGGACAACTGTAGGGCCACATAGAGCGAGTTACTGAAATCAGTCCTGGAGGTGACCGTCGCATGGATCACCATGGCTAGGTGCTCAGGGGACAAATGGAAAACTAATAGCCTCACTTTGTGCAGATGGAGAAAGGCCAGGCAGGCTCCCCTCCTGACCTGCGCCTGAACTGATAAGGAGGCATCAAGAATCACCCCTAGATTACTGGAAGAGGGTGAGCTGTTCAGCTGCACCCCAGCCAGGCAGGGTAAGTACGCTTCCTGGCATGACCCCCTTCCTACCTAGCCTCAGGACCTCCATCTTGAAGGGGTTGAGCTTTAGGAAATTCTGCTCAAGCCATCCAGCCATGGTTTCCAAACATCTGGTGAATGTTTTTTGGGGGAAGTCGGGATGGCAATTCATCAGGGGATTCAACTGTGTATCATCTGCATATTGTTGGCAACCCAACCCAACCCAAAATTCTGAGCCAGCTGGACTAGTGGGCTCATATAGATGTTGAAAAGCACAGGGAAGAGAACTCCACAAGGCAGTTGGAAGTGGTGCAACAATTCCTCCCCCACTGCCACCCTCAGTGTCCAGTTCTGCCACTGAAGGGCTGTCCCACATATCCCAGATCTGGCAAGGCAGTGGGCTAGCAACTTGTAGTTGATCATGTCAAATGTGGCTGATGGATCTAACATCACAAGGATGGCTGAACTGCCCCCAATCCAGCTGTCCCCAGACATCATCCATCAGGGAGATCAGCATACAACAGTGAGCCCCTCAGGCCAGAAGGTACCCAACAAGTGACTGGGGAGGAGCAAGGACCTGCAGCAAGTAGCCCTGGATTATATGATGTGCCTGGGATGCACCCAACAGCAACTTGGAACGTTGGAAGACTGACTCAAGGAAAACTGGAAAATGTCAAAAGTGAAATAGTCAGGTTGAATATTCACCTCCTTGGCGTTAGTGAACTAAATTGGACAGAAGATGGTTTCTTTCAATCAGATGATTTCACCATCAACTATTCAGGACACAACTCCATAAGAAGGAACAGCGTGGCTTTCCTTGCAAGCAAAAAAAATTCTTGAGCATGGAAAGCTTTTTGGCAATGATCAAATCATGACAATCCAAATTTGTGCCAAGCCAATGAATATTACAGCTGTCCAGGTATACGCTCTGACAACTGATGCAACAGAGGTGGAAATTGAAGACTTCTATATTGACATTCAAGACACTTTAAAACAAGTACCCAAGAAGGATGTCATTTACATAATGGGTGACTTTAATACCACACAAGCAGAGAGCACTTGCACAGGGGATACCTTTACCTTTATCATGTTTCCAATAGCCACTTATGGCTGTGAAAGTTGGACGGTGAAAAAATCAGAAAAGAGAAGAATCAATTCATTTGAACTCTGGTGTTGGCGAAGGTTTCTGCAGGTTCCATGGACAGCAAAAATCAAGAAGAAGGAAATCGTAGAGTGCATAAAGCTTGATCTATCACTCACAGGCAACATCACGAAACTCTGGCTTACTTATTTTAGCCATGTCATGCCATCCAACTCAATGGAGAAATTAATTATGTTAGGATTGGTCAGTGGAAAAAGGAAACCAGGCCGACAAAGGGCACGGGGGTTAGAGATTATCAAAATGGACACTGGTCAGAACGTCACACAACTAAAAGAAGCAGTGCAAGATCAGAAATCATGGCAAAAGTTGTGTCCAATGATCGTCAAGAGTCAGACATGACTGAATGGCTAATGTCGTCATCATCAATTAACAAAGACCCTGCACTTATTGTGAGGGTAGCCAAGATATTGCTGGCTATTCTAAATTATACACATGATGTCATGAACTCTGAAACCTCTTAAGTGTATTTCTTTTTTTTCTTCTTTTTTTACTATGTTGTCTAATAGAGTGGTCCCCAACCTTTTTATCACCGGGGACCAGTCAACGCTTGACAATTTTACTGAGGCCTGGGGGGGGGGGGAGGGATGTCACCGCCGCCTGAGCCCCTGCTCCACTTGCTTTCCCACAAGCGCCCCTGATTCCCCTCCGCCCGCTGGGGGTCGCTGTCAGCAGCAACTGTGCAGTGCCACGCTGAAGGGGAGCCCCAGCCATGGCGGCCGCTGGAGAGCACCAAAGGAGAGCCAGTGGCAGAGAGTCAGGGCAGCCCCCGAGGCAGCAGCCGGGGAGGAGGACAAGGAGGAGCCGCGGTCCGGTACCAACTGATCTGCAGACCGGTCCCGGTCTCTGGACCAGGGGTGGGAGCCACTGGTCTAATATGTGCCAATAAAGGCATTCTGATACCCAGCACAATCTTCTGGGGTTGCCAACCGAAACCTCCCTTTCCATTTTATTCAGCACTGGTTGGATCCAACCCATGTGCTTAGATGATTCCCAAACTGAGCTTTCTCTCCTTCTCTTTCAGAAAAAAAAGGGTTTTATGATTGTTTGATCACAACCTTTAAAAAACAGCATCCCGTTTTCTCTGCAGCCACGAGATCTGACCACTCTGTCTGCACCAGACAGCATTTCTCACCGTCCTGTTTCTCTTCCGTTCTCCACTGCCTCCAGCATTACAGGAACACATTTTCTATTCCCTCATCCATACAGTCAAACGAGGGAGCCAGGAGATTAAAAGCTCTATCATTCAGGTCTTGCTCTCCTGTTCATTTCCTGTTAGTTGCCTGATATAACCCATCCAGAGGCATTTTTTCATTAGGGGATCCTGCAAACTCACTCCCCGCCCCCCTCGCTTTGGATTTTGTACAGGCAACACTCAACTGTGTATCCTCAGAGCAGCTGAGAGCATTGGCTGGCAATCCTGAAGGGAAGAGACAATATGCCTTTGTCTTAGCAGGTGTTTGGTGATAACACGTAGCTCGGCTGTGCTGCAATCTGCCCGTGTTACTCATCCTGAGACCACAGGAGAGATTAAGGTTTGAAGCAAAACGCTTTTTGATCTGTTTCCTACCCAGATCTCCAGAATACATCCTTCAAGGCCTTCCTTCAAGAATGTGTCTGCCGCTCTTGAGTTACCTTTTTTCTTTTTTTTTAAACAGTATACAAGATATTTTCCCCCAGTAAGTAAATTTAAGCAAAACATGGCAGATGTATTTCAATGAGCAGTTTGGCTTTTCAAATTAACTCCCTGGAAAGTATCAGGAAACTATTCGAACCTGAAATGTTTTAGGTTCATAAATTTACAACAAACTGCCATGCATTATAGACAACAGCCTCATGCCTGCATGTGGAGTTTGCTTTTCCAGAAGCATTCCTGGAAGAAGCAGTTCCTTTTCCTTGAGATTCTCCAAGGACAGGAATGGCCCAAAGAAGCCGAAATGGAAGGAAGATGTGATTTGTACTCTTAAAATATTGGGAGAGGAGACAAGGGGGAGATGTGATTGCTGTCCTTCAATTTTCGAAGGGTTTTCTTTCCACTGCTTCAGACAGCAAAGCTAGATCTCATAGACTGAAGCTGCAGGGTTGTAAATTTCAGTGGAACTCGACAAATAAAACTTCCTAACTGTGGTCCCGTTTGGTTATTTGGATTCTGGAGTGCTAGCCTTGTGGAACAAGAGAGCACCCTCCTGATATGCGCAATCTGTTGCACTGATCGACTTGCCATGCCTGGACATTGGGTGGGGATGGGGGGGGGAGGGGTGCCTCACTCCAAGGGTGTCTAGTTGTCATCTCCTCGAATAAGATGGCTCTATGTCTTAACCTGTGAGCTGTCCTGTGGCTACTCTCTTTTTCCTCTCTCCCTTCTCACGTGGCCTTCCATGGAGACACATGCAGGTCTCTCCTGTAGATGCAATTCTCTCACCTGGCCACGCGCAGGATGCCAGAGAAGCTGGCCTTTTGTGATAGGAAAAGTACCCTTTAGATTATGTTTCTCTTTCTCCTTTTAACTGCAACTCGAATGTGAACTGGATCTACTTGAATAAATGTAAGGTTTTTTTTCCATATACTTCCTGGGAGCTTTTTGCAATATACGTCTTGGGAGATTTATTTATTGCATTAAGTAGCCTGCTCCTATGACTGGGCAAGCTCCGCTATATTAACCAAATATCCCATTTCACTCATCATGGATAGGGCACCATGGAGACCCTCAAAGAACTGGTTTTCTGAAGGGATGTACTGAAGCTGGGAAGTACCGGATAAACTTGCATATAAGCCGAATCGCATATAAGCCGAGGCACCTAATTTTACACAAAATCTGGGCAAATTTATTGACTCTCATAGAAGCCGAGGGTGGGAAATGCAGCAGTTACTGATAAATATACATTAATTGAGGCACCAGTAGGTTAAATGTTTTTGAATACTTATTTCAAAGAAAAACAGTGAGCTAGCTCTGTCAGTGCAAAAGAGGGCCAGCAAACCAGAGCAGAACAACAGTACCCAAAGTTGGCAGCCTCCTACAACAAGAACAACAGCTACCAAACTGAGAGAATGGACTACTCCAACTGCAGTTCTCCCCCCCCCCCCCAGAACAAAACACTGGAATAAAGAACTGTAAAACTCAACACTGAAAGAAAGAACTGTAAAAGCCAACTTTTAAAAGAAACACAACCCCAAGAAGAAAAGGCAAACAATGCAGCCCCTCAGAAAGAAGAAGAAATAAACATTAGGAGAAGCAGTAAATCCCAAAGCACCCTCAAAACCCACCCCACCCACAGAAACCAAAAGAATCGTTTGGAAGGAGTGAAGGCAAAAGGGGAAAAAAGACCAGAGTCCCTCAGTCAAACTGCTGCTGTCCTGCAAGCAGCCAGAGCAAGGAAGCTTCAGCTGGCAGGAGGCTGGCAGAAGCAATGCAACGACTGGCTGGCTGGAGCAGGCTGGTATTCCAATTACCGTATATACCCGTGTATAAGCCGAAGAGCACTTCTTCAGCGTGAATACTGTGCTGAAAAACTCTGCTTATACACGAGTATATACGGTATGCACATTGCTCGATTGCTGCAACACGATGAAGATCTTTCCTTCCATGAGGTTGGGTCATCCACACCATAACAACAGAACTGGGCTAGCAAGAGTGGATTGACAATGAAACCAGTTAACTAGGCAGCGCTGTCTCATCGCAGGTCTTCGAGGAGAGAATGGACATTAATTAATTGGGGATGATCTAGCTTTGAAAGTCCTGTGATGTGCAGAGGGTAGAACTAGACAGCCATCAAGGTCCCCTTCCCCTCCAAGAACTCTTGACTCATTTCCAGCACACGTCCTCAGGATCCAGCCTGGAATGAGTATAATTTTGGCAACAGTTTTCTAAGAAGGGCCTCTCAATAAACAGTCTCCAAACATCGAAGAGCCAAGCAGGAACAAGATCAGTCCTTTGGATACACACCGTTTTCTCCAATTACTGCTTGAAAAGGTTCCGGGTGGCCTGACCCTTCTGCAGAGGCAAGGTCTCTGCTCCATCAAATTACTTCTCACCGGTACACACTGCTCCACTAAGTGGCGACTGCAACTCAAAATGACATCTCCTAGGAATGGCTCCAAGGCCAAGGATAGGAAGAATAAATACACCTCATCTGAAAATACTGGAGCTGGAGTCCATTGCCTTTTCTAAACAAAACAGCAATGTCACACAAAGAAAGGCAGTTACTGGGGAAGGCACTGGCCAACCACCCCGTATGGAGTCTGCCATGAAAACGCTGGAGGGCGTCACCCCAAGGGCCAGACATGACCCGGTGCTTGCACAGGGGATACCTTTACCTTTTTGTAGTGAATGTACTTAGAGCAACCCACAGACAGAGATGTGGCAGTGATTGTGGGGCCATGGCTTTGCAAGGAGCGGTCTTGGGAAGATTAATAAATTACATGACCCCATTTTTGGAATAAACCAGGCCACAGCCTTTTGATAATTACAGCCCAGAGAGCACTGGGGAGGCAGGAGGGCGGATGGAAAAACCAAGCCCCACAGCCTGCCTGCTGGGGGAACCAGGGAGGAACAGACACAGACACGCACTGAGTGGTACCATTTATCGCCCGGGGTGAGCCCATGCACAGCCCCCAAGCTGGGCAGGCCATGTGGAGGTTCAACCCCCAAGAGCCCACAAGAGAGTTCCCCAACAAGGGGAGGTGGGCACTCAGGCCTGTCTCCCCTAAAAGACTCACCCAGATGGCAATCTGTGACTATTAACGCACACACAAAAAAAACCAGAGGCAAGAGGATATGGATCTGGGCGGGGGATGTGGGACCCACCAGGCCTTGTGGTCTAAATCAAACTGGGCAGACTCAACAGAATCCGTATGTAGAACCCACCAAAACCTTTACCTTCCCGGAAGAACCAGTCCTAAGATGCCGTGGGGCTGGCCCGCAAGTTTGCCTGCGGATTCCGCCCATGCTTGCTGCTTGGCTAAGACTGGGGCAAGCCAGACCACTCTGGCACTCATGGCTACAATCTGGTCATTTTGGGTGAATCTCTGCCACGTTTATTTAAGAGAGCAAGGTTACATATAACTCTGGTAGTAAATCTTCAACATTTCAGGCATAAGTCTCCCCCCCAATCCGAAACTGTTGGGACTTTTGGACTTGTCTTGAGTCTTGAGTCCCTCCAGAGAGGGCAGAGTAACAAAGCCTTTTGAAAGTATGCAGTTATTAGTTACCTTTGTGGATGAGGCAGAGATCCAGACTCACAACACTTTGAGGTTTAAAAGAGAGAATAAATCTTTACTGGGAAAGATTATTTGCAGAAATATATCATATTCACCAACCTACTTAGCGCTGGCTACAGGAGAGCAACCAGCAGGCAACCAGCAGAGGGAAGATATGGTGGCTCAAATGTGCTAAATGCGCCTGCCTCGTCCCACCCTTGCATCCGCCTCCCTCTCCTTTGTTCCCGGGTATGGGAATGTCTCTTTAAAAATGGCTAACTTCCTGGAGCAACGAATAGGTGGACAAGTGTGCAGGACATGCCAGAATTTTTTAAAAAATCAAAGTTGAAACACAAAGTATGCCTCTCTAAAGTTTTCTCCCTCCCCCGCCCCAAAAAATCAGGAACGAGATTAATTCTTAAAAGTATCAAAGTACTCGTTATCCTATAAGGGTGGCATTCAAAAGGCACTGTGCATCTATGATTCTATGCATAGACATTTCAATGGAGAAGTATGCTTTAAAAAGAAATTAGCAGGCATCGCCTGCTATAAAATAAAATATGGAGAAAGGGGATTGGTTGCCTGGACTGATTAACAGGCGGAAGCGAATTGTGTATAAGGCGCGTTGCTCTCTTCCACCATTTCCAGCATCAGATGTGGAGGGTAAGATGCGTGAAAGGAAGGTAAACAAAGGCGCGACAGCAAAAAGGTGAGGAGGGACTGGAAGGCGCGATATGATTTAGCGCTACGCCATTCAGCTGGCATAATGCTATTTTTACTGATGTGCAGAAATCGCCTTGGATGCAAGCAGAAATCTCCCTTGATGGAACTTTCCAGAATATGTTAACATCCGCTCCTAATTTCCCACTCCCAAAGGAGCACAGGTTCTCACAATTGACCAGTTACCGCATTCTTGAATGCCACCTTGGAAAAGTTAAGGAGAGCAGCTGCAGGAAGGCCCAAAGCAATGGACGCCCGCAAGCCAGATCAGGCCTGCGAAAAATTGCATTGATCTTTGAGGGGAATTAGGGTCCTCTGCCTCACACATACCATTCCACTACTACATATAGTTCCCAGCGCTGCATCGCGGAACAGAATTGCAACCGTGTTCTGCTCGTTAATGGGTGAGCATAAGGTGATGCTCCTTGGGATAAAAAACCCCCCAGCTTCAAGCATAGGCTAATGGGGTCTGAACTTGCTGAGATGGAGAGGGGGAAAGTTCTTGGGGGTAGAAAGTGTCTGCCCAGCATGCTGCAGGGATGAAAAAAAGCAAGCTTTATGTTACGGCTTATTAGGAACGGGACTGAGAATACAATGGCCATGGAAAAAGTACAGGGCAAGGCAACCAGGATAATTAGGGGTTGGGTCATATTCTCCCTAAGAGGAAAGGCTAAAGTGTCTTGAAACTTTTCAGTTTAGAAAAGAAGAAGCTCGCCCTCCGGGGAGGGCGGTATATAAATATAAATATAAATATAAATATAAATATAAATATAAATATAAATATAAATATAAATATAAATATAAATATAAATATAAATATAAATATAAATATAAATATAAATATAAATATAAATATAAATATAAATATAAATATAAATATAAAAAGTTGGTTCTTTACCTCGCTTTTCACTACCCAAAGGAGATTCAAGCAATTTACAGATACCTTGCCTTCTTCTCCCCACAATAGGCACCCTGTGAAGTTAGGTGAGGCTGGGAGAGCTCTGGAAAAACTGCTCTGCAAGAACAGTTATAACAGGACTATGACTAGCCCACCATCACCTAGCTGGCTGCATGTGGAAGAGTAGGGGATCACACCCACAGACTAGAAGCCACCGCTTTCAACCACTACACCAAGCTGGCTCTAAGAGGGGACAGGATAGAGGTTTATAAAAGTATACGTAGTACTAGATTTAAAGCCCGTTGTAGAAGATACAACAGGTGCTAGCAGGGGGGAGGGGGAAAACAGCAAAGAGAGAGGGAGGTTGAAAGGAAGAGAGAGATTAAGACAGAGAGAGCTTGGAGGTGGGAAGAGGAAGGGGAGGAGTTGTCCAGTCTATAAGGGCATGGGGTTGTCATGTGTGTTGTGTGGGAGGTTGTGGTGCCGTGGTGGCAAATGAGGCCATGGGTGTGGAGATATGGGTGTCAAGAACCTGTGGTGTGGAATGTTCGTTGAGTGTGGGAGAGGACTGACCTTTGGGAATTGTGGCATAGTGGTTACAGATGAGCTTTCCAGAGCCATGTCCTCAGATTTGTGAAGGGAAAATCAGACTGGAGACTCTTCTTAGGGGGAAGATTACATGGCAACCAAATCCCCCCCAGTTCTGTGTCATTTCCCTTCTTGTGTGAATTAGGCCACAGACACCGAAATGTCTCCCTGCCCTAATCCACAAGGGTTAGTCACAGATGTCCGCCCTGATCTTCTGCCTCCATTATTTTACTATTAATAAAATGTTGTGCCCACATGCTTCTTTCATTGTTGCCCCTTAGAAGCTGGATTTTTCTACCCTGCTGTTTACTACCAAAAGGAGTATCAAAGCAGGTTAAACACCTTTGCCCTTCATCTCACCACAATAGACAACCTGTGAGGAATGTTGGGCTGTGAGAGATCTGACAGAACTGGGAATGGGCCGCAGTGACCCAGCAGGCCTCTGGTGTCTCAAAGCAGTTTCCAATTGCCTTCCCTTCCTCTCCCCATAACAGACTCCCCGTGAGGGAGGTGGGGTAGAAAGAGCCCTGAGAGAACTGGGAATGGTCCACAGTCACCCAGCAAACCTCAGGTATTTCTAAGCTGTTTAAAATCACTTTCCCATCTTCTCTCCATAATAGACAACCTGTGAGGGAGGTGGGACTGAGAGCTCTGAGAGAACTAGGAATGCCCAAAGTCACCCAGCAGGCCTCAAGTATCTTTAAGCAGTTTAAAATTGCCTTCCCTTCCTCTCCCCAAAACAGACACCCTGTGAGGGAGGTGGGGCTGAGAGCTCTGAGAGAACTGGGAATGGTCCACAGTCACCCAGGAGATCTCAGGTGTCTCTAAGCAGTTTAAAATTGCCTTCCCTTCCTCTCCCCATAATAGGCATCCTGGGATGGTGGCGAGTGTAGGGGCCGGCTGAATCAGGGTGTGGCCAGCTGTACTGCCCGCACCTTGATTGGCCCATATTCAAGCTCGGATACCCTGGACAAGCTCCTCCCACAGGGACATTTCACAAATATCTAGAGGAACCATGGATAAGGATGGAGAGAGTTGACAAAGAGAACTTTTACTCCCTCTCCCAACGAAGCTGACGGACCATAGAATCAGGACAGCCAAAGGGAAATAGTTATTTATACAAGGAGTGATTAAAATGTGGAGCTTGCTGCCAGAGGATGTCATGATGGCCACAGGTTGAAAAAAGCTTGAAAAGGGGATCGGATACATTCAGGAAGGAAAATTCTATCAATGGCTACTAGCCATAGAAGCTGAGGAGAACCTCCACATTCAGAAGCACCTAACCTTTGAATGCCAGAACCAGGCAGCAACATTCTGGGACGGCCTCAGCCTCTGCGTCCTGTTGTTGACTCTCCAGAGCAGGGGTAGTCAAACTGCGGCCCTCCAGATGTCCATGGACTACAATTCCCAGAAGCCCCTGCCAGCGAATGCTGGCAGGGGCTCATGGGAATTGTAGTCCATGGACATCTGGAGGGCCGCAGTTTGACTACCCCTGCTCCAGAGGAACCGGATAGCCACCGCTTGAGACAGGCTGCTGGACTGAACGGACAACTGATCTCATCCAGCAATGCTCTTTTTATGTTTTATGTTCTTAACAATGATACACTGTGCCCAATGTCCTTTGAAATTTTATCTGGGATGCAGGACGGCTGATTTTAAACCAAGCAACAAACAACTCAGCTTGTAGAAAAGGGCTTTCTTCTTCGACACAGTTCCCGAAAGAAAGCTCAAACGCCCAGACGCAATTCCCTCAGAAGGTTTTACCCCGCTCATTTGGAGGGAAGGCCGTTCCCTGAGGCTTGTGTCCGAGAAGCTGAGATCCATTCGGCAGCCTCGGTCTTCAAAAAGCACAGCTCTTCCAATTCAGCTAATGAGTCCTTGAAACCCTCCTTCCTCCGAGCCCCTCGGACGCTCCTTCAGTGCAGCAAAGAGGGCTCCATCTTGGTGTATCCTTGGCGACTGCCATTCAAAAGCCGGGGCGTGTTTCGCTGGACGATGACATTGGGTACAAGGCAGAGAATGGACTCTGCCAAGGATGTATAATAAGGATCCAGATGAAGCCGCGGTCTGTCTCTCCTTTGGAGAGGAACAGGAGAAATATCATCTTTCTCCCCCCCCCCCATAAAAGGACTGGCAGCCAATTAAAAATGTTTAATGGTACGGATGTGTGGAAACCCCCCTTTTTACATCCACAGAGGTTTCTGCCCCCGTGATCAGTGGTAATTCCACAGTGTACCTCCTGCTCATAGCTGCTCATCCATTTCTTCCCTGAATGTTGTTGAATCCCTGCACTGATCAGCTTTTGCCATGACCATAGTAACTCTTAGGACTGTATTGGGGGGGGGTTGGGGTCACAGAGAGATCAGAAGGTGGGTGGGGCAGACTGTAAATCTGCTGGATGTTTGGGCACTGGTTATTTCCATGCCATAGACTCATAGAGCTGGAAGGGACCTCCAGGATTATCTAGTCAAACCCTCTGCACAATTCAGGAATTCACAGCTACCTGCCCACCTACATTGACCCCAATTTCATGCCCAGATGATGTCCCCCCCCCACACACACACACCAAAAATCATCAGAATCCAGCCTGGCCTGGAGGACATTCACCTACCATCCCAGAGTGGCAATCAGAAATTCCCTGGGGATGCAAGGAAGGGCCACAAGAGACGAACCCTGGCACATCCCTTCCTGCCCACCCACCCACAATCTGCCCAAGTTCATAAAATCAACATGTCTGTCCGATGACTATCTAGCCTCTGCTTAAAAACTTCCAAAGAAGGAAAGCTCACACCTCCCGAGGAAGCCACTGGGGAATCACTCTAACTGTCAGGAACCACTTCCAGATGTTTAGCCAAAAATTATTTTGCATTTATTTCAGCCCTTCGAGCCCAGGCCAGGCTGAAGTCCCTAGCGCCTAGTTTCATTTTGCTGTGAGAAGAGATGGGAGGGTGTGTCTTCTGCCCCAAAATTAGAATTGGGGTCGGGGGGGGGCTGGGGATTCACTAATATAGGGGTGTTTGCAGAGAGCAGGCTCCCTCAACCAGGGTTTTGTGAAACCCTGTGGTTTCTTGACAGCCCTGGAAAGGTTTTCCAACTGTATGAGTGTTAATGATTTTTAATATATTTTAAAAATTTGCTAAACCTTTATGGGGTGATATGACCATATATGGTCATGTTGACGTGTTTTTCAAACCCTCCCCAAATGGCCAGTGATGAGCCTGGAAGGGGAGGGGCCCCGGGTGGGCGTGTACACTGCAATGCTTCCCAACCACATTCTGTATGATTGTGCCTCTTCCGGGGTTACTTGGAGCCTAAAGAATGTTCCAGAGGTTTCTCAACGGTAAAAAAAGTTGAGAAAGTTTGGCTTAGAGTCCTGATTCACTTTTTCCTAAATAGATCTTCTTCATCAAAGTCTGCTTACTGTGAATATCGACTAGAACCTCACCACTCTGCTCTTTATGTTCAACAGCTCTCCCCCCTGATTTGTCAGGCTTGCCTGAATAAATGTTGCCCACCTGGCTGCCCCAACTATCCCCCAATGACCGGTAAACTGGAGGTCATGTTTGTAATGTCCCTGTTTATGTGTCACCGGACTGGCGGTCAAAACATCAATCAGAATAAAAGCCAAATCAACTCCAATATTTTAAGCGATGGAAGTCTCTTAAAGTTTGACAAGCAAGAAAAGGCCTGGCCACAAAGGCCCAGAACGTTCGGCTGTTTCAGACAGGATATGAAACCCCGAGATAGATGGGGGAGTGAAGTCATTGCTGACTCTCCTGTTAAGGGCCGTTCCTTCTCTGTCTCCCTGGCTCCTCTTGGGGCAATCCCCTCCTCCTTCTCAGAAGTTTCACACACACCAAAGAACCCACTTTCAATTCACATTCAATGCTCTTTGCAGCAAAGTCCACCTGCAGAAACAAAACAAGGGATGACACAGATTACTACAAACAGAAATAGACAGTGAAACAGGCAAAATTAGCAAATACCCTTGAAATACAATAAAATAGTTTGCAGGCAATAGATGTCTTGTATTTATTGCTCGAGGAGGAATTGTAAAAGGGCTAAAATACGATTAATGAACACCTAAAAGCAAATTTGGAACACAGACATGTTGACCCACAAGGTGAGTTTTTGCTTGGACTCATTTTCTAAACAGGTTTATGCTACCTTACTCCAACACCATAATTTGAACAGATGCTTTCACTGGCAGTCTTCAAGCAAAGGTTGGATGCACACTTTTCTTGGATGCTTTAGGATGCTTTGGGCTGATCCTGCGTTGAGCAGGGGGTTGGACTAGATGGCCTCTATGGCCCCTCCCCACTCTATGATTCTATGATTCTGTGATTCTAATTATGGTGTTGGAGACGAATGCTGCGACAAGAGTCAGCCAAAGTTACCAACAAGATAGTTTTAGAAAGGAGAAAACCAACTTTGTCTTTAGAAGGGAAGATATTACAGCTAAAGCTCACTTACTATGGACACATCATGCAATCAAACTCGCTAGAAAAATCATTAATGCTCGGCATGGTCAGCATCAAAAGGAAACGTGGTCACCAAAGGATCCGCTGGCTCGACCCGATCAAAGCGAACACAGGGATGACCGTGAACCAACTAAAAGAAGCAGTCAGGGACAGGGGCACATGGCGAAGACTTTCCTATAGAATTGCCGAGGGTCGGACATGACTGAACGGATGACATCCTCCTCTTCCTCCTCCTACCTTAAAATAATAACTTCCTTTGGAATTAAAACTGCCAACATTTCATTTAGGAGCAAATATATTTCTTATTTCTGTAGAAACTTACCACATGTTTGAGGATGTGGCTGTTGTGGAGGTTCTATTGAACCATACGTGAGACTTTGCTTTGACCCAATATGTTTGTGTTCCAAAATCCACCTGCAAACAGTCGCTGGAGCAGATCAAATTGACATGATTTAGCATGTGTGGAAGGGCCCCCGGTGTGTGTGTGTGTGTCTCAGCCAGTCATGTAGCTATGACGCTATCTCTGTCTCCCCTCATCACTATCAAGTATCTTAGTTCCTGAATAAAGCTTTCTCTACCCTTCAGTCAGGTTGTGTACCTTTGCTATGTTAATTGTAGAAATGTGTGTGTGTGTGTGTGGGGGGGGGAGTTTCCTTCATCAGATACCAGTGGGGACGGGGATTCCTGGGTCTGTATATCCTGGTCGGAAGGTGTTTCAAAGGAGGAATTCAGGATGCAGACTTTCATAATTCCTTCTCAATCACACTTTCTAAGGACTCTCTTCTGGCTCCTCGCTGATGAAGGGAGCTTGCACTCTTGAAAGCATCTAATCTTGTTGACCTCTCAGGTGCCACAGGACTCAACTTGAATTGTTCTGCTACAGACCCACATGGTTCCCTCTGAAACTCTGGCTAATATGAAACTGACTACTATTATCAGGTCCATCTATGGAGCTTCCTGTCACACCACTGGGGTTTCCCTGTCTTCCCTCCTTGATCCTCCTCTTCCCTTAGGGTCAGCCAGCCTCAGAAGGGCCCTGTCACCCCATTCCTTCTTTCACATGTTGTACCTTCCCTCCCTACTTTTCCCTGGCTGGGCTCATCCTGCTTCCTCTATCCTATGCAGTGGCACGTTTCAGAGGGATTCACATTCCCCTCCCTGGCAGTTCCTCCTGGCTTCCCAAGCTTTAACTGCTGTCTTTTCAATAAAAGTCACCGGGGAATCCATCTGAGTCCCCTCCACTGACTGACAAAACAAAAATATTCCTTAACTTGGACCCTGCTGATTCAAATGTGTCCCCTTGTGGATTTGAATGTATTTCTATGTAGATTAAATATTTTGCTTTCCCCTCCTCAAACATTGTGAACTTTGTTGGGGAGGCCTACAATTTTCGTTCCTTCCCTTTCCGCAACAGGAGAAGCACTGCATCAATTGAGGAGCCCCCCCCCCCCCTGCAGTGGTGCAGATCCATAGAATGTGTCTGTAAATGATCTCTTTGTTTAATGCAGGGATTAATGCCCAAGCCCCTTGACAATCTCTGGTATCCCTCCCGGAATCAATGTGCCAAAGAGGCAATTAATAGTTCTTCTTCAGCTCCTGAAGAGACTGGTCCAAAAATAATAATAGTGATTTGCTTTGTTAATCCCTCACCTGATTGTACGTGACACCGGCAAGTGCAGCCAGTTACTCTGAGAGGAGGTCCCGTCACACTCACAGGTTGATGAGGATTACATTTACTGATTCGGGTTCCTGCCACAGTTCAGAGGGCCTCAGTCTGGCTCAGCCAAATGTGGATCTATATTAAATTCATTTTCCAGAGACCTCTGAAACAGAAATCATTTGCATTCGGCAGGACACCACAGGAAGGAGAATGCATTCTTCTTCTCAGAAATTCAGACAAGATGACTCCAGAATAGGGTTGCCACCTCTCAGAAATTCCTGGAGGTTTATCATGCGATGGAAACTGGAGAGGGTGGAGTTTGGGGCAGTTAGGGACCCCAGCAGAGAACAGTGTCATCGAGTCTGGCTTGCAGGGCAGCGAGCCTCTGTCAACTGAAAAGCAGAAGAAGAAGAAGGGCTGGTTTTCGTACCCCACTTTTCACAACCAATGTGGCTTACACAATCGCCTTCCCTTCCTCTCCCCACAACAGACACCCTGTGAAGTAGGTGGGGCTGAGAGAGCTCTGAGAGGAACTGTGACTGGCCCAAGGTCACCCAGCTGGCTGCATGTGGAGGAGGAGTGGGAAGTCACACCTGGTTCCCCAAATTAGTGGCCACCTCTCTTAACCACTATGCCACGTTGGGAGTAGGCATTGGCCCTTGGTGTAGGTCAGGCTTTCTCAACCAGGGTTTTGTGAAACCCTGGGGTTTCTTGATGACCCTAGAAGGGTTTCCTGAATGGGTGGAAGTTAATTAATTTTTAATATCTTTTAAACATTTGTCATACGTTTATTGGGTGCTATGACCATCTATGATCATGTCAATCCATTCCCCATCCCAAAATGATAGGAGTGGAGGGGTGGGGAAGGGGCCTTAGGTGGGCGTGGCCCCAGCTCTGCTTCCCAAACATCTTCTGCACAATTGTGCCACTTCTGAGGTTTCTCAGAGCCTGAAGAATGTTTCAGGGGTTTCTCAATGGCAGAAAAGTTGAGAAAGGCTAGGGGAGGTGATAGAGTTTCAGGGTTACAGACATTTGGGCAAGGGTCTGGGACGAGGCCATAATTTCTAGTCATCTTCAAGGCCTTCCGCAGACATTACTCAGCGGCCAAAAAGCAAAACTCTGGAGTGTTTCTTGCACTAATCATGGGACCCCTCAGGTGTAATCATTGACACGGAGGTGGTGAGAAGTTCTGTCAAATCACAGCTGGCTTATGACAACTTCTTAGTATTTCCAAGGCAAGAGCTGCACAGAGGCAATTTGCCATTTCCTGCCTCTCCCCTGGTGGTATTGCCAAGGTAGAATTTAATATCAACATTTTACCGCATGTCTGCTAGTGCTGGAGAGGAGAGGAAGGGGGCAGCAGGGCAAGGTCTCAGCTAACTGCTGCCATCAATTGATTATCGTTTTGCTCATTCTTTTCCCATGTGGACACCTTTATTGAATCCAAAAGGTTACACAAGCAGTTCAATCTGAATGGAATAGAAACAAATCCAAACTGCTGTGTTTTTTTTCCTATTTATCTCTGGAACAATTTTCATTTTACTGTACATTAATTTACTCTCACACTTTTCTTAGAAGTATGAACTCCGGACGTTGTATCTGAGGAAGCATGTGTGCACATGAAAGCTCATACCTTGAATAACTTTGTTGGTCTTAGAGGTGCCCCTGCTGGACTCTAAATTGGTTCTGCTGCTTCAGAACAACAGTGGCTCGCTTAAATCGGTCTGTGTGTTTGCATGTTGTCCTCTATTTTTTACTCTTGGGGCCGTGTTCGGGATTGTTGTGGAGATACTCAATGGCCATGATGTGCTCAGTCAAGGCCTGTGAACCACTTCTGTGCCTGCCTCTCCCTCCAGGTTGCCTGCCATAAAGCTTGTTTTACGTCAGACACTGACTTAGGGAGGAATATTTTGATTTTCCAGACGTTTGCTGTGGCTCTTCTGTGTTTTTTTCTTTCTGGAAAGGGACAAACTTTGCAGAGGCAAGATGGGTGGCAACCAAAGTCAGGGCTTTATTTTGTGGTAGTATCTCCTGCAGACTAGAGGGAAGAAGGCATGGTACAGTCCAATCTCATCAAATCTCGGAAGCTAATCCAGGTCAGTAGTGGAAGGGAGACCACCAAGGAAGAGTCTCCAAGGAAGGTGATGGCCAACTTGCCTTGAAAGACCCTACTGGGGTTGCCATAAGCCTTGGATAGGAGACCATCAAGGCAGGCACTGAAGAGGAAGGCCAAGGCAAACTACCTCTGCTTCTCACTCTTCTTGAAAGCTCCTTGTTAGGGTCACCATAAGTTGACCGAAGCTTGAGAGCCCTTTAAGCACCCACACATCTCCTATGGAATGCGCAGGGCCTAAAGACTTGCATGGGGCATGCCCTCATCTGTCTTCATTGGCAGACAGAAACATTTATTTTTACCAGGGCTTTTAATCAACTGGGCATCTCAACAATAAATCTACTATTTTTTTTTTTACTCTGCTATTTGTAATGTCCCGCCTAGGTCTATAATTTTTCAGCTTTAACATTTCTATGCTAATTTCGGGTTTATCCTGTTTTACTTTGTGATCTAACACAGCAGTCCGCAGCCTTTTTCTGATTGTGGACCGCTGCCAAGGGGTGGGGGGAGAGGGCGACCCAGGGCCCGCACAAACGCGCATGCATGGACCTGCCTCGCATGGGCGTTTGCATCCGGCGGGGCCGCAAAAGTGCACGCACGGCAGTTTCGCGCATGTGCACATGAGCGGACCTGCCACGCATGCGCGCTTGTGCTCCCGGCGGGGGTTGGGGATAACTGATGTAACAGAACCAGGGCTGATTCTGCACTTACTTTGTTTATTCCATTGTGGATATTGCTGAACTCAGATAGATTTGAACTCGGGTCTACTTCTATTCCCCCCCTCCCCCCACTGAAACAGAAAGTGTTCTGCACTCAATTGGGGAAGCTCAGAATGGAGGTGGGGGGGGGGAGCCAAGCACAGCAGGAGTCTCTTTCTTTGGGCCATTTCCCACGGCGATCTTTGTTGCAAATTGTTTGCGGAATGAAAAATCGCCATTTAAAATAGTGGAATTCGTCGTTTTGCACACCTGGCTTTGTAGTGGAATCAGTTGCGTTTTTTAGCGTTTCCCACAGGCTTCCGGTCTCGGCAGAAATCGCTAGAAAGGAAGCGCTATTGCCAAGCTTGTCCCGCCCCTGGCCGTCAAGCAGCCAATGGGCAGCCGTTAGCATGCTCCCAAACAGCCCCTTTCCCTTTAAGAAAGCTTTTTTAAAAAAAAAAACAGACCCATAGCAACGAATCTACGTAGATTCCTTGCACTGGAGAGACCCATCCAGCTGCCTAATGTGATCTATCGTTTGATTGTATGATCGTTGGCACGCTGGCTCGAGTGATAAAAAAAAATTCCCCCCCCCCCCCCTTCTCACGGGCTCGATTTTCGGCTGAATTTATGTGTAAAAAATAAAGGGACTTTATTTCTGCAAACGGGCTTTTATGTGGTTTGTGCTTAGTGACTAAAGGTGAAGGACTGAAGCCAGGGAAGCCTCTAAACAGAAAGAGGCTCGCCGGTGCGTTTATCCCCGCTCGCTCCGAGAAAAAAAAATGGCGATCGCTTCGCCGGAAGTTTGGAGGAGAGATCCAGGGGGAGGGACTTTGAAGAACCAGCTACAATGGTAACGCACAGGTCTTTAGCGCTACTGTTGCAGATTGGTTGCAGGAGTGTATCGCTATCCGGAGGGTGAATCCAGTTTTCTGGATTCCCCTGAAAGCGCCACAACGAAGCGCTTATTGCTGATCGGTTTCAGGATTGTTGCAGATTGTTGACGACGTCGTGCGTTATGGCAAATTAGTAGCGTTTTCAATCGGCAACCATTGTGCTATTTTTAAGCCGTGGGAAATGCCCCTTTCTTTTCTTGAAGGGGGGGGAGGATTGGAAAAAGCAGAGGAGGGGGAATAAATTCAAGAGGCAAATCTCTGCTGAAAGAAGTTAGGGCTTCTGCAGAGCAGTCACTTTAAGACCAGACTGGGTCAAAAGCCCTGTGCACACTATAGCCAGATCTGCAAAGGGGTAACATACACATTTTCTAAAGAAGTTAATAAAGATGATTCTGTTTGCATATGCGGGCGGGCGGGCAGGCAGGCAGGCAGGCAGGGGAGTCAGGCTGGAGATTCAGGGGACATGGAAAGAAATGCCCACGTTGTTAGCCAGAATCTGATTTCATTTATGTATTTACAGCATTTGTTAACTGCTTTTCTACCTTGACAAAACTCAATGCAATTTACAATATATATTGACAGTCCTAATCAGGGATTTTAAATTGTGGAATTGTGGTGTTGTGTGTGTATGTGTATGTGTATGTATATGTGTATATATATGTGTCTGTGTGTATATGTATGTGTGTATATATGTGTGTGTGTGTGTGTACACACACACATATACACATATACACACAGACACGAATTACAATCCCCGATTAGGACTGTCAATAAATAAAACTCACTCAGGCTTCAGGTTGCCTCCTGAAGACTGAGGAGTCCCCACACTTTGTTCCCAGGAAAGAATGTTTTCTTTGGACCAGGGCCTCCCTGCCAGGTAATCGAGGTATCCTTCTTCCCTCTATCGTCACAATTTCTACAGATGAGCATTGCAATAGGCTACAATGCTACCTCTTATAGACAAACCTCCTAAACAGGCTCCTATCCATATGAAATTTGGCAAGGGGGTTCCTTTTGCTGACTCCAAATTGAATTAGACAACAAAGAGTTGGAGCAAGAAGAGTTGATTTTATACCCTGCTTTTCATTACCAGGAGTCTCAAAGTAGCTCACAATTGCCTTCCCTTCCTTTCCCACAATAAATACCCTGAGAGGTAGGTTGGGGTGAGAGAGCTCTGACAGAACTGCTCTGTGAGAACAGTTCTAACAGGACTGTGACTAGCCCAGTGTCACCCAGCTGGCTGGAAGGGGAAGAGGAGCGGGGAATCAAACACAGCTTTCCAGATTAGAGGCCACCACTCTTACTGAAACTAGTCAAAATGAACAGAGTATGTAGAAAATTAATATAAGAGGGTAAGAGCCAGTTTGGTGTAGTGGTTAGGAGTGCGGACTTCTAATCTGGCATGCCGGGTTCGATTCTGCGCTCATCCACATGCAACCAGCTGGGTGACCTTGGGCTCGCCATGGCACTGATAAAACTGTTCTGATCGGGCAGTGATATCAGGGCTCTCTCAGCCTCACCCACCCCACAGGGTGTCTGTTGTGGGGAGAGGAATGGGAAGGAGACTGTAAGCCGCTTTGAGCCTCCTTCGGGTAGAGAAAAGCAGCATATAAGAACCAACTCTCCTTCTTCTTCTTCTTCTTTTTCTTCTTCTAAAAGGAATGGGAAGCTAATGAGAAAAGACGATTATCTACTCAACTGGCAGCGCTGGTTAGAATCCTCCTTTGCCAGGATCTCACCCCAAGGGCTTCTGGGGTGAGAGTGACCTGTGGAGATGACTTTGCCACAGTAATTATGCCGACTCAAAAAGCAGCCCCCGCGCCTCGCTTAAAATGCACTTTTTTCTTTGTTCTGTTTGCAAATGGATCTGGATCTGGTCCAAGCAAGGACGGTAAACCCTCATAAGGGAGATGTCCCTGCCCCTCTCTGAACACCTCAATTCCCGAAAACTCGTCTTACCCAGAGGAACGGAGCCCGGTGGAAACAGCAGCCAGCTCCTTTGTTTTCAGACCAGCGCTATCACAGGCCCGCCCTGCTTTCAATTATCTAAGTGGGCTTCAGGCGATTCCCACCCCTTTGCTCTCCCTGGTGGGCAGAATCAAATGCCCAACATGCTAAACCGGCTCTTCAATGAGATGAAAGCCTCCGGAGGAAGTCAAAGGCAGATGTGGAGCAATGCGATATTTGACTCTGGCCAGAGCTCACTGTAAAGAGCTGCAGCGGATCAATACCAGTCCTATTAATTCTGAGCCTAGATGGATGATCATTCCCTCGGTTCCCTCCCCTGAGTTAAATTACTTTGAAACCGGATTTGAAAGCAACACAAAACACAAAACCCTGTTCATAAAGACGAGTGAGAAACCACGCGAAAACATTTTCTCTTAGACTGCCAAGCATAACACAGAGGATTCTTTTTCCCCCTTTTTATTTGCCAACTTCTTCGGGGGGAAGGTGGATGCTTAGCCGGACGGTTCATGCGCCTCACTCGGTGCCTCCAAAGAAGCCTCCTATGATGAGGGGGGTCCGAGCCGTGCCGTCCAAGCAGGAGGTCCACGCTCGGAGCCCAGCAGATGAGACCTGCTCCTCGGAGAGGCATCCGGGTTTCTCCCGGTGGGAGCTGACACGTCCAACCAGCATCGCTTAACAACTGATGGGCTGCTGCTAGCTCACTTTGACATTGAGTCTAACACCACTGAACTGTACTTAGAGCCACCCGAGAGATCAGCGAAAGGGGTGGCAACGGAAGAACTGGGCAGCTACACACAGCAGCTCTCCACAGAGCGACCGTTCCATTTCTTGACAACTACCTCGCCCTCAATAGAGGAAATCAGCAAGATTCAGCCGCGCGGCTTCCAAATACGTCAGGGAAAGCATCCAAATGAACAGAACTGCGCCATGAAAAGTATATTGCTTTCCTTGCCCGAACTCACCCGAACAAGGCTGCTAAGCAGGGTCAGCCCCGGTCAGTCTTTGGAAGGGAGACCTGGGTGTTAACACAAAGGCAGGCAATGGGAAAACCCACCTCTGTTCATCTTTTGCCTTGCAAACATGATGGGATCACCGTAACAGCGCTTTCCTCTTTGTTGGGAAATAGTTTTCATTGGAGTTTCATTGCAATGCATTTTTGTCGGAACAAAGATCATCAAAGAGGGTTCCGAATGCTAACTGCCCTAAGGACTGGTGAGCACATGGATCTCCATCATGAAGGACGAAAACACCAATGAACCAGGAGCCAGTGGGAAACAGGCTGGTCGATTCTGTGGGCAGTTTGAGAATCTTGAGCAAGGACGGTAGAGATGGCTGCTGACTGTCTGCCAACAGAGATGGTGCCATTCGTAACACGGCTGTTATAGACATTGCAGTAGCAAAAATAGCAGTCGCGGGAAGCTGAGGCCAATCACCAGAATTCAGGGAGTTTCCATACAATGTTGGGGTGTTCCAAGACAAGTGTCATCCTTTGAGAAAATCAGCCACTTCCAAATGGGAACTTCTGGTGATATGAAGATGATACCTTCTCCCCCAAGGAGATGGGAGAAAAGTGTCCCATTTGGTTTCAATTTCCAAAGACAGGGAGAGTTTGTAAGTGGTAAACGTGAAACATCCTGTTTCTATGGCCAAGTTGGTGATGCAGGCCCATGACACACCTGCTTGGGAGGAGATCAGAGACCTGAAGCACCCCGCATTTTCCTGCTCCCACAGGCACACGGGCACATGAAGTTGCCTTATAGTGAATCAGACCTTTAGTTGGTCAAGGTCAGTAGATAGTCTTTGGACACTGGCAGTGATTCCTTCACATCACCATGCACCTCATCCTTTAAACTTGGGTGGGGGTGTGCCAGGGATCGAACCCGGAACCTTCTGCACCAAACAGAGACTCTAGTGCTGATCCATGGCCCATCAGGACCATGCGGGAACCCTTGGGTTTTATCTTCAAGACTCTAGAAGCAATTGGCCACCGTTAAAACCATTAGTAGAGAATCACTGGCATGAACCTTCAGTGTACCGGGTGGTCTTTATCTCCCCCCACATCACCTGAAGCTCATTTTTCCCAGCTTAGATTCTGAAGTGGGAAGGATGTGCATACACAGCCCCCCCCCCCTCCACTTATCCAAGAACTTCTCAAGTTACTAATTAAAATATCTCTATCTTACTTTTCTATTACAAGCCCCCCCCCCAAAGAAAACCTGTCACAGCTAACCACTCTGTATGAGCATGGTTAAATAGGTAGCCTCCGTCACACTGTATGCTCAGACATCGATTTATGGTTCCTATCACTGAACACCTCTCTGGCCCCATGGATAGAATCACTCGATATTTACTAGCTGATAAGTCCCTCGAAATTACAGAATTAGTAGGCAAATTCTTGGCTGCTGTGATACGAAAGGATAATCAGCTAAGCAAGAAATAATTCTAGACTTACAGTTGGTGTAAATTACTGATTCCTGAGCATTCTATGGAGGAATAATTAATTGGTTATTACATATTTTACTTCATTTATTTGTTTTATCTTAGACTATGTAATCATTATTGATTTGTTGTTGTTGTTGTTGTTATGTGCGAAGTCGTGTCCGACCCATCGCGACCCCATGGACAACGATCCTCCAGGCCTTCCTGTCCTCTACCATTCCCCAGAGTCCATTTAAGTTTGCACCGACTGCTTCAGGAGGTCCATCCAGCCACCTCATTCTCTGTCGTCCCCTTCTTCTTTTGCCCTCGATCGCTCCCAGCATTAGGCTCTTCTCCAGGGAGTCCTTCCTTCTCATGAGGTGGCCAAAGTATTTGAGTTTCATCTTCAGGATCTGGCCTTCTAAAGAGCAGTCAGGGCTGATCTCCTCTAGGACTGACCGGTTTGTTCGCCTTGCAGTCCAAGGGACTCGCAAGAGTATTTCTATATAGACATTATCTTTATATGCCATTAAAGGTTTTTTGAATTGGAAGTTGAAATAGGTATCTGATTTATGAAAAATGACTCCATCATCTCCTTCACTGGCAGGAGTGAAAATAATATTTACGCTTTTGTAGGAAGAAGCAGTAATGACTCCCACAAGGGACCAAGTCATGATTTGCATGTGTGAATAGGTCAACACAGAGAAAATGTAACAACCATTTCTCTTACCTCAAGCACAGTGCTTTTTAATACAATTATTTCGCACGCTCTGTTGCTAGCCATGAAGTCTACAGTATTTAAGTGCAGAGAAACTAGCACATCTTTAACGAGGACACATCAATGGAGACACAGTATCCCAGTCACCAGAAGGAAGTGTTCCACTCTCTTCTGAACTAGTCAGAAATCTGGAGCATTATGTCCTGTCCTGGGTGCCACGCTTCAAGGAAGATGTGAACAAATTGAACGAGGTTCAGAGGAAAGCAGCAGGACATACAGAAGGCAAACAATACCAGGGAATCCGGAGGAAGTAGATATTTGCAAAGTAGAGACCCAAAAACTAGGGGGGGGGGAGTATTGAGGTATTTGGATAATATAGTTGTGTTGAGCATTAATCTCAATGGACAATGGTCTCTCAAAGGACTATCCTCAGCCTCAGACTTGACTACTAAAGACTGGTTTTGCATTTCAGTAAGATCTTTGGAGCCCCACCAGTTTGTCCCCCGACAGCTATGCTACAAATATCAATTGCCACACTGAATTGAGCAGAACGCCCAGAACGGCCTTCGCTCTCGGATAATAGAGCAGAATTTTGCCCAGTCATGGAAGCGTGGCACTGAGTGCAGTAAATAAATCTCCCAAGAAACATATTCCCCCAAAAGGTAAACTTGCATTTATTCAAGCAGATCCCGTTCACATTTGGGTTGCAGTCAAAAGGAGAGAGAGACGCCTCATCCTTTCCCTGTCACCAACGGCCAGCTCGTGTGCAGGAGTAGGAGGGCATGGGCTCTATAGGGGACACCTGAGGAAGGCCATGAAAGGGAGTGAGAGGAATACGTGAAGGAGAGGGAGGAAGGGGCATTGAGGGCCACTCCTAGGGTAAGACAAAGAGGCATTATATTCAAGGAGTTGACACCTAGACACACTTAGAATTATAGAGCACTGCACACACATACACACACAGATACACCAATGTCCAGGAATGCTGAATAGCTCATTCCAACACCTTCCAGTTCGGTGTGGTGGTTAGGAGTGCGGACTTCTAATCTGGCAAGCTGGGTTTGATTCTGCGCTCCCCCACATGCAGCCAGCTGGGTGAACTTGGGCTCGCCACGGCACTGATAAACCCAGTGTATCTGAGAGACCGCCTTCCTGCCTATACCCCCAAAAGAGCCCTACGCTCTGCCACCTCCAACTGGCTGAGGATCCCCGGCCCCAGAGAAGCGTATCGGACCTCAACAAGGGCCAGAGCCTTCTCGGTCCGGGCCCCCACCTGGTGGAACGAGCTCCCTGAGGAGATCAGAGCCCTGCCCGAACTTCCACAGTTCCGCAGGGCCTGCAAGAGGGAGCTCCTCCATCAGGCATTTGCTTGAGGCCGACCGACTCAGAACACCTGCTGGTCCCTCCAGACACCCACCCGTGACTCTCCCAAAGTTACTGTTAATTGCTATTATATTATAATTGTGGTTTTGTAATCTTTTGATGTTTCTTAAAGTTGTTTTGATGTTATAGTCTGCATAATGTTTCATGTAAGTTATAATGTTCTGTGTAAACCGCCCAGAGCTGCAAAGAAATGGGCGGTATAGAAATATAAATAAATAAATAGATAGATAGATAGATAGATAGATAGATAGATAGATAGATAGATAGATAGATAGATAGATAGATAGATAGATAAATAAAATAAAATAAAATAAAATAAAATAAAATAAAATAAAATAAAATAAAATAAAATAAAATAAAATAAAATAAAATAAAATAAAATAAAATAAAATAAAATAAAATAAAATAAAATAAAGCTGTTCTGACCAAGCAGGAATATCAGGGCTCTCTCAGCCCCACCCACCCCACAGGGTGTCTGTTGTGGGGAGAGGAAAGGGAAGGTGATTGGAAGCCCCTTTCAGACTCCTTCAGGTAGAGAAAAGCGGCAAATAAGAACCAACTCTTCTTCTTCTTCAGTAATATCAAGGCTCTCTCAGGCTCACCCACCTCACAGGGTGTCTGCTGTGGGGAGAGGAAAGGGAAGGCGATTGGAAGCCGCTTTGAGCCTTCTTTGAGTAGAGAAAAGTGGCATATAAGAACCAACTCTTCTTCTTCCCTGAAGCACAGACCCCCCCACCCCACCCCACCCCACCCGAGCAACTGTGGCTGTTCATAGAATCATAGAGTTGGAAGGAGCCATACAGGCCATCTAGTCCAGCCCCCTGCTCAACGCAGGATTAGCCCTAAGCATCCTAAAGCATCCAAGAAAAGTGTGTATCCAACCTTTGCTTGAAGACTGCCCGTGAGGGGGAGCTCACCACCTCCTTAGGCAGCCTATTCCACTGCTGAATTACTCTGATTGTGAATTCCCCCCCCCTGATATGTTATGTGGGCTGTCACCCCTCCATCAAAGGCTGGCACACCCGTGTCAACCCTTCCTGACACTCCTGCGCAGACCCTGGCACCAGAGAGAGAAAAACCAGGTCAAGCCTTGCAAAGCATAATGGGAGAGCAACTAAAATCCACTTCTGGCTCCGAAGCAGGAGCTAGGCTTCCCCCAACCTACTTGCTTGCAAACAAAAGAGGAGTTTGTCAGCACACCTGGCAAGTACAGAGAGACAAAGGCACCCCACCCAAGACTCCCCTCCAGCCAGCCAAGCACATTGCCTTGTAAGGGGAACTGGCCACTCTCTTTCAACACCAAGGGCCATTTCGCACGGCTTCAAAGTAGCAGAATGGTTGCTATTTGGAAACGCTACTAATTTGCCATAACCCACGACGTCGTAGACAATCTGCAACAATCCTGAAACCAATCAGCAAAAAGCGCTTCGTTGTGGCGCTTTCAGGGGAATCCAGAAAAGTGGATTCACCCTCCGGATAGCGATACACTCCTGCAACCAATCTGCAACAGTAGCGCTAAAGACCTGTGCGTTACCATTGTTGCTGGTTCTTCAAAGTCCCTCCCCCTGGCTCTCTCCTCCAAACTTCCGGCGAAGCGATCGCCATTTTTTTTTCTCCGAGCGAGCGGGGATAAACGCACCGGCGAGCCTCTTTCTGTTTAGAGGCTTCCCTGGCTTCAGTCCTTCACCTTTAGTCACTAAGCACAAACCACTGAAAAGCCCGTTTGCTGACATAAAGTCCCTTTATTTTTTACAAATAAATTCAGCCGAAAATCGGGCCCGTGAGAGGGGGGGGGGATTTTTTTTTTATCACTCGAGGCAGCGTGCAAACGATCATACAATCAAACGACAGCTCACATTAGGCAGCTGGATGGGTCTCTCCGTAGCAACGAATCTACCTAGATTCGTTGCTATGGGTCGTTTTTTTTTTTTAAAAACCTTTCTTAAAGGGAAAGGGGCTGTTTGGGAGCATGCTAACGGCTGCCCATTGGCTGCTTGACGGCCAGGGGCGGGACGAGCTTGGCAATAGCGCTTCCTTTCTAGCGATTTCTGCCGAGACCGGAAGCCTGTGGGAAACGCTAAAAAACGCAACTGATTCCACTACAAAGGCAGGTATGCATAACGACGAATTCCACTATTTTAAATGGCGATTTTTCATTCCGCAAACAATTTGCAACAAAGATCCCTGTGCGAAAAGGCCCCAAATCTAATCCAAGATTTGGTCTTTGTCTTTTCCCTTACCACTATCCCCAGGCACAAGCAATCATCCAGGATTTGCCAGAAATGGGCCATCAGCCCTTCTAGACAGGAAATATTTCTTCATTCCCAGCAGCTAGTTTCTTTGTCTCAGCAACCCCTGTCTTTGTTGGGACCCGGCTCCAGCCATCAAACTCTTTGTCCAAGCCCTGGACAAGGCAAGATCTGCCCCCTATCACCTCAGGTCACAAATTTCCTTTAAATATTGGGCTCCAACAGCCACAAAGCGCAGTCAGTTTCCAGGCTACAGAAACTCTGTCCGACGTTCATCTTGGTCCCTCGTCCGTCGCCCCAAATTGCTTCCCTGGACCTCTGGAACTCTGCTCCACCCAGAAGACAGGTAGATATCACATCCAATCAACCCTGAGTATAGGTTCCTCCCCTATAAGCCTCTTCCTTGTGTGCTAGTGGCTAGGAATGTACATTTCTTTGCTAGAGTGCGCATGTGTTGTATTTTGTCTAATTAGTGTTTGTTAATAAAATCCTTCCATGTTTAGATCATTGTCTACCTTGGTTCTATCTCAGTGACATAATTACTCAGTAAACTGTGCAATACAAGGTCCCACGTTACGCCACGCTGCGTCTTGCTGGCTCTACTAGCTGATTCCCCACAACTAAATTTAGACATGTGTCCTTACAGACACACATTTGGCGTAACAGATATCTAGCCTATATTGTTGTACTTGTAGTTTAAACCCATTACTGCGTGTCCTCTCCTCTGCAGCCAATGGGAACAGCATCCTGCCCTCCTCCAAGTGACAACCTTTCAAATACTTAAAGAGGGCTATCATGTCCCCTCTCAACCTCCTTTTCTCCAGGCTGAACATTCCCAAGTCCCTCAACCAATCTTCATAGGGCTTGGTCCCTTGGCCCCAGATCATCCTCGTCGCTCTCCTCTGTACCCTTTCAATTTTATCTACGTCCTTCTTGAAGTGAGGCCTCCAGAACTGCACACAGCATCTTCCCTTATCGCCAGTCGTCGCTTGGCATCTCAGGGCTCCCAGCGATGGAAGTGGGCCGTCCCAGCCACAGGGCCAGAGAGAGACCTCGTTTCAGGGCCAGGTGCAGCTCTCTTGCCAGCTCTTTGTGCGCCTCCTCCCTTGCTCATAAACATGCTCAGTGGGTGTCAAGGCCTCCGCCCAGAGGCAGCCATGTGCCTGGCAGGGCGAGGCATTAATTACTTCCCTGCACATGTGACTCTGGTGCTTAGCTAAGTATTCTGCAACTGCTGCTGTGAGGACGTATAATTTGCGCACAGTTTTCGGTGGCGGGCAGCAGCCGTCTGGCAAGGCCTCTGTCTAATTAGTTTAGAGTCTGATTATCACTTTTTCCCTTTCTCTCTGCCCCCCCCCCCCCCCGACTCACACACGCAATCCAGCTGCAGCTGCTCAGTACGGGATTAAGGCAGGATGCGGAAAGAAAACAAAAAAAAAATGTGTTCCTTCGTTTTGAACGTTTTGCTCTCCCTTCTCCCAGTAATCCTTCCCTGGGAGCCAGTCTTAACTCTTATCAAAAGCTCACAAACCCCCCTAAGCTTGCAGGCGCGACTCCTGTAACACCCCCCCCCCCCCATATCAATCTCATCTCTGGAAGAGAGGCCGGCTGCCGCCAAAGGCCCGAGCGGGGGAATGACACGTGTTACAGGCGCATTGCTCGGATCACAAGACAAAATGGTTTAGAGGAGTCATAGTCTGTCCTCTTATCTTTCCCTGATCTGGGCTTCCGAGCCTTCATTTGCCCACTTGACAGTGTGTTCCTGTCATTCACGCCCTGCTTTTCCCTCCGAGTGAACCTACAACTGTGGCTCCCTAGATGTCCATGGACTACAATGAGGCTGACAGGGGCTCATAGTAATTGTAGTCCATGGGCATCTGAAGAGTCATAGTCTGGCCACCTGTGGCCTAGAGCGTCTTCCATGAAGCTATAAAGCCCTCTCCCATCCAGGCACATAGAGGGTTGCCAAC
This sequence comes from Paroedura picta, assembly GCF_049243985.1. NCBI lineage: Eukaryota > Metazoa > Chordata > Lepidosauria > Squamata > Gekkonidae > Paroedura > Paroedura picta. The sequence continues at coordinate 127,030,649 of NC_135374.1, read as the reverse complement.
CTGCAGGCAAGGCCTTGAGATCTCCTGGAATTGAAACTGATTGCCAGTTCTCTCCCTTGATGGAAGTCTTGTGACTGACAGCTCCAGCACACAGTTGGTGGAGTTCACAGAAAGACAATTTTGAGTTCTTTGAGCATTTGGTTTATTGTGCCATTTTTTATTTGTCTTTTTTTGTTCATACCTCTCTAGAACATTCGGTCAAAGTCTGAGTTCAACCATCTATATGAGCCAGCTTGGTGTTGTGCTTAAGACTGGTGGCCTCTAATCTGGAGAACTGGCTTTGATTGGAGAGGAAAGGGAAGGTGACTGGAAGCCGCTTTGAGCCTCCTTCGGGTAGGGAAAAGCGGCATATAAGAACCAACTCTTCTTCTTCTTCTGATTCACCGCTCCTTCTGCCCATGCAGCCAGCTGGGTGACCTTGGGCCAGTTACAGTTCTCTCAGAGCTCTCTCAGGCCCACCTACCTCACAGGCCGTCTATTGTGGAGAGAGGAAGGGAGGGTGATGTTTAAGCTGCTTTGAGACTTCTTCGAGTAGTAAAAAGTAGTAAAAAAGTAGTAAAAAGTGGGGTATAAAAAACCTGGCCCTTCTTCTATATTTATTTATTACATTTTTATACTGCCCTTCCAAAATCCTAGGGCTGTTTACATCATAGTAAACATAGTACTATTTTAAAATCTGTAACCGCTCCACGGTATTAATAAAGCCCTAAGGGCAAGTTGGGAGGAGAAAGGGGCGGGTGCCGTCCGTGATAAAAACTCGGAAGGGCTCCTGATTGTGTCACTCACTCGGGGCCCAAGTTGCCAATGGGGAGGTCCATTGCCTCCTTCCCCCGTCCTCGACTCTGCACTTTGCTGCGGAGTAAGAGAATCTGCTCCTTCCCAGCCACAGAGCCTTCCAACTTGCCCGGAGAGCGGGAAAGGATTCCCCTGCCTCCCAGCCCGCCTACCCCCCGCCAGCAGACTCCTGCGCCCGACAGCCGCTGGCCACGCAGCCCTGGGGAGGGCCACCCTCGCCACCCACAAACCCCGACCCAACGTCCCACGCGATGCCCCCTTCTCCCCGCACACACCCCCTCCACCGACGACGACACACTCTACGCCCCGCCCCCCCACATCGCCAATAACAGCCACCAGGCATGTGCGCCGTTCCGCACATGCCTGGTTCCCATCCCCCTGGCCCCCCTCCAAACAGCCCCCACCGCCCCCCAGCCCTACCCACGCTTTCTTCACCCATTTTTACAAATGGGCTTTTCTCCTAGTCATGTAATAATGTAATACAAGAATCTAAAATCAATGAATAATTAAAATAACTGTTTCTTGTTTCCTATCCCATACTGCTCAGAAATAGTATTTCTTCAACACTTGGTGGTGGGGGGGGAGAAAGTGCTAAGCCAGTTTTTTAGGAATAGTTTTGACATTGCAGGTGCATAAACGGATGCACACAGAGGCCAGTTCATGGGTGAATTTTAGGTGTCAACTGGAGGCCCAGTGGAACAATTCCACCATACAGGCACTGTAGAACTGCCTTCAGTCCTGCAAGCCCCTCATCTGCTCTTGGACAGTGTCTAAGCCCAAAAGGCCCTAGCTCTGGTTGAGGTCCACTTTACTTCCCTGGGTCGCTCAGCAATGACAAGTTTGAACCAAACATGGAAAAGCAAGGACATAAGCTTGACTCCCAAACGTAGATTAATTTGATCTATCATATTTCCAATAGCCACATGGCTGTGAAAGTTGGACGATGAAAAAACGGACAAGACAAGAATCGATTCATTTGAACTCTGGTGTTGGAGAAGGCTTCTGTGGTTCCATGGACAACAAAAGTCGCAAACAAGGGATTGCTGCAGTGCATGAAGCCTGATCTATCACTGGTAGGCAAAATCACAAAACCCCAGCTCACTTACATTGGCCATATCATGCAATCCAACTCAGTGGAGAGAACGGTTATGATCAGACTAGGGGCAAAGTCTGTTGTATCCAGGTATACAATGGTTGCTAGAGCTTGGCAGTGGGAAGAGGAAGGGGAGGAGTTGTCCAGTCTGTAAGGGCATGGGGTTGTCATGTGTGTTGTGTGGGAGGTTGTGACAAATGAGGGTGTGGGTATTGAAAGATGGGTGTCAAGAAACTGTGGTTTGGAATGTTTGTTGAATGTGGGACTGACCTTTGGGAATTGAGGCGTAGTGGTTACAGATGAGCTTTCCTGAGCCACGTCTGTGAAGGGAAAATCAGACTGGAGACTCTTCTTAGGGGGAGATTACATGGCAACCAATTACTCCCAGTTCTGCAATCAACCTCATTTTCCTTCTTGTGTGAATTAGGCCACAGAGACAGAAATGTCCCCCTGCCAGCTTCCTGGGAGGGTCTAAGAATTCCTTGGAAGTACAACACATCTCCAGGGAAATAGGCTGAAGGGAAAGCTTTCTCCTCTCATATGAATCCCTTCAAAAGGAATGCATGTGGCCACAGACGCCCCTTGGTTGCTTGGTTGGTGATGGCTGTCAGGATTGCTGCTCAACCCTGCCATGAGTTAGCATGAGTTTCTCCATCTTTGTTTGCCTGGTCTTTTCTCTGCTTTGTTCTTGGGGCCCCAGGCCCATATATTATGCTTGCATGCTTGAAACTGAAACTATGCTGCTGCATCTTGTTATCACAGGGAGCTGTGAATTATTTGTCTTTTGAACCTCTCGGCTGGGTCTGCCTTTTGTAACCATAACATCTTATCTTGTCCGGAGACGACCAAGGACGTGCAAATTGTAACACTGTGTTTTATGGCACCTGCCGCCTACTTTCCCCCTCCCTTGGGAACTTTCAAGTTTTAGGCGGGAGAACTGTATTGATAAGGGGAGGCAAATCTGTCCTCAGGCAGATTTGACTTCTTTAGCTTAGGTGTATGAAGTAACTTCTCAATAAATGCTTTCTTTAATTAAGAAGCTTGTTGTGAGTTCTTGCAACGCTTGACAATGGCTGCCCTTCTGAAGCCTGGGGCCTCCCGCTGGCAACTGCAGTCCCTGTTGTTGTCTGCAAGGCCAAGTCGTTGCCTAATAAAAGTGGATCACCTGGTTTCCCCCAAAGTCTCACTGTCTATTTTCCTGTAAAGCTAACTCCACTTGAAAATCTGGGCCACTTACGCCTTTGAATTCATAGAACCTTCCTGACAAGAAATGTTTTTTATTCACCAGGTCAATCTTGAAAAAACTCACTTCAGTTCCCATGTCTCTTCAGAAGAAGAAGAAGAGTTGGTTCTTGTATGCCGCTTTTCTCTACCCGAAGGAGTCTCAAAGTGTCTTACAGTCACCTTCAGTCTCCTCTCCCCACAACAGAAATCCTGTGAGGGATGTGAGGCTGAGAGAGCCCTGATATTCCTGCTCAGTTGGAACAGAAGAGGTGGTTCTTATATGCCGCTTTTCTCTACCCAAAGGAGTCTCAAAGCAACTTACATTCACTTTCACTTTCCTCTCCCCACAACAGACACCATGTGAGGGAGGTGAGACTGAGAGAGATCTGATATTACTGAAGAAGAAAAGTTGGTTCTTATATGCCGCTTTTCTCTACCCAAGGGAGGCTCAAAGCGGCTTCCATTTGTCTTCCCTTTCCTCTCCCCACAACAGACACCCTGTGATGTGGGTGAGGCTGAGAGAGCCCTGAGATTCCTGCTCAATCAGAACAGTTTTATCAGTGCCGTGGCGAGCCCTGGGTCACCCAGCTGGCTGCACGTGGGGGAGTGCAGAATCGAACCCGGCTTGCCTGATTAGAAGTTTGCACTCCTAACACTACACCAAACTGGCTTCAGCCATTTACTTGTTCACTATTTACAGTTTCATCCTGAAAATAGTCTTTATTTAGATCTTCCTCCACTTTCCAGACTCAAAGGACTGATGCTGGTCTGTGTCATGAACCCCTAGTTCCTGACCCGTGGTTTCCATCCCCTTTAAGGTTGCTTCTTTATGTTCCCAGATCTCCAGCTGAGTTGTGGCACCTCCCTGGGTCCTCTCGGCAGTCCCCCTCCCATCTCTTCCTCGCACTTCAAAGGCTCCTCCCGCAGTCCTTCCCTTATCTCCTCACCCAAGGCTAGCCTGGCCGGCAGAGCAGCCCAAACACCAGATGTCCGGATGGGCTGTTTTGGCACCTTCCAGATCAGAGAGCAATATTGCCTTTTCCCATGTGAATCCTTGTTCCCGCCAAAACGCTACTTCTATGTCCCCTTCCCCAAACCAAGGTATATATTCTATGCAAGCCCTTTTCCAGGCGTCTCTGTCAAGATTCCTGATTCTGCAAATAAAGACTTTTGCTTAAAGCTTCAACCCGAAGCCCAAGAGTGATGCCGGTTGCATGAAACTCAACTGCTTGGTTCCTGACAGTCTGTCTGTCTGTCTGTCTGCCTGTGCCCCAGAATACAAACAGTTGCTGATAAGGGCTGGCCATAACCCATAGCCCAGGAGGGATACACCTGCACCACTCCCTCCCAACTGCAGGCAAAAATGGCTCCTTTGAAGGCTGGACTCTGAGGCATTGTACGATTTTGAAGTCCCACCTCCAAACCTCCAGGAATATTTCCAATCCAGGGGTAGCCAACCTCCAGGTGGGGCCTGGAGAGCTCCTGGAATTACAGCTCACCTGCAGAGTATAAAGATCAGCTCCCCAGGCAGAAGGGGCTCCTTTGGAGTTTGGACAGGGTTGTGGAGAAGAAACATTTAAGGCCTCCCACATAGGTTGTTGTGAAGTTGAAACACTTGAGGCCTAACAACTTCCCTCACCTAGTCTCAGACCACTGATGGAGCTGTCAGGTGACTAATGTTCTTCCTCCCCCCTCCCTTCAGGCCTGCTGTGAAGGAGCCTCTAACAGCCCCTGACTGAGGCGAGGGAGGCATTTCCAAGAGCAAAGCAGAGGAGTCTGTGGGGGTACTTCTACTTTCCTTTTGAGGGTGGAAATCTTTCACCTTCTGCCAAACCCCTGGCTGACAGAAAAGCCCCTTCTCACTTAAAATACTGCTCTGGCTGGTTTCACTGCTGCAAGGAAGAAACAGCCAAGTGATGTATATTTCTTCAGTGCGACTCTCTACAGATTTGTGGGCTTACAACACAGGGTTGTTGTACAGATGAAACAGGAAGCAAAAGTACCTCTGCAACAGCATCCAGTTTCATCTGCACAACAACCTTATATGGTAGACCTCAAACCTACAGAAAGTCACAGAGAAGAAATATACATGGCTTGGCTACGTGTTCCCTCCAGTAGCGAGGCCAGCCAGAGCAGTATTTTAAGTGAGAAGGGGCTTTTCTGCGTCCTCCCTTTCAGCCAACAGTTAGGCAGAAGGGGAAAGCTGCCTCAGTCGGGGGCTGTTCGGGGCTCCTTCACTGCAGGCCTGGAGGGGGGAGGGCACACACTCATCAGCTACCTGACAGCTCTGCGAGGCAGCGTGAGGGTTTCCCAGCTTACGGGGAAAAGGAGGCACCCCCCCCCCTCGGCCACTTACTGTGTCCCTGTCAGCAGCCAGGGGCAATCTGGCTGCGAGCTGGCCAGATTGCCCCTGGCCAAGCTGGGGGAGGGGGCTGTGTTGCCTCTCTATTGGTCCATATTTCGGACTGGCCCTGCCCACTCTCTGCCCACCTAGGCCTTAGCTTTTTCATAGAATCATAGAATCATAGAGTTGGAAGGGGCCATACAGGGCATCTAGTCCAACCCCCTGCTCAACGCAGGATCAGCCCTAAGCTTATTTTTATATTATACAGCGAAGCTGTTCCAGATTGGTTAGTGGAAAAAGGAAACCAGGCCGACAAAGGGTGCGGTCGTTAGATACTATCAAAATGGACACCGGCCTGAATGTTATACAACCAAAAGAAGCAGTGCAAGATCAGAAATCGTGGTGACAGTTTTGCCATAGGATCACCAAGAGTCGGACTCAACTGAAAGGCTAAAATCATCACAACTTCTCTAGGGCCAGGGACCTTCAGCAGGTTTTCCATAATCTCCTTCGAGGGACGTAGAGCTGGGGTAGCCAATCTGTGGTCCTCCAGATGTTCATGGACTACAATTCCCATGAGCCCCTGACAGCAAACACTGGTGGGGGCTCATGGGAATTGTAGTCCATGGACATCTGGAGGACCACAGGTTGACTACCCCTGACGTAGAGGATACCCCACAGGTATGAAGCTCCTGCAGATGTGGAGGAGAGGAAAGGAATGTGATTATAAGCCATTTCTTCTTGATTTAGGTCTTGCAAATGGCCTGAGTTTGCCTGGATCAAGAAAGTAACAGCACTAGGCACATTTAAAACATGGCAATTGTCTGTACATTTGATCCCTAACAGGAAGAATCACCTTAATTCTAAAATCATGGTCATTTTGCTTTCTGTTGTGTTTAATTCAGGAGCCTGGCTTTGGAATTTTGGAGGGATAGACATGTTCTCTTTTCTTTGGTTAGGACTTTGGTTGAATTTTCTCCTGCACACTTCTCTACTTCTGCCCTCATGTTGCTCAGTTTTTTATCCTGATCCCTGAGATCTTGCAATTTATCAATCCAGGAATTAACTAGAACTGAAGCTTGAGCCATCTCAAGATCTGATTTTTACAAATAGTCTGGGACCACTTTAAGTTCAAGAAGCACTTCACTAAAAAGAACCAAGCCAAATACAAAGTCAAAATCTATTTGATTTGGAATTCTCCGAGCCTCTGCACTTCTTTGAGAAGTTGATTCGCTGTTGATTATATTCAGAAGCAGTAAAATGACAGGAAGTGTAGATTTAAAAGCCATCTGATGCACCCAAGTGCTTGATGACCTTTTTAATTCAACAATCCTGATCCCTGTTTGTCTTTGCTATTCAGAGACACAGTGATAGGATATAAGTACATACATTTGCTGAAGAAGACTAAAGGCCTTTTCAACAACATCAGCATTATTACACAAAGAAACATTTGCTAAGTTGAGCCTGCGGTTGAAGAAGGGAAAGTTCATGACTTGTGGCACCACTCTCAGGAGTAATGCCTGTACTCCACGTAGTTTCTTTGGAATTTCAATCATCAAGTTATTTTATGAAGCCAGCTCTGAGGGCTGTTGCTAAGGAGTGTAAGCAGCCGTGCTAAACCTGTGAACTCACTAGCGGCATCAAGGAGTTATGGGCAAGGTTGCAGGGAATTCAGAGCCACGTGCTCTGGGGATTCCTTTGTTTAAGGTAGGCTCCCACCCACTTCTTCTTTCTTCAGGAAGAGAAGCTCCGTGTGCTTTGCTGAAGCAAGGAGTAGACTCCATTAGGTTCCGCTCCCTCCATCTGCTGATGTGCAGGACATAGTCCTGCCTGCAGCCTAGCCATAGATGCTTGCCATGTGCTGCTTTGGCAACTACTCTTTATGTTTTTGTAGTCTTCTTCAGTAAGGAAACTGAAGCAGATGAATATGATATATTTCTGTAAATAATCTTTCCCAGTAAAGATTTCTCCCTTTTAAGCGTCAAAACACTGTGAGTCTAGATCTGTGCCTCATCCACAAAGATAACTAATAGCTGCATACTCTCAAATGCTCTGTTTCTCTGAGGGACTCAGGACCAAGCCTAGTCCAAAAGTCCTAACAGTTTCCCACTCGTTGTAGTGGTTCCATCATAGATTGGTGCTTTGCAGTGCTTGATATCCATGCCACAAAGCACTAAGGTATTTTTTAATGTAACTAGAGAAAGAGCATCCAGTGACTGGAAACCAACAAACCATTCATATATACCATATATATTCGTGTATAAGCCGAGTTTTTCAGCACAGTATTCACGCTGAAGAAGTGCTCTTTGGCTTATACGCGGGTAATTGAAATACAAGCCTGCTCCAGCCAGCCAATCGTTGCATTGCTTCTGCCAACCTCCTGCAAGCTGAAGCTTCCTTGCTCTGGCTGCTTGCAGGACAGCAAGGGTTTGACTGAGGGACTCTGGTCTTTTTTCCCCTTTTGCTTTCACTCCTTCCAAACTATTCTTTGGTTTCTGTGGGTGGGGCAGGTTTTGGGGGTGCTTTGGGATTCCTTGTTCCTCCTAAGGTTTATTTCTTCTTTTTTAACCTGAGGGGCTGCATTGTTTGCCTTTTCTTCTTGGGGTTGTGTTTCTTTTAAAAGTTGGTTTTTACAGCTCTTTCTTTCCGTGTTCAGTTTTACAGTTCTTTATTTCAGTGTTTTGTTTGTTGTATTTGATTTACAATGGGCTCTTTTCCTAGTAATAATATAAAATAAAAGGGAAAAGCAACATGATTGTGGTAGGATTGGCTGATGAGTAAACATATGTCTAGCAATGGCGGGTAACCAGAGGGGGGGAGCTCCTTGCTTAGGATGGCCCTGTGTAGCTACTCTGGGCTTCCTTGGAGGCCTCCCATCCAAGAACCAACCAGGGCTGACTCTGCTTAGTGACAAAATCAAGCTACCCTGAACCATCCAGGGCCAGGCCAGAAGACATCTCCTGATAAACGTGTTCGTTTTTTAAGGAACCATAAGTTATTTTGTTGTTTTGGCTGCAGCAGACTCCCTGTCTGAAATGTGTTGCTATGTGAATGGGGTCCTACCTTGAAAGCTACTGAGCAGACATGTCTGGTGCTGTGTGCTAGGGGATGAGATTCCTGACTAAGTCGGAGACTAAGGGCATTTCCGCACCCGTTAAATGCAGTGAAATGCTTACCTTAAGTAGTTGTTATATTCCGGCCCCATCCATAGGGCGTCGCCAACAACCAGCGTCTGGGCAATAACTAGCCGAATACATCCTCCATTTTAAAGCACTAGTTGGGGCATTGCATAAAGTGGAGTCACCAACCTATTTAGCACGAGCTACCAGAGAGCAAACAGCAGAGGGAAGGTGTGGTGGCTCAAACACGCTAAAGGCACCTGCTTCGTCCCACCCTCGCACCCACCTTCCTCTCCCTTGATCCCAGAGATGGGAATGACTTTTAAAAATGGATAACTTACTGGAGCAACAAATAGGTGGACGTGCGTGCAGGAAATCCCAGAGATAATCACCCCCCCCCCAATGTTGTAACACAAAGCATGCCTCTCTAAAGTCCCCCCCCCCAAAAAAATCAGGAAGGATATTAATATTTAAAAGTTATATGGATATACGTGTTTTAACGGAGAACTGTGAATTTAAAAAATGAGCAGGCATCGGGAACCTTTAAAACATGGAGAAAGGGGATTGGCTGCCTGGCTTGATTGACAGGCAGAAGAGAGTCACGTGTAAAGCGTGTTGCTCTCTTGTGGAGGGTGAGAAGCATGAAAAGGGGGCAGATGAAAGTGAGACAGCAAAAAGGTGTGGAGGGGCCGGGAGGTGCGAGAATGTTTAGCACTAAGCCATTCAGCAGGCGTAAGGATATTTTTTCTGATGTGTGGAAATGCCTTAAGCCGGGGGTTGACAACTCATGGTCTGCAGCCCGGTACTGGGCCACCGGTGGCCGCGCCTGCCTCTTCCCCCCACTCCCACAGTGAGAAGCTTGCCAGGCCGTGAGCGAAGCGGCCGTTTTGCTCGCGGCCTGGCTAGCTTCTCGCTGCGAGGGGGGGAAGAGGCAGGAGCGGTAGCTCTGCACATGCACGTTTGCTTGGAGCTGCCATGTGTGAGTGTTTGCAGTTCCGCGCATGCGCATTTGCATGGTGCTGCCGTGCGTGCGCGGCACCTGGGCTGCTGGCTCTCCCCCACCCCCAGAAGCAGTCTAACCAGGAAAAGTTTGGGGACTTCTGCCTTAAGCTACAAACAGGCACAACACTGGCTCTCACAGCCAGGGCCTTGGAATGTTGCCCAGGTCACCATAATGTAAAGTCAAAGTTTGAAATGACAATTAAATGCTTGTGCAAACAGGTTTCAGGGTGCAGTAAGAGCCGTTTCTCAGTGGAACAGGCTTCCTCGGGAGGTGGTGGGTTCTCCATCTTTGGAAATTTTTAAACAGAGGCTAGATAGTCATCTGACGGAGAGGCTGATTCTGTGAAGGTTCAAGGGGGTGGCAGGTGACAGTGGATGAGTGATAGTGTGGTGAGTGTTCTACATAGTGCAGGGGGTTGGACTAGATGACCCACGAGGTCCCTTCCAACTCTATAATTCTATGATTCTATGAAATGTGCATACTTCTATAAAGTATTGAACACTTCTTGGGTAAAACAAGCAAGATAACTCACAGGCTTGTGCTTCCCATTTTCCAGGATGAATTAAATTTCCTTCTGATGGAATTGGTTGAAACTGACAACAGATTACAGTGTCCCAAACATTTGCAGAGAAAGGGAAGACTCGTTGTATGAATCTAGGAACCATTAAGAGGTTGGGTGGTTTTCTTTTCCCTCCTTAGAAAAGGGGCTTCAATGGGCAGCCTGCAAGCTGAATATGACCCTGGGAGCAATTAGATTTAGCCTCCAGTAGTTTTGGCCAAGTTTAATGAAGGCACAGTAAATGATATGCCCACTGTTTTGTTTGTAAAGAAAACAAAAATGTTTCACAGTTGTAAAAAACAAAATAGAGGCATCCAACACTTCAATTTTACATCTCTCTGGAGTTTTTGTATGTTAACATTTATATAACAAATAAATGTGTTTTACAATAACCTGAAAATCTAACAGCAATCTGGAATATGAAACCGCTTTGTCTTGGTTCATTTGGGGGACAATCTGCTGTGCAAATCTCAATTCAAGAAGGTCAGGGGGAGGGGGGGAATAAGGAGATAATGGCTCAGCCGATACATAATAAACAGGGATGCTTTCCTTTCAGTCTTTCCCAAGTCTTGTTTAGACCAATCATGTTGCTGGCTTGGAGACCTGGGAAGTGGTCTTCAACCACTGGCTTTCATTGACTTGTTATTTTGGTCTTCTTAATGCCACCTTGTGGGGAAAATCTTTACCAAAAGGACAGACAGTGCTGCAGACTGGTGAAGGATACAACAAATGCTAGATTTCTCTCTGCTAGACCTAGGCAGCACTGCTACAGGGGCAACAAACCAATGTTTGCTTGTACATCCTGGAAGACAGCTGTGTAGACGGATGGAGCAAAATGAGGGAAATGCTACTGCTGTCTCTGAAGCATTCTTGCCCTGAAGGTTTTGCTGGCTTGAATCCCAAAGATGTTCCTTCCCTGCCCATCCCCAAACCAAAGTTATATTATGATTTTGACCTCAGGGTAGGAAGAGGATCACCCAACTTGGATTAGGACCATAGAAATTCACCAACTATGATAGAATAAATTGACAAATTAAATGATAGAACAGAGAACATTCCAATAAAATATGATAAATGTTATCTATTTTAGCAGGGGAGCAAGAATAAATAGGGATGGACACCAACCTAAAAATTCTTGTTCGGTATCGGATTTGGGGAGGCTCTGAACCAGACAGAACAAAATGGCCCCAAACAAAATTGGCCAGTTTGGATCGACTTCTGGCCATGGCTTGCCACAGCTGGGATTAAGGGGAGGGGGTCACCCATGAAGGGCTGATGACTGGCAGCCATTTAATGCATCCCTTTTTCCTTCCCTCTGCTTTGAAGCAGGACGGATCAAAAGAGATGGCTTTAATGGCTTGCAGCTACTTCCAAGCAGGGGGAAGTGAAACCAACCAGTGAAATGGCTTGAAGCCATTTAAACCTAACAACAGGCTAGGTGTACCCATCAGCTATTAGGCTGAAATGGCTGCTAGCCATTTAAATCTAACCAGTAAGTTGCATGACCTGTGGTACTTAGCTGATAGATTGAAATGGTCCAAACAGCTGAACTGGACAAAAGTCCAGTGAATGTTCAGGGTAGTTGCCTTCCCTGAACATTGGTTTGGGGGCTCCAAACATGTCTGTGCTGAACTTTGACTCATGAACCAGTTTATGTTCATCCATACAAACAAATTTTGCCAGGGAAGATGCAAATAGTAGCTTCTCATAGCCCCTGTTTAATGAGTATTTATTCCAGCAAGAATACAAGCCCTAAGATGATTAGGAAGGCTCAGATGATCAGTGTAGAACAAAGGGAAGTATTCCAAAATATTGTGATGAACGCATTCATCAAGCACAAGGAATAGAACTATTATGATCAATCTGGCTGATCTATAGAATCCCAGATCTTTGATAGACAGTGAAACCAATCTCCCACAATTTCTTGTTCACAGCCTTAAGCAATGATGATTTATAAGATTCCTTCTTTAATAAGGCCAGATAGCCATTAATAGAAAAAAGTACCTTTAAACACAAGTATTAAACACAAGTATTAAATTAAATTAAAGTATTAAACACAAGTATTCGTGCCCTGGTCTCCTATCATGGCTGACTAAATTGTGTGCAAAGCCACAACAGCAACACCACATGGTATCTTTAACAGCTTTTCTAAGGCAGCAAACAAGTGGGAAATCAGTGGTGTTCCAAATTGGGTTGCAAATTCTTTTCATGTCCTTTCACTGCCCCCTGGATCATATAGCATTTGCATTTGCTAACATTTGCTAACAGGATCAGTGCTGCCGAGCAATAAATGCCACCAGATGCAGTTGCAAAATCAGCTGAAGTGTGGCTTGTTTGAAAAGACAAGGGACTGGCCCAAGATGACCCAAGATAACAGGGAAGCCCAGAAAGCCAGTAAACCAGGATCAGGCTCCAACAGCAGCTACCAAGCCAGCTGCTGTGCCAGGCTGCCAATGTCACAGATTCAAATTACTGCTCATTTTGAGAGATGAATGAAAATAATCATCCGTGTGAACATATGGGTGCTAGAATGGTAAGCCAACAGGCCTTGCAAACAAAGAAAAATGGTTTTTCACATGCAGTTTTGCAAAGTTCCCTGCAGGTCTCCTGGCGTGAGCCCACTGCGTTCTTGTTGCTTTGAGTTAGGCCAACTAGCACGACCAGTGACACCAAAAGACAGAAGGGGGAGATACAACTGAAGCAGGTCTCACAGCACCATACCCTGAGGTGAGGCAATTGCCAGGGCCCTGGACTCCCAGTGGGGCCCACTGCTGCTGAGACCCATTTTCACACCGAGGTCTTGCCTGGGGGTGGCCAATGCAGACTAGGTAGGCAGCCAGCACAGGCAATGATGCATGGTGGTGGGAGGGCTTGCAAGTAAAAGAAGGATACCCCAGGAAATGGAGGGCATGGAGGTGGGGGGAGAAAAGCATGGTGGTGATGGGCAGACAAGGGGCCCGGGATGGCCCTGAACAGAAGCCCAAAGAGCTCTCTGGCTGATCCCTCAGGCCAGCTCCTCATGACTCAGAGGCCTCTTTGTTTTCCCTGTATCAGCCACAGCTCCTCGGGCAGACAATAAACAGTGTGAAAAGGCAGAGAGGCGGCTGAAAGCCCTGCTGTTCCGATGCTCAACATAATTAGCTCTCCTCTGCGGCGGCGAGAAGCAGCACCCATTGTCCGCCTACCCTCCTTTCTGACACCAGCCTTCTAACGAAGCTTTTAAAAGAATGGATAATAAAAGGATCTTCTGATCCAAGTGTATGAATCACCGTCTCTTCTTCATTTCGGCACTATCAGGAGATCATAATTATTTTATTTAGGGTTAGGCTGACCTCATTCTCTCCCCCCCTCCTTCTTGACACAATGATTTTAATTTCATATTGATTCACGTGTTCTTTCAGCACTCTCCTTCTGGGCTCCCTTGGAACGACTTGTCAGAGGCTACCTTTGGACTGGAGCCAGCACTTCCTTTTTCTCCACACTTGGGCTTCTACATGCCTGCTTGCTTCTTCAGGCTGCTCGGACATTTGAAGGAAGAGACAAAAAGCCTGCAGGTTTTTAAAATTTATATCTTCCAGGATGATTGCAGCAGGGTAGCCATGTTGGCCTATATTGTAGTCTAGACAAAACAAAATCCCTTAAAGACTAACATGGGCTGAATCTGCACGGAGCTTTTTTTATACTGCTTTCAACCTTTATTCTTTTATTACTTGTAATGCAATCGGAACTTGGTTTTGGCGCCACGTAAATGATGATGCATAATCTGACGTGGTTTATGAAACACGGCGATCATTCTCCCGTCTAGAAAGTTTCTTAGGCTGTTCTGGCTAGCTGGAGCCCACTGCTCAAAGTTCTCAGCATGTGAACCAGTGTGGTGTAGTGTTTGAAGTGTCAGGCTAAGATAGAATCATAGAATCATAGAGTTGGAAGGGGCTATTCAGGCCATCTAGTCCAACCCCCTGCTCAACGCAGGATTAGCCCTAAGCATCCTAAAGCATCCAAGAAAAGTGTGTATCCAACCTTTGCTTGAAGACTTCCAGTGAGGGGGCGCTCACCACCTCCTTAGGCAGCCTATTCCACTGCTGAACTACTCTGACTGTGAATTTTTTCCCCTGCTATCCTGATATCTAGCCTATATCGTTGTACTTGAAGTTTAAACCCATTACTGAGTGTCCTTTCCTCTGCAGCCATCAGAAACAGCATCCTGCCTTCTTCCAAGAGACAACCTTTCAAATACTTAAAGAGGGCTATCATGTCCCCTCTCAACCTCCTTTTCTCCAGGCTGAACATTCCCAAGTCCCTCAACCTATCTTCATAGGGCTTGGTCCCTTGGCCCCAGATCAACCTCGTCGCTCTCCTCTGTACCCTTTCAATTTTATCTACATCCTTCTTGAAGTGAGGCCTCCAGAACTGCACACAGTACTCCAGGTGTGGTCTGACCAGTGCCGTATACAATGGGACTATGACATCTTGTGATTTTGATGTGATGCCCCTGTTGATACAGCCCAAAATGGCAGGGCCTGCAAGATGGACCTCTTCCACTAGGTATTTGGTTGAGGCTGGGTGGTGATCCCGGGGCTAAGATCAGCCCCCCCCCTCTCCCCTTAAGGGCCGGGCTGGTATTAGACTGTGCTCAAGCCATCATGTGATCAACCCCTTCTGATACATTTCCGTTCTTTAGATCTGCCTGATTTTAGACTGACCCAGTGGTTCCCAATGTGGGAAATGAGGTTAGCTGCTAATTATTCCACCATTGTAATATTGTAGAGTTTTAGAGATATGTTATGGGGAGAGTGTTTTATATTATAAACTAGCTTCAAAGCCTGTTCCTAAGAACAGGCCTTGAAAGGGCCCCCTCCCCTGGCCCCTGGACAGGCAGCTTAAGATGGCCTTGGGCTGCAACTCGCAGCCAGATCAAGTGGGGCGGGTGGGGGCTGGGCAGCTCGTTAGCAGGGCCGAGACAGAGCTCCTTAGCAGGCAGTCAGCAGGCCAGGAGGCCCTCGTGAGCAGGTCTAGCCTAGCAGTCCGGGAGGCCCTTGTTAGCTAGCCATCGACCTTGACCCTTTGCTCAGGGCCCTCTCCCCTGCTGCTGGCTCCAGACACTGAGGTCCAGGGACGGAGGGCGGGGGCCGCACGGGCAGGGCCAATCAGGGCAAAGCTGGCTGCACCCTGATTGGCCCTATTCTAACTTGGACAGCCGGACATGTCACACCCTCTAGGCTGTTTCATAAATACATAGAGGAACAACAATGGATAATGATAGTGTTGTTTTATTGTTGTGGACTGGATTCTGTATTTTACATGCTTGTAAACTGCTGCGAGCCAGTCCTCTGAGAGCAGCACTCATAAAGGTAAAGGTAAAGGTATCCCCTGTGCAAGCACCAGGTCATGTCTGACCCTTGGGGTGACGCCCTCCAGCGTTTTCATGGCAGACTCAATACGGGGTGGTTTGCCAGTGCCTTCCCCAGTCATTACCGTTTACCCCCCAGCAAGCAAGCTGGGTACTCATTTTACCAACTTCGGAAGGATGGAAGGCTGAGTCAACCTTGAGCCGGCTGCTGGGATTGAACTCCCAGCCTCATGGGCAGACAGCTTCAGACAGCATGTAGGCTGCTTCTCACCCTGCACCACAAGAGGCACATAAAAATCCAAATAATAAATAGATAAATAAATCTCCAGGAGTTTCTCAACCTGGATCTGGCAACCCTACTCCGCATCTCCCACCAGTGGACAGGGGGGACCCGGCTACTCTACTCCAGGGCTTTCCCAGTCAGAACATCTCAATTAAGCCAGATGTCTTTTCCACAATATATCCCACTTGTATCAACAACCCTTCAACACAATTCCTGATTACACATTAGCATCTTGGGTTTAATGTGTGTGTGTGTGGGGGGGGGGGACTCGTGTGACTCAAAAATTGATAATTGAGAACTAATTCTGACACCCTACATTTTCTTGGTGTGCCTCTTTGGCCCATTGCTCCCCCTTTCTTGAGGGATATGTTGGATGGTGTTTGTGTGTGATTGGAATACATCTTAACATGCTATTTGGTGCTAATTCTGATATTATTGTCATGGTGTCTCTTTTGACCAACTCCTATATTTCAGTATTATTTCCAAACTTACCTAGAAATTACCTAGGATTCCTTGGTTATTCGTTCGTTCGTTCATCTTTACACCACTCTGTGGGAGCGGTATAAATAAAAGGCTAAGGCCTGTGGGGAGGGATTGGTCCAGGATGGGGGGGGCAATGATTGGCCCCTTGCCCCCCGGACTGACAAGCAGAGGGCCCAATCTGCTGGGGCAAAGCGCCAGCCAATTGGGCCCTCGACTTGTCAGCCTGCCTCCTGACCCGCCCACCCCCCAGCCTGGCCCACCTTCAGCTGACAGCCACCATTTCAAGGCTGGCTGCCGACAAGGCAGGTAGGTGGCCCCCCGACCTACTTTGCCATGCGGCCCTTGGAGGATGGGGGGGCTCAGCCCGCCCACCGGACCCTTCGCCTCCGCCCCCCCAACCTCCTTCCCCCCTGGCCTGCACCTCCACAACGCACTCTGCCGCCGCTGCTTCACTCCCGTGCTCCACCGTTGCTTCCCCCTCCCCCTTCTCCCCCGCACGATCTTCCAAGCCCCCGCATCCCCACTCACCACTGCCACCGCTTTCACTCTCCCCCTTTCCCCCTGTGCGATCTCCCAAGCCCCCCCATCCACACTCACCACTGCCATTGCTTTCCCAACCACCCATCCTTCTCAACCCACCACTCTTAGCCACCCATCGCTACTTGCCCCTCCCCCAACACTACTTCCCCCCCTTCCTCCCACCCCTGCCCCGCCCCGTTTCATGGCATCTACCTGCCTGCCTTTGTGCCTGCCTTCTTCCCAGCATTCATTTCCTTCCTTCCTTCCTTCCTTCCTTCCTTCCTTCCTTCCTTCCTTCCTTCCTTCCTTCCTTCCTTCCTTCCTTCCTTCCTTCCTTCCTTCCTTTTGCCCATCCATCCACCCACTGTATTTTGCCTACACCGGGCTTCATATCTAGTTCCATTTATATGCTGCCCATTTCTACAACTCAGGGAGACTCACAGGATTTGAAACATAGACATACATATAATATAAAATTTAAAATTCCAATAAAATTACAGTTATTATAAAATACAGTTATTTAATATAAACAGTGCCCGTTCTGTCTGAAAC
Source organism: Paroedura picta (assembly GCF_049243985.1). Lineage (NCBI taxonomy): Eukaryota > Metazoa > Chordata > Lepidosauria > Squamata > Gekkonidae > Paroedura > Paroedura picta. Next base: position 127,013,325 of record NC_135374.1, on the reverse strand, counting down.
ATCACCTATTTTAACATTAAAAAGCAGCTTCAACCTGGACTAGGGTTGTAGAACTGGGATAATTTCCAATCCCCCCATGCTGCCCCTCATATCCAATGTTAGGTGTGGGGAAAGAGAGGTATCTGTATTGTCTCTGTTTGTTTTCCTCCCCCTCCCCCTGCCAATGCTTTCTACTACACAAAATTGTGGCTCTGGAGGAAATTAAATTTGAGGAAACAACACATGCCATAAATGCCATGGACCCAATCCAAATCTCTGTCCATGCCTTCAAATATTACACAAAATGTTAGGACAACTGATAGGGATGCCAGCCTCTAGGTGGCTCCAGAAGATCTGTTATTTAGATCAGGGGTAGTCAACCTGTGGTCCTCCAGATGTTCATGGACTACAATTCCCATGAGCCCCTGCCAGCGTTTGCTGGCAGGGGCTCATGGGAATTGTAGTCCATGTACATCTGGAGGACCACAGGTTGACTACCCCTGATTTAGATTACTGTTGTTGTATTGGTTTATGTTATATATTAATTTGTTCCATGTATCCCCCCATGTTGTATGTAAACTGCCCTGAGCCATATGAAAGGGCAGTATAGAAATCAAATAAATAAGTAAATAAATAAACAAACAAATAAATAAATAAATTTCCTGGGAAGACAACTCATCTCCAGACTACAGCGATCCCCCTCCAAAATCTCCAGGTATTTCCTGACCCAAAGTTGGCAATTTTAAAATCTGATTTCAGTCTCCCATAACAAGTGTCTTTTGGCCCAGTGTTGTGTTATGTTCTTTGAGCGGCATTAGCTCCCTATCATGATCAAAATGTAACGAATTACGTGCATGTTTAATACTTAACAAAAGGATTGCCTGAGAGTAAAAGAAGGGGGCTGGATTGACAGCCCCTCCCCATATTTCCAGCTGCCTGTTGCTCGGGTCCTCTTCCTTCCTGAGAAGGGACCATTTTTCTCCAGCACTTTCCACGCGGAGCCAAAGAAGCAGGCAGCAGCAGCAGCAGCCGTCCCCTTTCCCTGAGCGAGCTCCAAGAAGCTTATTCAGTAGAGCCCAAGTAAGCTATCAACAAACCTTTTCAGGTCTGGGCAGCGTAGTTTGTCAGGTAGATTGTCTGCTTGATGCAGACCAAATTATTTTATGCTTGGTTTGTTACACAGCATATTTCCACGTTTAGCCGGATTGTTCTGCGGCATTTGGCTGGCTAATGACTCAGGAACTTTATTTGCTATCTTCATCGGAAGCACCTGCCCATGGCTTACCATTACAGGAGGAAATTATTCTATGAAATTAACAAAAAGATAGCAGCCAATTTGGTGGGGAGACAAAGTTCAACAGCGTTTGCTCAAGACTTTTCCTTTTCTCCCCCCACCCCTTTCTCCCTGCTGGTTTAGCCCGAGACTCGGGACACTCTGAGGGTGTTCTTGACCATTACCTTCGGCAAACAGAATAGAGCCAAGGGCTAACAAGTCACAAATGTTCTCCTGCATTCTAAGCCACTGTACAGCCGTAGGGTTCTGTGCTTAGATACAAGCAGCCTTCCCAGTGCTTTACCCTCAAGGAACTGCTTCAGGGGGCATATTGCCAGGGGCCGGGGGGGGGCACGATATTTGTTTAAGCCAGGGATAAGCTCCCTTTCCACTTCACAAGCTCTGGAAGATCAGAAGGCGATCCAATACTGGGATTTCAGATATGATTTTCTTAACGAGCCGACTGGATTTAGAAAATTTTTATTCAAACTTTCTGCTTTTAACTGCACTGATTATCTTTAACCGCTCCTAGCGGAGCGGAAGAAATAAAACAGTAAGGGCCCCGAGGGCGGGCCCTGTCCGGGATGAGGAAGGGTGCCAATAGGCCCCTTCCCCTGGACTGACAGGCGGAGGGCCCAATCGGGAGGCGCGAAGCGCCTCCCGATTGGGCCCTCCGCTTGTCAGTCCAGCCCCAAACTGTCAATCAGCAGCCGCGCACAACGTGGCTGCTGATTGGCTGTTTGCCTGGACTACAGCCAATAGGGAGGCGCGAAGCGCCTCCCAACCCGCCCCATCCCCGACGAGGGCTACCCTTCCCTGCACGGCGGCCATTACTCTGCTGGCCGCCGAAAGGGAAGGTAGGCCTGCGGCTCCCTGTGCCTTCCCCCAACTGGGGGAGTACAAAGGATTCTGCGGGCCCGGGGACGGCGCTGGGAGGCTTGCCGAGCCGCCCTGCGCCGTTCCCGGGCGCTCAGAAGCCTTTGCAGTTGGGGGCTGGGGAGGGGAGAATGGCTTCTGCGCGCCCGGGGAGGGCGCAGGGCGGCCGAGCCGCCCTGCGCCCTTCCCGGGCGCTCAGAAGCCTTTGCAGTTGGGGGCTGGGGAGGGGAGAATGGCTTCTGCGCGCCCGGGGAGGGCGCAGGGCGGCCGAGCCGCCCTGCGCCCTTCCCGGGCGCTCAGAAGCCTTTGCAGTTGGGGGGTGGGAGGGGAGAATGGCTTCTGCGCGCCCGGGGAGGGCGCAGGGCGGCCGAGCCGCCCTGCGCCCTTCCCGGGCGCTCAGAAGCCTTTGCAGTTGGGGGGTGGGGAGGGGAGAATGGCTTCTGCGCGCCCGGGGAGGGCGCAGGGCGGCCGAGCCGCCCTGCGCCCTTCCCGGGCGCTCAGAAGCCTTTGCAGTTGGGGGGTGGGGAGGGGAGAATGGCTTCTGCGCGCCCGGGGAGGGCGCAGGGCGGCCGAGCCGCCCTGCGCCCTTCCCGGGCGCTCAGAAGCCTTTGCAGTTGGGGGCTGGGGAGGGGAGAATGGCTTCTGCGCGCCCGGGGAGGGCGCAGGGCGGCCGAGCCGCCCTGCGCCCTTCCCGGGCGCTCAGAAGCCTTTGCAGTTGGGGGCTGGGGAGGGGAGAATGGCTTCTGCGCGCCCGGGGAGGGCGCAGGGCGGCCGAGCCGCCCTGCGCCCTTCCCGGGCGCTCAGAAGCCTTTGCAGTTGGGGGCTGGGGAGGGGAGAATGGCTTCTGCGCGCCCGGGGAGGGCGCAGGGCGGCCGAGCCGCCCTGCGCCCTTCCCGGGCGCTCAGAAGCCTTTGCAGTTGGGGGGTGGGAGGGGAGAATGGCTTCTGCGCGCCCGGGGAGGGCGCAGGGCGGCCGAGCCGCCCTGCGCCATTCCCGGGCGCGCAGGAGCCTTTGCCATCTTCTCCCACCCTTGACAGCCACCAAGCGCTGTCCCCAGGGACAGTAGCTAGCGCCCATTTTATTCTAATATAAAATGGGCTTAAAATCTAGTATTATTATATGTTTTAATTGATGCACCCTACCCTGTGGAGAGCAGTATATAAAATAAATAAATAATAATAAATGATATCAGCCCTATGCAATACAAAATGCATTTTAAAGCATTTTTAAAAAATCAACAGAGTTGAAAACCTGGGCAAGAATTCCTCTTAAAAACTTCCTTTAAAAAATAAATAAAAGTCTTTAGCTGATGTTAGCTAGCCTGCAGTACGGGTGGTAAGCATAATTCCAGGGTTCCAAAGGTTAGGGGGAGCCACCCAGAAAGCCCTCCTCATGGACTACACCAGCATAACGGCAGGTTCTTGCAACACCACTTCTTCATATGATCTGCGGGTAAAAGTGACCTTCAAAACAATCTGCCTGTTCGACCAGTTTGCACTAAATGGGCAACTGTTACCCTGCTTAGCTTGTCTGGAAGGAGGTCAAGAATGAATCTGGGCACCCCCGGGCCATTAACACATCCATTGCATAAATAGACACATCCCCATTTTGCAGGCATTGTGAGGGTTCTTGGCTCAAGCATCCCAAAGGTGGGGCCCACCAAGTCTGGTTGTTGTTGTTTTTAAGTTGATGGGGCCAAGAGACCTGATTACCTTTGCGGATTTAAAAAACAACATTGTTTTGGCAACAGCTGCCACCACAGCACCTCATGGTGGAAGGTGAGTTTGGTATAAGCAAGAAAATATTTTTAAACAATATATTTACCCCATTAAGCAGAGCTTCTGCATGAAAGGCAGTGTGATGCAGCGGTAAAAAGGGCAAATGCCATTTTGGGCTGTATCAACAGGGGCATCACATCAAAATCACAAGATGTCATAGTCCCATTGTATACGGCACTGGTCAGACCACACCTGGAGTACTGTGTGCAGTTCTGGAGGCCTCACTTCAAGAAGGACGTAGATAAAATTGAAAGGGTACAGAGGAGAGCGACGAGGATGATCTGGGGCCAAGGGACCAAGCCCTATGAAGAGAGGTTGAGGGACTTGGGAATGTTCAGCCTGGAGAAGAGGAGGTTGAGAGGGGACATGATAGCCCTCTTTAAGTATTTGAAAGGTTGTCACTTGGAGGAGGGCAGGATGCTGTTTCTGTTGGCTGCAGAGGAGAGGACACGCAGTAATGGGTTTAAACTTCAAGTACAACGATATAGGCTAGATATCAGGAAAAAGTTTTCACAGTCAGAGTAGTTCAGCAGTGGAATAGGCTGCCTAAGGAGGTGGTGAGCTCCCCCTCACTGGCAGTCTTCAAGCAAAGGTTGGAGACACACTTTTCTTGGATGCTTTAGGATGCTTTGGGCTGATCCTGCGTTGAGCAGGGGGTTGGACTAGATGGCCTGTATGGCCCCTTCCAACTCTATGATTCTATGATTCTATGATTTCCTGGAGAAAAGGAGGTTGAGAGGGGACATGATAGCACGGGCATTGGAGTGCCAGGCGTTGGAGTTCCAACGCCCACGCCCCCCCTTCCCCCCATGATGTAGCACTGGCTGTGCCAGGAGAGACCGGCCGCTTCGGGCGCTGAAGCGCCCACCCGCGTCCCGTCTCTTTTCTGTGTTTCCTGTCATGCAACAGGCCTAGAGCATGTGGGAATTCTGCCCTGGATCTCACCCGCTGAGGCCAAGTTAGGGGTTTGCCCTGGATCCCACCCAGCTGGGTGAGGCTAAGGTAGCACAGAAGAAAAAGACCAAGAGTATTCAAAGTCAGAGGGGAAATGCAAGCTTCTTACAAAGAAGATGAAGGAAGCATTCTGTCTTCTGTGGAAACAAGTTTCCCCTGGGAAATGGATAACAGTCCGAGCAAAGTAGGGTTGGCTGGGAAGTCTGCCATGTTCTAAACACCTATTGATTTTAATAAAATCAAAACCAATCATGCCGCCCATTTGGAAATGTCCACTGATGCTGTTGCTCTGTATTGTTCTTTATTACTTACTTGTAATGCAATCGGAACTTGGTTTTGGCGCCACGTAAATGATGGATGATGCATAATCTGACGTGGTTTATGAAACACGGCGATCATTCTCCTGTCTAGAAAGTTTCTTAGGCTGTTCTGGCTAGCTGGAGCCCACTGCTCAAAGTTCTCAGCATGTGAACCAGTGTGGTGTAGTGTTTGAAGTGTCAGGCTAAGATCTGGAAAGATCCGGGTTCAAATCCCCACGTGTGCCACGGACGTTTGCTGGGTGGCCTTAGGCTCATGTCCAGCCTAACCTACCTCACAGGGTTGTTGTGAGAATAAAATGGAAGCAAGGATAATATTGAAAGCTTCTTTGGGTCCCCATTGGGGAGAAAGGTAGGGTATGAATGAGTGAATGAAAGTTTTGTGCAGCTAGCATTGTGAACCTCCAAGTGGAACAAAGAACCAAGAGGGGAGAAATGTTACAGAGAACAGAAAACAAAAAACCTAACTGGAATAGTTGAGACCTAAAAAGTTAAATGTCTGTATAAACTAGACAACAAGTTACAAAAATATGTGAACATTTATTTTGCACAACTTTAAAAAATCTTTAAAGTTAAAAACACACACAAAGCCCATAGGCCATGGTTGATAAGGTATTATGTACACTGTACAATCTTAGATCTTCTTAGACCTGACACATTTCAACCCACAGTGGGTCTTCCTCAGATGTCTTATTTTGACACATATCTGTACCACACAAATAAAATGGTAAGGGGGTTCTGGGAGGAGTTGGTCCTCACCTTTTACTGGCCAATAGAGTCACCTGTACAGTTCCTGGTTGTGTCCTCTAGCCTGATTGGCTGTCCTCCCAGCAGCTGCCCAATCATGTCCTGCCCCTGACTATCTCCTAACAGTTATTTCACAGTTCTCTCAGTTCGTTCGTAGTCCTTTGCTAGTGAGTTATCCGCCCCTGGCAGCTAACTCCCCCCCCTCCTTCAGGCCTGCTGTGAAGGAGCCTCTAACAGCCCCTGACTGAGATGAGGGAGTCATTTCCGAGAGCAACTCAGAAGAGTCTGTGGGCGTACTTGGGCTTTCCTTTTGAGGGTGGAAAGCTTTCCCCTTCTACCTAATGGCTGACAGGGAGGCCACAGAAAAGCCCCTTCTCACTTAAAATACTGCACCCGCCACTAACTGAGACATCAACCTCAAACATTACCCCAAACTCTTCTGATGCCATCATCATACATCTAGTGGCGGCCATAATTTGGGATGAGGCTACCATGGCGCCTGGCGCAGCCCTGACAGCTGTTGACCACATCCTCAAAGAGATCATGACTTCCAACAAACCCTTGGTTGGGAAACTCATCATCTTGGGAGGTGACTTCTGACAGGCCCTCCCTGTGGTCAAACATGGCAAAAGGACTACCACAAATGAGGCCACTATCAAATGGTGTTCTGTCTGGAGACATTTCACCATTTTTAGGCTTAATCGCAGTATCTGAGCAGATGACGAGGCTTTCAGAGGCTGGCTCCTACATGTGGGGAATGGTGACCATGACATCATTCCCAGCCTTCCACATGAAATGGTAGAGGTCCCACAACCCATTATCACCGCCTGTGACCATCCTGGTGGCATCTTTGGTGACCATTTGACCCCAGCAGATTACATTTACCTGCAAGGCAATTCTGTGCCCCAAAACTCACATGTTGACACCCTCAATTACATTGTCCTGTGGCGACTGGAAGGCCCAGCATCCACATGCTACAGTGTAGACTCTCTCGATGCAGAGAATGACAAGAACTTCAAAGTATTCATCCCCATTGAATTCTTCAAATCTCTCACACCACCTGGGATGCCACTGCATCACCTCGCACTAAATATCGGCGCTATTGTTCTCCTCTTGAGAAACTTGAACACCAAGAACGGGCTCTGCAATGGGACAAGACTGATTGTCATGGACATGAAGCCAAAGAGAGATTATTGCACGTGTGGCAACCGGTTCCACCTCCAGTGACCCTGTCTCCATCCCTCAAATTGAGTTGGCCTGTTCATCCTCTGCTGCTGCCAGTTCCCGCTCAAGGTAGCATTTGCAATGACCATCAACAGATCTCAGGGCCCGACCCTGGATAAAGTTGGCCTCCATCTTGAGGAGCCTGTCTTTGGTCACAGTGACTATATGTTGCCTTGTCACAAGTCAGGTGTTTTACAGACCTCAGGGTCCACGTTGCCCCTGGACCAGAGCAGGGAATGCTCCTCCCACAATATGACTGCATTGTGACAAAGAATGTCGTCTACTGTGAGATCCTCTTCTGATCGACGCACACAACAGCCATGCCACGCTTCCTACAGGTCAGTCCTCTTCCACACTCTACTAAGGCTGGGGAGTATACATCCTTGCCACACATCTTTCCACCCACGCACCCTCATTCCAGGCCATGCCACCACAAGTCACCAAGCCCTATGAAGATAGGCTGAGGGACTTGGGATTGTTCAGCCTGGAGAAAAGGAGGTTGAGAGGGGACATGGTAGCCCTCTTTAAGTATCTGAAAGGTTGTCACTTGGAGGAGGGCAGGATGCTGTTTCTGTTGGCTGCAGAGGAAAGGACACGCAGTAATGGGTTTAAACTTCAAGGACAACGATATAGGCTAGATATCAGGAAAAACAATTTTCACAGTCAGAGTAGTTCAGCAGTGGAATAGGCTGCCTAGGGAGGTGGTGAGCTCCCCCTCACTGGCAGTCTTCAAGCAAAGGTTGGATGCACACTTTTCTTGGATGCTTTAGGATGCTTAGGGCTGATCCTGTGTTGAGCAGGGGGTTGGACTAGATGGCCTGCATGGCCCCTTCCAACTCTATGATTCTATGATCCCACACCACACATCTCTCCACTTACAGTTCCCACCTCCACACTGCAGTGTCTGTTGTATTCTTAGATACAACGCCTTTGCCCTGAGTACTATATAATAAAATATAAAACACACAAAGCAGCCAGTAAATAAATAAATAACGAGAACTTATTTTTTTCAGGTGACTAAATCAATGGATGTGATGGACAATGTCCATTTATCGGTTAATAGCTCTCTGCTTTCAGGCTGCCGGTAGATTCTCTTGTGTGCCCATGAAGTCAGTGCATGCACAAAGGCAGGTCAAGTGGGGCCTGGGGATATCCTGCAATTTAAAACTTCCAGTCAAGTACCTGGAAGTGACCTCATGACATTGTGTCATGCTCTAGGAATTTCCCAAAGCAGTATGTCTAAAAATAATAAAGGTTTGCTGAATTGCAACAGTGTTGCTTTATACCAGTGGTTCTCAACCTGGGGGTTGGGACCCCTCTGGGGATCGAATGATCCTTTCACAGGGGTCGCGGCAGGGTGAGCAGATTGGCCAGGGGGCGCCACCACTGTTGCCACTGCTGGACACGTGCCCTGGCCCGACCCATATGCGATGAGAAGCTCTGCTCTTGGGCCCCCCTGTGTTGCCTCCCCCAAAACATGGTTTTTCTTGGCTTCTCCCCCACCCTTCTCTCCAAGGGGGACCCAAAATGGCCCACATCCCTTTACTGATGTCTCCAAATCACTTTTGTCAAAGAGAGGGTGCCGGCACATCAAAGCTGAATAAATCTTTGTTGGTCTTAAAGGTGCCCTTGGATTCAATTTTTGTCCTTCCAAATGATTGGTTTTCATTACTCAGTTCGTACCCCGCCCTTCTCTCCAAGGGGGTCCCAAAGTGGCCGACATCTCTTCCATTTCATCCACACAACAGCCTTGTGGGGTAGATCGAGACCGAGTGTTCATCTACCTGGTGCAGTGGGAAAGGGCGAGATCGGCATGGTGGGACAAGAGGCAGAACTGAACTGAGAAACCCCAGGAAAAAAAAACAATTTATATACAATATTGAACAATAGCTCTTCACGCCATTGGTCAGTTTCGGTTTAATCTCTGTCAAGGAACACAGGCGTAGTTTTATGGTTGGGGGTCACCACAACAGGAGGAACTGTACTGAACGGTCGTGGCATTAGGAAGGTTGAGAACCTCTGATCTACACCAGGACATTAATTCCAGCAGTGTGATTGGAAGCAGACGTTACTACCAGCTATAGGACTGGAAGGGCATCACAGGGTGCCAGTTTCATGAAGGCTGTTACCCTTACCCCATCCCCAAACACCAAGCAGAGCAGGCAGAAGAGGAGTTATCCACTTCACGGCATTGCTCAGCCAAACTGGTGGCAGTTCTGTCGTGGCTTCTCATGACACTCTCCTTCCTTTATGTGTCGTTTGCATTTCTCACCCATCAGAACTCCCGGAGGAAGTTTAGTTTCCAATCAGCACACGCCTGGGCCCATCACACTTTCTATTCACGTGTGCTTGGCCACAACAATGACACAATGGCACACTCCGTCACTCAATCGCCCGGTTCGTGCTTTGACGTTGGATCTCCATCCCGAAACTAAACTCCCTCTTTGACTCCCTCGCTGTGCCATGAGATTGAAACGCCCCCCCCCCTCCAGCATTACTTCATCAGCACGCCTCCATAAGTGCACGGGTGAGAGCGAGTGCAAAATTGCAGCCATGCTGATTGTAATCAGCACAAAATGGATTGGCCGAATTATACTAATCTCGGCTCATCAAGCCAGCACCAGCCTTAAGGTTTCTTTCCTGATGTATGAGATCGTCACATCATCTATTCAATATCTTGTCATCGTAGGGTAGGTCTGCATTAGCACCCTGCAGTTTTCATTTCTTACCGTTTTTGCCTTGTCTCTTGTGCTACCAGGCTCCTCCTGCGTGCTACAGTGCAGTGGTGCTTTATTCTAATGACAATGTAATTGGACCTACGTTAGCTACAGCTTGGCCAAAGGATGCTCTGGACGGAGGGAGGAACTGAGTGATAGCTGGCGCTGGGGGAAGCTCATTGTCCCAGCCAACCTCTGGCAACCCCATGGGCTTTCCAATGCAATCTGTATCCTGGAGGGCATTTCACTCAGCAAATGCCAACATGCTAGTTATCCCTGGCCCTAGGGATGTCGACCTGGCCTTTTTGTCCCTCACTCCAACCTGGTGGAAAGTGTTGCCAGATGAGATCCGGACCCTGTCAAAGTTCCACAGGGGCTGAAAAATGGAACTCTTCTGCCAGGCCTCTGGTTGGAGCCATCGGGGTCTATAATTGGATGGGCCTCCTCCTTTTCTTTCTCTCTCCACTCTCTTTCTTTCTCTCTCTCTTCTTTTCTGTGCTCCCCCCGCCCCTCCAATTAATTCTATCTGATGAATAGTCCAATGGTCAATGGCGACAACTGGAGGTAGGCAGTGGGGTATGTATTAATTATTACTTTACTCTTTTTATTGTTGTTTTATCATAGAATCATAGAATCATAGAGTTGGAAGGGGCCATACAGGCCATCTAGTCCAACCCAATGTAGGATCAACCCAAAGCATCCTCAATGTAGGATCAACCCAAAGCATCCTAAAGCAGCCAAGAAAAGTGTGTATCCAACCTTTGCTTGAAGACTGCCAGTGAGGGGGAGCTCACCACCTCCTTAGGCAGCCTATTCCACTGCTGAACTACTCTGACTGAATTTTTTTTCCTGATATCTAGCCTATATCGTTGTAGTTTAAACCCATTACTGCGTGTCCTCTCCTCTGCAGCCAACAGAAACAGCATCCTGCCCTCCTACAAATGACAACCTTTCAAATACTTAAAGAGGGCTATCATGTCCCCTCTCGACCTCCTTTTTTCCAGGCTGAACATTCCCAAGTCCCTCAACATATCTTCATAGGGCTTGGTCCCTTTATGGATGTTTCTATTTTATATCACAACTCTCCTACCTTGATGGACCAAGGGTTTGGTTCAATACAAGAGAGCTTCATGTGTTATTCAACAGGTTTTCCATCTTGATATGAAAAGAATGAATTCCAACCTGGTAGTCTCAAGGAACCAGAATTCCAGACCTCAGATTGGCCCAACAACCAGGGCTGCCAACCTCCAGATGGCACCAGGTGACCCCCCAGCTATTATAACTGATCACGAATGACCAACATCAGCACTCCTGGAGAAAATGACTGCCTTGGAAAGTGGGCTCTGTGACATTGTCCCCTGCTGAGGTCTCTCCCTTCCACAAAACCCAACTTCTCCCTGCCCCAAATCTCCAAGTCTCTCCCAACCCAGAGCTGACGACCTAAACAACTTCTGCAATGGACCAGGAGACAGGAAAGGGGAAGGGAGGGGGTGGCCACTTCTTTGTTTGGGGAGAGGGGACAACCAGAGGGAACAACAGCTCCTGTGCATACATCCAATTGCTCCATGCCTGCATGGGGTGGGGAAGAAAAATGCTCAGCAGCTGTTTTCTCAATTTGCTTTGCTCCTCTTTTTATGACTCAAAATCTGTACCCTAATTCTGTGGTCTGCCTGTCCTCAATACATAAGGATAGAACAGTAGTGAAAAAGCTTTTGTCTGGTTCCTGTCCCCACATTTAACCATTCTCAAATTAGCAAAGAGCCCCGTTGAAGCTCCTGGAAGTGAAGGAGCTTGCTCTTAGATTCAGACTCCAGTGGAAGACTATAGAGGGTTAGAGTGACAGACAGGTCAGGACCTTTGCATGCCTTCCTTTCTACTGTCCTGATGCTATTATCCCTTTGCTGTGTAGATTGCTTCTCTCAGGGAGAGTTTCCTTCCTACCATCTCTCTCTCTCTTGCTCCATCTTTCTTGCAGCCATGCAGAAAGGGAATGGTTTCCTGCTTCTCCATCCATCCTAGGTAGTCCATATTAGAATCCTACCTCTATTCTGTCTAGAATGAAGACTCGTGTTCATGGGGGGCCCACATTCAACCTACTCTCCAACAGCTGCATTGGCTGCCAGTTGAATTCCGGGTCAGGTTCAATGTGCTGTTTTTGACCTTCAAGGCCTTATGCGATCCAGGTCCTGCCTCGCGCTCTGCAGATTCCAAATTGTTGGTGATCGACGGCCCCAAAGAAGTGTGAATGGCTTCCGTCAGACCCAGGGCCCTTTTGGGGCCTGCAAGGTGGCCCTATCTCAATTCTGCAGGGCCTGCAAGATGGCCCTGTTCCACCAGGCGTGTGTCCGAGGCCAAAATGAGTCATGAAACAGCAAACTAGGCTTCCCTCCTCTCCTCTCTCCTTATCCTCCATTAGTCAGAAAACTTATTGGAGCCCTCTCTCCCATCTTAGACTGCTGCTCATATGTATTGTTTTATAGCCTATGGTTTTAATCTTTGCACACATGAATTTAATATCAGCCACCCTAAGCCTGCTCCACAGAGAAGGCACAGTTTACCCATTAAATAAATAGATAAACAAATAATTAAATAAATAAAAATCCCTTGGTGTGTAACTTTTATTTTCTACACCAGCAGACACATCAGGTAATTCCACTGCGCCGTGTGCCAGGAGCATTCTCTACCAGGGGTTGCTGCTGGCATCAAACTGCTGGGAAAGTTGTGGCTCAGAATGTGGTAGCAGCTACCTGACGAGAAAGCAGGCCCCAAAATTCTTTGGAAGAAGAAGGGCTGTTGTTGTTGTTGTTGTTGTTGTTTTGAGGCTCAAAGCAGCTTACAGTCACCTTCCCTTCCTCTCCCCACAACACACATCCTGTGAGGCAGGTGGAACTGAGAGAACTTCATGAGAGGGAAAAGAGAGTGGCCCAAGGTCACCCAGCTGGCTGCATGTGGAGGAGAAAAGAATCAAGCTTGGTTCTCCAGATTACAGGACACCACTCTTTAACCATTACACCATGGATAACAATGGGGGATTCCAATGGGGAGTATGAACTTCCAGGGCGCAAGATCCCAACCGTGGATGCAGTTGGGCCTCTATCATATGTTTGCGGACAAGCAGAAGCCCAGGAAGCCTGGAGCAGAATTACTACAGGGATCAGAGTAGCGCACTGGGGGTGAGGGTTGTCAGGTCCTTCATGGACTTACCAGAAGAAAGAGGAAAGTCCAAGCCCTGTGGCCAGCATCATACAGGAAGTGATCATATCACACCTTTGATGTCCAGGTAATGCTCTGGTATTTGAGCAAAAACTCTTATAAAAACCCTGAGAGGATGAAGGAGGCGGTGGTCCACCCTCTCCTGAAAAAACCAACCCTGGACCCGCGGGACCCTGCCAGCTACTTCCCAGTGTCGCATTTGGCGTTCCTGGGTAAGGTGGTGGAAAGGGCTGCGGAGGACCAGCTCCTAGCATTCTTGGAAGAAACTTCAGCACTCAATCCATATCAGTCTGGTTTCCATCCTGGCTATGTGGTAAAAGACGGGGGCTTTTTGCACGGCTTCAAAAAAGCACAATGGTTGCTAATTGAAAACGCTACTAATTTGCCTTAACGCACGACGTCGTAGACAATCTGCAACACTCCTGAAACCAATCAGCAAAAAGCGCTTCGTTGTAGCGCTTTCAGGGAAATCCCAAAAAGTGGATTCACCCTCCGGATAGCGATACACTCCTGCAACCAATCTGCAACACTAGCGCTAAAGACCTGTGCGTTACCATTGTTGCTGGTTCTTCAAAGTCCCTCCTCCTGAGCCTGTCCTTCAAACTTCCGGCGAAGTGATCGCCATTTTTTTTTCTCCGAGCGAGCGGGGATAAACGCACCAGCGAGCCTCTTTCTGTTTAGAGGCTTCCCTGGCTTCAGTCCTTTACCTTTAGTCACTAAGCACAAACCACATAAAAGCCCGTTTGCTGAAATAAAGTCCCTTTATTTTTTACACATTAATTCAGCCGAAAATCGGGCCCGTGAGAGGGGGGGGGATTTTTTTTTTATCACTCGATGCAGCGTGCCAACGATCATACGATCAAACGACAGCTCACATTAGGCAGCTGGATGGGTCTCTCTGTTGCAACGAATCTACCTAGATTCGTTGCTATGGGTCTGTTTTTTTTTTTAAAAAAACCTTTCTTAAAGGGAAAGGGGCTGTTTGGGAGCATGCTAACGGCTGCCCATTGGCTGCTTGACGGCCAGGGGCGGGACGAGCTTGGCAATAGCGCTTCCTTTCTAGCGATTTCTGCCGAGACCGGAAGCCTGTGGGAAACGCTAAAAAACGCAACTGATTCCACTACAAAGGCAGGTATGCATAACGACGAATTCCACTATTTTAAATGGCGATTTTTCATTCCGCAAACAATTTGCAACAAAGATCCCCGTGCGAAAAGGCCCACGGTGTTGGTTGCCCTGCTGGATGACATCCGTCGCCAGCTGGATAGAGGCAGGTCAGCTGTGCTGGTTCTTTTGGACCTGTCGTCGGCCTTTGACATTGTGGACCATGAATTATTGGTCCACTGCCTCGCCGGCATGGGGATAAGAGACACAGCCTTGCGCTGGATACGCTCCATTCTCCAGAACCAGACCCAGAGGGTGGCTGTGGGGGATCAGTTCTCGCGTCCCTTTAAACTCACGTGTGGGGTCCCTCAGGGTGCGGTTCTCTCCCCCACATTGTTCAACATTTTTATGCGCCCTCTGTCCCAGCTGGTACGGAGCTTTGGACTGGGTTGCCATCAGTATGCTGATGACACCCAGCTCTATCTCTTTATGGACGGCCACCCGGACTCTCCCCCGGAACCATTTGCCAGATGTTTGGAAGCAGTGACTGAATGGTTCAAGCAGAGTTGCCTGAAACTCAAACCCCCCAACACGGAGGTCCTGTGGCTGGGAGGCAGGGGGAGGGGTCAGGAAGCTCGTTTGCCCCTCGTTTATCAGGGGCACAACTTATCATCGCGTCCCAGGCCAGGAACTTGGGTGTGACCATTGATGCCTCCCTGACTAGGGAGGCTCAGGTCAAGAGAGTAGAGGGTCAGGCATTTTTCCATCTTCACTAGGCTCGGCTACTAGCAATCTACCTGTCCCCCAACCATTTGGCCACAGTGATCCATACAACAGTCACCTCCAGACTAGATTTCTGTAACTCGCTCTATGCGGGCCTACCCTTGTCCTTGGTCAGGAAACTTCAGCTAGTGCAAAATGCAGCTGCTAGGGTCCTCACTGGAACACCTTGGAGGGCCCAAATCCAGCCTGTGCTGAAGCAGCTGCTTTGGTTGCGGATCACTGCCCATATGTGGTTCAAGGTTTTAACCTTTAAGGCCTTACGCGGGTTGGGACCCACATACTTGAGGGACTGCCAATCGCCCTATGCCCCCCGCAGGGCTTTATGCTCTGCTCGGGAATATCTGTTGGTTGTTTCTGGCCTCAGGGAAGCATGCCTGGCCTCAACCAGGGCCAGGGCTTTCCCTGTTCTGGCCCCTACCTAGTGGAATGAGCTCCCGTGTGAGCTGCGGGCCCCATGGGATTTGGCAATGTTCTGCAGAGCCTGCAAGATGGAGCTTTTCCGCCAGATCTATGGTTGAGGCTGGGGCCGGCGAAGTAGATCTATTGCCCCTCCCTGGGATCTGAAATGTACATCGCTCTGCTCGATTTTTTTTCGTCATCTCACCAGTGGGGTGGGAGTGGCTTATCTTCTTCCTCCATGTTGGGAGTCTTGAATCTTTTAATGGGGATTTTAATAGGGTTTTTAAGGCTGTTGTTGTCACCCACCATGAGTCTGTTAGGGAGTGGCAGGAAATAAATCAAATGAATGAATGAATGAATGAATGAACGAACGAACGAACGAACGAACGAACGAACGAACGAATGAATAATAAAACTGACTTCTACCATAGGGGTTTTGCCCAAATACCGGAGCATGGACTGGAAATTGCTGGTGTGATGATGTCACTTCCTGTGTGGTGCTGGCCATGAGCACCACACAGGAAGTGGGCATTTCTCTTTCTCCAAGTCAGCCTGAGCAGTAGCCAGGAGGCAGGGCCTTGCAATGTGGAACTCCTGTATCTCCCGGGGACTCTAGCGATCCTATTTAGAAGCAAAGAAGCTTGTGCAATTCTGATTATTAAGGACATGCAGTCGGAACCTTATTCATCAGTATCCCATCTGAACCATGCTCATTTCCTAATAATGTAAACGCACCAAATATTTGTGAATTCGCTACCAGTTGGAAACCTTCTAATATGACAGCAGCCAGATGGTTCTATGTGCATGACAGGACGTTATCCAACCAGAAGACCTTGTCAATGTTCCTGCCAAGCATGATAATCTTTAATGGCCTTTCTGTGCAGTCTTACCACCCCCAGCATATGCACTGTTCAGGCTCTGGAAGCGCTTTCTGAGTCCGTATTAAACATTCGCATGAGCTGTTTGCTTCGTTGAGTCGTGACTTCTGGCTAGATACGGATCCAGGCTTCCTTTGGGGAGGGGAGGGGGCTCAAGCCGCTCAAGCCGCCCCCTCCCCATGTTGGGCAGCTTGACAATTGTGTGATGTGCCCTCATGTCAGACCAGTGTTCCATCTGATCCAGCATCCTGTCTCACGTAGTGGCCAACACAAAGGCTGAGGCCTTCCCCTATGTTGCTTCTTGGCATTGGTCTTCAGAGGTGAAGGGCCCCTCGAGCATGGAGGTTCGGAGCAGCTTCAGATAGACCTTTGTGAACGTGTGTTAAGGAACCTCGAGTGGTTTCCGCGTTATTGTCACCCTAGGAATTAATGACCTCCAAACCATCCTATTGTTAACAGTGTCCCTCACATCTTGCAAACTGTGGCTTCCTTGATTGATTGAGTCAATCCGCCACTTTCTCTTTTCCTGCTGCCTTCCATTTTTGCTGGGATTATTGTTCTTTCCAGTGAATCCTCACTTCTTGTGATGTGACCAAAGTACGATAGTCTCAGTGTACGCATCTTAGCTACTAGGGACAGTTCAGGCTTGATTTGATCACTTAGTTGTATTGACAGTTAGATGAATCAGTACAACCATATATATTTTCCCCTTGAAATTTACCTCCTCGCCAATTAGTTTCCTTATATATGACTCACTGGGTAAATCAGTACAAATATTCTCCCTTCTCCTTTGATTAATGTTGTTCTTATTGAAAATACACAGAAAGTAAGAGTAAACAGATAACTGCAAATTTAGCACACAACACAAAACTGACCCGAACCCTAACACTAAATATCAATCAGGATTTCTCCCCTCAAATCCAGGCGAATGCTTTCTTCTTGACTTTCAGTTCAATACCTGTTACCTTGAAGTTCCCAGGAAAACCAATTGTTCTAAAATTCATTAATTCAAGTGGCTACTCATGGGCCTTTGTTGTTATGGCTTGTTTTTCGCACTCCTCCTCTAGCCTAACCAGAAACCTGCTTTGCAGCCTGCCTGTGATCTATGTGTAGCCTTGTGCTTAATGCCAGTGATTTCTCCAGTCAGAAGTCTGCATCCCAGTTAGTTTACGCCTTCCCTACAAACTTCCATCTGCTTTAAACTGCTTCAACAGACAGATCGTTAAAGGGTTTTAAAAGGTGATGTCGGCGATTGGCTTTTTTGCAGCTTTCTTGTAACTGGCATTGTTGTTGAGTTTTTGAAAACCTCCCCGAGGGAACCTTCTTAAAAGGCAAAGCATGAGGATCTTGAGAAAGGTAGTGCAGTGACAGTTTTCTCCTAGCACTCTCTAGCTGCACCCCATCCTGAATCCTATTGCCACGGTTCCCTGGGGAGCTGGAATGAAAGTCAAACTGTTTTAAATCTGTAGCTGAAAGAGGCTCTGATTTGGCTGAATAGTGTTATCGCTGCCTTAATTCTCCAGGCTGCACACCAGTCTTAGCAAGTGCAAGGTCTATAGCTTTACATGGTCCCATTCCTGATTGTGTAACTCTGGCCACAAGAATGCACTTGGACAACTTGGCCCAAGGTCAGGCAATGTCACCAAAGGTAATTTAACCTAGATTTTCTAAACTCTGATGGGACAATTAGGGAAATTGTCTCAATCTGCTTCCCTAAGCCAAATTAATTTTTGGTGCCCGCATGCCATTTTGTTCCCTTTTCCTAGAATTGGTCCCATGATATTTGGAACAGGAGTGAAAAATTTAAATGTCAGAGCCGTTGCATCTGATAATCAAATGGAAACATAAAACAGATGCTCGGAACATGTGCTTACCAAAGGGAGATGTTCCCTGGAAACATAAGCAAAGAGGCCTATGACATTAATAAAACGATTCCCTCTTTTATGTTAGAGTTTGTTTAAATAAACATCGGAAACACTTACTGGTGTCCCATTACCCTGTGGGGG
The DNA here is from genome assembly GCF_049243985.1 of Paroedura picta. Lineage (NCBI taxonomy): Eukaryota > Metazoa > Chordata > Lepidosauria > Squamata > Gekkonidae > Paroedura > Paroedura picta. The sequence goes on along the minus strand of NC_135374.1, from coordinate 126,995,077 downwards.
AAAATGCATGAGTTTAGGAATGGGTGAGTTAGAATTATAGTTTGAGAGTCGAGGTGTGCTTCTTTTGTTTCAAAACATGCTTGAGCTGTATGTTGGCTGATTGGCCATCCCGTGTATTTGTAGTGTTCAAGCTTACAGAGAATCCTAATTATCCTGTGGAATTAAGTAATTTCATCCGGCAACGTTTCGGTAACACTTGCAAAGCAGTTCCTGGCAGCTCCAATTTATGAAATTCAAATAGTGCAAAATCAGCTCCCATCTGTTCGGCAAAGATAAAGCCACAATTAAAGCACCAGAAAGATCAAGTAAGCATATTGGCCCAACTTTCCCTAATTTCAAAGAATCCAGGTCTCCCTATCTAGACGATATTTCTTTTCAACAGATGGGAAAGACCAAGGTGGGGTGGAGGGTTAGGGAGCCAAGCATGTTGGAGGCTGTCTTTGTGCATGAAGGTTTTTGATCTAGCTGCCATACTATTTTAATCTAGCTGAAGGGAAATAGATCCATTAAAGGAAGAATGTTTGGGCCCAGAGCTGACTCACTGGTCTATCCCACATGTCTGCAAGGATGCATTTGAAGAGACACAAGGTAATAGGACAAAAGAGGCTAAAAGAGGCCCAATTAGAAGGAGGGAAATTGCCAGATGGGCTTCCTGAACCTTTTCCAGATAGTTTATGTGGGTAGAATGAAGAGAGAGAGAGAGAGAGCACATTGCAACAAACCATTTCCCCAGCCAACAGCTGCTCATGAAAACACAGGTCTGGAGCATACTGGTGAACATAGGTATGTATCTCTGGCTGTTTTGACATAATTAGGAACCTGCTCGGAGGGCAGATGATACCTGGAAACCAAGGCTAAACAATGACAGGGTATCCCCCGGGTAGAATTCAAAAGCCCCAAGCATTGGCCCATAGGGCCATCCTACGTAAATCAGTATCCTCAGCCTTTTTGATTCTGCAGGCACCTTTGGAACTCTGACAGAGGGCAGAGTCACAAAATGGCTTCTACAGGCATTGGAGTCAGCCACAAAATGTCAGGGATCAATGCTAGGCCTACTTCTAAGTTCTGCCTTTTAATCCTGTGGTGCATGCCTTTATTCCTGATCTATGGCTGCAATCATAAGAACACTTTTCTGGCAGTAAGCCCCTACTTGCTTCTAAGTAGACCTGGTTAGCATTTTCCCCTAAATCCTCTTGCTAAGACTGTATTTCTGAGAATTTTGACTCAAATCCAGTTGCACCTTGGTGGCCAATGACCTTTGGAGGTTATAAGCTCTTGGGAGTCAAAGCTCCTTTTGTGAGAGATGAGTAGGATCTGAGATCTTGGAGTCTTTTTATCCAATCTGAAGGTGGGAGAGGCATTGTAAATAATATATGTCAAAGATGCAAAGGTACCATCCCGAGAATGACCTTGTAATCTCTGTAAACATTAAAATTCATATGTGGAATTGCTAGACATTGTCCAGTTGCACATGTCCAAAGGTAGGGTGGCAATCAGATTTGTTATATACATTTGTCTACCGATGTAGTACTGAACTTGACAGCTGACAAACAAGGTTTTCTGTTCCTTGACTCTGTCATTAGCCAAAAGCGGGACTATAGCCAAGAATTCAGAAGGAGACTGAAACTGGGAAGGAGTTAGGAATGATCCTTAAGTGTAGGGCTGTGTTGCTGGTGACCAAGGTCAAGATCATTCATGCCATAATATTCTCCATTGCCTTGTATAGATGTGAAAGTTGAACAATGAAGAAAAATGGCAAGAAGAAAGTAGATGACTTTGAAATATGGTACAGATTATCTCAACCAGAGTCTCTTGATGGTCCTGGAAGGGTTTCCCGAATGGGTGGGAGTTAATTAATTTTAATATATATATTTTAAATATATATGACCATTTATGGTCATGTTGACTTGCCCCCCCCCCAATGTCCAATAATGGACTTGGAGGGGGTGGGAAGGGGCGGGGCCCTGGGTAGGCATGTCCAAAGCTATGCTTCCTGACCTTCTTCTGCATGATCATGCCACTCCTGGGGTTTCTCAAAGCTTGCAGAATGTTTCAGGGGTTTCTCAATGGTTAAAAGGCTAATTTATGGATACCCTGGACCGTGAAAAAAACAAATATGTGGGTCCTGCACCATATCCAGCCTGATCGTCCTAGAAACTAAAATGACTAAACTGAGACTACTGGAAAAGACAATAATGCTAAGGAAAGCTGAAGGCACCAGGAAAAGAGGAAGACCCAATATGAGATGGATATACGGACTCTGTCAAGGAAGCCATGGCCTTCAGTTTGCAAGACCTGAGTATGGCTATCAACAAGAGGACATTTGGGAGAGCCTAAAGGGCCAACACCCCCCCCCCCAAAAAAAAAATCTGGAGAACACAATTCAGGGAGCAAAAATAACAAGGACCTTTGTTGGCTCTCATTTTTGTGCAAAGGAACTTGTGGAAGGGCTCTTCTTTTATTCTCATTAAACCTTGTAAAAAGCAGGCACAGAGTTTCCAGAGTAAGCCTCTGTTTTGAGTACTTCATCAAACAAGGTCTTGTATGGTTAATGATTCCACAAAGGGAATCTTTTCCACCAATATGCGACCTGAGGGGTCTCACCTGCCGCAGAGACAACTGTTCTCCAGTCATAAAACATAAAGGGTCACTATAAAGTTGAAAGTGACTTGATGGCATTTAAAACACAGGCATACTTTTTCTTGTCCTAATTCTTCTTCTTTTTCTTTTTTTTACAATATTACAAATTTCTAGTATTTCACAGGTCGTGCAAATCATGGTTCTAAGGAGACTGGTTTACAGTAAAATACATCACAATAATAAAATACAGTACAGAAACATAGTTAAGAAGTCTCATCCCTGCCCCCTCTCCCTCTCTGGATACCCAAGATGGAGATGACATAATAAACAGGGGCGGGAGGCAAGGAAGAGGAGATGGAGGGAGACCATAAAGCTTTGATCAGGCCTAGTCTCAACCTTAGGCCTGGCGGAAGAGTGCCGTTTTACAGGCCTTCTGGAACTTCTCTCTTTAATGTGTCGTAACTGGAATGGGAGCATGGAAATTGCTTCGCAAGCAAGTTGACTATGTGCTAGGCAGAGAGAGCACTCCGAAGAACCTACTTGTAAAGTACCTGGTAGGCAGAGGATGTTACTGCCCATCCCTTGACATTGCTTGCAAAATTAAGACGATCCATTCCCTCGCTAAAGGATACCCAGGGGAGTTAAGGGCTGCTTTCATATCAGACTCCTTGTGTTTCTGTGGGTTGGTGGGAGGAAGAAGAAGAAAAAGGTTCAGAGCTTTGTTAAATGAATCCTTTTGTGTGGCTGAGTTCCGTGACAAGATCACTCAGGTTTTCGGTGTTTTTTCATGACCAAAAGGAAAGCTGTTGAGTTAACTAACTGCAGTCTCTTTAGGGTTTATGGAAACTTTGGAAAGCAAATTTCAGGGCCCTTTTTTAAATTAACTAAACTGGGAGTCGCTCTTGCAAAAAAACATTCAAAAAGGAAAGTGTTCCAGCGCCTTTGCTGGATCAGCATGGTTTGAAAGCCCAAGGGAATGTAGAAAATATTTGAATGTTGATAAATCATAATACTTTCACCTCTTATATAGTACTTTTCCACTCCTCCATCAGGTCACGCAAGGCAGCACTTATCCATTCTTTAGAGGGAGGGGGTCGTATAGTCTAATTATGGACTTGGGCTAATCATACATTACTGAATTATATCCCAGCTAGTCTTACTAGCTTACAACAATATGAGTCTCTTGTGGCGCAAGATGGTAAGGCAGCCGACATGCTGTCTGAAGCTCTGACCATGAGGCTGGGAGTTCAATCCCAGCAGCTGGCTCAAGGTTGACTCAGCCTTCCATCCTTCCGAGGTCGGTAAAATGAGTACCCAGCTTGCTTGCTGGGGGGTAAACTGTAATGACTGGGGAAGGCACTGGCAAACCATCCCGTATTGAGTCTGCCAAGAAAACGCTGGAGGGCGTCACCCCAAGGGTCAGACATGACTCGGGGCTTGCACAGGGGATACCTTTACCTTTTTAGTCTTAGTATAGTCCTGGAAGATACAATTAGGATCTGCATGTGACAGACTGACAGCCAAATCTGAGAAAACTGTTTCACGTAGTGACACCTTGTGATGGATGGGAGGGGGGGGAGAGATGTTGTGACAGTTATGGTAACAGAAAAGCATCAGAAGAGACCTGTTCGATCAGACGAGTGAGGGTCCATCTAGTCCAGCATCCTGTCTTTCACAGTGCCTCTGGAGGGCCCACAACAGGGCAAAGGGTCTGTGGCCTTCTCCTGATGTCCCACTCTGGCCCCGGGGCCCAGTGCTTCTGAATGTGGTTCCCCACAGTCCTCCTGGCTAGTAGTCACTGACTTACCCTTCATGAAACTATCTATCCATCAGTTCTGCTGATTTTCTGTGGAGATTTTTAAGAAGTTGTTTCAGCAACAGCTGCCCCCACAGTGCAACAATCTTCACTGTGTGCCTGCAGGGATTCGTTTAAAAAACAGAGTTTCTTCCTGAAATGTTGAAGAGTTACCACTAGAGTCATGCATAACCTTCCCCCTGACATCTTGCCTCTTGAGGGAAGCCACCCTGTGTCCAAATTCCAAAGATGCTCACAGACATCAAAGGTTTGGGGACTCTGGCCTGGGATGTACGTATAGACACACTCAAAGCTTGATCAAGGTAAGATTCAAGCAAGGTAAGATTCAAGTGTGTCTTTACCCATCTGGGACACGTGAAATTAAATATGAACATGCACAGATTTCTGAGGAGCTGCAACCAGCGTGGGAAGCAGACTCAATAGAAAAGGTATCATATAAGGAATCAGGTTATGATTTTGTACTGTGTGCTGAATGTATTATCCTGTTTGCATTGCATCAGTTTTGGATTTTTGTTATCCACCTTCAGCATTGTTTATGGTACATCTTACAGTGTTTTATTTGTTCTGTTGTTTTATTCTGATTTTGTAATCCCCTTTGAGCCTCTGAGTGAAAGGTGGAAGCAAATAAATATCCAGACAGCCTTAGAAATGCAGAGCTTCAAGAAATCAAATTCTTTATTAATAATATTTAATTACACAACTCTTTCCATAAATCTTCACTGACATGTCTCTTCTACTCTGCTCTGGTTAGACCTGTGTTCAGTTTTGGGCACCACAACTCAAGAAATATGCAGAGAAACTGTGTGTCCAGAGGAGGGCAACTGAGATGGTGAGGGGTTTGGAGACCAAGACGTATAAGGAAAGGTCGAGGGAGCTTGATCTGATTAGTCTGGAGAGAAGACAACTAAGAGGTGATATGATAATTATCTTCAAATACTTGAAGCACTGCCATATAGAAGATGCAGCAGAAGGCTAATTTCCTCCAGACCAGAATGACCAGGGATTCTGGTGGGGGGCACAATCTGGGCATGGAATTAGGGGTCACTGTGGGTGGGCAGGGGGTTGGACTTGATGACCCTGAAGGTCCCTTCCATGATTCTATGACTCTGTAAAATGTTTTATTTTATTATTTTATGCAATTCATCTCCCCCGTTAAAAGGGTTACAAACTTTGGTTTGGGATATCCCTGGAGATTAGGAAATGGAGTCGGGGGACGTTGGGATATAGGGAGGAGAGGGACCTCCATGAGAGATAATGCCATAGACCACACCCAGCAAGGGCAGCCACTTTCTCCAGGGGAACTGAGCTCTGCAGTCTGGAGATAAGGTGTCGGTCTTGTCTACTCACACCGGCAGTGACTCTCCAAGGACTTGGGCAGTGGTCTTTTCCATCACCTGCTGCTGGATCCTTATAACTGGATTCACTGGGGGCCATTCCGCACGAGTTCAAAGTAGCAGAAGGCTTGCAAATGGTAAACGCTACTAATTTGCCGTTCCGCATGACGTTGCACACCATCTGCAACAGTCCTGCAACACTAGCGCTAAAATCACTTCGTTGTACCGATTTCCAGTGAATCCAGAAAAGTGGATTCACCCTCAGAAAATCGCTACACTCCTGCCAACAACCTGCAACACTTGCGAAAAAGACTTGTGCGTTCTCAATGTAGCGGCAGCAACAAAGTCCCTCTCCCTGGCTCTCTCCTCCGAACTTCCGGCAAAGCCATTTTTCCCCCTCGGAGCGAGCGAGGAAAGCAATGAACCAGTGAGCCTTCATTCACCCAACGAGGCTTCTCCGGCGACAGTCCCTCCACAGAAGTGCTTTAAAGCAGTGGTCCCCAACCTTTTTTAGGCTGGGGACCGGCAGGGCAACTGCCCCGCCCGCGCATCATGCATGCGCGGCCGCGCCCGAGCATGTGCACATGCACCATGCGCAGCCAAAATCACGCATGCACAGCACTTTGCGCATGCACGCATGCGCAAGAGTGCCGCACATGCACAATTTTGGACGGGCATGGCGCATGTGCGCATGCTTGGGCACGGCCGTGCATGCACAATGTGCGGGCGCGGCCCTGATTCCCTCTCCCCCCTCCCGCAGTAAGAAGCTTCCCGGGCCGCAAGCTTGGGGACCACTGCTTTAAAACTCCCCTAAGTCCCCAAGCACAACACATTCCCCTGTTTGCAAGTTCCCTTTATTTTTGGCCGAAAATCGCACCCGTGCGGGGGGGGGGGTTCACTCGGGGGAGCGTGGTAATGATGACTTGGCAGCTCACACGCCAGCTAGATGGGTTTCTACGTTAGGAAGAATCAAGGCATATCCGTTGCAACGTGTGTGTGTGTGTTTTTAACCTGTGCTTAAAGGGAAACCAGTTGTGAAACCAATTGGCAACATTGGTCCTTGTGCGGAAAGCCCCTGGGACCTGAACGTAGGACCTTCTGTGTGCAAAGCAGTGTCTCTTCCATTGAGCCATGGCCCCTCCATGTCATACAAGCAGAAATATCTTCAAGTGGTAAAATGTTGTGCAAGTTTAAAAGTGAGAAATACCTTGAAAGATTGTTTCTTAGCAGAATGACACAGCGGGCTAAGGTGTAAGAGCCTCGTCTAATAAGTTGTTACTCTGCATAAATGATATGTTTTTAATCATTAAGTGGCACTTCATTAACCTCAGGATTGGGTCTACTGATTCTGAATTAAATCAATATTTGAAACACTTAATTTATAACTGGGGTGGGGTGGGGGGTTATTGTTGAATGCATGCTTCCAATCCTTGCTTGTCTTGTAGGAAATACATGTGTTGTAATGAATTGAGTGTTAAGGATTTGTGTTTTTCCCGGGCAAAGAAAAAATAAGAGATCAAGGCAAGGCTGAAAGAATTCCTGCTGTCTGTTAATTATTGTTGGCAAGAAGTGCAAAAGGCAGGAAATTCAGAAAACAAAGCTAATTACCAGAAACAGCATGGAAATGGGGGAGAGGGGTCCATACTTCCTGAATCTTTTTTTGTGATAAATTCTGGGGTTTAAATTTAGGAGTTGTTTGTCAATGGAAATAAATCAGCAAAACTTTATAGACACTCAAATCAAAAAGAGTTTTGTGTTGCCTTAAAGACTAACAGAACTAGCTTCAAAGCCCATTCCTAAGAACGGGCCCTGAAAGGGTCCCCTCTCCTGGCCCCCGGCCAGGCAGCTTAAGGTGGCTTTGGGCTGCAACTCGCAGCCAGATCAAGTGGGGTGGGTGGGGGCTGGGCAGCTCGTTAGCAGGGCCCAGACAGAGATTCTTAGCAGGCAGTCAGCAGGCCAGGAGGCCCTCGTGAGCAGGTCTAGCCTAGCAGTCCGGGAGGCCCTTGTTAGCTAGCCATCGACCATGACCCTTTGCCCAGGGCCTCTCCCCTCACCTGCTGCTGGCTCCAGGCACTGAGGCGTCTGAGAGCAAAGAGGCTAGAGTCCAGGGACGGAGGGCGGGAGCCGCATGGGCACGGCCAATCAGGGCAAAGCTGGCTGCACCCTGATTGGCCCTATTCCAGCTTGGACAGCCGGACACGTCCCACCCCCTAGGGGAGGGATGCATTTCCAAGGGGAGTCTGAGGGCATGGGCGTGCTTTCCATTTGAGAGGGGAAAGCTTTCCCCTTCTGCCTAAGGCCACAGAAAAGCCCCTTCTCACTTCAAATACTGCTGTGGCCAGCCTCACTGTTGGAGACAAGCCAAACATGTCTGTCCCTCACTCCCTGAACCTTTGAGACCTACCCAAAAGGGCTGTTGTGCAGATGAAACTGGATCCTCTTGCATGGGTTCTGTTGCCTCCACAACAACCCAGTGCAGTAGCCTCAAGTGTTTAACTCCAGAACAACCTGTGTGAGAGGCCACAAATGTTTCTTTTGCACAACAGCCTCCAAAGCAGCCATTTCTGCCTGGGGAGGTGATCTTTATAGCGAAGGTGGAGTTAGCTTGGAAGTTCTCATACAAAGGGTTTACAGGACTGTAGACAGAGACCTTGGGGGGAACTAGGTTTCCCACTTTTATTAGGCAACAATTTGGCTTTGCATATAACAACAGGAACTGCAGTTGCCAGCAGTAGGCCTCAGATTTCAGAAGAGCAGACATCATCAGCCAAGGAACAGACTGTGACAAAATGAGGCCTGGAGGTGGATGGGTGCTCTTAAATGGCTGCCCTGGGCCTGCTGGTTTAAATGGCTGCTAGGGGTTGATAGGCTGTAATGGCCTACACTTCCCAGGAGACTCAGGGAAGGGAGAGGGTCACGTGCCCCAATGAGAAGGGAGGAGTCAGGCTCCACCAGGGGGAGGAGCCTGTGAGTATTTAGGCTCCAGACCACCTGGGAGGGGGAGTCTCCAGGATCCCCAAGGGAGGAGGGGTCCGATCTCCACTCCAGAGAGAAGGCCCTGCTTGCCCGGGGCAGAGGAACAGGGCCTGGCCACAGGAGAAGCAGCCACCCAGGAGGTGGGCAGTGAGCCTGGCAGGGAAGTGGTCGCAGGAGCCTCTCCCCCTCTTCCGCAGGGAGTGTAGGGAAAGAGGAGTGTGCCAAAGCACCCAACCCTAATGTGATTAAAGAAAATCCATGGCAGCCATTTTGTGGTCATGCCCACCCTATCAAAATCTGAACTATGCCTGCAGCAACAAAAAGGCAGGGGTCCCCAATTTACATCTGTCGTGTGAGATAGGACAGCCAACCCTCAAACTACCATCTTTCTTAGCCGCTGGACCACACTTAATTTCAGATGAAAAGTAGCATGGTTTCCCTCCCACTGACTCAGCAGTCCTTGCAAAGTGTTTTCCTCTGCCCTCAACCAATAGCTGTGTGGGTCAGCACAGAGTTCGGTGCAATTCATTTTTAGATATTTATCCCTCACGTTTCCCCCCAAATGGGGACCCAAAGCTGCTTGTGACACTGTATTCCCCTCTGCTGTTTTTATTTATATGTTTTATTTATGTTTACATTTAAGCCTTGCCCCTGCCTAGAGGGGGACAACACCTTGAGGTAGGGTAGGCCAAGAGAGGAAGCAACTGGGCCAAAATGACCCCATGAACTTGTAGCAGGTGACCTCCAGCCACCTTGAGGAATGGTTTCTTTTAAAACAGACCCATGAAAAATGAAGAGACTCTTTGCCTGGTCCAAAGCAACCCGTCAGCTATTCAATCACAGGGTTGTATTGAGATGCTATTTTCTTTGATAGCCAATCTCTGGGTTACAGCCCTCGGAATGAAGAGAAGTTTATTTATTTCCAGGCATCAAGTTAAAATCCTGTATCCCAGCTGAAAATCAGTCATGTTTATCTTTTCTTTTTTCAAATTTAAAATCAGTCTAATCATTCTTGAAACGAGTAAATCTGAAAGGATCACCCTGATGCAAAATATGCTTGCAGACATAAATGGTACCAGAGACAGAAATGCACACATCCTCTTTATCCTATCCAAAGATTAAAGGATAAAATTTAGATCAGATGAGTCTTATGTAACCCACATCTGAGAGGTTCAGGGGTGTTTGAGTTGTGGCTACCTTTTATATATATGAAACACACATAGGGTGGCTGGGGAAAGGAGGGACTTACCAGTTGGTGGGGCCCAGTGATGCACTGACCATAAAATTTTGATCTAATGCCAGAGCATCACCAGTGTTCCCACTGACACACTGAAATAACTTCCAGATGCATGGGACATGATGCCAGTGTTTCTGAGCCCCCCCTCTCCCATTTTGGCACCCCCCCCTAAGGAGCATCATCAGGACCAACCCTAAACACACATGACCGTACCTAAACTCCAATTCCTCACCTCTGTTGGCATGTGAGTGCTTCTCTGAGCTAAAAAGAAATTCCCCATAGAAAATGCACATCAAAACAGCTCATTCAGAGATATTTCTGGGCAACAGTCCATCTATTCAAAGCGAATCTTTTCCAAGGATGGGATATTGAGTAGAAAGTGGTGAAAGAAAATTGTGTATATGTTTAGCAAACTGGTAAACTAAAGCAAATTGTCAAGCCTGTGGCATTTCCAGCCATTGCTTCTAATGAACAAGGGTGTGCAACAAAGTGTCATAGTTAGGGATGGGCATGAACCTCTTGGCTGGTTCTTGGTTCACAGACTTTTAAACCTCTGCTTTCTGTTCTTCATGAAAAAGAGCTGGCTTACTCAGCTGTTTGGTTTAAATGGCTGTGAGACATTTAAACCCCTGCTTTCTGCTGCCCACAAAAAGATGAGGACCAAAAAATGGGGTCATTTAAACCCAACAGCTAAGCTGTTCGGTTTAAATGCCTGGGAGCCATTTAAGGCAAGAATTAGAGCTGTTTTTGTACCCTGCTTCTTACTACCCAAAGGTGTCTCAAAGTAGCTTATAATTCCCTAGCCCCCCACAACAGACACCGTGACTGTTTCTGCAGTTATGATTTGCTGGCAAGTTTTCACCACATCAGATTCTAAATGTAGATTGTGAATGTATTTATGTGCACTCAATCACCATGCATGCATGAAGCACGTTGGCTGCTATTGCACAACTGTTTATCTGCATGGAAGAGCCTCTTGTGGCGCAGAGTGGTAAGGCAGCAGACATGCAGTCTGAAAGCTCTGCCCATGAGGCTGGGAGTTCAATCCCAGCAGCCGGCTCAAGGTTGACTCAGCCTTCCATCCTTCCGAGGTCGGTAAAATGAGTACCCAGCTTGCTGGGGGGTAAACGGTAATGACTGGGGAAGGCACTGGCAAACCACCCTGTATTGAATCTGCCATGAAAACGCTGGAGGGTGTCACCCCAAGGGTCAGACATGACTCGGTGCTTGCACAGGGGATACCTTCACCTTTACCTTATCTGCATGAAAGTTACGAAGTGCTCCGTTGCATCTGAAATCATGAAAGTAAAGTGTGTTTAGAAGCTGGAGGGGAAGATGGGCGATGCAGGATAAGGAATGTGGAGTTCTAGCTTTTGAATTAAGGTGAACTTTCTGGAGTGTTGCCAGAAAGTAGGTGCTACTGTTATTACAAATTCACATTGTAACATGATCATGCTAAAAAAAAAACTAATTTCTTAAAATATATATATGAAGGTGGGAGGAGAGGCAGATAATGGGTGAAGTTGACATGTATCTGTGACTGTGCCCCTTGAGGTGGGAATGGAGGAGGAAGCCTTCCAAAGGGAAATTGTTTTTTCTGAGGATTGTCAAACCACACAGTGAACAGGGATTGCATTCAGATCTACTCCTTAAGAAACCAGTTTTTGAGTTAAAGGTATGTTGTTCCACTGGACCATAGAAAGGCCACTGTGGCATTTTTAGCATCTGCTGAAACAGCTCCTGTGAGGTAGATGAGGCTGAGAGAGCTCTGGAAGGACTGTGACTGGCTAAAGATTACCCAGCTAACTAACTGCATGTAGAGGAGGAGGAGGGCTGGAAAGTCAAACCCAGTTATCCAGATAAGGGACCGTGTTCTCAACCACTACACCAAGGAGTGGGGAGCAGAAAGCAGGTGTTTAAACCTTAAGTGGCTCATGAACCAATATAAACTGGGTTGGTTCACGACCTAGCCTCCCTGTTCATATGCGTCCGTGGTTCAGCCATGAACCAAACCACAAAAATGTGGGTGATGCCCATCCCTAGTCATGGCAAAACTCTTGGGGAAAATGGCTACATTGAAGGCTAGACTCTATGACAGGGGTAGTCAAACTGTGGCCCTCCAGATGTCCACGGACTACAATTCCCATGAGCCCCTGCCAGTGTTCGCTGGCAGGGGCTCATGGGAATTGTAGTTCATAGACATCTGGAGGGTCGCAGTTTGACTACCCCTGCTCTTTGACAGTATAGTCTGCTGTGCATTCTCCCTTTCCCTCCCATCACCCCCCAAATCACCAGTAATTCCCTGGCAACCCTCGCTGCATACATGGGCCCTTATTAGTATTCAGGGAAAAGTTGGAAAAGAAACTGTATATTTCAAGAGAATTATGTCCTTTGTCTGCCTTACAAAATCTTTGAAGATGTTGTCAATGGAAGTCAAAGGGCTACAGATATAAGCAAAGGGGTTTACTCTTTGGGCATTGTGTGGTTCAGCCTGCACAATCTTAGCCAGTTTGGTGTAGTGGTTAGGAGTGTGGACTTCTAAACTGGCATGCCAGGTTCGATTCTGCACTCCCCCACATGCAACCAGCTGGGTGACCTTGGGCTCCCCATGGAACTGATAAAACTGTTCTGACCGAGCAGGAATATCAGGGCTCTCTCAGCCTCACCCACCCCACAGGGTATCTGTTGTGGGGAGAGGAAAGGGAAGGCGACTGTAAGCCGCTTTGAGCCTCCTTCGGGTAGGAAAAAGCGGCATATAAGAACCAACTCTTCTTCTTCTTCTTCTTCTTCTTCTTCTTCTTCTTCTTCTTCTTCTTCTTCTTCTTCTTCTAGCTAGGTGAGTAGCATGTGGTTAGTTCGCAGGAATAGTGCACTTAGTCTAGTTTGAAGACAGACACACAGTCTGTCTACTTCCACAAAGGGGAGATTCCAGATAGATGCCTGTTGGAAAATCGACCTGGTGAACAACCACCAATAATAGCAAGTTGCAGACCCAGGCAACGTCAAGGTGTTCTCCTTAAGGAAAGGTTTTGTAACCCCTGGTTGAAAAAAAAACTTCTTATAGTTGTATTGTATTTGTAACGGTGTTATTATATTGATCTATGATAAAGATCTTACAAATCAGTACACATTAGGTCCCAGTTTTTTTGCACTATGGTGTACATCTCTGACTGATTTATGTGGGTGACCTATAACATTTTATGTTTTTAAAATATTTTAAATGACCTTGAGCTCTGTTTAATAAATGGTTTATTTAATATATTTGTATATGTTTGAAAAGTGCATTTGCTGTCATGAAACCAAGTCGTATCATGGAGTGGCCGGAAAGGGTTTGTGCCAATTCTTATCAACCCAGGCCTTAGCTCTTTTAGTCTGTCCATTTGCAATCAAAACATATGAATAATTCCCCTCACACACAAAACCCCAAACACAGAGATGTTTGTTCTCCCAGCAAATGCTCCTTGCAGCAGCACTCTCTTCTTCCCATTTCAAAGTTTAAGCCCTTTATAAGCAGGCTCCTAAGCCAGGCGGCAGAGATACAGCCCAGGCTGCACAATCCCTTACAAAGGCCCTGGTTCCTACAAGCGCTTACAGGCAGCCAACGGCAGCCTTCTGCTCAATCAGGCTCAGCCACAGGGGGTAACAAGCAAACAGAGGTCATGGAGGTGAACATTAGCAAACAACAAGGCAGAAAAACTCTCTGAGAAATCCAGAAATGCAGGGGTAGTTAACTCCACGCCAATAGAAAATACTAGTATCGAGACTAACACTACAAAAAGAATCAAATTTAAGGGCATTTCTGCACATCAATTTAAAAAACGTTATGCCAGATGAATGGCAAATCTCTAGATTTTCTCGTGCTTCCGAGCCCCTCCTCACCTTTTCTGCTGTCTCGCCTTCCTCTGGGCCTTTTCATGCGCCTCACCCTCCATAACTGCTGCTGGAAATGGTGGAGGTCTCTCGTGGTGGGACGGGCGGGGGGAGCGTGAGGGAAGGAAGCCATGCATGCATGGAACCAATATGTGGATGAGGCCCAGCACTATCTTTTGCTGGATGGATGGATGGATTCCCTCTCCCCCCCCCCCCGGGTACATTGGCCAGATGTTTGGAAGCAGTGACTGGGTGTCTCAGTGACTGAAACTCAGCCCCTCCAAGATGGATTCCTGTGGCTGTGTGGGAAGGGGAAGGAACAGGCAGTGTGCCTCCGATGCCTGGATGAGGTGAAATTAACACCTGTACCCGCATCCAAAAATTTGGGAGTGATCTTTGATGCCTCCCTTTCCATGGAGGCTCAGGTCACTAATGTAGCCCAGACAGCAGTTTTCCATCTTTGCAAAGAGCACCCTACTGATTGTCCTCAGAACACTTGGCCATGGTGATCCATGCAACAGTCACTTCCAGGTTAGACTTCGGTAACTCACTTTACGTGGGCCCACCCTTGGCTTTTATCCAGAAACTGCACCTGGTACAAAATGCAGCTGCAAGGGTCCTCACTAGAATACCTTGGAGGATCCATATTCAGCTGCTGCTACAACATCTGCACTGGTTGCCAGTCTGCTTCTGGGTCAGGTTCAAGGTCTTGGTTCTAACGTTTAAGGCTATACACAGCCTGGGCCCTACCTATCTGCGGGACCACTTATCTGCTTATGCCCCCTGCAGAGTACTTTGGTTATGAAACTGCTGGTTGTCCCAGGCCTCTGGGACATTTGCCTAGCTTCGACCAGGGCCCTTTAGGCCCTGTCCCCAGCCTGGTGGAATGAGCTCCCAGGAGAGCTACAGGCCCGGACAGAGCTATCAATTTTCCGGGGGGCCTGGACGATGGAGCTCTTCCGCCAGGCTTTTGGTTAAGCCTGGGGAGGAAAGCTGTCCCAGGAGTTACGAACTGGAGGTCCCGCCTAGTGGGAAGCACAATGATTGGATCTTCCTGGCTATATCAAAGAGGGCATGCCGCTGGAGGATATGTTCTACCGACGGGAATAGGGAGATAATGTTGTTCCGCCATCTGTTGGATTGTTGGATTGTAATATTGGATTTTAGTTGGGATTAACTGAAGGGGTTTTTATTGAACTTGAATTGTTATATTTTATTGTTTTTATCAGATTGTAAACTGCCTCAAGCGGACTCTGTTGGAAGGGGTGGGGAATAAATTAAATTATAAATAAATAAATAAACAAACAAACAAACAAATAAATAAATAACTAGAATCATATATGCATAGTGCTTTTTGAGCACCATCCATCATGGGATCATGAGTCCTTTGAGACATTTAAAGATTAATCTCGTTCCTGATTTTGGTGGGGGGGGGGAAGAGGAAACTTTCGAGAGGCATGCTTTGTGTTACAATTTTGGAAAAAAATATTCTTTTATTTTTGGCATTGCCTGCACACTTGTCCACCTATTTGTTTGCTCCAGGAAGCTAGCCATTTTTAATAAGACATTCCCGTTCCCAGGAACCAGGGAGAGGGAGGCAGGTGTGGGGGCCTGATGAGGCAGGCACCTCTAGCATGTTTGAGCCTCAATACCTTCCCTCTGCTGGTTGCCTGCTGGCAGATAAGGGGGGAAATGGGAGGGGGAAAGGAAGGGAGTCTGTGTGTGTGTGTGTGTGTGTGTGTTTGCAAATGAGGGAGGGGGAGGAACTAAGGATGAGGTCAAGAAACCAATAGGTAAGGGGGGAGGGAGGGAGGCAGAGAAGGGAGTTTGTGTGTTTGCAGGGGAGGGAGGGGGCCCTGACCAAATAGCCCCAGAGCAGGTATGTGTCCCGCACACCCTCTGAGAGTCAGACTCTCAGTAGAAGTTTTTTTTTTATCAAAATGACATAGTTGCGAGATAAGATCAGTTTCTACTAACTCTCCATTTTGGACTTGCCTTTTTCAATTATCTTCAAAACTAAGGAGTATCTATTAGCAGAATAGCAAGCTGATAACAATGTTTTAATGTTAAAAGAATGAATGCTGATCGCCTTAAAATCTTCAAATAAATACTCTGTTTCACACTGTGGGTTTTGGACCCTGTGTGGCCCAAAGTGTTGGTTCTAGGTGGGCCATTGAGTTGACCCAACAAGGCTTCTCTTGAATTCCTATGTAGACTCCTAGAATCCTAGAGTGGGAAGGGGCCATGGAGGCCATCTAGCCCCACCCCCTGCTCAGTGCAGGATCAGCCTCAAGCATCCAGGAGAAGGATCTGTCCAGCCGCTGCTTGAAGACGGCCAGTGAGGGGGAGCTCCCCACCTCCTTAGGCAGCCCCTTCCATGGCTGAACTAGACTCCTAGAATCCTAGAGTGGGAAGGGGCCATGGAGGCCATCTAGCCCCACCCCCTGCTCAGTGCAGGATCAGCCTCCAGCATCCAGGAGAAGGATCTGTCCAGCCACTGCTTGAAGGCTGCCAGTGAGGGGGAGCTCCCCACCTCCTGAGGCAGCCCCTTCCACTGCTGAACTGGACTCCTAGAATCCTAGAGTGGGAAGGGGCCATGGAGGCCATCTAGCCCCACCCCCTGCTCAGTGCAGGATCAGCCTCAAGCATCCAGGAGAAGGATCTGTCCAGCCACTGCTTGAAGGCTGCCAGTGAGGGGGAGCTCCCCACCTCCTGAGGCAGCCCCTTCCACTGCTGAACTGGACTCCTAGAATCCTAGAGTGGGAAGGGGCCATGGAGGCCATCTAGTCCCACCCCCTGCTCAGTGCAGGATCAGCCTCCAGCATCCAGGAGAAGGATCTGTCCAGCCGCTGCTTGAAGACGGCCAGTGAGGGGGAGCTCCCCACCTCCTTAGGCAGCCCCTTCCACTGCTGAACTAGACTCCTAGAATCCTAGAGTGGGAAGGTGCCATGGAGGCCATCTAGCCCCACCCCCTGCTCAGTGCAGGATCAGCCTCAAGCATCCAGGAGAAGGATCTGTCCAGCCGCTGCTTGAAGACGGCCAGTGAGGGGGAACTCCCCACCTCCTGAGGCAGCCCCTTCCACTGCTGAACTAGACTCCTAGAATCCTAGAGTGGGAAGGGGCCATGCAGGCCATCTAGCCCCACCCCCTGCTCAGTGCAGGATCAGCCTCAAGCATCCAGGAGAAGGATCTGTCCAGCCGCTGCTTGAAGACGGCCAGTGAGGGGGAGCTCCCCACCTCCTTAGGCAGCCCCTTCCACTGCTGAACTAGACTCCTAGAATCCTAGAGTGGGAAGGTGCCATGGAGGCCATCTAGCCCCACCCCCTGCTCAGTGCAGGATCAGCCTCAAGCATCCAGGAGAAGGATCTGTCCAGCCGCTGCTTGAAGACGGCCAGTGAGGGGGAACTCCCCACCTCCTGAGGCAGCCCCTTCCACTGCTGAACTAGACTCCTAGAATCCTAGAGTGGGAAGGGGCCATGCAGGCCATCTAGCCCCACCCCCTGCTCAGTGCAGGATCAGCCTCAAGCATCCAGGAGAAGGATCTGTCCAGCCGCTGCTTGAAGACGGCCAGTGAGGGGGAGCTCCCCACCTCCTGAGGCAGCCCCTTCCACTGCTGAACTGGACTCCTAGAATCCTAGAGTGGGAAGGGGCCATGGAGGCCATCTAGTCCCACCCCCTGCTCAGTGCAGGATCAGCCTCAAGCATCCAGGAGAAGGATCGGTCCAGCCGCTGCTTGAAGACTGTTGGGGAGGGGGAGCCCCCCACCTCCCTAGGCAGCCATTTCCATGGCTGAACCACTGACTGAATCCCCCCCCCCCCCACATCTAGCCAAGATCATTCTCCATGTAGCTTAAACCCATTACTGGAGGTCCTGTCTCTGCTGCCAGCAGGAACCTTTCCCTGCCCTCCTCTAAGTGACAGCTTTTCAGATACTTAAAGGCAGCAATCACGTCCCTTCTCCTTTGTTATTTGCATACAGTTCCTGCCCCAGAGCTCTCCATGTTGTACTCACTCACCAGAAAACCTGTCTCATGCCGATTCACTTGCTAACGTGAGTAAATCTGGTCACTGAGGAGAAGGTTTGCAGTTTAAAACAAAACCGGTATTCCGAAATCACGAGAGGCTGTCGGGGTGCCCTCAGTTGGTAGAAAGGAGGGATCGGTGTGAATGTAAAAACTCCAGTTCCGTTTGGGGCAGCTCCTGAAGCAGAACCCAAACCAAACTGAGCCAGAATTTCTTCAAACTGGCCAGTCAGGACCCCTTTCATGGCTTCAAATTGGGCAGAAGCAAAACTGATTCTAGGAAATGGCTGATCCATTTTGTATCCCCCTACTTGGAAGAAGCAAGAGCAAAATGGCTGACAGCCATTTAAAACTGAACAGCATATGGGCACGCCCACCCCACTGTTATGTTTAAATCGCTGGCAGCTATTTCAGCCTAACAGCAGGGCTGTCAGCCATTTAACCCATCCATGTTACACCCTGCTCAGCTGTTAGGTGGAAGTGGCCTCAATAACCAAGCTGAACTGGATAAAAGTCTGGTCAATGTTCAAAGAAGGCCCCTTCCCTAAACATTGGTTTGGGAGCCGAATTTTGGCTCATGAACCAGTTCATATCCATCCCTGAAAGAAAGGGCCTGTCACACATTCCCATTCTGAGGTAATATTTCCCATTAGGGTTCCCAGATCCGAGCTTGGGAAATACCTGGAGATTTGTGGGGGAGGCTGGAGCTTGGAGAGGGGAGGAACTTCAGTGGGGTAGAATGTCACGGAGTCCACCTTTCAGAGTTGAGCTCTCAGGAGCTCTCCAGCTACCTCCTGGTGACAGGCAACTCTCATTTTCCCATTCAAAATCTGCATGAAAAATCTCATGCTTGGCACTGTGTCACAAGGCTCTGGTAACTTTTAAGTATTTGTGAATAGTTATTTGACTCTCTTTTTAGTCATTTCTTTTCTGCTTATCTTTCATTTTGTTGTTTTACTCTGCCCTAGCCCACCATGGCTCCACCTTTCTCCTCTTCTTTGGGTAGGCATGGGGCAATGCCCATGTGTTTTCCTTCCATCAGGCCCCCATTCCCTGGTCTTCGGGTGTAATCAATAGCCAGGATCTTACAGGCAGAACCGGAGTTTTCTATGGTGGGAACTGGAACCGCATCAGAAGACTTTCAGTCTTTTAATATCCATCTGGGGGAACATTGAAAGAAGTTCAGGTATTTTACTGCTCAGCCTATCTCTGCACTAATGTAGCATTTCACAGGATTTCGGCAATAACCATTGTTGGGTCTCCTCATAAGAGCCCCGTAATAGACATAAATATTCCTCAGGAGAGCCAGAGACTCTCTGAAAGGCCTATAATAGCACTCATAAATGAATAATAAAACGCAGAAAGGACAAGCCACGCCGAAAATGGCAAATGAATATGATGACGTCTGTGCGTATGTGTGCAAATGTGTGGGATGTGAGCTCATTTGGCTGCTTCATGTTTACAAAAAAGGAAGGAGCCATTTTCAGTGTGTCAGCAGGCTCTGAAGAGGAGGTGGAATGATCTGCCTCCAATGTGTGTGGCGCAGAAAGTGGAAAACAGAAGTCACAAGGTCAGTTTATCTAATCAGCGTATTCAAGGAGTCCACGCTTGGTCTGCACTGTGTCCTCGCAACTTGCATTTGTAACTAGAAAGAGCTAATCAGGGCATTCGCCATGCACATAGACCAGGGCAGACTTTCTAACCTTTTTTTACCGTTCAGAAACCCCCGAAACATTCTTCAGGCCTTGAGAAACACTAGAAGTGGCATGATGGTGCAGAATAGGTCTGGGAAGTATTGCTGTGTATGTGCCCACCTGGGGCCAGAAGAGCATCACCATATGATTGGCAAAGTGGCTGAGAGGCCAGGCCAGGCCAGGCCAGGCTCCCCCTGCTGCTCCTTTTTGCAGTACTTTTTATCAGTTAGGGCCCGTCCTCAAAAAACATGATCTTACCAGAGTGATCCATGCTGTGATCATATTTCTACTAGACGACTTTAATGCTTATTACCTGGGGCTGGCTTTGCATTCTTCCATTGGTCCAAATTGTGGCAGCCAAGCTACTATCAGGGATATTTATGTAGAAAGTTGCATTTGGACTGCCCATTTGATTCCAGTAGGGATGCCAACTCCCAGCTGGGAAATTTCTGGCAGTTTGGTGGGTGGAGCCTGAGTAGAATGTAGTCTGGAGAGCAATTGTAATCTCAAGGGATCTTCAATCCATGCCTGGAGGTTAGCAACCCTAATATTCAGTACTAGTTATTATTTTAAAGTTCCAGACATCAGTGACTTGCCCCACTGGCCCAGTCCTTCCTGATCAATATTTTAATCATTGGTTTCTTATGTTTTAGTATGTATTTTAGCTCATGTTTTGATTGTTTAAGTGGTGTACTTGGTTCTAAGAAAGAAAGAAAGAAAGAAAGAAAGAAAGAAAGAAAGAAAGAAAGAAAGAAAGAAAGAAAGAAAGAAAGAAAAAGAAAGAAAGAAAGAAAGAAAGAAAGAAAGAAAGAAAGAAAGAAAGAAAGAAAGAAAGAAAGAAAGAAAGAAAATGGCTTTGAGGTGGGGAGATAGAAAGACAACCTGATTTAGTACTGGCCTCTCTGAAGTTCTGCCTAACAGATCTTGTTCTTTTTGCCCTCAAATGCCAGGTGAAAAGAGCAGCAACCACCCCTTTCCGGTTGCAGAACCTCACCTTTGGAATGATCTCTGGTGAGGCTCAGCTGGAAGTGAAACCACCTAGTTATATGCACCAAACATTTTTTTTAATCCAGGCTTTTAGTTGAAAATAATTAATTTCAATTTTAAAAAATGGCCAGCTTCTGATCTAAGGACTTTTTTATGATGCTCATTAACTGACTGTTGCTCTGAGCTGTCTTGTTTTGCCCTGGCTGGCTTTAATGGCTGTTCATTTTTATGCTGTTTTGTGATTTTACCTTTCTGAGGAAATGTGATGTCTTATTTGTGACTAGTTATAAATCTTGCATAAATATAGTCCATGCCGGCCAATGCAAATAGTAGGAGAGTACAGCTGAGCACACATATTTTTGAAATGAATTAGTAAAATTCACTCCTGCAATGGAATGGAATGGAATGGTTACGAATCACTTTTAGAAGCAGTAATGGCTTTTTCAAAAATCCCAGCATAATTAAAACGTGATCCATTCCTGTGGCATAGTCCTGTCAGTCACTTGCAGTCACAACAACATCAGGAGATAGTTCTACAGCTCTCCTACCACTCCACCAGGGATGCCAATCTGCAGGGGGGCCTGCTTTCCTCCCAGAATTACCAGTGATCACCAAACTACAGACATCAGCTGCATGGCACTGCATCCCAGTGAAGCCCCTCCCCAAACCCCACCCTCCTCAGGCTCCACCTCCAAAGTCTCCAGGTATTTCCCGAGATAGAGTTGGCAACCCTATACTTCATGGAGCAAAGTCTGAGGACTTCCAGCCTACGGAGGCTTCCTCCCACTTCAGTGTCTCTTGGTGCTTCCATTGGAAGTTAGTTCTCCCAACAGCTGATGCATTTGTGAAGGATGAGTACCTCTGCATAAACTTGAACAGCCAGATAATGAATTTTTCATGGTGAGCTAATCACTTCCAGTCCTCACTGAGCCCAGATTCAAGAGTGAATCCAAATATAGTCCCAGAGCATAGCCGAATTTGATCAGCAGTAGATTAATACAGGATGTTAGTACAGTAATGGATCTGGAGGCTCCTTGGCTGCCTTTGTGGTGTGGTTTTGAGAGCTTCAGGGAGCTCACACAAACTCACCCTATGTGGGCCTACCTTTTAGTCTTGGCCAGCAAACTGCAGCCGGTGCAGAACGCAGCAGCATGGGTCCTCCAACAGTTGCATTGGCTACCATGTGCGTGTTGTGTGGGAGGTTGTGGTGGCATGATGACAAATAAGGGCATGGGTGTGGAGATATGCATGTCAAGAACCTGTGGTTTGGAGTGTTCATTGAGTGTGGGAAGGACTGACCTTTGGGAATTGTGGCATAGTGGTTACAGATGAGCTTTCTAGAGCCATGTCTTCAGATGTGTGAAGGGGAAATCAGACTGGAGACTCTTCTTAGGGGGAGATTACATGGCAACCAATTCCTCCCAGTTCTGCATCATTTCCCTTCTTGTGTGAATGAGGCCACAGAAACCGAAATGTCCCCCTGCCCTAATCCACATGGGGTAGTCACGGTACACAGGTGTCTGCCCTGCTCCTTCTGTCTCCAATTTTTTACTGTTGATAAAATGTTATGTGCCCACATGCTTCTTTCATGGTTGCTCCTTAGAAGAAGAAGATTTTTATACCCTGCTGATTCATACCCAAAGGAGTCTCAAAGCAGTTTACAAACAAGTTTTCCCTTCATCTCCCCACAATAGACAACCTGTGAGGGATGTGGGGCTGTGAGAGGTCTGAGAGAACTGGGAATGGGCCGCAGTGACCCAGCAGGCCTCAGGTGTCTCAAAGCATTTTCCAATCGTCTTCCCTTCCTCTCCCCATAGAAGACTCCCAGTGAGGGAGGTGGGGTAGAGAGCCTCACAGAGAAGCTGGCAACCCTGAGAGGAAGACTCTCTGTGCACAGCAGTCTTGACCTTCATCAAGTTTATGCACACCTAGGTAGTGTGGAATTCCAGAACATGAACCTACACCAATCTGGCAATATTTACTTCTCTCTGCAATGTTTTCTTGACCTGAAATAGGTCAGGGAGTGGTAGGTGGCTGCGGGGGCATTACACACTTTTGAGGCCCGACTTCCAGACTTCAAGAAATATGTTCAGACCAGGGACAACCAACCTCCAGGCAGAGCCTGGAGATCTCCTGGAATTACTGCTCATCTCCAGACTGTAAAAATCAGCTCCCCAGGCAAAAATGGCTGCTTTGTAGGGGTGTCTGTGTAGCATTGTATCCCACTGAGGTTTAGGGATGCCAGCCTCCAGGTGGAGTCTGAGGATCCCCTGGAAGTACAGCTCATCTCCAGGAAGTTAGGCTGAAGGGAAAGCTCTCTCTCCTCACATGCATCCCTTCAAAAGGAATGCATGTGGCCACAGACACTCCTTGGCTAGCACAGTCTGTTGCTTGGCTGGTGATGTCTGCCCTTCTGAAGCCTGAGGCCTACTGCTGGTAACTGCAGTCCCTGTTGTTGTCCACCAGTCCAAGTCGTTGCCCCCAAATTCTCACTGTCTACTTTCCTGTAAAGCTAACTCCACTTGAAATTCTGGCCACTTATGCTTTTGAGTTCTTAGGACCTTACTGGCAAGTACTGTTTTTTTTTAATTACCAGGCCAAACTTGAAAAAAGTCACTTCAGTTGCCATGTCTCTCCAGCCATTTACTTGTTCACTATTTACAGTTTACACTGTAGATATTCTTTATTTAGATCTTCCTTCATTTTCCAGACTGACAGGACTGATGCTGGTCAGCCTGTCTCTCTGCCCCCCAAAATACAAACAGTTGCTGATAAGGGCTGGCCAAAGCCCATAGTCCAGGAGAGACACACCCACAACCACTCCACCCCAACCGCAGTCTGCAAGCCTCTACCATCCTCTCTAGATTGCTGCTTTATACATTCCTTTTTGCTATATCATATGCATTAAACCCTGTAATAATTGTACATATCAGGAAAATAACTGTCACAAACCATTCCCCCAGATATGTGAATACATTGCTCTCAGGGAGGATGTGTTTTTTTAAATGTTATGTTTTTAAATTCCATCCTAAATTCGTGCAGAGCAGAATACTACTGCTAAGGTTTCCAACCTCCTGGTGGGGCCTGGAACTCTCCCCGAATTACAGCTGCAGAGATTAGTCCCCTGGAGGAAATGGCAGCTTTGGTGTGTGGCCTATCTGGCACTATACCCCACTGAGGCACTGCCCACAAATCTCCGGGAATTTTGCAGTGTGGGTTTGGCAACCCTCTCCAATGCCTAGCGCCTCAGTTTGAGTCACGTAAAGAATGGTTTGCACACGACTCCCTTATTTGGAAGTAAGCTGTATAGCTAGCATGGACAACTTTATGCAGTGATCACACATGTTCGTGGAGGAGAGGTCCGCTTGTCTTGGTGACTAGAGAGAACCTTCAAATTTAGAGGCAGTTAAGCCTGAAATATAATGGAGAGGAGAATCAGGGGACAGCCTCTGTCTTCTTTCTTGCCCCTTCAAAGCAAATTGTTGGCCACTCTATGGAACCAGATTCTGCACTAGATGGGCCAATGGTCTGATCCAGAAGGCTCTTTTTATGTGAGGGCTGCTTACAGATGGAATAGGCTGCCTCGGGGGTGGGGTGGAGTCTCCTTGGTGGGAAGTTATCAGAAGGAGATTGGATGAGCACCTGTCAGGAGCGTGTGGTTTTGAAGTCCCCAAGAGGGCGGTGGGCTAGACTGGATGGCCCTCAGTGTGATTCTGCTTCTGATGTTCTTTAATATATTTCAAAATACTGAAATACTAGAAAATGCAATATGAAGACCTGATCTTCAAAAACAAACAAAAAACCATTCAGGCCTCAAAGATGAAGCCCTTGCTGAAGTTCCAACTTCATCAGAAGGAGAGATGTTTTCCTGTCAGTCAAGAAGTCATAATTCTGCTAGACAGGAGAAGGTCCTGATGATCTCGGAGGGGGGGGGAGAGTTCTCATGGTGAAACCTTAGGACATTCCGCAGACATTGGAAACCTTAGCACATTCTGCAGACTTTCAATGTGATTTTGCAGCGGGATTCTCCTGTGTGAAACAGGAAAATCTACTTCTAAAGTGCATTGAAAGTGCATTAGCCAGCGTGTGAGGAATGGGCCCTGACAGCCAACACCCAGGGAGGGACCTTTATGGCACACAACCGTGTGAGTTGCACCAGCCACAGTTACACAACACATGGTACAATTAGTTGCAACTCTGCCAGCTAGGCATAATGAACTTTATGCAATATTTTACAGCTATTAATAAATAATGAGCCAAACATTACCTCCATCATTCCGGTTTATTCTAATCTAGAACTAATACTGCGAGTAATCAGGAGAATCAAAAGATGGCCTGCCACCGAAATAAATCATTTATTATTATCCTCTTCCCGTTGTGACGGCCTCCACCCTCGGCTCGTAATCAGAGAACCATGGGGGATATTACAACAGGGCACAAAAAGAAGGGTGGATGGAAGAACGTGAAGAGAGACATTTTATTTTGTCTCATCCTGTTTCTTAATTTTGGCCAGAATTGAATTGTCACATGCGATGAAAACATTGTGTGCAGCAGCCATAGGAAAGCCTGCAAAGGGGGGGGGGGGACAGGAGCATCATCTCTCTGGCCGGGACAGTGCTTTTGCGCTGAGCTAGAGGGTAGCATTAGCCAAGCAAGAAAAGAAACAGGATTCACGCCACATTATAAAGGATTTCTGGGCAGAGTCTGCACTTACTTTCTTTATTCCATTGTCAATCCTGGTGAATTCAGATCGCTTTGAACTCGGATCTTCCTCTTTCCCCATTGAAACAGGAAAGTCTTCTGCACATCGTTAGGGTAGTTCAGAAGGGGGAGGGAGCCAAGCATCCTTCCTTCTGTTCTTGAAGGGGGGGGAGGAGCCAGGCAGGGAGCCTCTTTCTTTTCTTGGGGGGGAGAGAAGATCAAAAAAAGCAGAGAAGGGAAGAAAAATCCAGGACCGACAGAAGTTGAGAGAAATTAGGGGCTTCTCCTTTAAGACAAGCATGTCACATGACCAGGTGTAGCCTATCAGAGGTTCTCTACCACGGAGCTTTCTTTCCCAAATGGATATTGAGGATTAAAAGCACTCTGAGATATTGCACAATAAAGGTAGGGTCACTCCGGATCAATCCTTCTTGCTGCAGAAGGAAAATTTAAATCGCCCCAAATCCAAACGGAAATCGCATTCTGTGTAGAGGGCAGGGACTGAATCGATCTGGGGTTGGAATAAAAGCTCCGTGCAATTTACACCCTGGTGTTGCTACTCATCTAGTACTATTTTTTTTCAAGGGCAGGAATCAAATCCAGTTACCCATGCTGGGAACAAAGCTTCCATAGCCTGGCTTACACAGAATATGCAAGAGAAGGCTACTCAACTTTTCAGTGGAATGCTATCCTAAGAACTCAGTGTGGGGTCAGGGGAAGAACTGGAAAGCCCAAGGGTCGAATTAAAGCTGCCTTGACTAAAGACCAAAGAAACTGTTGGACACCCTTCTCACCTGGGATTGCAGGCCCTGCTCATGGCTGACCAGCCTCAAATACGTTCTGATTTACAGGGATCAGTTTCCCGGGAGAAAAATGATGTTTTAGAGCATGGACTGCCTGGCATTGCATCAGATCAATGTCCCCAGACGCCATCCTGAAATGTCCAGGAGTTTCCCACATAGATCATGTCCAGCCTCTAAAGCTCCCCCGCCCTCCGTATCACCTCAGCTCTGAGAACCAGAAAAGGTGTGAGAGAGGGCCAAAACTGAGCAGAAGGTTAAATGTGGGAAACTAATTTGAACTAATTGGGCCCTCCCAAAAAATAAGTGGTAGTTGTGAATTTCTTGCATGTGGGTGATAGGCAGCCCGTGGTCACCACAGCTTCAAGGAGATGGAGAGGGAGCCAGGGCTTCCCTTACTTGGGGCTTTCCTCCCTGAGGAGGTGCAGAAGAGGGCACCCCCCCCCCTCCCACTCTCCCCCCCCCCTTGGCCGCCTACTGGATTCTGGTGCTCTCTCACTCTATCCCCCCCCCACTTCCGGAATGGCTTCCAGTGCACAGCCTAGCCATCTGTGCATCATAAGATGTTTCCACATCACATGTGTAGGGTCCCTTCCCCTGCCATTGTGAAGCAGTAGTTGCATCTGAAATAAAGGAGCTGAGGGCCAAAGGTGAACTGCCTGTGCCTTGGAAAAGAAGGGATAAATGGACCTTTTTTTCCTTGTACGGCAATGACTTTTTAGAGCATTAAAATGCAGGTGTTCCTTTGACAGGGAGGGAAAACCCTCACCTGGCACTGAAAGGCAATACTGTCGAGAGCAGCTGGTTGGCCTGGGGAGACTGGGAGGCAGCATGGAGATGGCCACAATTACATTGCATGAAGCCAAAGTTCAATGGTCAGCCATGAGTTCTTTCACGGCATACTAATTTGGAGCAGTTTCTGGGAGACACAGATAAATAAATGCCAAAGTCCAGTACACAAGAAAGGAAAACAGTGCTCTTCTCAATGGACTTGGTGGATATTCTTTCCTCTGAGTAAGAGGTTGGGAGCAGACCTTTACTCGTATGGTCCTCAGGGGCTCGTATAGTCCCTGCAGCAGCCTGAAGTGGGCAGCTTGGGGGAGGGGGAATGGGGGCATCAACATCACACTGATGTCATGATGTTCATTCCAGCAGGAACTGAAGTCACCAGTTACGTGGTACTTTTTCAACTGGGTATGCTGGAGACTGAAACTGAGAACTTCTGCATGCCAAGCAGAGGTTCTACCACTAAGCCATGGCCCCTTTCCAATATGTCCATAGCCAAATATTTGAGATATTCCTCTAGAATTGCATCATACTTATTCCCTCCCCATTTTTCACTGGGATTCTGTTTCAAATGTCTGTTCTTCGTTGGACTCTGAAAGCAAGATATGTTATTCGAAAAGTATCCTTTTTAGATTTTAGGACATAGTTTAGCATAAGTAACATTTCTTACAACGGGGAAGACTAAAGCATGGTCAAATTTCCTAACAAAAATCGAGATTCAAGGACTTGATAGAAAGATGACACATTTCAGTTTTTGTGTCAAAAACAAGTTTCAAGCTGTCTCAGGGGAATGCAAGGAAAGGAGGGTGGTTAACCTTCAACAGCTGAACATTTTACTGTTCAAAACAAATATCACAGCTGTGCTAATGTAAAGGTTTCCCCTGTGCAAGCACCGAGTCATGTCTGACCCTTGGGGTGACGCCCTCCAGCGTTTTCATGGCAGACTCAATACGGGGTGGTTTGCCAGGGCCTTCCCCAGTCATGACCGTTTACCCCCCAGCAAGCTGGGTACTCATTTTACTGACCTCGGAAGGCTGAGTCAACCTTGAGCCGGCTGCTGGGATTGAACTCCCAGCCTCATGGGCAAAGCTTTCAGACGGCTGCCTTACCACTCTGCGCCACAAGAGGCTCTTACAGCTGTGCTACCGGCATTTTAAAGGAGAAAAACCATGTCTGTAAAAGACAACAATGTGTAATTCCCTTCAAAATGCTCATTACACTGCAGGGGTCCTGAACTGCAGCTAAAGGGTTAAAGAGCCTCTTTCTTCACTGCACAGCTTGGAGGCAAAGTGAGGCTGCCTGAGCCAGAACTATGCATTTCACACCCTGACTGGCAGGCGTGCTCTTCATCTCTTCTATTTGAGCCCTTGGTCAACATCTTCTGTTCCAGGGGCTAACGGGAGTTCCTGGGAGCCAAGGAAAACTCTGCCCAGGAGTAACTTCAACTCTGTAACTTTTGTGCCTTGGAACAAGTGGCATCTACCCCAGAGTATACATCAAGGTACAAAATGCAGCATGTGAGTTGGCTCTTAGTGCGGTTAACAGAG
This sequence comes from Paroedura picta, assembly GCF_049243985.1. NCBI lineage: Eukaryota > Metazoa > Chordata > Lepidosauria > Squamata > Gekkonidae > Paroedura > Paroedura picta. The sequence continues at coordinate 126,966,727 of NC_135374.1, read as the reverse complement.
GTACACCTTGCTTGACTGATTAGGAGACAGGCTTAGGATCCTCCCTCCCTCCCTCCCTCCCTCCCTCCCTCCCTTCCTTCCTTCCTTCCTTCCTTCCTTCCTTCCTTCCTTCCTTCCTTCCTTCCTTCCTTCCTTCCTTCCTTCCTCAGAGGAGCCAGTGCAAAAAGGAAGCACACAAAACAATGAACAATGAAAAAAAGAATGCCCCAAAAACAAGGAGAAGAATAGGTGTGTGTGTGGGGGGGGGGGGAATGTGGTGTTGCATTGTCCAGAAGAGCAGAAAAAATCCCCCCCGGTTGCCGAAGGAAGCAGAAGTCAACTCTCCCAGCTTCAGGCCCGACAGGTAGGAGTGTGTGTTGATGAGTGCATTTGCTCTGCCAAAGCAAAACAGGCAGGCAGCCTGTTCCAGGGCAAAGGAACAGCGGCGAACCTGATGAATACAAAGAGATACTTGAACAACTCGGCCCAATCTAGCCGCAGCCACCTTGCTCTCCTTTTCTTGCCGATGTAGCATTTGTGAGAGGAAAGCAATAAACCAGACAGAGAAGAAATAGTATAGTACAAGACGTTACAGGCTGCAACATTTAAGTGCTTTGGTGCACAATCATTCTTGGATTGGAAAGACTTCAGGCTACTGCAAAGACTCGTGCAGGACTTTCAGCCCTCATCCTGCAAGGAATCAGATGCATCCTCCAGCCTCGGGTGACAACGTCCAGCCAGCCGGGCACTTCTCCTTCAGCAGCTTAGGTCTTGTCTCTGTTTTTGCCTTCGTTGCTCCAGAGGCTCCCTTCTGCTCAAGGCTTCCTGGCTGGTGCTCAGGTGTGGCTCCTGCACCTTCTCTGAATCATCACCAGCTCCACGGGATAGCTCCTGTCCGGAAGGGCACAGGGCCAGGAGAGAGATGAAGCACATTGTGAGAATTCAGCCGATAGTTCCCAATAAGCAGAACTTGTTCATGAAAATTTCTTTATTGAGGATACAACAATGCCAACATCTCTAAGCTTTTGCTAAGACCATTTCCACATCAGGAATTTGCCCTTGAACAGCCTCTCGTTGCTCACGGGTTTTAGTGTCGCTTTCACATGACATCGGCAGCAACCCATGGCTGTGCAGGAGTTGGCATGAGTTTTTGTCCAGTTTGAGGAAGAAGAAGAAGAAGAGTTGGTTCTTATATGCCTCTTTTCCCTATCCGAAGGAGTTTCAAAGTGGCTTCCAGTCGCCTTCCCATTCCTCTCCCCACAACAGACACCCTGTGGGGTGGGTGAAGCTGAGAGAGCCCTGATATTCCTGCTGGGTCAGAACAGTTTTATCAGTGCCGTGGCGAGCCCAAGGTCACCCAGCTGGCTGCATGTGGGGGAGCGCAGAATCGAACCCGGCTTGCCAGATTAGAAGTCCGCACTCCTAACCACTACACCAAACTGGCTCACTACACCAAGTTTGCTCCGCGATGAGGGAAATCGCAAAAAAAGATTTCCCTTTCTTGTCTCACTACAAATTAGGGCACAAACAAGGGAAAGCCCATCTGAAGGGAGAAACGCATGACAGTCTTGGTAATGTTGTGCCCGCCTTCGCACCCGCCCTCCCCTCTCCATTTCCAGATTGAATTTTTAAAGGTAGCGTGGTCCGCGTTGCTACAGGACCGCAAAGTGACATGCCCTCAGTACAAATAAAATGTTCTCTTCATTATGCATGGTAATATTAGGATCAGGCAGCTAAAACATATTCCTCTTTGTGTTTTTTGGTGGTGAGGTATGAACGGGGAAAGAAGGGGGGTGATTAAGCAGCCTTTAGCTTGGCATCCGTGCTGTGAGTTTTAAATCCTTACTGTGAACACACAATCATCGGGTTCCAGTTGCCATGGCCAGCCTATCACTAATCTACCTGAACACCGAGAGAGACCATTATAACAAGTATTCTGAAAAGGGATCTAAGGAAATGTTTTATTGGTGTTGTGTGATCCCGTAGCAACGCAGAAGTGAAAGGGTTTTTTTTTTTAATATGCTTTACCGCTGGGATGTTTCCCCATAGCAGTGCAGAAATGTTTTGTGTTTTATTTTGTAATTAATTTTGGGACTCGGAAGTTTGAAGTTTGAGTCCCCAAAACAACTGCTGTCAAGGGATTGGTGGCTTGTGTTGATTGACAACCCAAGGAGTGGGGGGGAGAAGTATGGCTTGTCCATGTTTCACCCTTCGTAGCCTGGCCAGGAAGACACAACTGGCCTCCACCCACAAGAACAAGGAGAAATAACACATTCCCACACATCAAACAACTTTACAGCTGGAATCTCTAGTGTAAACTGCACTGTCCTAAACCAACTATATTCACACCTAAGGCAATTAATTAGACAGAATGAAAGGCAGGAAAAGGAAAAAAAACACAATTGGCAAAAGCTTGGATACCCGGTTTTGACACACATTCTTCACATGCTCCATTGTTCTGATTTAATTTTTTTATTTATAAATTTAATTTATAGGATCAGGGCAGCTAACAGTGACAAGAATAAGCAGTAATGTCGCATTGTTAACAACTTAATCTAAAAGGACAAATCTGACAGTCTATAAGTCAATCATTTGAGGAGGATGAGTGGAGTAGACCATCAACTGAAAGTTTTACAAGTCCTGAATGCTCTAATTTTGCGATGACTCCAGAGGAACTGAGGACTCACAACCCAGAGCTGCAAGCCCAGCCTGTCAACCCCATAAACTGGGGAGAGGCCATTGTGATCGATGCAAGGGATTCCCACAAACCTGCCAATTTGGAATGAGCCTGTTCGGCCTGTCTACTGAATCTCTCTTTCTGGCTGCCCTTCCGGCCATGAGAGACTCTTGACCTGGACAACAAGGAGCCAGAATCACTCAGCTTCTCCAGCCATTCCCAGTAGCAAGCATGATTTGTGCTGGATTCAGGGAATTTACAGCATTAAAGAATAAGTGTCGTTTGATTCCAGCCACGCATCTCCAGCATATATAAATATCTTTTGCCGTAAGCCCCACAGGAAAAATAAAACCCCGTGGGCTTAGTGGAACCAAACGATGAATTGCATATGATGAGTCAAATGTGAAGTGGAATAGTTTTGAAATACCCGTTTCAGATCACACGGGAAGACTTGCTCCTCTTTCGAATCCCTGGGGGAGGACAACCCAAAGTGGTTATTACTAACACCATTTCCTCATCAAAAACCCGGTGGGGGACCATGATCGGAGTCAAAGGAGCGGCTGAGCCAGTGGACGGTCGTGTTTTTAAAAGCAGGCAACAGAATTAATGACCTGTTTGAAATGTCACAAACAAACAAAAGAACCCCCGTTTGCCTCTCAGGCTTCATCTGGGAGTTAACTACATTTGCCAGAGTGCCAACTGGCCTGTCCCACGAGGACACTAAAAGCAGCGAGGGAAGCAACTTCTTTCCAGTTGGAGTGACAAACCTGGGAAAATGTTCCTTTTGAATACATGCACATGGACATAGACAAAGCTGCCTCACACCGACTCAGACCTTCAGTCTATCAGATTCAGAATCGCCTACTCAGATTGTCAGTGGCTGCCCAGGGTCTCCAGGAAGGGGCTTCCAAATCACCTTCTACCTGCTTGCCTTTAAACTGGAGATGCCAGGGGTTGAACCAGGGACTTTCTGCATGCCAATCAGATACTCCTCCCTTGAGCCCCTCCCCACTCCCCCCCCCCATAGAAACACACACAAAGTTGCCTTACAATGAATGAGTTCCGCATTGTCTACTCAAACTAGCAGGAGCAGCTCTCCAGGGTGTCCAGGTCTTTCATATCAGCTATTGCAGGGGTACTCAAACTGCAGCCCTCCAGATGTCCATGGACTACAATTCCCAGGAGCCCCTGCCAGCGAATGTCCATGGACATCTGGAGGGCCGCAGTTTGACTACCCCTGAGCTATTGCCTTGTCCTTTTAAACTCTGAAAACTATGGGAAAAAGAAAGGCAGAACATTGTATGATATCTCCCCAATGTCTCTCTGTCCAACATGGGTTGTTGCAGTAGTCCATTTTGGAATGTTGTGCCATCTAGTGCTGTTTACATGGGCTTTAATGTGGGAAGATTGAGTGTCAGGACTCGAATTGGGGGGAGGGGTTGCAGGTGGCCATATTGGCATGCAAGCTTAATTGCAAATCAGTTTCAGCAAAGGAAACCTTGCTCTCAGTTGTGCCTTCTCAATAAAGAGATTTCATTTCTACAGACAAGTCTGCTTATTGGAAGTTCGCCTGGGCCGTGACATCTATATGATTTTGTTTAGAGCAAGAGTCCCAGAGCACCTTATAGACTAGCAAAATTTGCAGCAGGGGATGAGCTTGCATGAATCACTGCTCTCTTCTTCAGAAGAAGGTACCTGATGAAGTATGTTGAGACTCATCTCTTAACACAAATTTTGTTAGTCTTTAAGGTGCTACTACACGGTTGCTCTTTTCTACTGCTACAGACTGATTGGCATGGCCTCCTGGCTACCTGATTCTATAATATGTGATTTTCTGTTTCACTTATTACCTGTCTCCACATGGGAACCATGAGTGCAAGTGGGGGAAAGGCTAGCTGAACAAACCTTCTTTTAACAGCGTGCAATTTGATTGGGGGTTCCGTTACAGTTGTAGGTGTATTTTTCTTCAGAGAAATTCCTGAGCAGCAGTTTAGTTCAGTGAAAAAAAATAATATAAAGATTGAAAGGCATCATCAGGAACATGTGTAGTGGAGAAAAGTCTCTGCTGGAAAACTAGAGAGTTACATTGGTGGCCCACTGGAGAGAGCCTTCTGGAGTGGTCCTTTCATGTCTAAAGTCCCTCCCATTCACTCTAGCTGTCATGGAGGTCATCGCTGTCATGAAATAGAAGAAGAAGAGTTGGTTCTTACATGCTGCTTTTCTCTACCCGAAGGAGTCTCAAAGCAGCTTATTGTCCCCTTCCCTTCCCTATCCCCACAACAGACGTCCTGCTCGATCAGAACACCTTTATCAGTGCTGTAGTGAACCTATGGTCACCCAGCTGGTTACATGTGGGGGAGGGTGTTATCAAACCCGGAACTTCTAGTAGGAACTTCTACTTACCTCTCCTTTCTGGGATGCTCAAAGTTCAAACCAGAGGTCCCCAATGCCCACTGTTAGGGCCCAATGACAGCTATCATGGGACCTGTCCAATAGTTTGAGAAAGTTCATGGGTTCAGGTAGGGCTTTAACCCAAGCAAGGCTTGTGATTAGTCATGGCAGATCTGACTTTTATGATTTTTTTTCAAAAGTAGCTGCCGCTCACAGCACAAGGATCTTAATTATATGATTCAAGGTAAGTTGTGTGTAGGCCAGAAAATATTTTAAAACAATTTGGTCATTGTACAGGCATCCTGCTAAACAGAGCTTCTGTTTGAAATGCTGAAAAGTTACTACTAGAGGTATGCAGGACCTGACTCCCAGACTTTTTGTGGCTGGCCCCGCCTTTTTGTCAGCCATTTTAAGGTTGGCTCCACCTCCTATGGTGGCCATTTTGTAGTTCTACTATCATTCTAAAGGTGTTCATAGGCACAAAAATGTTGGATACCCATGATTTAAACTCAGATAAAAGCACCTGAGGTTACCAAGAAAACCACTTTGTTTTGGATCCTGTGACGTTAGATTTAGCGGAGGGGCTGGGGCTGAGTGTTAGAGCATCTGCTTTGCATGCTGAAAGTCCCAGCTTCAATCCCTGACATCTCCAGCTGAAGGGACCAGGCAGTAGGTAATGGGAACAACCTCTGCCTGTGATCTTGGAGAGCTGCTGCTGTTCTGAGTAGACAATATATACCTTAATGGGAACAACCTCTGCCTGTGATCTTGGAGAGCTGCTGCTGTTCTGAGTAGACAATATATACCTTAATGCAGGGGTAGTCAACCTGTGGTCCTCCAGATGTTCATGGACTACAATTCCCACAAGCCCCTGCCAGCGTTTGCTGGCAGGGGCTCATGGGAATTGTAGTCCATGGACATCTGGTGGACCACAGGTTGACTACCCCTGCCTTAATGGACCAAGGATCTGACTCAGTGTGAGGCAGCTTCATGTTTTCATGGAATCGCATCGGTCCAGCTGCTGTGGAGTCTGCTTCCTCAGCCATTAGCACTTCTCCTAGAGCAAGGCCGGTGCTTTCTAAGGAGTACTTGAGCAAGCAGAAGCAGCAGCAGTCGGGGAAACAAACAGCGCAGCAAGGGGGCCATTGCTGTAGGATCTAGGCCCATATTTCTCAACGGAGTACTGCCAAGGGAAGATCTGCCAATCCTCTCTGTCCTCCATTCTGTTATATATATTTATTGAACATCCTTGTCAAATCTTAAGGTTCCCAAGGTGCTGACTGTTTCATTCTGCCAAAAAAAACCCACTTCATTTATCCAGCAAACATCAGCACCAGAAGTCACTGATCAAGGGGGTGCAGAAGAACAGCAGCAATTTATTTGCAGAGATTCAGCAAACACCACGGTTTGGGGCAAGCCACAAATAGTTAGCAGGCCCTGTCATTCCGTGGCCACTTTTCTGAAAAAAAGATATTTCCACTTGATTGGTTATGGTGACTGTGACATCCACTCACACCATCCTTTAGCTGTGCAGCAACAGGAAGCAGAAGCTAAAAAATGTTTTTAAAAAATCCTTACAAGATGGCAATGAAAAGAGAATGTTTCCTACCCACCTGCTATAAGCCCACCACAGCCCATGTCCTCAGGGTCCTCATTAAACCAAGCAGTAGCAAAACAGCAAGAAAAGATCTGCTACAGAGAAGGCATACTGAGAACTTTACAGCAAACATGTTCTCCAGGCTAACTACCCTTCTTTGAACTCTCTCAGGTATGTCCTGATTGGATCACCTCAATGGCCCCTGGTGAAGTTTGCCTTGAGCATAAGAACACAAGAAGAGCCCTCCTGGATCATACCCATGAAGATCCATCTCATTCAGCATCCTGCCTCACACAGATGTTTTCCGCACGAGAGGGATTGCTCCCTGCTGCCGCTTGGTTTCCGGACTGGGGCAAGTCACCCTGATCTTTTCCTGTTCCTGTCCAGGGGAACATTTGACCTGCTATACCCCATCTGCCCTGGATTTGTGCCCTGGGGTGGTGAGGACTTTCTTTTTTTTTTAAGAACATGTGATTGCATAACGTATTCACACTGAGAGAGGCTGAGAGAGCCCTGAGATTACTGAAGAAGAAGAAGAGTTGGTTCTTAGTTGCCACTTTCCTCTACTCGAAGGAGTCTCAAAGCAGCTTACAGTCGCCTTCCCTTTCCTCTCCCCACAACAGACACCCTGTGAGGGAGGGGAGGCTGAGAGAGCCGGGATATCACTGCTGGGTCAGAACAGCTTTATCGGTACTGTGATGAGCCCAAGGTCACCCAGCTGGCTGCATGTGTAGGAGGAGCGGAGAGTCAAACCCGGCTCACCAGATTAGAAGTCCACACTCCTAACCATTACACCAAGCTGGCTGTCTGAAGACGAGTTGGTTTTTATACCCTACTTTTCACTACCTCAAGGACCCCTAAAGTGGCTTACAGTCAGCTTCCTTCCTCTCCCCACAACAGACACCCTGTGAGGGGCTGAGAGAGCTCAGGCAGAACTACTGAGCAATAACAGCTCTAACAGAACTGTGACTAGCCCAAGGCCACCCAGCTGGCTGTATAAGGAGGATCAGAGAATCAAGCCTGGCTCTCCAGATTAGGAGACGCCACTCTTAACGCGTACGCCATGATCCTATACGATCTGATTCTGTTCCCTGTGATGACACAGCTTCCCTGGCAGGAGTGTCTGGGCTAATCCTGCTGCTTTGTCTGGGGAAACGTGTCCCTTCCTGCCCATTTCTGCAGCCCAGGCCTTGCTTTGTGCCCTCAGTGGCTGGATTCAAAGCCCAAGAACCACCCTGGCAGCCGATCCAGAGGCAGCCTGGCAAACCAGCTGTTATGATAGAGATTCTTCCTGCTTTCAAATTATTTGAACACAGACTTGGATGTGCATTTTCGTGTTATTAATACAATCCACGGGTGTTTCTTTTCATTGGGTTGTGTCGCATTTAGAGACCACTTAATTTAATTTAGCCCTCATTTCCTTGCAGAGAATATTGACTCGGTTGCCACAAACCCGAAAGGGAGAACGGGGCCTGGCTTCTCTGCAAGCCGGCTGGAAAGACACTTTAAGAATCCCTCAGGGGGCCTGAAGGAGGCTTGTGCGGCGGAGGCTGAAACGGCTCGCCATTGTGCCCGCAGGCTGGTGCAAGTTAAGTGGACGGCTTCCGATTCCTTCTGCTTTTGTTCCCTGGGAGGCCTCGGGGAAAATAATTGCCCAGGCATTGAGCCTGAACTTTCCCAGGCTGATGACGGGCTGAAATTAGACTGCTCAAATGGAAATTAAAGTTATTGTTATTTCTGCCTTAATAGTAGAGTGGAAACCAGGGTGAAGCAGGGTGGGGATTGCGCACTCACGTACCGCTTCCCAGATGCCTTTCTCTGGAAGAAAAGCGTCTCGTGCAGGATCAGGATTAGGGCTGCTGCCTGCAGGTTCAGATGCCCCCAAAGAACCCTCAGACTGGGTCCAATTGAACCTGCTGGAAATTGGGCCTTGTTTGACGCCTTCACTTGCAGCAGAAGATCCTTGACCATAGAGACAGTGAGAACAATGGCCCCTCACTTTTATGCTGTCTCTGGTGCTGACCCCTTAAGGTTAGATTGAGGGCCATTCCGCACCAGGATCTATGTAGCAAATTGGTTGCAGAACGAAAAAACACCATTTTAAATAGGGGAATTCGTCATTATGCATACCTGCCTTTGTAGTGGAATCCAATTGCGTTTCTATTGTTTCCCACAGGTTTCCGGTCTTGGCAAAAATCGCTAGCCAGGAAGTGATATTGCCGAGCTTTGTCCCGCCCCTGGCCGTCAATCAAACGAGCAGCCAATGAGCAATGTCAAGCGTTGCAAGAACTCACAACAAGCTTCTTTAATAAAGAAAGCGTTTATTGAGAAGTTACTTCATACACCTAAGCTAAGAAAGTCAAATCTGCCTGAGTTCACATTTGCCTCCCCTTATCAATAGTGTTCTCCCGCCCAAAACTTGAAAGTTCCCAGGGGAGGGGGAGATGAGGCACCAGGTGCCATAAACCATAGTGTTACTTCTCGCACGTCCTTGGTCGTCTCCGGACAAGATAAGATGTTATGGTTACAAAAGGCAGACCCAGCCGGCAGGTTCAAAAGACAAATAATTCACAGCTCCCTGAGATAGCAGGATGCAGCAGAATAGTTTCGATTTCAGGCATGCTGGCATAATATATGGGCCTTGGTTACATGGGGCCCCAGGAACAGAAAGGCAAAAGGCAAAGCAAACAGAAAGGCAAAAAGGCCAAGCAAACAAACATGGAGAAGCTCATGTCAACTTATGGCAGGAACAGGCAGTGATCCTGACAGTTATCATGCTCCCGAGAAGCCCCTTTCCCTTTAAGGAAGGTTTAAAAAATACACACACGTTGCAACGAATCTGCGTTGATTCGTTGCAAGGAGAGACCTATCTAGCTGGCAGGTGGCGTTTGAGCTGCCGTTTCATTGTTGCCACGCTCCCCCCGAGTGAACCCCCCCCCCCCGCACAGGCGCGATTTTCGGCCAAGAATAGAGTGAAAAATAAAGGGAAAATAAACCAGCAAATGGGGATGTGTGTTGCTTGGTGCTTGGTGACTTAAAACAGCTCTGGGGAGGGACTACAGCGAGGGAAGCCTCGCTGGGTAAACGAAGGCTCGCCGGTGCGTTGATCTCCACTCCCTCCGAGAAAATATGATGATCGCTTCGCAGGAAGATCAGAGGAGAGAGCTAGGGGGAGGGACTTTGCAGAAACCGCAACAATGGTAATGCACAGAACTTTCCCGCTAGTGTTGAAGATTGGTCTTCCTGTATCCTGCTTCTCCTTCAGATATCTTCCGCTCTCCATCTTGCCTGCCTGCAGTATGGTGGGTGGAGAGATGCAGGAGGCCTTGCCAGTTAAAAGCGAACAGGTAGAAGGTGATTTGGAAACCCCTTCCCTGAGACCCTGGAGAGCCACTGACAATCTGATAAGGTCATTCTGACAGTGATAGACTGATGGTCTGAGTCAGTATGAGGCAGCTTCCTATGTGAATGTATAATCAAAGATTCCTAGAGTTGGAAGGGACCATCCAGGCCATCTAGTCCAACCCCCTGGTCAGCCTAAAACATCCAGGATACGTATCTGCCCAGCCGCTGCTTAAAGACCACCAGTGTGTGTGTGTGGGGGGGGGGTCCCCACCTCCTTATTCAGCCCATTCCACTGCTGAGCTAGACTCAGAGAATCCTAGAATGGGAAGGGCCATCCAGGCCATCTAGTCCCAACCCCTGCTCAATGCAGGATCAACCTCAAGCATCCAGGAAAGCAGAGAGCAGGGTCCACCCGCTGCTTGAAGATAGCCAGTGAGGGGAAGCTCCCCACCTCCTGAGGCAGCCCATCCCACTGCTGAACTAGACTCCTAGAATCTTTACCTGTGAAATCTCCTTCCCCGATATGTAGCCAATATCGTTCTCCACATAGTTTAAAGCCATTACTGCAGGACCTCTCCTCTGGTGCCAAAAGGAACCTTTGCCTGCCCTCCTCCAAGTGACAACCTTTCTAATCCTTCAGGAGAGCCATCTTGTCCCTCCTCCCCCACCTCTTCTAAGATTGAACATTCCCAAGTCCCTCAGCCTTTCCTCCCAAGGGGCTTGCAAGCTTTTTGGTTTTTGACTTAAGGTTGAGGTCATTAGCACATTGTGGGAGGTATGTCCACACAAAGGCTTCACCCTACCTTAATTTATGAATATTAGAATGGAGTAGCCAGCTGTGCGTTACATGGTTTTGAAGACAGAATTTGTTATCAAAACATTGTTTTTAGTCTGTTACCTTTTTTAACAGGATGATTTTGGGAAGGTACTTTTTTTGGAGATAACTGAGAAATGCTAAACTGAAGGGGGGAGTTACTGGAGACCCATTTTATTTTTTCAAGCTACAGTGCTAAAGTTGTATCATTACTTCTGACATTTTGTTTGGTTACCATGTTCTCTTTTTTACTATATGGTAATTTGTTGGTTTTTGTATCACTTGGTAATTGTGTACTGGAATTGGAGACACTTGTTCAAAATGTATCCGTTTTATAGCAGACTTTTTGTAAACAATGGCATCGCATTAAAAGGAATGTTCTGTAATTGGTGGTTCTGAATTATGTAATGTGTACTTAGTCTTTCTACGGGTATTGTTACATGAAATACTCATATTTAGAGGAAAGGGAAAGCGACTGTAAACCGCTTTGAGCCTCCTTTGGGTAGAGAAAAGCGGCATCTAAGAACCAACTCTTCTACTTCCCTGTAATATCAGGGCTCTCTCAGCCTCACTTCCCTCACAGGGTCTCTGTTGTGCGGAGAGAAAAGAGAAGGAAAATGTATGCCACTTTGAGCCTCCTTTGGGTAGAGAAAAGCGGCATCTAAGAACCAACTCTTCTTCTTCAGGAATATCAGGGCTCTCTCAGCCTCACCCACCTCACAGGGTGTCTATTGTGGGGAGAGAAAGGGAAGGCGAATGTAAGCTGTTTTGAGACTCCTTTGGGTAGGGAAAAGTAGCATAAAAGAACCAACTCTTCTTCTTCTTCTTTAGGTAACTACCTCTGCACTACTGCTTTCAAAGGCCCCAATCCTGGCAAACGCAAGGGCTTGTAAAGGAACAGCCCAGCAAATGGTTGTAGCTCAATGACAGAGCAGCTCCTTGGGCTGCAGAAAATCTCCTCTCCAGTGGAGAGGGTCAGGTAGTAGATGATGTCAAAGATCTCAGCCTGAGAGCCTAGAGAGACACTGCCAGCCTGAGTAGACAGTACTGATTCTGAGATGGACCAAGGGTAGAAGGCAGCTTCATAGAATCATGGAAGGGGCCATACAGGCCATACAGGCCATCTAGTCCAACCCCCTGCTCAATGCAGGATCAGCCCTAAGCTTTCATGTTCATTCAGTGCTTTAAAACATGCTACCTGTTTGCTATTTCATCTTGCCCAACTGCCCCTCTGCTGTCCTTCCAAAAACTCTCAGCCTTCCACTTTCTGGCATCTAAAATGACATTCTTGCTACATGCTCATTAAAAATGTTGGCTTCTACATCTGACAGCTTGTTACAGACAGAGAAACAACCTTGACAGTCAGTGCAAACTTTGCTAAATGCATACAGAACATGTCCCTAGCTGTTGTGTAGAGAAAGGCAAGGTGGAGAAGTCAGCTTTCTTACATGAAAGGTGAAAGGTGTGTGGTTTTACTTCTAGCAAAAGAGGTATAAGAGTGCAGGGAAATCAGGTTTCAAGCAGGTGGGTTAGGGGCAGGGACATGAGGGGGAGTATGACATCAGCAATGTTAGCTAAGTAGCTACCACATTTCCAGAGAAAAACCTTGAAGTGACGTCAGGTAGCTCTCAGAATCCATGGAAACTTGATGTGAAATGCTAGCCTGAGAGTGGTCCTGTGAGCATTTTGCCTTCTGACCAAAGTCTACTCTCAGCATCTTAAGAGAAATGAGCGGATAACCCCAATAAACCCAGACTCAGTCGATGATAGAGAGGAGAGCTTTTCTTCCCAAATGCATTGGTTTTGGTTCAGCAGTCCTTGAAAGCCGTTTCTGATATCTCCTGTGCATTGGATGAAGCTGAGAGTGTGGCTGTGCAAAAATGATTTGTGTTTGCTGTAATCCATATTTCAAGAGGGCATAGGAGACGGTGGCCTTGCACCGGCCATGACTTACTGAACCTGTGTTGTGCCTCAAAAGCGATGTCAGTTTGCCAGGTGTCCAGAATCATTTATCGCACTGCTGACACTTTACAGGGCAACAGGGGTGCTTGGAAGGCATCTTCTCAGTAAAACATCAGTTTCCCATGGAGAAGATACCTTCTGTGCACCCCTGTAGTCCTGTGAAGGTTTGTACAAGACATCTGTTGTCTACTGTTGTCAGTTCAGAGCTTGGCTGCTGATCACGCTCTACCTGGCTGGTGCTCGGGTGGGAGATCTCTGGAGAAGACTGGCGGTTGCTGTGCAGAGGAAGGAAGTGGCAACCACTGCTGCGTATCTCTTGCCTTGGGAACTCCATAAAGGGCTGCCTTCCGTCGGTTACAATTGGGTAGCACTTAATAATGTCATTGTACATCATACCATCATTCACATTCATCTGGAGCAACATTATTCAACTAGGGTTCTGCGCGGCCTACATATGTGTGCCATGTTACACACCAGCGCCCATGCCTCCCTCCCCCCCCCCGCGTTGGCCTGGAACGACCGATTTGGGCGCTGCCATGCACAACTCTATTTTCAACTAGGGTTTCATGAAACCTTGGGGTTTCTTGAACACCCCCCCTCCCAAAATGGCCATTGATGAGCCTGGAGGGGGTAGGAAGGGGAGGAGCTCTGCTTCCCAACCATATTTTGCATGATTGTGCCCTTCAGGGGTTTCTCAAAGCCTGAAGAAGGTTTCAGGGGTTTCTCAATGGGAAAAGGGTTGTGAAAGCCTGATCTAGGTGAAGAATCGAGCCAGGCAAATGCTGTTTATTCTCTTTATAGAATCATAGAATCATAGAGTAGGAAGGGGCCATACAGGCCATCTAGTCCAACCCCCTGCTCTACGCAGGATCAGCCCAAAGCATCCTAAAGCATCCTTTACACCATGACAGACTCATATCTACAACCACAAGAAAAGCGACAGTATAACCTATATCAGGGTTTTCAGACTTGCATGGCACAGGCCATTAACAGATGATTTACATGTCATACGTAATTGGGAAATGCTGATCGCTGCACGATTCAGGCAATAGCTGAAAATTAAGCACTTCTGAAAAGTTCAGAGCGTGAGGTGTAGGCCTGCGATCCACATTCCTACTGAAATCAATGGTCTCAGAAGTACTTAACATTGGCTCTACCCCACATTCATTACTGGGGGAGGAAGAACTGTGTTTATTGCTCCCGGAATGGTACGTTTGTATTTATCCTGAAGTCCATTCCTGGCAATTGATATTCTCCCCACCAGCACAAGATGTGGAATCACGTCCCAAATCAGGGACCAAAGTCACACCCTGTGCTTTCGCTTCTGCGAGGTTAAGATTTTCTGGTCGTCAGCAGAGTTTTCCAGGGAAATGCCAGCCAAAGTAATTCTGCTCTTTTTGTCTGAACTCCACCCCCCAAGGAAGAGTGCTCTATCACTTTAAAAGCTTGTGATCAGCATTTTAAGGATTAATCGAGTGTTGGCTTTTCCTGCTACTAAACTGTACGGTTGCCCTACAAAGACTAGGAATGCTGATTGCCTCCAGTACATCCTTGTATGTTTCTAGTGTGGAAGTTCTCAATGTACCACTGGTGGAAGGAGGTCCCCAAACGCACCTTTTGAATAGTCTTAAGATTTTGAAAGACAAGCTTTTTGCAGGTATGTTGGGAAGGGAATAAGAAATTACAGTTCCAGTGAGGCAGTGGGAGAATTCTGAGGCATGGATTTATATGGATCTGGACAGCTTGAGGGCCATTAATAAATAGATGCTGTGGTAAGGAATGCAAAGCAAAAAAGCAAAAGAAAATATGTTTTACTTTTAATAATGGGCACAGCAGTGGTGGTTGCGGTGGTTTGAGCTGGGGAAGAAACAGCTGTGGGAAAACTATAGTTGGTCGTCTTTCAGGTGGGGCCTACAGATCTTCTGGAATCACAGCTGATGTTCCAGGTTGCAGAGATCAGTTCCCCTGGAGAAAATGACTTCATTGAGGTCCTTGCATTCCCTAAACCCCAACCTCTGCAAGCTCCACCCAACATTCTCCAAGCTCTGCCCAAAATTCCCCAACCCTGAACTGGTGACCTGGGCAAAACAGTGCATAGTCCCAAATGTACAGCCCATCTTTTCCACCATCAAACATGATCAAGATCATTACTGGCCTGAGACCCCATAGAATGGTGGACAGCAGGACATCTGCCTATCGGGGGGGGGGGGGAGCAATATCTCCAGAGTGCTGCCTGCCAGCAGCCACAACCATACCATTGCCACCACCTGCCCTGCACAGCCTCAGATACTGGTAAAACCCGGTCAAACTCAGGATCAGGGCATCTGTAGAACCAGAAAGTCCTCCCAAACCCACTGAGATGGTGGGGTGGTTGATTAACAGGAGAAATGCTGTGCATAGAAACACCAATCAGGATGATCCTGTTCCAGATGAAAGCATCCGGCACATGAATGTTGGGTCATTCTCATGGTACCTCTTGGGAAATAGCAAGTAGACAGCAAAATACTGTCATGAACCAGGCAGGAAACACCTCTGTAAAGTCACTGAAATAATCACTTCCTTGAGACCACAATTCTGCCGGGCATTTGGTTGAGACCAGGCATAACCAACAGCGACTGAAGGGCCCCTGCTCCCCTCCCTCTCAGGACCCCACCAGAAGGCACTGTTGCATTGTTTACACTGTTTATATTGTTACATTAATATTATTGTAGGGTTATTCATGCTATTGTGCATATGTTCCATGTTTCATGTATTATTCATATGTTCCATGTAAACCGCTCTGAGCCTCTGGGGAGGGCAGCAGATAGATAGATAGATAGATAGATAGATAGATAGATAGATAGATAGATAGATAGATAGATAGATAGATAGATAGATAGATAGATAGATAGATAGATAGATAGATAGATAGATAGATAGATAGATAGATAGATAGATAGATAGATAGATAGATAGATAGATAGATAGATAGATAGTGGTGAAATATTTATTCAATAGACTAGAACAAATAGGCATTGCTAGGAATAGTTCAATGAGCAAACTCCTTGGCAGAGATAAAGGATCAATCTCCTCCTTAGGGGTTTTATGCCTGAGGATGGGTAGGGGGAAGAGGGAAGAGGGGTTCTCTAGGCGAGAAAATACAACAGTTCTCAAGGGAGCAACCTGGAACACACTTTGATCTAAAAGTTGCAAGTGTTGAGACTCCGCAGAGCCTGGCAAGGTCCGGAAGAGATAAGGGTGAGCTGCCGGAGAGACGCTTTGGAATGCAAAGGGAGGCCGGAAGCCAAAAGGGGGGTTAGGAGTTTATGGCCACTGAGGGAGCAAGGGGGCCAACCACCCAGGAGTCACCGGGAGAGTACCTACAAAACACGGGACAGGAACCGGGGTTCATGACAGATGCTAAACATAACAGGTGCCAGAGTCATGGATTGCTGCAGCTAGAATATTTCTATTAAAGAATGGGCATGATTCCGGTCAGATTTCAAACAGTTACTATACAACGGCATCTTCCTAAAGCAGGGTCAAGTCAAAACCCTCCTCTGGCTAGCAAGGCAGGAATGGGATGGGTGTTGATACTGGTTTAGAAATACCAGCCTAGCCCCTTTGCCAGCAAGACTGGCAAAACTTGGACTGCTAAATATCCCTGTTGGTTAAGTTCTCACACCCTTTTCACTCCCTCGCCACACTCTGACACTCTGGAATTTTAATACAGGGTGAAAGAAAGCTGATAAGCTCATGCAGATTTGGTCTGAAGCTGCAGAATAAAGTTTCAGAGGCCCCTTTAAGACCAATGCAGTCCAATTCTGGGTATAATCTTTTGTGTGCAGTTTCTGAAGAAGTGTGCACATTCACAAAAGCTTATACCTTGAATAAAACTTTGTTCTTCAAGGTGCCCCTGGACTGAAGCTGGTGCAGAATACTGCAGCTGAATTCATTCTTTCCACCCTTTGCTTTGCTCTCCCCCAAGATAAAGGATGCCAGCCTCCTTCCTCCCAGAATTATTACTTATCCTTCCTCTCTCCAAACTCTGACCTCCCAGGGCACCAACCCCAAATATCTAGGAATTTTCCAACCAGAATTGGAAACCCTACCCAAGAAAGAGAGTTACAGTATGAAATGTTCTCTCCTGACAGATATTCAAGTGGTAGAAAAATCTAAGATTTTCAGATATTACCAATCGTCATTCATATATTTCTGCATAGATTGGTTATAATAATTAAATGACCCACATGCGTTTAGGCTTTGGTTAGGTAATGCATATCTCCATTGCTTGGGAGACAGGTGGCTGTCACTTATGAGAGCTGCCAGGAGAAGGGACTCAAAGCAAATTTATTAAGCTGTTCAGTTAATGATCACTTAATTTAGACACAAACTACCAAATGCCTCTTTTGACGTTCCATAAAGATCAGTCCAGTGTAAGTGATGAAAGCCTGTCTTGAAAGAGGGCTGGAAATTGTTTAAAGCCACCCTTGCTATGATCCAAGGTCCTTGTTTCAGGTCAGTAATAATAATAATGGTAATAATAATAATGTATTATTGTTAGTTAAACTTTTATCCCACCACTCCCTGTCCAGCCAGTCTGTGACAGCTTACAACAAATATAAAATACAAGAAAACCAAGAAAACAATAACCTTTACAAACTCCTACCACCCTTCCAAACCATCCCACCCAAGTCCCAAATATTATTGTTGTTGTTGTTGTTATATTCGATTTATATGACCATTGCTCTCGGAAACCGGCTTGCGGCGGTTCACAATATTTCAATACAAATCAGTACATTAAAACCATTAAGATTCCCCATTAAAAATCCCATAAACCCCCATACTAGAAGAAGAAGAAGAAGAAGAAGAAGAAGAAGAAGAAGAGTTGGTTCTTATATGCTGCTTTTCTCTACCTGAAGGAGTCTCAAAGTGGCTTCCAATCGCCTTCCCTTTCATCTCCCCACCCTGTGAGGGAGGGGAGGCTGAGAGAGCCCTGATATTACTGAGGAAGAAGGAGAGTTGGTTCTTATATGCCGCTTTTCCCTACCCAAAGGAGGCTCAAAGCGGCTTCCAGTCGCCTTCCCTTTCCTCTCCCCACAACAGACACCCTGTGAGGTGGGTGAGGCTGAGAGAGCCCTGAGATTACTGCTTGGTCAGACATTTTTATCAGTGCTGTGGCAAGCCCACGGTCGCCCAGCTGTTTGCTTTTGGGGAGTGTAGAATCAAATCTGGTTTGCCAGTTTAGAAGTCCACACTCCTAAGCACTACAGCAAGCTGGCTCTCCGAAGCAAGTATCAGCTGCCAAATGAACCCAGGCAGGTATAACAAGGCAGGCATCAGCACCAAGGCGCCAAAAAGTAGGAGTCAAATCTTTCGTAACATGGTCTCAACCAAACTCCTGGCAGAAGAGCTCTGTCTTGCAGTCCCTGTAAAAATGTAAAGGTTTGACCAGGGCTTTCTGGGAGCTCATCCCACCAGGCAGGGGCCAAAGCCAAAAAGGCCGAGGCTAGGCAAACCTCACGAGGGCCAAGGACTTCCACCCTATTTGCCCTCACAGAGCTCAGAGCTCAACGGCCACAGATGGTCAAAACCAGAACCTTGAACTCGATCTGGTATTCAACTGGTAACCAATGCAGCTGCCTCAACACTGCCAGGATGTGAGCCCTCCGTGGTGCTCCCTTGAGGACCCTAGGAGCTGCATTTTGCTCCAGCTGGAGATTCCAGGTCAAGGACAAGGGAAGGCCCGTGCAGAGCAAATGACAGAATCTAGCCCTAGTCTGCACACATAGGATAATGCACTTTCAATGCGCTTTGGCAGCTGGATTTTCCTGTGCAGAACAGGAAAATCTACTTCTAAAGTGCATTGAAAGTGCATTATCTATTGTGTGCAGACTAGGCCCTAGTCTGTAGATAACTGCCGCATGGATCACTGTGGCCAGGTGTTCCTGAAACAAATAGGGTGCTAGGAGCCATGCTGGCAGCAGATGGAAAAATGCTTTTAGCAGGGAGGCCAGCTCTTCCTGATGTTGAATCTGGTGTTTGGTCTGATGTTTGGTCTGGCCTCAGCCATCGGCCTGGTGGGATAGTTCTGGCTTACAGGCCTTGAGGCCCTGCAGGGCCCTGATTTCCCTTGGCAGACCAGGCCCAAGGCTGAAAAGGTAGATGTAGAGCAGTAGACACGCCATCTTCCATTTTCCTTTAAGCAAATCAATGATTAAATATGCTGTTCGTAAGAATTTCAGTGGAAGAATGTGTGTGTATTTCCCACCTCCTTTCCCTTGGGGACCTTCATACATCTGCAAGTCAGAAACTTGCAATGTTCTCTTTTTTGTGCAAAATTGTATATAAATATTATATACAATGTTCTCTTAGGGAGGTTTAACCGTATCCATTTAGTGGAGAGACTATGTTTTCATGGTTGTATGGTTCCTGATCTTCTTCCGCATATTATTCTGTTTTGCCCCAAGTTTTCTCTATACCGCTATGTGATATCTGACATTCTGTTTCCCTGCCCCCAAGCTGGCAACACCATACATGAATTACGGTAGCCTGCCGGAGATTGCAAAGCAAATAATTGTATAGTTATTTCATTGGAATGCAGTTCTCTTGGTTCTGATGAAGATTTTGGCAAATCCCCCTCAGTTATTTTTAATCTGCCCAGGGGTCAAGCATCATTTCAAACTGAACATTTAATACCCTGGCAGTGAGTCATTCCTTGAAAAAGTTTACTGCATACATCTATCGTTTTCTCGCTATGAATGTTAAATAAATAGATAAAATAACCATCTAAAAATACATGTTGCTTTAAAAGAGGAAATGTAATTTATGGATGGCTTTTCCTCTTAACAAAGATACAGTACACCTCTCTTGGAGAACCATGACACCAAACAGCCTGGCTGAACCATTATTAAATTAACATTTTGTCTATTTCCAATAACAATGCTTTAACGGAAAGCTTTCATCCTTCCAAACCTGAGAGCTGTTTCTATCTAGCAATCAATTTCACAATCTTATTAACAATTTCTAGGGGGGGCTTGGGGCTATTGGGCGAATATATCTGAGGGCCATTTCGCACGGCTTCAAAGTAGCAGGATGGTTGCAAATTGGAAACGCTACAAATTTGCCATAACCCACGACGTCGTACACAATCTGCAACAGTCCTGCAACCGACCCGCAAAAAGCGCTTCGTTGTAGCGCTTCTAGGGGAATCCAGAAAAGTGGATTCACCCTCCGGATAGCGATACACTCCTGCAACCAATCTGCAACAGTAGCGCCACAGACTTGTGCGTTACCATTGTTGCGGTTTCTTCAAAGTCCCTCCTCCCGAGCCTTTCCTCCTAACTTCCGGCGAACTGTCCGCCATCTTTTTTCTCCGAGCGAGCGGGGATCTACGAGGCAACGAGACAGCGACTGGCTTTCAAGCACGATCACTTTCTGAAATTCTGCCCGGACACCACAATAGTTTTCCAAAAGCACAGTGGCACACACCGTCACGTTCCAAACATTTGCCCAAAGCTTATAACCCCGTCTACCTTAGGCCAGTACTAGCGGAGTTAACGTACGGGGATCATTTTTAAAAACTTTCCTCTGAGCGTGCCAACGAACGTTCGCCGCTCGCAGTCTCCTGTTTAGATTACTGGGGTTCAATAGATATGATTCGAGGTGATTTCATGAGGGGCGGTTTATGTGTAGTGGGTCTTTGTGTGGTTCCGGGTGCGTGGTTGTGCTTGGGTGCGGACAACCCCTTCCATCGGCGGCTAGACCTCCGGCAAGCGGAGTCGCCGTCCGCCGTTCATTTTAAAAAACTGTCCGCTGAGCGTGCCAACGAACGTTCGCCAGTTACATGTCATTGATTTATGCTTTGGTTGGTGAATATTATTGGGGAACTGTCGCGTACCACTGCAATTGCTCTCGGTTTTACACCGGCATGCGTTTTTGTAATGGCGGACATCTCACTAAAATGGCTCCCGCTGCATGTTCAAACTGCTCTTCCCGCGTGTGGACGAATCAGCGCATGCGAGAAGTCAAACAAAAGGCGCCAATCTGGCCATTAGGAGCAGATCCTGTTCCCACGCGAGGAGTTTTGAACGTGACATGTGACCTAATGTGGCCAATGCGCGTGTCCCCTACTGCCCTCTACCAATCAGGAGCCGGCTAGTCCCTTTGTCTTTGTGTGCGGGAAGGTATATGATCCGTTGCACCCTGCACCTCGCACCACCATTTTGCTCAGCTACTAGCGAAAGCACCATGGAATCCTCTTCTCAAGCCTCGTCCGTCCCTGCAACCGGCCGTGGCCCAACTTGGAGGGACGCGGAGATCAGGGACCTGATCGCGATTTTCTCGGAGGAGAAAATCCAGGACGCCTTCCAGTCCTCTCACAGGAATAGGGAGGTCTTCGAGCAAGTGGCCATAAAGATGCGTGCCCTGGGCCACAACAGGACCGGCCTTGAATGCCGGTCGAAGACCAAAACGATGCGGGCGGAGTACATGAGAGCCGTGAACCATAACAAGGGTTCCGGCAATGAAAAGGTGACCTGCCCCTACTTCGAGGAGCAGCGCCCGCTGTACGGAGACGGGGAAGGAGCCGGCAGGCCGAAGCGCGTCGGGAGGAGCCTTAAGGTGGTTCGGAAGCCGGCTGCCCCGGTCGAGGAACCACCCGCTGAGGAGGATCCCGGCGAGGGCACCTCGTCCAGCTTTCGGCCTCCACCCCCCGTCCAGCAACGACCAGCGGAATTGGTCACGGTGGACCTGATGGCCATCGCTCCTGGGGAGCCGGAGGAGGTTCCTGAGCAAACGCCCCTTGCCTCCGGTAAGTAATTTTCTTTTTATTTTATATTTTATTGTTTTTATATTGAGCAAATGTGTGTTCTGACGTTTGGGGATCGTTTTCTCGTGTGTTCGTTGCTACGCATAATATGATAGGATGTTTGTGGATTGCTTTGGGTGGCTTTTTAAAACGGTTGTGTTTAACCAACAACCCAAACAGTTTTGCAGCATGCCTCAGCCATAGGCCTTCTGCAGCGCTCTAGCCACTACTTTGGGACCTTGATGTGTGGTTCCGGTTGTGTGCTTGCTCCTTTTTCACTATTGTATGCCTTGTGTTCGTTGCAACGCATGCTATGCTTGGATGTTTGTGGATTGCTTTGGGTGGCTTTTTAAAACGGTTGTGTTTAAACAACAACCCAAACAGTTTTGCTGCATGCCTCAGCCATAGGCCTTCTGCAGTGCTCTAGCCACTTCTTTGGGAGCTCGCTGTGTGGTTCAGGTTGTATGCTTGCTCCTTTTTCACTATTTTCTGCTCTTGTCCACAGAGACACAGATGCCTGGGACGGTGGTCCTCGAGTCCCCTGCAGCAGTCGCAGAGGACAGTGATTCTGGGGCGTCCACAAATGTTGGTAAGTATCAGTTGCAATAAGGGGGGGGGGGGGTTTAACTGCTTTGTGCTTTTCTGTTTGTGCAGGGCAGCAGCACTGCCAAGAGACAGAAGATAGTCCCTCAACGTTGCTGCTTTAGGGTTTGAAGCTTGCTTTGCCACACTTTGGTCCTAAATCATGTTCTTTTTTCCCTTTTTTCAGATTTTATACCCGGGACACAGGAGGAGGAGGAGCGTGGGGTGGCTGGACCTCCTGCCCTGCGCAGGAGGATACAGATACAAGATGGTGAGCGTGCATGAACTGTTCCTTTCGAGCCATGGCTGCAGGGCAATGTCTGTGTGCAATAACTGTGTGCTTCCTTTTCATTTTTGTGCTCCCCTGGCATTGTTCTGAGTCTTGGTTTAACATGTAACCAAGAAAGGCCACCATGGGCAAACAAACAATAACCATGTGCTCCCCTGGCATTGTTCTGAGTCTTGGTTTAACAATATGTAACCAAGAAAGGCCACCATGTGCACCAGGGTGGGTTTTGACTGTCTCGATGTTACTAACAGTTCTGTTTCTCTTTTTTTGCCAACAGAGGTCCTTTCTGAAGACGACGAGCCAGCTGGCTCACCACCCAGGGGCGCTCTCCCGGCTGAGGAGAGGCTGGCGAGGGAACGCGGCAGGCTGCGGCGCGTCTCCGTCCTGACTAGTGTGGGAGAAAGGATCCTGGAGCACTGCCAGGAGGAGTCCAGGCGTGCCGCTGCTGCAGACCAGGCGATGCTCTCCCTCGTGGCCCAGGAGGGCAAAAAATTCCGTGCCATCCTTAGAGACTCGAACAACTCACTACGCGAAAGCGTGGAGGAAGTTCGAATGATAAGGAGGCTGATGGAGAGGGCGGTCGCGGTTATGGAGGCGGCCCCCCCTCCTCAGATTACAGTGCACGTCCCCCCCCCCAACCCACACCCCCCCACCACCTCCAGCACCCACCCCACCCCCCACCACCACCTCCAGCACCCACCCCACCCACCCCCTCTCAGAATGCCGCGACCCAAACGAGAAGGAGGACTGTTCTCGGGAAGAGAGTCGTTAAACCCGCGGACAAGTTCTCCCCCTCCTAGTTTGGGCCATTTTGTCTGTTTATCTGTGTTTGCTGTTGTCTGTTCAATAAAGTTTATGTTTTTGACTCTGTCTCTGTGTACCCTCTCTAGTGATTGTGCCTATTCTGGCACCGTTGTGTGGGTTGGAGGTTGGAGGGTGTTTTAAAGGTTAAAGGTGTTTTAGGAGTTTGGGGTGAAAGGTGTGCGAGTGTAAGGAGTCACACTGGAGTCTTTTTCAGGAAATTTACAACAACATTTTATTTTCAGAAACAGTTCAACAGGGGAAAAAAACAAGGGAATGTAACTTGGACCCCCCCACCACCACCCCCACCCTCCAAGAAAGCCAACTTTTTTTTAACAAATTCAAATATTTAACAGGGATAGAAAAATGGGCAAAGTAACTGGGAACCCCCCCAACACCCCCCACCCCAAAACACAAAAAGAAAACAAAACTTAGGTCCCACTGCTCCCCTCCCCAGCCCCTTCCAGCTCCCTCACTCTCCTGCTCAACCGTCCCACGGACCCCCGGACTTTGCGGCGGAAGAGTTCTTCATCCTCCTTCTTCTTAACTGTGTGGGGAGGGAGAAAAAGTACACATTAGTGCCAGACATATTTTCCAATTTTTTTAGTTTACATGCATACACTTTTTGGTGGCCTTAGCCACAGTGTGAGAAGAGTTGGGCAGTGGGGAACATAACCTACGTTCTTCCGCCTCCCTCTGCTGCCTTTGCTGCTCTAACTCCCCTTTCAGGTCTGCCACTTCAGCCTCTAGGGCAGTCACCCTGGCCTCCATGGCACGCAGCCTTGCCTCCATAGTTTCTGCTATAGAAATCAAACAAAGAATTTAATAGCACTTCAAATAGAATCATCACAGCAGGCTCCCATATTGCTCCATGGGGGAACACACACATGGGTCTCCCGCACAGACATAAAACTCTCACCTGCAGCCTGTCCCGAGGTGGAAGGTCCCTCTTCCTCCCCCTCCTCAAGCTCAGGTGCTTTTGCCATCTTGGATGGTGATTGTGTGGCTGGGCAAAGAAAAAGAGAAATCCTAATTAAAAGCACACAAACCAGAGATGAAACACAGCTGGTAGACACACCACAGTTAGAGTCAAAGCGCATAACCAAAGTGGTTCTACACAGTACTGGCGGGCTAAGTCAGAGGGGGTTGACAGCATCTAAGTACTTTCTCGAATTTCATTGGGGACAGTAGGGGAAAGAGGCAGCTAGTCATGCCATGCATGTTTAAGGTCAAAACACAACGAGGGCAGCACTTACCCATATGCCTCCTCATTTCCAGGGGGGGCTTCCCAGCCTTCTCCCATATTTTCACCATCTGGTCGTGGAAGACCGTCCTCCCGCTTGGCTGCGGGACCCCCCCCCCCCCCACTGTTCCAGACTGTTGAGGAAGTCCAGCTTCACTCGCTTAAATTTTGTCCGGACCTGCTCCCAGGTCCGGACATAGCCCCTCTCCCTCAGCTTCGATGCCAACACCAGGTAAGCACCCTTGGTGTGGCAGTGGGTGCTGGCCATAAGGCGGCCAACACTTTTCGATTGGAGCACCAGCTCCAGAAGTGCCTCAGCCTCGGCGCGCTGCCAGAAGGAGCCCTTCCGTGGCTTCGGCATCTTCGGAATGACGGTTAGGGAACGAACGTACGTTGCTCCGATCGACCACCCCTATTTTAAATGTATCAAAGCTGCCCACCAATAAAATTATTCCTTGGAACATAAGTGGATTGATCCTCCGGTTTGACAGGGGTCGCCAATACTTCCTGGCTACCCGCCTCCCCGGACTTTCCCCGTTCAGCGCTTCCGTATTGTGTGTGTCAATTTCAGTGGGGAGTTAGCATTTAGGGCTGTCAAAGTGCTTTTGGACCAGAGAATCCCCGTTTTTTTGCTGGCAAAGTACACAAACCGCACAAGACAAGGTTAAACAAAGAACACAAAACTTTATTCAACAACAGAGTGGGAAAAACAATTAAACACGCCTCCTGTTTCTGTAGATGTGGGTGGCTATGGCGTCCCGAACCTTGCACCCCTCAGCATAGATCCTTTTTCTCCTTGCTTCAGGGATGTCTTGAGTGTCCTCAAGGACCACAGGATCAGGTTCATCCACAGGGAAGGGGATGTTATGTCCCTTGTCCTCGCATATGTTGTGCAGAATGACACACGCGATGATCAGCGGAGTCACATTGTCTATATGCACATGGAGTCGGGACATCAGGCAACGGAACCGGGACTTCAGACATCCAAAGGCACGCTCCACTACATTCCTTGCCCGGGAGTGACTGAGGTTGTAGTGGCTCTGCACGTCTGTCCTTGGCCGCTTGTAGGGAGTCATGAGCCAGCGTCGTAATGGGTAGGCTCCGTCACCGAGCACCAACGCCGGCACACGCACGCCCTCAATGGTGGCGGTGGGGTTTCCTGGAACAAAGACCCCTTCGTCCATGGCTTTCCTGAGGTTGGATTCCCTGAAAACAAGGGCATCATGCCTCCTGCCACTCCACCCCACCTCGGCATCGATAAACCGGCCGGAGAAGTCCACAGTTCCTTGCAGGAGAACAGAACAAAAGTCCTTCCTGTTACCGTACTCCTTTATGCTTCCCCCGGGGGCACGGATAGGGATGTGGCTTCCATCGACGGCCGCAAAACAATGCGGGAATCCAAGCCTGGCAAACCCGTCCATACTCTGGAATAAGGGAAAGAAAAGAATATAAGCCATGGCATGTCAGCATGGGGTGTATCGCGTCTTCGTTGCTGACCTGTCAAACAAGAAAAAAAATTTAAAGGGCAAAGGGGATCGAGTGACACTCACCGCTCCAAGCCGGTCTCCGAGGCACACGACTTTGCTGAACAATTCCGCCTCCATGGCGAGGCAGAACTCCTTAAGGATATCGCCAACCGTAGTGACTCCGAGTCCGAATTGCTGGGCTACTGTCCGGAAGTACTGAGGGGTTGCCAAGTACCACAATGCGACCGCCACCCTTTTTTCCACTGGCACGGGGCGCCGCATGCCAGTGACTTGCCTCTCCATGCGTCCACGTAGAGCCTCCACGAGTTCAAAAAATGTCCCCCTAGACATTCTAAAGTTGGCAATCCAGTGGTCATCATCCCAGCGAGCCCACACAAAATTTTCCCACCAGTCAGAGGATCTTTCGTCCGCCCAGAACCGGGGGGGGAACCGGACCTCTGCCAGAGCTTGCCAGTGCCTCTTTGCCGCCATGGTTGCCCGTTGAGAACGTCTTGTGCTGCTGGTCATCGCTCTGGCAATACGTTCTCGGTATTCCTCTGAAGCAGCCCTCCTATGCTGCACAGTGGTGCGGATACGCTGGACCACCGCAATCATCTGAGCCAACAATTGAACAATAATCCTCTCCATTTCAACGTTAACCTGTGCTGCGGGCAGTAGGCTACGCAAACAAAGAGAGGCCGACCGCGTGTCTGCCCAGGTGCATATAAGCAGGTAACCTGTGGGCGTGTACTGTGGGCGGGGATTAACCTTTCAAACATATCAATGCATCAACCTCTGGTTCATAGAAAACAATAGAAAACACGTTCCAAGGGCGCCAATGATTTGACGATAACGCGTTGCTACGGGTTTTCCTGGGTTTTTTTTAAAAAAAGGGGACCCCGACAAGTCCGGCTTTAGGGTCGAGGTCAAAGGTGTGCCCGCAGTTTGATTGACGGGCACGGGAGGCCAGAAGCGCTAAAAAGGGACCTCCTTTGTAGCGAAAAGACGGAGAACCGGAAGCCTGTGGGTTACGAAAGTGACGAGAAGTGAAAGTGCTAAATTCCGCAAAAACCGCAGCTGTGCGTTACGGGCACAGCTAGTTACATTTCGCTAGTTGAAGTAGCGATTTCGCTAACAGCAACCAAATAGCAACTTTGAGCTCTGTGCGAAATGGCCCGTAGTCTTTCTGCTGTGGACTTGCTACTACGGATCATCTCTGTGTGTCACATATACAGTTAGTTGGCTTGATATAATAACCAGCTATTGTTTTCCTTTAAACATTTGTTTAGATAATTAGATAGTCCTCTCTTGTTCCCACTGAGAACACAAACGCTGTAATCCTAAAGGATAGATTCAAATGGCAGCCGTGTTGGCCTGAAGTAGCACAATAAAATCAAAGTCCAGGAGCACCTTTAAGACCAACAAAGATTTATTCAAGGCGTGAGCTTTCGAGTGCAAGCACTCTTCCTCAGACTATCCTAAAGACACCATTAGGAGAGTAAGCCCCACCAAATAATATAAAACTTGCTTCTGGGTAGAGCTTCTTAGGATTAACTTCCAATGTGATTTACATTGTTCTCTTCATTTTAGACTCTTGACAACAATCCTGTGAGGTGGGGCTGAGAGTGTCTGATTGGCCCAAGGTCACCTGATAACCTTCTAGAGCACAGTGGAAATTCACATGTGGGTCTCCAGCACTCTAACTGCACCACTTCAGTGGCACCTTTTGCAGCCGTGTTAATAGTTGCGCCATTTGTGTTTTGGGGACAATGGTTTTCATTGATGATTATATGATTTCTCCTTTAGAAAGTGTAGTTAGACAGATTCTGGTAGCATCCAGACAGAAGTTGTAGCTTCTGCCAAAGACTGTTTCCATGGCTGCTTCCAACACAAAAGGTCACATATTAAACTCAAAATTAGAGGTGTGCATAACAAAGTACAAGTGAATTATGGCTTCAGGCCTTCACTATGATTTTCCAGAATGGTAAAATAAATGTGAGTTTCTTAAATGTTACCAAAACAATCCGTGGTTTATTCTGTCTTTATTCTGTCTTCGAGTGCTTCTCACTGACAAAAACCTGTGCTCGTGTTTTTCTTTGATTCTACAGATTTCCTGCATTGGCACTTCTCCCTTTCAATCAGATCCTTGCAAGGCAGGAGCCCAAGTGCTTCCCGCCAATCATCCGGGGGGGGGGGTGCATGTTTTCCCCCTTTGCAAGTCTTACAGTAGGGAAAGTTAGTGGGGAGTTAGTGGCACCTTGTTCAGGGGCTTGTAATATTTATCCCCTTGGCCCAGTTTTCTAAAGCTTGGGATTCTTTAGAGGGTAGTTAGCGCTAATTCCACACCAATTTTAGTATCCTGTCCCAAAGTCCTTAATCAGTAAACCATATATTTTCAGAAATGACGGGTCACTCACTACCTAACTGGCCCTACCCTGTAGCTGAGCCCCTATTGGGAGGGAGCCCTCAGCCAGGAAGGGCTGATAAGGAGTGAGCTATCTGCCCCCAACTTCCTGCCACCCTCAGGAAATATTGTTATTGCTATTGCTATTGTTATTAGATTTATTTCCCACCACTCCCTGGGTAGGCTCGTGGTGGGTGACAGTTGTCTTAAAAACCCCAATTAAAACCCCATTAAAAGACATTAAAAATCATAACATAACATGGCGGCAGCCAATCACAATCTACTCCCACCTACCAAGGCGATAGAGAATGGGGGAGGTGAGCTATACTTCAGACCCCCCAGGCCCAGTGAGTAGCTCAGGCATAGAGGGAGGGAGAGGAAAAGCAGCAGCAGCAGAAGAGGCCCCAGTGAGTAGCTCAGCCCTGGAAGGGGGGGGGAGTACAGTCTTCCCCAGTGAGTAGCTCAAGCATGGAAGGGTAAGAGGAGAGTGAGTTGCCCTGATGCAGCAATAGTGAGTTACCCTGGTGCAGAGGTGGGGTGGGGAAGGGATGGGGGAAGCTGAGTATGGCCCAGTGAATTGCCCTGATGTAAACATTGAGGGAAGAGGGGGGACGTAGAGCTGCTCAAGTGAGTTGCCCTGGCATAGAGGTGGGGTTGGGTGGTGGAAGCACCTCCCCTCCCAAGCAGCCCTTTTCACTAGGGAAACTGATCTGTGCTGTCTGATGAAGAGTTGCCTTTCTGGAGGATCCCCAGGTCTTCCCTGGAATTTGGCATCCTTGGACCTTTGTAGGGCACAAGGCTGCAGTCCACCCTCCCAAACAGCCCTTTTCTCCAGGGGAAGAGACCTCTGCTGTCTGATGAATGACTGTCCTTTTGGGGGATGCCCAGATCCCCCCTGGAGGCTGGCAACCCTGGACCTCTGTGGGGCACAAGGCCAGAGTCCCCCCTCCCAAGCAGCCCTTTTCTCCAGGGGGCCTGATCTCTGTTGTCTGGAGATGAGCGGTCACAGCAAAATTCCCCCTCAAAAACAGCCATTTCCCCCTCAGGAGATGATCTCTATAGTCTGCAGATGAACTCCAACTCCAGGAGGTCTCCAGGCTGCACCTGGAGGTTGGTGACCCCTGGGTTAGGAATGTTCCCTGAAGCTTGGAGGTGGAGCCCTAAGAGTCCGGGGGTGGGGAAGAAAAGGCGTAAAGGCTGCCCACCAGCCTATGGGACCCAGCTTGGCCTCAGTTCTCCCCCCCTCCCTCCCAGCTGTCTTCTCCAGAAGAACTGGTGCCTGGAGATCAGTTGTTATCCCTGAGTCCCCACCTAGAGGTCGGCAGCCCAGCTGGCTGCACATGGAGGAGGAGTGGGGGATTAATCTGGGCTCCTGATATTAGAGTCTCCACCTGTTGAATTGCCTCCAACACGCTGGGTCTCAAGATCCAGTAGGAAATGGGACGGGAGGAGGGTCAGCACCCAGGAAAGCCACAGGGCAGGCATGGGTGCTAGTTCTCACTGTATTCCTGGGTATAACGGGCTTTGCCCCTAGTCATCACTATAACAGTTGCCCCATTCCCATTGAAAATAATGGTACCAGACTCCAGATCCACATGCATTTGAATCCTCAAATTGTAATGCCCTACAGCTAGATGAGCAATCACGATAAAATTTCTCCTCTGAAATCTAGGTCTGATATTAAAATGCCCCCCCTCCCCTCAACACACATCTTTACTCTAAAGTTTGCCTCAAAGTGTATCATTTCAACTGCCTTCTAGGTTGGGAAGCCTAGCATGGCAGCAAAGATTTCTACAGGAAAGTGTGAAGTTACATGTCTGCCAGTGGTCACAAGTGTCATATTCCAATGATATCAAGAGTTCTGCAGATACAAATATCCTTGACCTTTCCTATCTCGGCTATAGAAGAAACAAACTTAGAATGTGTAGCCTTTCTCATTAGAACACAGAGTAATACAAGCAGCTTTCTTCCTATCTTCCTTTCCTTTTAGCCACCCCCAGACCATTAATGATAAGAGAAGCATACACATCTCTATGGCATAATTTCAGTAACTTCCTCGAGGTCAAGGGCTCCCTTTATTGTTTGGGTATGTATGTATAAATGGTGTGGTTGCAACAGAACATAGGCTGGAAGAAAGGCAAAGTGCTGGGCCAAATAATTGCTTATTAAATTTAGTATCTGTTTCCACTTGCCAGCAACGTAGTATTAAGTCATACCTTAAGCTGACTTATCTAGGAAGGAAAGCAAAACACACAACTCCTCTAATGTGCTCAGAAATCAGCAAATGATTTGTTTTTTATCTCCATGCCGTACACCAGCCGCACAAAGGCAGACGCTGAGACGTCTATAGCAGAGGGCTTTCTGCTTGACGGGCTCGGCAGTAGCATGCGGAAGAGTGATCCATTCTCATTTATGGAGGTTGCGTAGGCCTAACCCATCTTGGCTGTGTTTTGCAGGGGAAAGGTTGCTACGAATTTAGTGGGAACTCCAACGTTATTGGAGATTATTGTGATTTACTGGCAAAATGTCGCAGATAGACTCAAACTCATTTTGCTTTTCTGAGATTCTTTCAAAACATCAACGAGGATTTTGTTCTTTAGGGCTTGTCAGAAGAAATTCTGGGATTTGTTTTGACATTCTTTTTTTCCCCAGGGTGGGGGGATACTGCCTCTCCATGGTTTCAGGAACCGGCCTTTGCGGTGTCCTTTTGTCTCTGCACCGTCTTCCTGTCACAGCAATGAGAGTTATGCAATTTGTCAGTTGTAATTTCTGTTCACAGATGCTCAGTTTTTTTTAATTGCAACTTGCTTGTTGCCTAGGTAAGCTGAGATGCCTTTAAAGGATTCACATCCATTAAAATAGATGTGGCTGTTGACTCAATAGTGAACCATCACTAACCACTGCAGCTGGATCAAGCCACATAAGCGGTGGTGCAGGCAGACTCGGCCGGACCATGCTCCAGCACATGCAGCTGCCATGCGCAGTGCCCACTCACCTGCCCTGTGGAGGGTGTGTGGTGAACGGGGGAGGCAAGGCAATCCTGGGGCTATTTAACAGGGATGCCCATGTGCTCTCCCTCCTTCACGCCTCCTGCCTCCCTGCTCTTTTTCCACCCTCCCTCCCTCCCTGCACGGTGAGTCACAGTGCCCCTCGGATGAGAAGGAGCTGCCTCGCTGGGTGGGTGATGGTGGGTGCCCCAATAGAGGCTGACACCTGTAGGGTTTCTACCAAATCCCACCCTCCTGAGGGCCCAGCAGGCCTGGCAGTTTGGGGAAGCTTCCCCTGGGATGTTGCTCAGTCGCCAGGAGGCAGCGTGCTGGTGTGAGGGAGGGGGCTTAGTTTGGTCAGCTGGCCACTCAGAAGCCGGATCCGCCCCTTGGTGTTCGCCGACACTCACATACGTAACAATAAGCTGTGGCCAGATATGCCAAACAGTGTTGTTGTTCGTGTCCTCTGTGTGGCCTGGAAATGCCAGCCTGCCAGGTAAATACTACTACCAGTTGCTGCTACCAGTACAACTAGTATAATAATTATAATACAATAAAATTAAAGTCAACCATTTATTTTTATTTATTATTGGATTTATATGCTGCCCCTCCCAGCAAGCTGGCTTGGGGCGATTAACCTCAGTGGTCAATAATATTAAATAATGCACTCCTATCTAAAAGCAATTCTGAAGTTTAGCTGGGTGCTCAAGGTGTAGCCCCAACAAATACTTGTATAGTATACTTCTTTTTGGAGCCCACCTACTAAGTGATGTAAAGGACCACCACTCTCAGCTATTGTCTTATTCTGCATAGAGAGTGTATTGCGTGTGTGTCAGAAAATAGCTGAGAGTAGTGGTGGTCCTAGACATTGCATATCTTAGAAGTTGGACCACCCAGCTAAACTTCAGAATTGCTTTTAGATGGGAATGACTCTCATCTGAGAAGGAGAACGTCACAGATTTACTATTCCAGGTGCTTCCTATTCCAGGAGTCTGAGGAAGGGTGCCTGCACTCGAAAGCTCACGCCTTGAATAAATCTTTGTTAGTCTTAAAGGTGCTACTGGACTCTGATTTTATTCCAGACTAGATATTAAGCCCGCTGTGGCCAAAAGACAGCGGGCCCTAGCATGGTGGGTGGGTGGAGGGATGGGGCGAAGGAAGGAGGAAAAGGAGAGAGACAGACAGAAAGACAGAAAGAAAGGGAGGAAGATAGAGACAGAAGAAGAGGGAGAGAAACAGGTAGCCAGAAAGAGGCAGATGGGCGAGAGGGAGGAAGGGAGGAAGGGAGAAACAAAGGGAATGCTGGGAGGAAGGGAGGAACAGAGTAAGGTAGGTGGCCTTGGGACCTTCTGCCGGGCCCAGGGGCAGGCGAGGGTGCCCCAGGGCCCGGCAGAAGGCTCCCTGGGCTTCTTCCTCTGAGCGGCGACTCCCCGGCCGGCCCAGGTGAGGCTGGGCCAACCAGCCAATGGGGAGTGCGGCTTCCCATTGGCTGTTTGGCCCTCATGTGACACTCGGAGGGCCCAATCAGGAGCCGCGAAGCGGTTTTTATCCCAGACAGGGCCCGCCCTAACTCCTCCCCACTTGCCCTTACTCCTTTATTCCTCCCGCTCCTCCAGAGCGGGGGGAGGGGTTTAAAGATGAAATACCCTTATCAGGGCTATACTGAAACATAGTAGGATTTGAATCTTAGAGATTAGAAGAAGAAGAAGAGTTGGTTCTTATATGCCACTTTTCTCCACCCGAAGAATTCTCGAAGCAGCTTACAGAGAGCACAGAATCGAACCTGGCATGCCAGATTAGAAGTCCGTTCTCCTAAGCACTACACTAAACTGGCTCTCTTTACACTTTAGAGATTACACAAAAGTTTGATATGAGCTTTTGAAAGACAAAACTTCCCCCTTCCGGTTTGAGAACAAGAATTTCAAGTTAAAAGATATCAGGAGTCAAAGTTTAATTCATCAGATTCCCTAACTCATGTAAGTATATAACTTTGATCTCTCTCCCTCTCCCCCCCCCCTCTCTCTCTCTCTCTCTCTATCTATCTATCTATCTATCTTTAATGTGTCTAGGTAAGGTTCTAGTAAGGCCATTGCCTTCAACAGACACAGAGGGGTGTGACTCTGTTTCGAACTGCAGTGCTGGAGACATCAAAACTTCTTTTGCTCCCTAATCTCCTCATGCCCATCTCCTTAGCCTTGTTTCTCCTGGAGGCTGCAGAATGCCCCGGGGCTGACCTTGGATCACAACAATGGAATGATGCATCTTGGAGTCCAAAGGGAAATACTAGATCATTTTCCAGGTTGTGGCAATTTAAAGGCTGTCCTTTTCCCTCCACCCAGTCCCATTGTGTAGGATCTATATATAGATCTGCAGATGCCCAAGTAGGCTATCTGGTTCGACAGTACAAACAGGAAGGCTCTTGGGGAAATGATCCAAGTATTTCTGCAGAATGCATTAGCAGAAACCACGCATGAAAGGTGAGTGTTGACCCACTGAAAATCAGCAAGATAGCTCTCTGAACTGATCTTGTTGGTTCTATTCTTCACATTGTAATGAATCATCCGAGAGATCATCCATTAAAATAGAGGTATCAAGTATCCTATTAATGTCAACAATTAAAAATTGATGAATGCAATTGTATCCCAAATGATTGTGCTAAAACAAGAAATGGGCATCACCCTTGCATGCTTAGATTTCCAGCAGCAAAATCACAACTACTTAGGCTAAATTAGGGTCCAAGGGAATACAAGCCACACAGAGTAGAGAAAATATTCTCAATTTGTCAGAATGTTTTGAGCTTGTGTTAGAGGGAAATTGTCCGGGCGAAGGCACAGTAGAGGAGAAGAATACCTGCCTCGAAGAGAATGGGTCCACGGGAAGCCTTGGAAAGTCTTTGCTGTGCAGCGGCCAGTCGACAGACGAGGCACAGAGCTGCGGAAGAAAACAGAACAGACCTGAGCACGGAGATAGTCGGCAGCAGAGTAAAAGCCTCGCCCGGACTACAGACAAGAAACGGAGAGGAGACAGAGAGCGAACAGCGGCGAGGGGACCGGCTGTTGGGGGCCGACACGAGGGTTACTTACCTGGGAAGGGAGACACGCAGAAGAACAGATGGGGCGACCTGAGACCGAGAGGGAGTGTTGGGGGAGCGGTCTGGGCCACAGCAACACCCGGGCTGCCTCCGTGCGGAAGGGCCAGACCCCGAGTGCACCATCCTCGGAGCAGGGGTGAGGGAACGCCGTGGGGGAAGACTGGGCCAGGGGAGGGTGAAGGAAACGCTCAAGGCCGGGAATGGGGCGATAGTGGGCGGAAGCTTTAAAAGGTCGGGGGGTGGAGACTGGAGGGATATAAGAGGAGGCTGGAGAGAGCATGGTGGTGGGTCGTTTGGGAGAAAAGACGAAGCGCGAGATTCAAACCGGGTGTGGTGTATGGCGAATAAACAAACTTATCCGTTTCATACGTGCCGGTTTGGTGGTGTTGCCAAGAGGGTGAAGCTGGAATCCTGCAAAAAGAGAAGAGGAGAGTTGAGACCTACAGAGAAGTAAGAGGGGCCCTTCACAGTGGTGGAGGATGCAGGCATGAAACGCACCACACCCTGGCCACGCCCCAGTCTCCTGACCCCACCTGGCTGGACTCCACCGGTGAAATTGGTGGGACAACCCGAACAGGCTGAAATGTCCAGTGTACAAAGCTGAGAAGAAGATCCTGCAGGGAGGAGCAAGAAGAGTGCTAGGGAGGAATAGTGAGGCCAGGACCTTCTCTCCTGTTAAGCGTCACACTTTGTCTGTCTCCAGATTGCTACTCTTTGGGGAAATTTCCTGCTCCTTCTCGGAAGCCACATCTTCCAGTCTCTCTCTCTCAGCTAGACATGTAGTCAGGTCTCTCTGTCTCTCCCCTGCACTATCAAGTATGGTAATCAAGCCTTCAATAAATCCTTTTTCCTATTCCTTCAATGTCTTATTTACTCTGCCAGCAGACTGGACCCCTTCTCCCGCCTCCTGTCCCCAGGATCCCAGGCAGGAATTGAAGCTGTGCTCAGTATCTTGGGGCTGGACGGCAGGCCGAGCTTCGTCCCCCCTCCCAGGTACCCCATTCTCTGGCTCAGTTTGCTTTTGGGAAGGGGGCTGGCTCTTCTTCCAGCAGGAAGGATGAAGAGCAGGAGGAGGCTGAGGGCAGGGCAGACCCACCATTGCCCTCCACGAGGGAGAGGACACTCCTCAGGGCCATTGGGTAGGGTGTGAGTTGTCCTCCTGCAATTTGAACTTTCTTGTGGTTAAAGATGAACACAAGGCTAATGATCTAGGATTGCCAATCTCCAGGTGGGGGCATAGACTTCTCCCGAAATTACTATGGATCTCCGGATTACTGCTGGAGAAAATGGCCGTTTCAGAGGATGCACCTATCATACCACATCTCTGATGTGTTCCCTCCCTCCCTCCCCAAACTCCATCTTCTCTGGCCTCTCCCCCAAACTCCTAGATATTTTGCAACATGGAGTTTGCAACCCAAGGATCCTCTTATATCCCACGTGGGAAGGTGTGAGATGTCCAGGTAGGATAGCTACTTACAAACCTCTCTGTGGGACAAATTCAAAACTTAACCCTTCACAATGACCATGAAAACAGCCCTCACCCTTGATATGACATGGGGAAAGACTTCCAAGGCCATTTGAAGAGCACTCTTGAGCCCATTTCTCTTCTGGATTGTGTCTGACAATTTTGGTGGGTGCATTTCCCCCGCTCCTTAAAAGGTACCCCTCATCAACCTTCTTTCAAACTCTCCTCACACTGGAATCCATTCTGTGAATGCTACTAATATGCCAGTTGGAGAGGCGAGACGTGAGCTGTTTTCTATCTGATAGCAATCAAATTCTGCAACCCGGACAAACGGCAGTTCCCTTCTCCTCCTCCTCCTCCTCCTCCTCCTGGTAGAAAAAATAACAAATTAAAAGGGATAAACTTCAGAGCCAGACTCTGTCAGGCGAGCAGATGTACAATCTATGAAGTCATAGCCAATTTCCCTCCCTTATCATTCAGCCATGGAGGGAATACAGAGAGAGAGAGAGAGAGAGAGAGAGAGATCCTGCTTTTTCATCCTGTCTGGTGTTGAGACTCTCCCTGCAAGCTGGCAGCTTCACTGCCAGACCCCGGGACAAGAGCATTATCCCCTTAGGAGCAGGGACTGGTTTCAAGCCCAGGTGCTGAGCAATTTGAAATGCATGAGTTGCTTGTTGGGAAACAATCATTCCCTCGGAGAGTGTTATTGTTCTCATCGCGCCATGAACTGTGCACGCAGGGAATGTGCATTTCCTTGCTTTCCAGCTAATGCTTTGCATGCATATGCAAAAGGAGAGAAAATTGCCAACTCTGCTTTGATTTGTAGGGTGCCAAACCAGAATGCAGCATTTTGCTGTGCGGGTTTGTGTAGGAAGGGGAAGCAAGATAACACCTTGGGCAACACCTGGGCAACATATCTGAGGACAAAAGTCAGACTCCCCGTTCTTGTTCACTAGATCGGGGGACCAACAATCTCAAACTGGGAGGCATATTTGGCATTCTATGGTTACCACAAAATGGTGTCACAGGAGGTGGAGTCATGAGGGGAGGGGGAGAAAGGAGAGGAGGAGGAGGAGGAGGAGGAGGAGGACGAGGAGGAAGCCCAAGTGCAGGGGCAGGAGGAATGATTTTTTAAAATATCCTAGTAAAAAGAAGTATGTGAGCGAATAAAATAAACACTACAATAGCAGCTACCATTGAAACAATGTTATTTTAATCTACATAGCCTATAAGCTCTCCAGTGGCCAATCAAAACTCATGCCTGTCAGGAGCCTCACCTGGCCCCGCCCACTTCTTGAAACCAGTTATTGGGCACCAGGAAAGGTGTTGCCAGGTGCCAAGCAGCCCACACTGAAGCCCACTGACTTATATGGAAGCTTGGTTTGACCCAGCAGGATAGGTCATGAATATGAAGGATCAACAAAAAAATGGGCTTTGAAACCACTTTCTGCCCAATCACTATAACAAAGATGCTCTAGAAGGCGGTGCTCACCAGCCTGTGGGTTCCTATGTACATTCTGGCAGAAGAAATGCCCAGAGATTAGGGGGCAGTACTTGGGGAAGGACTTCTATTTCTTCTTGACTCTGTGGCCTTCCATAGAGCATGACATGGTTCTTCCTGTGCACACTGTGGCACCCGACGACACATTTTTCTGGTGCTCACGAGAACGTTTTGGGAAGTCGGTAAGGCCAGGCTTCGTTCAGCAAGACTTCTGATTGGCCACTTGATTTGATTGGTTGTGCAGATTTTTAAAAGTAGTTTTGTTTTGGCAGCAGCTGCCATGACAGCACAGATATGTGCAGTGTGCTACTGGTGCGCCAATCCTTTTGTGCCTGGTAGTCATTTCTGTGGCAGCCATTTTGTTGCTGCAATTACCCTCCCGTGTCAGAATTCCAAATGTGCCTGCACGGCACACAGCATTCGCCTTTCAAATCAGCCATTACCTCCAGGGGGTGTGATCTATGTTGTCTGCAAATCAGTGCTATTCTGGGAAAACTCCAGCCTCCACGTGGCGTGTGGGAGCCCGACCTTCCCTAATCAAGGTACCCGGTGAAATCCTGGGGGAAAGGAGAGGCATTAACAGCAGAGAAGAAATACCTCGAGTTTAAAGAACTAGATGATGCCGAAAGGATTGGGTGGGCAGAAGGCATTGCGATGATAGAAGGAGGCTGCCATCCCAGAGACACAAAGAAAGCACTGGAGTCATTTCCAGGGAGAGACTGCCAGATTTACAAGGAGGGTTTCTTGCAGTATGCATAAAATATTTTTTACAGTGCTATTATCTTTACCAATATTGCCCATGCTCCGAAAGAGGGAATGCAGTGCTAGGAATTCCTCTTAACTGGGTTTGCTCCTTGCTCTTTGGTTAATTAAAACAGTTGATTCCAAGTAACATACATTCAAGAACACTGAAGGAAAGTAGTAAATTAAGACCACATTCACTCAATGTTATATATGATATGTGGTTGGTTTGGTGTTTTTTTGTTTCGTTTTTTTAATCCAAACGCAAGAAGATGCCTCCACTCAGTTGCTACAAGAATGCCTAGCCCAGAGGCAGCTCCCGTTCAAATGTCATTTATCTCTACCGTCTTAAACACCTGTTATCCAACCAGTTAACAATTAAGAGTTCAGTCAGAATGCCAAGTGTCTCTTAAGGGTGCCAGCTTTTGAATTAAATAAAAATTGAGGGCACCGAAGGTGGACACATGAAGGAACCGAGGAAGGACCTGGTGGATCAGAGGTGGGAAACAGTCTGGTCATGAGAAGCCGAGAATGACATGCAAAAGCAGAGGTCACTTAGAATAATTGGAATTCTAAATTGACTAGAAATTACGACCTTCACGCTCGCAAGGAGGGACGGCCTTCTACCTGCAGCATTGGAGAGGAGCGTGAAGAACAGCCCAAGGGCTGAGAGGCTCTGCCCAGGTAGGTAGGGGGAGCTGGAGTCCCGAGAGCATGCCCTTCTTAGAGGTTCTCTTTATGAGGCACCTCGCTCTGAAATAATATCTCCTCCACTTAGAGCTGTGACTTGCAGCACCAACCAAGAAAAAATTAGGTTTCACCAATGAGAAGGAAAGGCTGTTCTACGCAAGCAGATAGAGCAGGGGTAGTCAAACTGCGGCCCTCCAGATGTCCATGGACTACAATTCCCAGAAGCCCCTGCCAGCATTTGCTGGCAGGGGCTTCTGGGAATTGTGGTCCATGGACATCTGGAGGGCCGCAGTTTGACTACCCCTGAGATAGAGGGCTAAATTCTGCACAACAGCCAGTAGATAAAGACAGCTATTTGTTTTTATTCAAAGACTTTTGGTTTTATTCACACACTCCAAAAAAAAAAAGTGGTTTCTATGTTCCTCTAAGGGCCTGGTCCTCAACATTTAGACCCAACTGGAACTGCAACCACACCTGATTTTTCCTTGCTTGGTTCTTGTCCTGGGGAGAAGAGCTAGATTATCACTCAGCAATGGGCACTAATGCATTGGGAATGGAAGCAGAGAAGGAAGAAATTGTTAAGGTATCTTTTTAATGTCGTAAAGTGTCTTCCAGGGGCTTGATAGCCCACTTTTCTGCTATCAGTGTAATTTTTTAAAAATCATCTCTACAGAAGAAGTTTTGTGTCACAGGATTCATTTCAAAGCCCTTGAAATGGGCTGGGTTTCAGATTTATATGTGCCATTGCCTTTTGTCCAAAAATATGGCAGATTTTGACAAGGGACGTGCACATACTTTGAAATTTAATGATCACCAGTTAAAATATGAGGAAAAGGCTTAAATTATTACAAGACTTTTTCCATCCCGAAGTGCCAGAGATATTATTCTGGGCTTTCATTGCTTTCATTATGTGGTGGTGGAACATTGGAAGGATTCTCTTGTCTGCTTCAGAAAAAAAAGAGAAATTGCCTGCGAGTCGAACCGCTACAGCAAGTCCCTGATAGGAAGAATTTTCTTCCCCTTTCAATAATTTAGCTTTCTCTTCCCGATTTGTATGCTTCCTTCCTCGAAGTCCCAGCTCTAAGGGTCATCTATATTGATTTGCTTCTTGTGTCAAGATAAAGCCGTGAACTGTAGGAAAAAAGCAGAATGGTAGTCGGGCCAATTAGATCAGCTATAATACTCGAGTGGCAGAACAAGTATTAATAAAACGCTTAAAGAAGGAGAAATCCTATTTTTTTCTTCATCTTTTCATTTGAGCAAATCCCCTAGACTTTCAGTCTGCTGGCTTCCCTTTCTCTTGAGTCCCGCTCACTCTGCACGGGAAGCAGGGCTTTTTCACGCCCCCCAAAAGGAGTGAATCAAGAAAAGGCAGTACAATCTAAAGAGAAGAGACACCTACACGCTGTATCCACTGTCTACCCATCAGGGAAACGGATCAGACACGAATATGCATGTAACGTCGGGGAAGGAGTGAGGGAATTGTTCCTGGGGTTGCCATGGCTATGGCGAGAAGCATACAAGAAAATACAAAAATAAACTATTAATCATGGATGAAAAGACCACCTTTAAAAAAATTTAATGAGATAATGCAGTAAATAAAAACTTTTAACTCTAGAAATTCCTTATAGGCAGAACAAGAATGATCTAAAAATATGATTTCACTGTGGGGGCAAGTTCTAGTCTCAGATATGTGGGACGCATCATAAAGTAGTCAGCTCAAAAATCAATTTTCTTGATGCAGGGGGGAAAGGCAGCTCATCCCCAGGTCTATGACCACTGCAGTTTTTCCCTCCTGATCTTGACTGGCGTCTGGCCGTAAAAGAGCATCAGGTGATCACCCAGAATTGAAGCAAGCATCGGATTTTTACTGAATACTACTTTGCATGCCTAACCTGGAGAGAACCCCTTTGCCATTCCAAGGAAGGAGAATTCAATTGGAAATTGGGGTCTGCCTTCAGGCCCTGAACATGGCCCAGGCTAGGCCAGTCTCCTTGGAAGCGAAGAATGTTTGGCCCTGGTTCTTACATGGACAGGAGACCACCTCTCAGAAGATGATGAGATTAGTGTCCCGTCAACCTGAACAGCTGTATGCCACCCCACTTTCAAGGAACTGGTCAATGGCAAGAGGGTCTTAACGTCTCAGAAGCCACGTCACCTTAGCAGGCAGTGACACAGAAGTCAGACCTTCAAGAGGGGTACTCAACTTATTTCTATACTCTGAATGGACATAGCAGTCAAGTAGGAGATGATCTCTCTTCTCTTCTCTATTTTCCCACTGCCACATGGACATAACCTTTCTTAGTATGGTTGCTTTACATAACACCCACTGGTAACTGCAGATGGTGATACTCGCAGACGGCTGAGGGTAAAATCTCTTCTATGTTTCGAAACAGTCAGATTTTCCATATGCTCTGGCATCTTTTGGTGAAGTGGACTTCCAACCGCAGCAGAGGGACAATTGCATCTGGACCTCAAACCAGTACTTCGAATATTGAGCCCCTCAGTGCATTCTTCCAGTGAATTGAAAAGTTCTTTGATATCCCGGTAGCAGAACACAGCTGGAGAGAGCTTGAAATGATGTCATTTGGGGCCCAACAGCTTGTCCCAGCCTGTATGTGACACACATTGAGGTGGGAAATCACCAAAGAAGTCTAGGGATACTCTGCAGAGGCATCTTGCCTTGCAAACCCTCCAGAGTAAACATCAGTAGGCTGCAACTTGACAGGACTTTCCACATCCACCATCTACCTTCAGTGCTTCAGAAATGGGGGATGAAGCACCCATGACGTCTTCTTGGGCAAGGTACCTCTTAAGGTCAAAACAGCAACTCTCTTGACAATCCTTTTCAAAAGGATTTCTCAGTAGAGAATGTACAAAACTATAAATGGGTTTTGTAAACAGCACTTTTTGAGATCCCACCAAGTTCCCCTAGGTGCTCAAGGTGAGATGGATCTTCCAGCTGGCTTCACAGTTTTTATTTGATGAAAGCCTGTGACAATTGGGAAATGCATGGAGTTTTGTTTAATTCATTTAAATTTCTTCCTTATGGAACTCAATGCAGCTTACAATCTGTTCCACTTAATATTTCTGGTAAGGCCTTGGAGGAGGAGCATGTCTCATGGCTTAAGTGCCACTCAGTGCTTAACACCCACTCAGGGCAGCTGTCCCACCCCTGAGTGCCTCTTCCTCCAACCAGCTTCCCTGTCTGTCCACTGCCAGCCAATTGCCTTCCATCCCCCACCCCTGACCACCCCCTCCTCCTTCCACTTCCCTCTGAGGCTCAGAGGCTGCAGATCTCTGCCCCTGCCAGTGAGTTCCTTTCCCGGGGGCCTCCAGCCTGCAGCCTTTCCAGGTCCCCAATCTAGCGCCTGTTGTATTTCTGAATGCAACGGGCTTGGCCCCTAGTACCCATATCAAGTGCATAACGAAACAGAATTTAAAATCACCAATTTAGGACAGTTTTCATCAAGTGCCATCCAAAATGAAGACAGAAAGTGAAGGCTCACCTCTATGGATGGAGCAGGGAATAACACCCACCAATTTCCCAGCCCTAGTATTTCCTCCCACTCCACTCTGTGGATGTCCTGCTTCCTCCTGCACTTTCTGATTTGTCAGACTCTATCCCTCCTTTTAGACAGAGAATGATGCCCCCAACGAGGCCATCCCTACCCTTCCTATATGGCATCTGTGTCTAGGCATGACAATGTCGCACTGATTACCTTGGACGCGTCACAGTCCCGATAGTGCTGTCCTCACAGAGCAATCCTGTCAGAGTTCTCTCAGCCCCACCTTCCTCACAGGGTGTCCATTGTGGGGAGAGGAAGGGAAGGTGATTTTAACCAACTTTGGGTACAGAATGCAACAACCATGCAACACCCGTTTTCAGATCTGGCCATGACTTCAGTTCCTTGTTTTAGTACTAAACATTTTAGTTCCTCCATCCTGGCTGTGGTATGATCACAGAGATAAACCGACATCCGTTTAAATATACCCTCACTGTAGACGATTTTTCCTTTGCCAGCTGATGCTTGTGGATGGGGGTCATGGGTGACGGAAAACTCACCAACATTTCTGCTCTGTCCCGTTAGAGCAGGGGTAGTCAAACTGCGGCCCTCCAGATGTCCATGGACTACAATTCCCATGAGCCCCTGCCAGCGAACGCTGGCAGGGGCTCATGGGAATTGTAGTCCATGGACATCTGGAGGGCCGCAGTTTGACTACTGCTGCTCTAGAGGATCGGATAAATTCCCCGTTATCCCTTGAAGATTACTTTCCCCAAACTGGAGATTCCACCACTCCCCCCCAGCCTTTCCCCAAGAGGTCAGTCTAAAATCTCCTCTGCTGTTCAGGGTTCCTCTTGGCCATCATGTCAAAGGAAAGAAAGGAAAGGAAACAGGATTGGCATTCCAGCATGCCTGGGTCATTTTAATGTCAAGAAAAATCTTTGTGTGTGTGTGTGTGGGGGGGATGGGTCTGTTTCTTTTGCTTTTTCTTCACCCATTGTCAAACGTAATAGGAAGGGCATTGTTAAAAATTGCAACAGGATGTCATTTTCCCCTCACAAAAGCCATGAAACTCAAGACTAGCAGCTTTCCTTTCCATCCTGAACATCCTGAATGTCATGGCACCTGTAGGTATTATAGAGGCCCCAAAAAGACGTGGGTGATCGTTTTGACCATATGTGCCATAATCCAAATTAAACACAAAAGCTGTGTAAAAATAATCCATCACAAGCTGGGAATGACAGAGGCAAGGCTTCTTACACTGTCCCTAAGGCAGCTTCTCCTGCCCAAGGACTGCGTGTAATACTCTTGTGCTTTGGCCTGAGTCATGGAAGGGGACACAATCTTGGCCAAGCGGGCTCCTCCGTATTGGAAGTGTTTTAAACAGACTTCTACAGACTGAAAGAGCCCTAATATTACTGAAGAAGAAGAAGAATTGGTTCTTATATGCTGCTTTTCTCTAC
This sequence comes from Paroedura picta, assembly GCF_049243985.1. NCBI lineage: Eukaryota > Metazoa > Chordata > Lepidosauria > Squamata > Gekkonidae > Paroedura > Paroedura picta. Next base: position 126,922,945 of record NC_135374.1, on the reverse strand, counting down.
CCGAAGGAGTCTCAAAGCGGCTTACAGGTGCCTTCCCATTCCTCTCCCCACAACAGACACCCTGTGAGGTTGGTGAGGCTGAGAGAGCCCTGAGATTACTGAAGAAGAAGAGTTCGTTCTTATATGCCGCTTTTCTCTACCCAAAGGAGTCTCAAAGGGGCTTACAGTCGCCTTCTCTTTCCTCTCCCCACAACAGATACCCTGCGAGGGAGGGGAGGCTGAGAGAGCCCTGATATTACTGAAGAAGAAGAAGAGTTGGTTCTTATATGCCACTTTTCCCTACCCGAAGGAGTCTCAAAGCAGCTTACATTCTCCTTCCCTTTCCTCTCCCCACAACAGATATCTGGTGAGGGAGGTGAGGCTGAGAGAGCTCAATCAGAAGCGCTTTAGTAGTGGTGTGGCGAGCCTGAGGTCACCCAACTAACTGCACATGGGATAGGAGCACAGAATCAAACTCGGCTTGCCAGATTAGAAGTCTGGACTCCTAACCACTACAAGAACCACTACATTGAGACTCAGGATTGTTCCATCCAATGAGAAGGGTGAAACCTGGATGATCTCCCACTATTACAAGGGAGCTCCAAATTACAAAGATCGGTTTCCCTGGAGAGAATGACTGTTTCGGGGGGGGGGGTGTCTCTATAGGATTGCACCCCGCTGCAGCCGTGCTCCCCTCCCCAGGCTCCACCCCCAAACTCCCAGGAATCTCCCCATGTAGAACTGTTGGGACTGCCAGTGAGAGCCAGAAAGAGTTAGCCACGGGGGCAGCTAAACTGAATTGCAGGGGATCCGAAGGGATGGAGCATCATACCTAAAGCCTCTTGCAATAACTCACCCCACAGCGGATCTTGCTGCGGAGTCGGGCTCCCCATAGATAAATACCTAGTGTGGTGAGTGGACCTGGGGGACAAGGCTTAATTATGAAGCACTGGTGGTCGTAACCATTGATGCGTCTGGATTAGCCATTTCCAGACAGACGTTCTGCTCCTGATCTAAGCAAACAAAAAGGATATTCAAATTACATTTTTATCTCCATCCACCACTGCTCCGTTTACCAGAGTCCTCTAATGGATGATGCATTACGCTGAAATGAGAACATAATCTAATCACATTTATTATTATCATCTTCTTTAATCTGCTGCTCTCTGGCAAACATGACAACCCCCCCCCCCACACACACACACACACACAAAGAACTTCATCCTGTACAAATGACATCAACAGGCCCTGAACTGAGACAGGGAAGTTTGGGCAGAGTAGAGAATCATACAAGACAGATTTTCCTCAACTTTTCTGGTGGCACAGAGGTGGTGGGTTGTATATACTTGAAAACTCCTCAACAGAGAAGGAGGAAACCCTAATTCTAACAAACTGTCATGTAAGGAAGCAAGCAAAGTGGAGTCCCACAGTTGGAGAGATTATCATTTCATTCTCAAATACAGTATTGTGATAGAATCCTAGAATCACACACTCCGGTGAGCCAGGGGCGTTGGCAGAAGGAGCAAGTTGAATCTGCAGCATAGGCCTCTAAGTCTACGTGTCCATTTCAATTCAACTGCTGACAACTTTTCTGACCTGGCATTCACTTTTGGCTATCAAACATCACGGGGTCAACTGAAGCCCAACTGTTTGTAGGGTTGCCAATTTCAGGGTGGAGTGGGTGGGGACCTCCCAACATCATAGCTGATCTCCAGACGAGAGAGATCCGCTCCCCCGGAGGAAATAGTGCTTGGCTGGGTGGGCTGTATAGCAGACTGTCCTGCTGAGGTCCCTCCTCGAGCTCCATCCCTCTAGGAATTTCCTACCTTGGAGGCTGCAGCCTTGGGAGAACGCGGCCCAGGGAAAGAGTCTCTGCTTTGCAGAGCTTTAGGTTTGCCCGGGAGCCTGTGATCTGCTGTGGTCCATCCTGCCCACTCTCTATGAGGAACAGAATACCTCAGAGGGGGAAAGGTCGTCGTTTGGGCATTCAGAAGCCTGTGTATCCCCACGGAAAAGTCTCCCTGTCCATGAACTACAATTCCCACAAGGCCCTGCCAGCAGCATGTGCCAGAGAGGTGACTGCAGCACAGCAGAGGAAGTTCTCCCACCCGCAGTTACAGTCAAAACAGTTTAGAATGCATAATTGCACAGGGAAAAAAATAACACAGGACCAAAACACATGCGTAAATGGAAAGGTTTTTAAAATGTCTGTACCGAGATCAATATAACAATAACAATAAAACAGATATCAATATAACAAATCACAATAACATCTCAGCTAGAACAGCATTTCAACAAGCAACTCTGACATGCCCTCGGTAATTTTGACCTCTCAGTCTGGGCGGGGGAAGGACCTGTAGATGTTCCAAGTCAGTCGGCCTCAAGGGAATGCCTGGTGGAGGAGCTCCCTTTTGCAGGCCCTGTGGAACTGTGGAAGTTCAACCAGGGCCCTGATCTCTTCAGGGAGCTCATTCCACCAGGTGGGGGCCAGGACTGGAAAGGCCCTGGTTCTTGTTGAGGTCCGACGCGCCTCTTTGGGGCCAGGGAGGCTGGCATTCCCAGCACTGGAGAGCAAATGAAAGGCATATGAGAAGCCACATTCTTAAGAAGAGGACTACAATGTCATGGAAGAAGAGCATCCAATAATTGTATACTTAACCCATAGAGTAAAGGAATCCATAACACAGTGATACACAGTTGTGCTTTGGCCTACCTTCAGGAAACGATACAGTCTGTGCTTCACAGGAGGTCAAAGAGGAGGCCCATTTCCACTTGAGGCCAAGGGTCCCATTGGTCTTAAAATTGATTTCAAAGACATGGGCTTGGACCTTTGCATTCAAGCAGACAACTTTGACTCATCTTGCAATCTCAGCAGCTGCTCCTGACATAACCGAGGTGGCCAGATTGAAATAAATGTCATCCTGACAGGCTTATTGCTAGCTAATGCTGACCCAGAAAAGCATGAAATAAGTGTCTGATATAATTTCCCTATTGAAAATCAATAATTTGTTCATTTATTAAGGGCACAGGATGCTACATCAAAAAAAGAAGCCAGCATAAAATTTGCATCACATTTCCTTCAAGGACTCTTTCAGGAGGCCCAGCCGGCATGCAGGAACTGTTCCTTCCCTTCGGTCTTTCACAGGCATCTTGACAGACTTAAGCTTTGCAGAAAAGCCACTGCCGAACGCTTGGCATTTGTCTTCCGTGTAACTGCGGCTGCCTTCCGTGCAAGGGAGTAAGCAAAGAGAAGTTCTGTAGCCGGAGAGATTAAATTGTAATTGCTACGTTTATCTTCTCATTCTTGAATACAGTATTGGGCTCCTTTTTAATATTCTACAAAGGAGGATATATAGGATTAATGTCAGCTTTTGAAAGGTCCATTTATGTCCTGAAATGAAGAACAAGCTGGGAGGCGAACAGCAAAAGCTGCCCCCGCCCCCGCTTCTTTTGTGCTCGAATTGTGGGATTAGGGTTAACCTTTCCTGCTATGTTTTCTTTTTTTAATCAGCAACACTATACGTTTTATGCAGCCTAATCTCATTTGGAAGGGTGTAATTGAAAAGTCTGGCTTCTACGCTGGTTTGGAAGCTTTTTAGCTAAAACAAAACTCTATGTGTAATGCTTATATTCTTGTTCCGCATAGTCCCTTGTTGTTTATTATAACTTTCGGAGGTTCTTCTGCAGGACTGGTTCAAGGTGTTTGGCGGCTCCAAACCAAGGCATACCCATGCCTTCGAGGGCCTTCTGCCATCAACTGGGCCAAGGCGCACACACACACATTTGTGCTTCAAAGTTGTTTTCATGTCTTGATTGGGCAGCCAAAGTAGGATGGAAAGGCATAGTCCAAAATATTTTAAACAAATAATTTTTAAAAAGTGATGAGGGAAGTGGTATCAGATGGGATATTTAAATTTTGAATCTTGGCAGAGAGAAATGGCCTCCTAGGAAGGCGAAAAATTGGAAGAGCTGACCTTTGACCTGTCTCCAGTTCCATTCTAGCTTTCAGTGGGGGGTGTGGGGAGCAGGTTCCCAGCTCAAGGTTGAGAAACTCTTGGCAATTTGGGGATGAAACCTGGGGAGGAGTTTCTCCTGCTATCCCATCTGGATCTTGAATTTTATCCTTTTGCATGTTTTTATTATTTGGGAGATGCCTGTGAATTGCCATTTGGTTTAAAACTTCTCTGTATTCTATATTGCAGCCAGACTGTCTTTTACATATTCTCTTATTCCTTTTTCTGAGGTAGATTTCTTTTTGTATAATCCTAATGACCCTTATAGAGCCTCTTGTGGCGCAGGGTGGTAAGGCAGCAGAAATGCTGTCTGAAGCTGTCTGTCCATGAGGCTGGGAGTTCGATCCCAGCAGCCGGCTTAAGGTTGACTCAGCCTTCCATCCTTCCGAGATCGGTAAAATGAGGACCCAGCTTGCTGGGGGGTAAACGGTAATGACTGGGGAAGGCACTGGCAAACCACCCCGCACTGAGTCTGCCATGAAAACGCTGGAGGGCGTCACCCCAAGGGTCAGACATGACCCCGTGCTTGCACAGGGGATACCTTTACCTTTAATGATCCTTATTCAAAAATTGTTCTTATTTTTTTTCTGCATATGTAACATGACCTCCTTTCTTTACACCTGCTATTGCTCTTTTTTCTTTCTCTTTCCTAAGACAGTATGCCAAATATTTGCCAAATTTGTTTGCATGTTCAAAATGTCTTTGTTTTAGAAATTTTAATTTTTCGTGTACCTCTTCCATTTCTAATATGTATCCCCGGTTTTTGAATGGTCTGACCTCTGCTAGCGTCTCTTTATTGGAGAGAGAGAGACAGAGAGAGTGTATGTGCTCCTGCGCCAACCTCGGGGTTTCCCCCCACTTATATCTTGGTTTGTTCTGACTTTTCTCTTTTTTTCTTCTTGGCAGCAGCTGCTATGCAGATTCCTTTAACAAAAGCTTTGCTTGCTTCCCAAATGGTAGCTGAGGACATTCCTTCTGTATTATTTATTTTAAAAAAATGCTTCCAGATATTTGTTACTTCTGCTTACTGCAGTAAAAGGGCAACGTTTAATCTCCATCTTCCTCTCCGTTTTCTGTTTCAATGCCAAACTATCTCTATAGGATTATGATCTGCAAATATCTTCCAATGAAGCTCTGGCTTTGCCTAGATTTATTGTTAGACCTTTTGACACCCAGCACAAACCTATTCCTGAGTATAACAAATGTCTATCAGGAAAAAAAAAATCTAAATTCATTGCCTTTGGGTGCTGGATCCTCCAGGCATCTTCTAATTTCGGCATTTCCAAATACTGGCATGTGTTTTGGTAATCTCCCATGTTTAGAATTCCCACTGTGGATCTAGCCTCCTCTGGATCTAGCTCTCTGCTTGATTCATATCTCCAAAAATTGTTTTATCTTTCTTGACATTCTGGTATAGTTTAGATCCGCATTTAGCTTACGAAATTTCTACTGCTTTCTCAGTCCAGCAGTCATGACTTTCTAAATATATAACATTAATCATTTTGCTTCTCTTTAATTCTTACAGTCTCTTGTGTTTGCTCTTCTGGTTTTACATTAATTTCCGACAGTCCAGCCAGTAGTTTTTGACATGCTGTTTAGATGTTCTTCTGTTTCCCCCCCCCCCTCAGATTCTTGAATGTTCTTCTTTCTTTCCTCAGAAGGGTCTAGCATTGTTGAGTAGTATTGTGTGTTTATGCTTACATGTTCTGATAGTTGTGGCATATGGCAGTGGTCACCAACCTTTTTATCACCGGGGACCAGTCAACGCTTGACAATTTTCCTGAGGCCCGAGGGGGGTAGTCTTTTGCTGAGGGACGTTGCCACCGCTGCCTGAGCCCCTGATCCACTTGCTTTCCCGCTGGTGCCCCTGACCTCCCGCTGCCCGCTGGGGGGCCTGCCAGCAGCAGCTGCGCAGTGCCACGCTGAGAGGGAGCCCCCGCCATGGCGGCCGTTGGAGAGCACCCAAGGTGAGCCAGTGGCAGAGAGTCAGGGCAGCCCCCAAGGCAGCAGCCGGGGCGGAGGACAAGGAGGAGCCGCGGCCCGGTACCGACTGATCCACAGACCAGTCCCAGTCCCCGGACCAAGGTTGGGGGCCACTGGCGTATGGGGTGGATCTGTATTGTAGGGAGACCAAGCCTATGCACCAGGCTTCCACAAGAGGCGTGTGGGAAACCCAGCTACGTCACATGACCAGGTGGCAGGAAGGAATCAAGTCAAGGCCAATACCTGTAGGGTTCCTCAACAGTCTGCCACACACACACACACACCACGGTTCCAGCAGGTGAGTGGGAGCTGGACATTGAGCAAAGCTGAGTAACTCGATTGCTCCAGCAGGACCACTGAAAAAGGGGCTAGCCACAATGTGGCAGGATCTGCCCATGCTGTGCCAGTGTACATTGCTGGAAATGTTCATCAATAAAAGCAAGAACCAGGTTTCTTGCAAACATTAGATCTGGTGTAGCATTTCCCCAACACACCCTTGTTTTGCAAGGTGCTGATTTGTCTGTGGTCCCCACTGTAAAAAGGAGAAATGTTGCAAAACCATTTCTCCAGGATCCAAAGTCTTTTCATTTTTATGTTCTGGAAATGATCAAGGAAGGTATCTAGTAGATAATATATATAGGATAAGAACGTAAATCACATCTTCCAGTTGAGCTATCAATTTGATGAATCTGCCAGATTATTTTTTGTTGTTTGGGTTTTTTGTTTGTTTGTTTTTTGCTCTGTCACAAGTCTGATCTTTTTAAAGAAACTCTTTTCATCAGAAAAGAATGGGGGAACAGGAAGATAACTGATTGTTTAGTCCACAGGGACCGATTATGCATGGGAAGGATAAGCCAGTCCAGAACTTGTACATCAGCAGGGCAAATCCCTGAAGATGCATGACATCGCCATCAGCTAACCCCCCCCCCCCGCTGCCGCCGCCGCCATGGTGAAGTGCATCGGATCCTGTCTGACCTGGAGTTATGCAAATGCACGCACAACTCTGCAACAGACTGTGTTCACCGGGGTATTTTGTCCCCTGTGCCTACACAGGAAGCAGCATGGCATGCTACCCCACTGCACGAAACCGGTGGTGGCATAATTGGTCAGAGAGGATAATCCACAGATATGTGCAATAAGATAAACTTTGTCCAGTAGATGGGAGTGCAGATTGATATAATTTCATTGTCTTCTGGCATTTCTACTCTGTTTTAAGTTGCACCATTTTTTTTAAAGAAGTAGTTAAATTAGACATAGTTCAGTAGTTTATCTCTGCACTATCCAAGATCTCTTGTTAGGTCTGTGTAATTTGTGATCCATACATTTTCAGAAATTAACTTTCCTGTGAATCTCCAGTTTTCACCTAAATGCAGTCTGCCAGTGTTCCACAATAGGCTACAGTTCCAGGACTGATTTTTAAAAATGAACCAGAAGATTACAGATTTATAGAAAGGAGGGAAATAAAAATTCAAAAATTAAAGTAGAAGTATGAGGGGTTAATCTTTGCCAGCAAAAGCTCATTTATTCTTTTATGGTTATCTGAAACCAAGTGGAGCCTGCATAAATTAGGCCCCACCAAATGGACTCATCTGTCAGATGTATCTCCCACACGGGGGGAGAGGTGAGGATAGAGGAATAAATCATCAGGATCCTGCTTTAATACACCTGCAGTGAGATACATCTATTAAGAATTTTCCTTTAAGAATTTTCCTGTTCTGGTCACCATTTTCCCAAAAGTTGGGATTAAGATATTTTGATTAAATAAGTAACTACTGGTAATGCAGAATATATTTTAATGAAGCTTGTACGGATTATAATTTCAGTACTGTAGCCCTGTTAAGTCTGTGATAGAACGGCTAGATTCAAGTCCAGTAGGATCTTATTTATATTTATCTGTAACTGTTCGGTGAGCGGTATCATATTTGGTTAAGGGCCTGGTGGGCGGAGAGTGGGCAGGGCCGGTCCAGGTGAGGGCCAAATTGGAAGGCGCAAAGCACCTTCCAGTTGGACCCTCACCCAGACAGGCCACAGTTCCAACCAATCAGATGAGGGCTCAATCGGAAGGAGCAAAACGCCTTCCGATTGGGACCTCACCAGGACAGGACAGAGTTCTAGTCAGTTAGAAGGCGACCCCCCCACCCCTGACAGGTGATGCCCACTCAGGACTTTGGCCCAATCATTGACCTCAACCAAATGCCTGATGGAAGAGCTCCATTTTGCAGGACCTGCAGCATTGTGATAGCTCCATCAGGGCCCTCAGCTCTTTTGGGAGCTCATTCCACCAGGTTGGGCCTGGTCAAGTCCAAGTACACTTCCTGTAGGCAGGGATTCAGACCCACAGAGTGAAGGGCCTTGCGGGGGCCATAAGGAGACAAGCAGTCCCACAGATGTTCAGGGTCCTGACCACGTATGGCCTTAAAAGTAAGTATCAAAACCTTGAACCTGATCTGGAACAGATTGGCAACCAATGCAGCTGGACATGGGCCCTCCAAGTTGACCTTGTGAGGACCCTAGCAGCTACATTCTGCACCTACTGTAATTTTCAGGTCAGTGACAAAGGAAGGCCTGTGCAGAGCAAGAAGTCTAATCTGGAAGTGACTGTTGCATGGCCAGGTGTTCTGGAGCCAATACAATTGGAGCAATATAAGCTTTCAAAGGTTGAAGCTCCCTTCATCTCACAAAGAGTCATTTAACTTTGGAATTATTATAACCTAAATCTTGTTGGTGTTTTTGATCTCTAAGGTTATACTGGACTTGACTCGTCACAGTACTGCCTATAAGAAGCCAAATTGTAGAACCCTGGGAAGATCCCATTCTGGGGACCTGAACTACAGATGAGTCAAATTGTTTATAGGTTATGTCACTTGAGACTGCAGGTTGCCTACTGGGACACTTCCCCTTGTGCACATCAGAAGCAGGTGAGCTAGAACTCTTTCTTCCCAATCTATAATTAGCTGCATATTCTCTCATCTGCTACAAAGAGGTGTGACTCATTCCTAGTATCCCAAAGCAGCAAGAACCAACTAGCAGGGCCTGTTCCCTTCTTTTCACATATTTTGCTTTTCTAAATAAGCATGTTTGTCTGGAGTTCTCACTTGTGTTGCAATTTCAGAAAACAAGGGCTTTAAAATGAATTGATAGAGGAGGGGGAGGAGGAAGAGAAATGCAGAAGACACAAAGCACAAGTCACTTCCTGTTCCCTTCAGCTCATCCAGTTCTTTCAAGGTCATTTCCTTCTGCCAAAATTCAAATTTCAAATTAATATATCTTATCTGATATTATTCCCCCGATCACTTGTAGACTTCTATATGCATGTATCTTGTACACCATACCAACTCTTTGATTGTAAACATTTGTTTTGATGTAATTGGGTGATATACAGTTATGTTCCTCTCAGCCTTTAAAAAAAACCCTACTTAAAATCCTCTTTAGGGATGGGCACAAAATAGTTGAAGAATTAACTATCACAAATTTTGTCCAGTTCATGGTTTGCAAAGAAACAACAAAAGTGTCTATGAATTTTGGTGTAGTTTATGGTAATTCACAAAAAGCAGCTGAGCCACTGAGAGCTCCCCGCTTCTCGGCTGTTTGGTTTAAATGGCTGAGAGTTATTTAGACCCAGCTTTCTACTCCACATGGCTTTCCTGGGGAGCAGAAAGGAAGAGTTTATACTTGAAATGGATCACAAACCAATAGTCATTGGATCATTTCCTCTGAGTTCATGGTTCAGCCTCAAACCACAAAATGACCTGTAAAATTGTGGTTTGGGTCCATCCCTAATCTTCGTAATGTTTTCTTCAATATCCAGGAGAAAATCCAATTCTGTAGACCTGTAGCAGGCCCACCCTCACAATCCTCACCCCAACCCCTGCTTTTAGCATCTTCTAACATAGCGAAGACTTTTTCCTAGTATACCTTAGGAGAAATGGAAGCTTCTGGTGGTACTTGAGAATGGTTTTGCAAATATGTTCAGCTGTGCTCCAGGAAGAGTTCTTTTATCTTATTTTAGTTGTTATTTTTAGTAGTTGTTTTTATCAAAGAACTGAAGACCAACATGACTGAAGACTGTTAAACTCTAACCTTGAAAGTACTTGGACTTTGTGAGAGTGTACAGATCTTTCAGTAACACCTGGAAAGGTGGTTTTGGTTTGCAGAGACAAAGAGAATGATCAGTCCATGTTTTGAAGAGTGAAACATGAAAACATGGACATGAGGATACTGCAGACCATCTGGAATTTTAGCTTTTGAGAGGAAAATAAGCCTGTTCTGAAGCGTCACCTGAAACATTTACATGCAGTAAAACTGGTGAATTTCTCAACCCAGAGCTGGCAAATCATTCTGCCAGGGGTGGCCACACTGTGGCTCTTAGATATCCATGGAATACGATTACCATGAGCCCCTGCCAAAATTCTAGCAGGCAGTTACTATGTAAACATGCACTAATAAACCATGACAATTACTGAGAGTCTTTTTTCAAACCACATTGTTTCAAATAATACAAAATACAATTGTATCAGACCAATAGCCAACAATGCCTAGAAAATCCATCCAAGTGTAAATCTGTAACAACTTGCGCTTTTAATATTTGGGCAAGGGGTAGGCGGGCAGAGACTGGGCAGGGACTGTCCAGACTCCATTTCCAGACAACGGGCCAATCGGGATTCATGCAAGGCATCCCGATTGGACCAGCCCCAACAGCCTGGCCAGGAGCAATCTGGAGCAATCGCTTCCAGTTTGCCCCTCAATGCTGTTGGGAGAGGAGGTAAGTGGGGCTCCTGGGGGAAGTGGTGAGGGTGGGTGGGCTGTGCTCTTCACTGGGCTGAGATGCCTTCCCACTCTCTGAGGCCGAGGGAGGGCTTCTTGGACCACTGGGGAGTGCGGCTGGGAGGGTGGGGCCCGGTCGAGTGGCAGCTGAAGGGCTGTGCGGAGGGGTGGGGGGTTCAGAAAGATTCCCACCATTACTCCACCCGGCCACGCAAAGCCCTGGTGAGGTTCAGATGAGCCATAGTGGGGCTGCAGTGGGTGCTGGTAGGAGGGCTGGTGAGGGGAGAGGTCCTAGCCGCCATTCCACCCAGCCCCACAAAGCCCCGCCCAGGCTCGGACAAGCTACATTGGGGATTTGCAGGGCCGCAGTGGGTGCTGGCAGAAGGGCTGGTGGGCAGAGAGACCAGGAGTTCACGCCTGACCTCCCACGTTCCCCTCCCCCCCACTGGTGCCCATTGAATTTAGCCTTGCAGTGGGCTTTAAGTCTAATAATTCAATAATTCAACAAAGTCACCAGTTCAAACTCTTTTTTGGCAACAAAAAAAAGCAGCTAGGCTGGAATTCCAAATGGCTGCCAAGGAACTGGACCGTCTCCAGGGCTTAATACAGTGACCAGATTCAGCTACTGGTGCATTTTGTTGCTTCTCTGCAGGTTTGCCTCTCTGCTCTACCTCCAAGATGAAATCCCCCACGCTGCCAACTTTGGGTTCCAAAATACCTGGACATTTTGAGGGTGGAGCCTGAGCCAGTTTAAAGTTATTTCCCCCCAAAATCAGTCCTTCGTAGCTGGATTTCCTCAGACCAAAGCTACTGGCTCCTATTGAAATGCTAATTGAGGACAACGTTCGTTGGAATGTGAATGAGGTTGCCTAGCAACATTATTCCCTCCTCAAACGCTCATCCACCTCCCGGAGTTGCTGTAGGAACTTTTTGAGGTGCAAAATCACTGGGGGGGAAACCAACACAGTATCACAGCATCATGTATAAATGGGAATGTTTCAAAAACATTTGTAAAAGGACGATTTAAAAGGGCTGGTGAACTGAAAAGGGCACTGAAAACTGATACATGCATAATGGGCCCTTCCCCCCCCCCCCGAAAACCCCAGAGGGTACCCTGAGTGGGCTGCAGCTTAGAAGTGAGTTGCAATAAGACCTTGCCCCCACACAGTGAAATGGCACAGGAAGGAGAATCCCCTTTCCTAAACCATTCTTGGTCAGGCTAAGGGGACCAGATTTTAAAAATGGTCAAGCGGGACACGCCTGCAGGCAGCGCCACATTGCAGGCAGGGGGGAGGCGTGGGCAGACGGGCTTCATTGGCGGGCCTCCTCTGCCGCCTTCCCCTCATTTGCGCTCACCCCTCGGAGCCCCCCGATGCTGGGATGACCGTGGGGAGGGAAAGGAGAAGCCCCTCCGGGGGGGGGGGGAAGAGGTCCATCCGGGGCAGCGGACTTGTTGCCGGTCTAGGAGCCAGGCAGGCAGATGGAGCTGGAGCCGCCTTCGGGGACAGAGCGAAGAGCCTGGTGGGAGCTGCCTCGGACGGAGCCCCCACGAGCTTGGAGGAGACGTCAAGGGGTCGAGCGCTGAGGTGTCGGCCAGGGCGGCCCCCTCCCTTGTCCTCTGCATGGCCAAAGTGGATCGGGCGCCCCGAGGTGCCCTCACAGCCCACGACAGAGCGACACACCTCGGGGGCGAGCTTAAACACATCTCGGCCCCAAGAACCAAAAGAAGTTTTATGAGAGCCCCCCACCCTGCCCCCCACCAGCATGAAAGAAAACAGCTAAATACAGATTTAATGTTGTCTCTTTAACAATGCTTATTGTGGAAATTTAGAGCGAAGAGTTTGCAGTAGGTGCAAACTTAAAAGGACTTCAGGGAATGGTAGAGGACAGGAGGGCCTGGAGGATCATTGTCCATGGGGTCGCGATGGGTCGGACACGACTTCGCACATAACAACAATAACAACAATTGTGGAAATAGATCTGCTCCTGTTAACATGGATGTGGGCTCAAGCTGCCAGGTTCGTTTGAGAAGTTCCCAGAGATTTTAGGGCGGAGCCTGAGGAGGGCAGGGTTTGGGGAGGGGCCTCAGCAGGGTACAATTCCACTGACGTCACTCCCCAAGGCAGCCATTTTCTCCAAGGGAACTGAGCCTGCTGGTCTGGACGTCAGCTGGAGGTTCAGGAGATATCCCACCGGCAAGCACAATTTGTGCTTTCAGCAGTTGCAGTCTTTGTGTCAGTTCGTGCCAGTATGAACCATTCAGTGGATCCAGTATTGCTGACCTCCATGTTCTTCATCAGTCCAAAGTATGGCAATTTAGGTTGTCAACCCCCCCGTGGAGGTGGGGGTCCCCTGCCAGCAAGCCCCACCATTCCACTCTCAGTCAACTAGCCTGTGTGTGTGTGTGGGGGGGGGGGAACTTACCCCAACAAAAAGAAGAATCCAGCCAATCTGCAGGCTACACCACGGTCCACATTACCCATATGTGACATTATCTTGTTGGAACCTTCGGGATGATACTCTGGAATTTGGGCAAGAACTCAATTTTCCATAGAGTTATAGCCCAAATCCAAGAGTATCACCACAAAGTCCTCGATGTGATGGTGTAACTTCCATTCACACAGGCAAGTGATATGAAAGGGACCCGGACACAGAGGGTTGCTGTGGAGGATGAGTTGTCAGACCCCTTTAGGCTCCCGTGTGGGTTGCCGCAAGGGGCATCACTCTAGCCCCACACTTTTTAACATCTGTATGAACCCCCTAGCCCAGGGGTAGTCAAACTGCGGCCCTCCAGATGTCCATGGACTACAGTGAATGCTGGCAGGGGGCTCCTGGGAATTGTAGTCCATGGACATCTGGAGGGCCGCAGTTTGACTACCCCTGCTCTAGCCCAGCTGATCCAGGGCTGTGGGCTGGGTTGTCACCAATACTCCCCCCCCAGAAACAGTTGCCAGATGTTTGGAAGCCGTGGCTGGACGGCTCAAGCAGAGTCGTGTGAACCTCAACCCCTCCAAGACGGAGGACCATTGGCTGGGGAGGAAGGGAGAGCACTGGTTGCCAGGAATTTGGGAGTGACCTTTGATGCCTCCCTTTCCAAGGAGACTCAGGTCATTAAAGTAGCCCGGACGGCATTTTTCCATCTCCGCCGAGCGTGGCTACTAGCGCCCTGCCTGCCCTCGGAACACCTGGCCATGGTGATTCATGCAACGGTCACTTCCGGATTAGACTTCTGTAATTTGCTCTATGCGGGCCCATGCTTGGCTTTGACCTGGAAACTGCAGCTGGTACAAAATGCAGCTGCAAGAGTCCTGACTAGAACACCATGGAGGGCCCATATTCAGCTGCTGCTACAACATCTGCACTGGTTGCCAGTCTGCTTCCTGGTCAAGTTCAAGTTATTGGTATTATCCTTTAAGGATATACGCAGCCTGGGTTCCATCACTGCCCATCAGCTGGACCTCCCTCCTGTTCCTGGTAAGCCCCCCATTCCCCACATGTTTCCAGGTAGGACCTGGCAACCCTGATTCCAATTGCTAAAAAATCAGCTCTGAACTAGTCTTATAGCTTCATGGAAAAGCACAAAGACTCCACTTTGCACAGGACTCCACCTTGCCCATGTATTCCTTCTCAGTTTGCATGCCTCACCGGTTGCCTTATTGTTTAGGGGGAAGTATGTAATTTAGTGTATTCATGTTGCCTACATCTGGCCAAAGAGCCCAAGGCCAAAAAACAGAGTGGCAGGATAATTCTTCTTTCCTTCATATTTTCTGGTCTGTTTAAATGTTTGCTCCAATTGTTGACTGCCAACATTTGAACCCCATGTAGGAACCTTCCAAAATATGTACACTTTTCGCCAGTCCCTTCCCTGTGGTTTAATAAAACCCCATAACATAAATATATAAAATGCCATGTGCAAAAATCACTCACTGTTTGTTTAACCCTAATACTGGAAGCTGGCCACCATTCCAGCATTACAAAGGTCTGTATTTCAAAACTGTATTTCACTACCCAGTAATTTTGCAGTGATTTGGTTAGGTGAAACAGCACTTGGGTACCAGCTGTCTGTCATTCTTAGCATGTGTATTTCCCATTAACAGATGCAACAGTTCCAAAGAGATGCCAGCTTATCAGACAAGAAGTTTATCACTTGACAGTTCCAAAAATATTAGCATAGCATGCAACTCCCCTCCCCAAATTTGGCTATTGGAACACTTAGATTTTTGTGCCAAGTGTTTTCTTGGGCAGGGCTTAGAAAAATGACTCCTGAGCCATGCTATTACCACCATTTCTTCCAGCTATGTGTGGATGGGTAAAGATCTGTAGACCTTCTGCTCCTGTCCCTACAGTCCATCACATCCATTGGTGGGAACAGCATCAAAACCTCGTTTAAAAAAACCTTCTTCCTGTGCTGCATTCTAGTCTTGCAGTTCCTTAGCACACTCCCACAAAAAGGGGGGGGGGGGGCGCTAAGCTTTCAAGAAACAACGTTCCCCTCATAGGTATCTTGAAAATGCATCCTCTGGAAATCTTGTCGGTCTTGCTTGTACTGGGCTCAGGTCTTGCACAGCAGGTCAGCATGGCTCCCCTTGGAAACTATCATCTTTGACCTGTATAATTGGCTCCCTTTGGAAGCAAGTGCAAAATTAATGGTTCTTTTCAATGCTCTCCTCTTGTCTGTGCATTCAAAGGGCCTCTTTTAAGCCACTTGCTTGGTATACGCCTCCAGTGGCGCCCCAGGTTGGATGGATCCACAGCAAGAATTCATAGGGCCAGAACACGATCGGCTCAGGTACCCCCCCCATCCCCCCCCCAGAAAATATTTTCTGATGTCTCAGAAAATGTGTCATCAGACTGCCAGGCCCCCGCAGGCACCACAAAGGAAGACCCCCTGTCCTGGTTATCAGCACATTTCGGTATGCAAGCTATGATCAACGCAGGGCAACTAAGTTACAGCTCCAACCTTGAAGCCAAAGGGCGTAGGACTAAATGCCAGTGGATTCTTTCAGTCACTTCACCCGGGAGCCCCACTAAATAGGAAGGGGATAAGTTAATTAGTTGCAGGTCAGCTGTTGAAAAGGTTAATAAACCCTGCCTTCACCCATATTCCATACTTGGTACCTTAGCATTAATTATAATATGTATCCAAATAATACATGCACACACTCTCTCTCACTCACACACAGGGGTGTGTGTGTGTATCATAAATATGTATGTTAATGATATGATAGTTTGGAGGTCATTCATTCATAAGGTCGTTTTATGTACATCTAGCTTCAGTTTAGCAAGTAGAGTCAAAGGGTGAATGGTCAGAAGTCACAGGAGCAGGGAGACTGAAGCTCTAATCTCTGCAGCATTCTGCATCATTCTGCATTTTGTTGCAAATGCTTTTCTGCACTTAAGAGAGCTAATGACAAAAGGTAGGAATAAATGCTGAGAATTTCATAACCCTGAGAATGTATTGGGCCCAGCAGAATTCTAGGTCCTGTGACTGGACGAAATTGTAATCTCGTCCAAAATAATTATCAGAAGACCTGGGGACTGGTACATGCAGACATATCTAGATGGGGGGAAATGTATAATCTCATGGCCAGGTGGGATTTCAGCATTCAGAATTAATGTATTGCCAACACTAAACTTTTTCTTCCAAATGCTACCTGTACTCTAGAAGAAACAATACTGACAGAGTGGCCAAGACAGATACATTTATTTTAAAGCACAAGGAAACAAAAGCATCCAGTGAAAGAGCTACCAGCCATTTACACCCAACAACAACAAACCCTTTAATTAGGGTTGTGGGTGGCAGCGCCGGTGCATAACTTGCGCCGAATGCGGGCGCGGCGCTGGCTGGGTCAGCCTGGAATGGCCGATTCAGACAGTGGCACAACCCTAAATAGCATATTTTAAAAACACAATATAAGGAAGAAAAGTGCAGAAGGAGCCACTACAATACAGAGTAAACCAAGGCAAATGTCATGCTTTGGGGTGGGACAAGATACATTCATGATCTCTCATGGACCGAATATGCATGGCAGCGGCTGAGCTGGGCTTGATAGCCCTTGATAGCGTCAGAACAGCATGCCTCGCCGCTGCTGGAAAATGCACAGGGGAAGGAATCCCCATTACATGCAGATTGTCCCGACGTTGTGCGTATGCACGCACACCGCCAGCACTGAGAGGACCCACTGCACTGAGCGGCGGTGACGGCAGCGGGAGGGAGCGGGGAGCACAGGGGCCCCACCACACGCTGGCGGGAGAGCTGCATTCTGTTCTCACGCCATCGTGGGGGTGGGAGACCTCCTTGGTCAGTTCTGTGGCTCTGTGGTTCTGACAGGGACATTTGGTGTCCCAGTAGGGCCACCATGGGTTGTGCATGGAATCATAGAGTTGGAAGGGGCCACACAGGCCATCTAGTCCAACCCCCTGCTCAACGCAGGATCAGCCCAAAGCATCCTAAAGCATCCAAGAAAAGTGTGCATCCAGCCTTTGCTTGAAGACTGCCAGTGAGGGGGAGCTCTGTGGGGGAACTACTCTGATTGTGAAAAATTAGGATAGGATACAAAATATTACGTACAAAAAGTATTGGAATATCAGGAACGATATTAAAACAAATGAGATTCAAAAATAGAAGAAGAAGAGTTGGTTCTTATATGCCGCTTTTCTCTACTTGAAGGAGGCTCAAAGAGGCTTACAGTCACCTTCCCTTTCCTCTCCCCACCACAGACACCCTGTGAGCTGGGTGAGGCTGAGAGAGCCCTGAGATTACTGAAGAAGAAGAGTTGGTTCTTATATGCCGCTTTTCCCTACCCGAAGGAGGCTCAAAGCGGCTTCCATTCGCCTTCCCATTCCTCTCCCCACAACAGACACCCTGTGGGGTGGGTGAGGCTGAGAGAGCGCTGATATCACTGCTCGGTCAGAACAGTTTTATCAGTGCTGTGGGGAGCCCAAGGTCACCCAGCTGGTTGCATGTGGGGGAGTGCAGAATCGAACCTGGCATGCCAGATTAGAAGTCCGCACTCCTAACCACTAAACCAAATATATTGTTTACCATCACAATATGTTTACCGGTCGATCATATGCTGAGATATATGGGGGGGGGAGGGGGAGGGATCATGTATTAGTTACAGGAATGAAAAATCAACTTGGTCAATCTTGTATATGTATATCTATATGTATGTATATCTATATCGGTATTTTATTGCATTTTTTAAAAGATAACCTTCTCTGAGCTCTTGGAGAAGGACAGAATAAAAAAGTGGAAATTAATAAATTAATTACAATAAATAATGAGTTCTCGGTGAGATGTTAGAGTAATTGTGGAGAGCAATGGCTCGGAATAACTATTTGGAATTGTTGTGTTATTCATAAACATTTGACAACCTTTTCGCCGGAAAGTGAATACAGGAAATGTGATATAAAAGGGAACAAGCGTTGGCCCTTCAACACCCACTTCTGCAAATTACCACAGAATGTATCAACTTTAGGGGAGATTAACTATAGCAAATAATTACCATAATAATTGCAATAATTGTTATATAAATGGTAAGGAAAACTTGTAGAACAGATTGAGGTAACATGCGCTCCTTTTAAAACAAAAGACTGACTCATTATTACAAGGCATATTTTCTCTCCAAAACTAATTAACTTGTCAGTCAAAATATACTTGAACAATGTTTAAAATGCCCGTGGATTTCTGGGATAAAGTTTTAGAAATGGAGAACTGCTGTTTAAATTCTCTTTCTCTTTTCGACACTCTCTCTCCTTTTCTGTGGTGAAGTTGAGGCATAATGTCAAATTATGGTTTATTGAGTTATGTTTCGTTGGGAAAGCCAAGATTCAGCATGCAGGCAACTCCTCAAGTCATGGCTTGATCCCCACCACCTTCTCTACAGAGCCCTGGCTGTTATCCCAGCATGCACTGCTGTGGGGGACGTGCTGGGAAACCAGACCAATAAAGCCTGATATTGCATGCCACCCAAAGCCATAATAAAGACTGTCTCTAGTGAATGACGCAACCACACCATAGTTTCAGATCTTGATTTGATATATGCCAATCAATCCCTGGTGGATTGGCCAGCCATCAGATTACCCAGGGGTAGTCAAACTGCGGCCCTCCAGATGTCCACGGACTACAATTCCCAGGAGCCCCTGCCAGCGAATGCTGGCAGGGGCTTGTGGGAATTGTAGTCCGTGGACATCTGGAGGGCCGCAGTTTGACTACCCCTGAGATAAACAGACTCACCATAGTGGGATGAACTGTACTTACCCTTGAATTCCACTGAACAAAATATGAAGCCTTCTTCCATTGGAGGAAAGCCCATTTAAGAGAGAAAGGAAGCCTCCTTGGGCTAGATCAGCCTCTCTCATCCTTTTTACCATTGAGAAGCCCCTGAAACATTCTTCAGACTTTGAGAATCCCCAGACGTGACGTCAGCAGGCCGCACCTCCCTGCCACGCCCCCAGGAGTCATTTCTATGATTGTATATGTATATATGTATGCTGTCAGACAAAAACACAGAAATAACTTCTGTTGTGGCCAGATTTGCTTGGAGGTCAATCAAAACAAGGACGAGCTGGCTGGATTCGGAGCAACTTAGGTAGAGATAGTCTCAATTGCTTGAGATAAACTCCAGAAACCCTCCCACTGTTAACCCCCACCCCCCCAGCACCAAGAATACAGAGCATCACTGCCCCAAGAATGTAAGGAAGTCCATGCTGGAACAGGCCAATGGCCCATCCGGTCCAACACTCTCTGTCATCCAGTGGCCAAATCCCAGGTGCCATCAGAAGGCCCACCAGTGGGGCCAGAACTCCAGAAGCACCAAGAAGACCGAGCATCATGGCCCCAGACAGAGGGTTCCGTCTGTGCCTTGTGGCTAAGAGCCACTCATGGACCTCTGCTCCACATGCTCACCCCATCCCCCCTTGAAGCAGTCCATGCTTGTTGGCACCAATCTTTACTGCAGCCGAGGATCCCACATGCTAATTATTCCCACATGCTATAAAGTTCCTGTAACAGGTTGGGCTTGATCTGGATGCATGAAGATGACCTCCCTTCTCTCGGGATTATTGAGAACAGCCAAGCCCCGTTTTGCTTTGTATTGAAGTGGAGTTTTTCACGGAGGAATGTTCAAAATTATATAAATATTGGTTCTCACTATAAACAGGCTGTTTAGATCATAATGCTCGGCACTCTATGGGAAGTAGTTACTGAAGAAAATTGCTGCCGTAACCTTTCATGACTTTATATCAACACCAGTAGGAACACTAATTAGCACCCTGAAAACACTAAGTGATTTATTTTGTAGGAAAAAAATGTTATCATCTGTGGGGAAAACAAACCTTGCATCATAATGCTTACCAGCAAGGACCTGAAAAGAACTGGAAGGAGGAAGGATTCCAAAGATGGGAGAATCTTTTGCTCCTCCCCTTCATGTCTCAGTTTCTCATTCTCTTCCCCCCCCCCCCTTCACAGGAGTTCAATCAACTCACTCTCACCTGCCCCTCCCCAAATATTTCCCTCTCATTGGCCTAATTCCACTTCAAGCATCTATTTATTTAAGATTAGGAGCAAAGCTTGGGGTACCCAGGAATACAACGGGCGCTAGGACATGTGCCTGCCCTGCGGCTTTCCTGGGTGCTGACCCTCCCCTTGCCCCGTTCCCTGCTGGATCTTGAGCTCCAGATTGTTGGAGGAGATTGAACAGGAGGAGACTCAAGAGCCCAGATTGATCCCTCACTCCTCCTCCATGTGCAGCCAGCTGGGCTGCCAACCTCTAGCTGGAGGCCTGGAGATCTTCAGGAATAACAACTGATCTCCAAATACCAGTTCTTCCGGAGAAGACAGCTCAGAGGGAGGGAGGGAGGGAGGGAGAGCAGAGGCTGCGCTGGGTCCCACAGGGCTGGTGGGCAGCCTTTACTCCTTCCCTCACCCACCCCCATGACTCTTGAGGCCCCACCTCCAAACTGCAAGAAACATTCCTAACCCAGGGGTCACCAACCTCCAGGTGCAGCCTGGAGACCTCCTGGAGTTGGAGTTCATCTGCAGACTATAGAGATCAGCTTCCCAGGAAAAAATGGCTGTTTTCGAGGGGGAATTTTGCTGTGACAGCTCATCTCCAGACAACAGAGATCAGTCCCCCTGGAGAAAAGGGCTGCTTGGGAGGGGGGGACTCTGTGGCCTTGTGCCCCACAGTGGTCCAGGGATGCCAGCCTCCCAGGAGACCCGTGGATCCCCCAGAATGACAACTCTTTATCACATTGCAGGGATCAGGTCCCCAGGAGAAAAGGCTACTGGGGAGGGGGAACTATGGCCTTGTGCTCCACAGACGTCCAGGAATGCCAGCCTCTGGGGCTGCTTGGGATGGGCTTCCCTCCACCACAACCCACTTCTATTCCAGGGCAGCTGACTGGGGATGGTTCTGCTTCCTCACACCACATCCTTCCCCACTTCTACACCATGGCCAGTCACTGGAGCCAGCTGTGCTTCATCCCACCCTACCCCACTCCACTTCTAAACCAGGCAACTCACTGGGGCAGGTTTTCCTTCCTCCCTTCCCCAACTTCTACACCAGGGCAACTCACTGTGGCAGTCTGTGCTTCACCCCATCCCACCACACCCCAATTCTAAAGGTAAAGGTATCCCCTGTGCAAGCACCAAGTCATGTCTGACCCTTGGGGTGACGCCCTCCAATGTTTTCATGGCAGACTCAATACGAGGTGGTTTGCCAGTGCCTTCCCCAGTCATGACCGTTTACCCCCCAGCAAGCTGGGTACTCATTTTACCGACCTCGGGAGGATGGAAGGCTGAGTCAACCTTGAGCCGGCTGCTGGGATTGAACTCCCAGCCTCATGGGCCGAGCTTCAGACAGTGGCTTACATTCTCCTTCTCTTTCCTCTCCCCACAACAGACACCCTGTGAGGTGGGTGAGGCTGAGAGAGCCCTGAGATTCCGGCTCGGTCAGAACAGTTTTATCAGTGCCGTAGTGAGCCCAAGGTCACCCAGCTGGTTGCATGTGGGGGAGAAGCAGAGGATGAAATATGGCTCGCCAGATTAGAAGTCAGTGCTCCTATTTACTACACCAAGCAGGCTCTCACCAAGATACACTTCTCTTGGGAGCCTGTTCCATCATCCTGTGGCTGCCACAAAAAGGCCCTCTCTAGTGTGCCTTCCAGATGACTTTCTTTGATTTATGGGGCAGTCAAGAGAGCCTCTGCCTGTGATCTGAACTCCCAGGCAGGAATTTATGGAAGAAGACAGTATAGGAAAATCAGTCAAGTCACCTTCCTGTTCCCTCTCACACACCTTTTCCCCCTCCTTGTATTACTCTACTGACGTATTCTCCTCTCCTCTTCTTCTTATACATGTTTTTAACCATATGTAGAATGGAACCAGGTAGATATCAGGGGAAGAATTTCCACAGTCCAAGTAGTTGTGCATGGAATGGGCTGCCTCAGGAGGTGGGGAGCTCCCCCTCACTCACAGTCTTCAAACAGCAGCTGGACAGAGACTTGCTTTAGGCTGATCCTGCACGGAGCAGGGGGTTAGATTAGATGGCCTGGATGGCCCCTTCCCACTCTATGATTCTATATTTCCCCTTGTTGCCTGCTTGCTACTCACTTCCTCTTATTCCCTCCAAATTGCTTGAAAGGGACAGAAAGGTGGCCCCCGAATCGAAGGGTATTGGGCAGGCTTTTTCCTTCAGCTCCAACCAGGTGGTGAGGGGCAGCAAACACTTTTAGCCCTCACAATAGGTTCAGGAATTGTATGGCCTTGCCTACCCCTCAATGCAATGATGGGACCTGAGGGTCTTAGGATCTGAGGGAGCTTCAACCACCAGACGTCCCCACTGGGTGCCCACTCCAGTGGTTTGCCTTTGCCCATGATGGGAATACACATGGGGGGGGGGGGGAGGGAGGGAGGGGAGAAGGCAGTTATTTCAATACGTCCCCCCTTCTGGGTGAAAGTAGAGATGCCTTCCATTCTTGTTCCGCCCCACACACTACTGTGTACTTCCTTTATTGTTTATTTAAAGTATTTATGTTTGTATTATGTATATTAATAAAAATATTCTTGAGGTTTACAGTATCAGTTAAAACAGTCAAGGTGGATCTCTGGATGGACAGAGATAGACAAACAGATGGACAGACTGATGGATAGGTAGGTAGGTAAGTAGGTAGATAGACAGCGACAGACAGACAGACAGAAAGACAGATATGTAGATGCTGAATGGATGGAGGGGTGGAGGGGTTGATAGATGAGTAGGAAGGTAGATGATAGGTAGATAAGTACAGTGGTCCCCAACCTTTTTATCACCGGGGACCACTCAACGCCTTTTACTGAGGCCCGGTGGGGGGGGGGGGTAGTTTACTCCTCTACTCTCAACCACTGCCCTAACGCTCTCTGATCGCTTTGGTAATGTTTAAACATCCCTTCAAAATAAGATACAGACACACCACAACACTGAACATAAGGAACATTTTATTTTCATGGAAATTTTAACTCATGACAATGACAAATCAATGGGAACCCTGAGCTTGTTTCTCTGCAACGGGATAGGCCCATCTGGGAGTGATGGGAGACAATGACACCCAAAGTGTGTTGTAAAGGGCCGGGGGGGGGGGGATGAAGTAAAGGACCGGAGGGGGGGGGAAGGCGTCCTTTGCAGCCCACCTCCAATTAGTCGATGGACCACATGTGGTCCGCAACCCACAGGTTGGGAATCGCTAGATAAGTAGACACAGACAGAGAGATGATGGATTGATGGAGAGTGGATGGATGCATGTATGCATGCATGGATAGACAAATGATGGATGGATGGATGGATGGAGGGAGGGAGGGAGGGAGGGAGGGAGGGAGGGAGGGAGGGAGGGAGGGATGGATGGATGGATGGATGGAGGGAGGGATAATAGATGAGGATGATGAGAGACAGGCAGACAGACAGACATCACAGTGAGGGTGGTATACAAATTAAATGAATAAAATAAACATAAAAGATGATGGGTGGATGATGAGATTTTAAATGTATAGAAGTCCCTCCATCCCATCAGCTTCAACGGGTACCCTTGAGTTCTACCATTTTGGGAGAGGGAGGAAAAGAATGAATGGCTAACTGACCAATCTGCCCCATCCCTTGTTGCGTGTGTGGGATTATCTAATGCATACCCTGCATACAATTATGTGTAGAAGGGTTAACAATTTAGGAACACCATTTGCAGTAAATCGGAAAGGATGACACATTGCCCATCTGCTGCTTGTTTTCGATAGCAAAGTCACAACACTAATAAGGATGCACGTTGGTGTAATACGACACACTTCATTTTGCAGAAAGTGGACATACTTTTTGAGCAGGCTGTAGGATGCGGCAATGTTTATCCAATTTAAGCTTATTTTCAGCAAGGTCATTGCAATCTGCCAGAACGGGTCATAATGTGTGTAGCACAGCAAACTCAACCAGGGGAGGGGGAAGAAGATTAAACAGGAAAAGAAGAAAGGGATCACATGAAGAGCTTGCCCTGAGGGGAGAAGGAGGCCCTCCTGGCTTGCTGTAGTGGTTAAGAGAGGTGGACTTTAATTCGGAGAACTGGGTTTGATTCCTCTACCCTTTGGATGAAGCCTGCTGGGTGACCTTGGGCCAGTCCCAGTTCTCTCACAACCCCACCTACCTGACAAGGTGAGTGACGTGGGGAGAAGAAGGTAATCCTAAACCAACTGGGAACTCCATTGGGCAGAGAAAAGCGGGGTACAAAAACCAATCCCTCCTCTTTCTCTGGACTTGATGGAATTATTTATTTAAATGTTTCTATTCAAGCTTCCCAGGGATCCCATTCCACTGCACTGAAGTCACCATGGGAAAAGGGCTCAGGCTCCAGCCGATGCCAGGAGGTCCATCCTAAGTGGTGAGAGAGTCAACAGATGGCTGCATCATGACTGCAACTGGCACACAGCGGGAGATGGAAGGAGATGGGCCTTCAGATATCTGAGTCCCCAATTGTGGAAAGCTGTCAAGGTCATAACCTGCATCTTGAAGTGACCTTGGAAACAGACTGGTCATTGGACCTTTTTTAAAACGGGCAACATATACTCCTGACAATAGTTGGTCTGCTGCATTCTGTGTCAGTTGTACTTGCCAGGTTGTCTTCAAGGGCAGCTCCATGTAGAGGGCATTGCAGTAGTCCAGCTGTGAGGTTGCAGAAGCATGGATCAGTACAGGCAGATTGGCTGAGTCTAGGTAATGAGAGAGTTGGCAAATCTGATGCAGCTGACAGAAGGTGCTCCTGGCCACTGTGCCAACCTGCTGAATTTCCAAAGTTGCACCGAGTCCAGCAGCATGCAAGTGACGGCGGTGTGGAACATCCTGGCTGCTCACCTCCCGGATGCTAACCTTCAGAAATTTGTGTTTCACTCTTACTAAATGAAGGATTTGAGGCTTTAATTAAGGAAACATCCCAGTACGTCTTTCCCTTGCAATAGGCAGCACCTGCGTCCAGTGGAAATGATCTGTTTAGATAGCTTGATTTCCTAACATTACAGCAGCAATTGACAGTACCCATATGGCCATTAAATACTTGTGATGAACAAATACACAGGCATTGCAAGACGACTCTTGGGGTGGGGGAGAAATGATGACATCTGATGCAGTTCTTCCCAAGTAAATTGCTTGTGATAGAGCTGTTGAAACCCGCTTAGGAGCCGTTCCTGAAATCCACACGGCGTCTGGGCAAGCTAATTAAGACTGCTGTTTTAATGGTCTTCAGAATATTAGTTAGCATAAGAACAGACTTTCAAAATGTCCTCAATGACATCTGTAGATTATATTTCATTTTTGAACCAAATGTCGGAAATGGTGTCCTTTTTTGTTGTTGTTTTCCTCCATGGGAGTCGGGAGATGATGCTGTAGCCAGATAAATTGTACACCTGCAGTAATAAGCCCCAAAAATGTACATAATTTACAGAATGTAACGTCTTCAAAAAAAAAAACATTGTGATCCTTTCCAAAAATCTGCACTAACATCAAACCCATGGAAGATCATTAGAAGCCAACTGCAGTGCCAGATTCCTTCGGGGGCATCAGGGCTACAGACCCCACTAGGGAGGAACAGACGTTGCTAGGACTGGGATTAAAATTGCAGAATGGGGAAGGCTGTTGTGGCATAGAATTCCATCTTGCGCTGACTTTTCCCCGTTCTCCGTAAGGTGAGCTCCTGATCGTACGTAGGGGCATGGCATCAAGTGGCAATGGATTTATGGCAAGCCCAGAAAAGGGAATTTCTGGGCAAGTGAGAAGCAGAGGTGAGGAGTTCCTTTTCCGTCCCCAAATGTTTCCTGGTGAATTATGCAGACTTTCTTCCTGAAGATACTGGCAAATTTGTTTTCAATGCCATAACCTTTACAAGGTTTGTTTTTGCTAGATGCTGGAAAAAAGAATTCCAAATTAGGGCTGCCAATCTCCAGTCTGGGATTATCACTGATCCGCAGGCCACAGAGATCAGTTCTCCTGGAGGAAATGGCTGCTCAGGAGGTGGACTGTATTGCATCATGCCTTGTGGTGGGGGCTGTCCTCTCTCCAAACTTTGTGCTCACCAGGCTCTACCTCCCGCCCCCCCCCCCCAGTCATCAGATGGGGGCTGGCAGCCAAGTAAAGAGGAGTGGTCAGAGGACTGTGTACAGTTGTGTAAATCAAGCTATACCTTGCATGGTAAAAAGATAGTGTTGATAAATGGGATAGAATTCTGACTAGGAGGAAGAGTTGAATCTATTAACATCTGTATGAGTTGTTTACAGAACAGAAGACGAACTTGTAAAGCTTTGCATCTCATTGTCCTGAGTAATTTTGTCATTTTCCAAGCAGAGGTAGTTTGCCATTGCCCCCCCCCCTGCAGAATCTTCCCTTGTGCTCTCCCTTCCGAGTGCCCACCCTCCTGAGATTCCGAGATGGGATGCAATCGGGCAGCAGCACCATGCTGCCTTCCTCCCCTGGCGTTTGTTTGGTTGTTTGTTTTATTAATTCAACTCACAGACCGCTGCTCCCAGCAAGCTGGCTCGCACCAGTTCACAAGATAATATAGAGCATAAAACAGATCTCCCAGAAAAACATCCACAAAAAACTCCAGCATAAAAATGGCAGTAAACAATACAAGATTATTTCCATGCTTCCTGTGCTTCAGCCCTCCGGCAATTGGTCCAGATGTTATCCAGGGGTTGATGGTGAAGACCCAGAGTGGCAACCAGGGGTGGGCATCAGCAACTCTAATGCTGTGTCTGAACTGTGAGCAGGTCAGTTGAATTAATGTTGGGCAGCCTGTTGAGCAATTTCTCACCTGCACAATATCTGCTTGTCCGATTGCATCATGTTGTCCGTAGACCAAAAGGAACCAAATAAACCTTGATTAACGCTTCAGAGGGGAAAGCGTCACCCTTTCAGGGTGATGGTCAGGTAACTCAAGCAATGCAATTATCAAGAATGCCGGCCATTCCATCTTGCACCGCCATGCGGGGGGACACATGCTTAACAGGTACCCAAGCTCTGGATTGGGAAATTCCTGTTGATTTTGGGGATGGAGATGGCAGAGTTTGGAGAGGAGCATAAAATATTGCTGAGTCCACCTTCCAAAGCAGCCATTTTCTCCAGGGGAACTGACCTCAGCAGCCTTGAAATCCATTGTATTCCAGAAAATCTCCACCCATCACATGGACACCGGCAACCTTAATTTTTCTATGACCAGCATACAGTATAGTCTGTTCGTTGCTTTTGGATTCTGCACTGTCAGTAGTAGCTATTAAAGACATCTTCATAAGACATGATTGAAAGATCTGCTAGGCTCATGGGTAGGCAGACATAAAAGGGACACCGAGACATCTAAGAAGTCAGTCTCATCTCAAAATTCTGATGTTGATTTATTTTTGTTTTTTTTAATTCAAGGATAGGACAATTAGAGGTAGCTACGGCAGGAGGATGAAAATCTATTAAGAAAGCTATCTAGCACTGTAGGAAAGCAGTGTAATCATGAAAAAAATGTTGTTGTTAGGTGCGAAATCGTGTCCAACCCATCATGACCCCATGGACAATGATCCTCCAGGCCTTCCTGTCCTCTACCATTCCCCGGAGACCAAAAAACCAGACACAACCAAATCTATTTAGATGCAATCAAATAGTAGTCCAATCACAGACAGGGAAAGCAGAGAATGATCAAGCACATAACTATTATGCTCTTTAATTATACCAAAAGAATTATCTCTCATGGGTCCTCTCCCAAATAGTAATATCCAGATCTTCCAATGACCAAAAATGGAATTTTGACCCACAGTTCACATTGCCTTCTTCATGCACAATCTGCTCCCTCATGCTAAATTTCCAGCTCCCCAGCATAACTACTATGAATAAATTTCATGTGACCTGGAGCCATGACATGGTGTCTCATTCTTCCCTGTCAGGGGCATATCCCTGTTGAAAAGTGGCCCATCTTTGGTTTCCCAACTTACAGTATACAAGCATGGGACACTGGATGAGGCCAATGGGCAACCAGCTGCGTAGCTATTCTTAAGGATCTCAATTTGCCCTATGTTTTGATGGAGAGCTGACTGGCGGGCCCATGTAAATTGACCTGACTTCTCAAAGGAAAAGTAAGCGATCACCTTTTTTCCAGTTTGCTTCCAGGCTCAAGAAGGAGGAAGAGGGGGGTGAGTAACGGGGTACCTCAGGGCTCGGGGCTCGTTCCGGTACTTTTTAACATATTTATTAATGATCTAGATGAAGGGGTGGAGGGACTACTCATCAAGTTTGCAGATGACACCAAATTGGGAGGACTGGCAAATACTCTGGAAGATAGAGACAGAGTTCAACAAGATCTGAACACAATGGAAAAATGGGCAAATGAGAACATGATGCAGTTTAATAAAGATAAGTGTAAAGTTCTGCATCTGGGTCAGAAAAACGAAAAGCATGCCTACTGGATGGGGGATACGCGTCTAGGTAGCACTGTGTGTGAACGAGACCTTGGGGTACTTGTGGACTGTAAACTAAACATGAGCAGGCAGTGTGATGCAGCGGTAAAAAAGGCAAATGCCATTTTGGGCTGTATCAACAGGGGCATAACATCAAAATCACAAGATGTCATAGTCCCATTGTATATGGCACTGGTCAGACCACACCTGGAGTACTGTGTGCAGTTCTGGAGGCATCACTTCAAGAATGATGTAGATAAAATTGAAAGGGTACAGAGGAGAGCGACGAGGATGATCTGGGGCCAAGGGACCAAGCCCTATGAAGATAGGTTGAGGGACTTGGGAATGTTCAGCCTGGAGAAAAGGAGGTTGAGAGGGGACATGATAGCCCTCTTTAAGTATCTGAAAGGTTGTCATTTGGAGGGCAGGATGCTGTTTCTGTTGGCTGCAGAGGAGAGGACACGCAGTAATGGGTTTAAACTTCAAGTAAAATGATATAGGCTAGATATCCGGAAAAAATATTTCACAGTCAGAGTAGTTCAGCAGTGGAATAGGCTGCCTAAGGAGGTGGTGAGCTCCCCCTCACTGGCAGTCTTCAAGCAAAGGTTGGATGCACACTTTTCTTGGATGCTTTAGGATGCTTAGGGCTGATCCTGCGTTGAGCAGGGGGTTGGACTAGATGGCCTGTATGGCCCCTTCCAACTCTATGATTCTGTGAATCAATTCAAGGAGCTGGTATTGACCTTTAAAGCCCTTTATAGTTGGGATTCACACATGTTATAAATCTTCTCCTCCCATTTGAATGTACCTGTATAACCAGAGGCCCAACTTTGATTGGCTCACTATCTGAAAATAGATAGGTGGTTATGTGAGAAAAAGCCTTCTCAGCCATGGGAACAGAACTTTGGAACTCCCTCCCCAGGGAAATTTGCCAGCTGCCCTCTATCAATGTCTATCAACAGCAGGCAAAGTCTTTTTTTGTTCTGGCTGGTCCAAGGGAAGTGCACCTGGCCTCAACCAGTTCTAGGGCCTTTTTGGACCTGGACCTGACCTGGGGGAATAAATTGAATGAATGAATGAATGAATGAATGAATGAATGAATGGATGGATGGATGGATGGATGGATGGATGGATGGATGAATTCCCCCATAGCTGTTCATCATCAGAGTGATTCAAATGTGGAATTGATTGCCAAAGGATGTGGGGATGGCCACATGAATTTAAAGGAGGATTAGGCAGATTGGATGATAGGTCTATCCATGACGACTAGTCATGGTGACTAAAGGGAGGCCCCATGTTCAAAGGCACTAAACCTTTGGATTCCAGAGCCAGGAGGCACCATCAGGGGAAAGCTGCAGCCTTTATGCTCTGTTGTTGATCTTCCAGAGGAACTGGTTGGCCCCTGTGAGAGACAGGATGCTGGAGTAGATGGCCCCCTGATCTGATCCAGCAGGGCTCTTCCGATGGTCTTATGAAGGCCTCAGACTCTCTGCCGTTGTTGGCCCTCCAGAGAAACTGGTTGGCCACAGTGCGAGACTAAAGGATCGGCAAAAAGGGCCATTGGTTTGATCCAGCAAGGCTCTTCTTGTGTTCTTATGTTACTGTCCCTCCTTCTAGTGTTGTTTATCTGTTTTATTATAGTTGTTTTGTAATTCTAATTGTATTTTAATTGTTCAAATGTTTTAATTTTTCTATGTTCTCCATTTTATGTCATGGACCCTGATTGGGTAGAAATGTGGCATAAAACTGTCTTAAATAAACTCACAAAGAGCTGATAAGTCACAACGAGCTTTGTTTCTTTATAAGAAAGTATATTTTCCTGACCCTGCGAATGTTTCTCTAAGGCACCAGGAAGGTGAAGTCTTTTTTGATTTCAATCCAGAAAGGAAAATCCAGCAGATTGCCCTAATAAATTATCAAAATGCCATATGGCAATTAAAGCCAAAAATCTCTAACTTAATTTCCATTTTTTTTTTAAACAAGAAGATTTTGTAGGTCATCCAGAAGCCTGATGAGATCCAAGGTGGCAGCTTCTGTCCATCAGTCTCCCATCAAGAAGAAGAAGAAGAAGAAGAAGAAGAAGAAGAAGAAGAAGAAGAAGAAGAAGAAGAAGAAGAAGAAGAAGAAGGGGGGAAGGAACTGAAACCTACCTGCTGACATTCATATCCCATTTGCCAGTACCAGGGAAGGGTATCCTGGGAAATGTGTGGAAAGAAAGGGACTTAATTCAAGGGTCTGATGACTCGGACCTCACAGAAAGTGGGAAAGAGTAGAGTTCTACCTCGCAGGGTCTAATAACCCTATCAACCCATAGGTCATGGGTGGCCATATTGTAGCTCTGCAGATGTCCATGGCCCACCCCCAGAATCTTTAGCTAGATGTCTGGAAGCTGTGATGGGATGGCACAAGCAGAGCCATCTAAAGATCAGCCTTTCAAAGAAAGAGATCCTGTGGCTAGGCAGAAAGTACCCAAGCGAGGAAGCATGACTACCCAATCTGGATGGGGTGCAACTGCTGGTGACTCACTCTGCCAGAAGTCTGGGCAGATCCTGGATGCCTCCCTTTCTATGGAGACGCAGGTCACAAGAGTTATTAAGCAGTTATTAAGCTGATACTGTGCCCCACAATTGATGTTGTCTGTAAATCACCCTGAGCCACAAGGGAGGGTGGTATATAAATAACAAATAAATAGTTTCACTGGATAGTCATGTTGGTCTGTAGCAGAAAAGCAAGAGTTGAGTCCAATAGCACCTTAGAGACAAACAAAAAATTGGGATATGACATTGTGAGAATCAAAACTTCCCTTTGGCCTTTTTTGCACAAACAGCTTACTGCAGATTTTTTTTAGCAAACACGTATTGAAGCTTGACTTTGAATTCAGTGCCTGCCTTTATGCACCATTCTTTGTTCTCCAGTGTGTTTATTATGCAGCCACAACCCCAAACAAAGACAGTTTTCTTAATTTGGGTGGAGACATCCTTTCGTGCTGTTGGAGACGAATGCTGCGAATCCCATGGACAGCCAAAGTTACCAACAAGATAGTTTTAGAGAGGAGCAAACCAACAATGTCATTAGAAGGCAAGATATTATGGCTGAAGCTCACTTACTTTGGACACATCATGCAATCAAACTCACTAGAAAAATCATTAATGCTCGGCATGGTCAGCAGCAAAAGGAAATGTTGTCACCAAAGGATCCACTGGCTCGACATGATCAAAGCCGACACAGGGATGACCAGGAACCAACTGAAGGAAGCAGTCAGAGACAGGGACGCATGGCGAAGACTTTCCTATAGAATCCCCTTGGGTCGGACACGACTGAACGGATGGCATCATCATCAGCAGCAGCATCATCATCATCCTTTTGTGGTGTGTGTGTGTGGGGGGAGGGGCATCCAGGCTTTTGTTTTCCATAACACAATTGTCCTATTGCAGCTGTGCAGTACATGAATGGCTTTCTAGTGAACTCCCTCAATTTGCATCATCCTGATTCAGTTCCTTGAATGAAAAGGAAAACTAAGTAATGCAGGCAAATGAAAAGAAACCATCCTCAAACTGATAACACTTTTTTGAAACTGACCTGGAAGAAGGAAGGGCCCTAAAAGGGGAGTGCTGAGGGGCTGTGAGTCCTTGCCTGTCGGCTTGCCTGCCTGTCTGCCTGCCTGCCTGCCTGCCTGCTTCTGCGGTGGGGTGCAGAGCAGAGCAGAGCAGGGACTGATGTGCTTGAGAAGCCAGTGGAGATGGGTGCTTGCTCCCACACAGAGCCAGCTCGGGGGTCTTCCTGCCAGCGCATTGCAGCTGCCCCTGCTGGATTCTAGACCAATTCCTCTGCACTCCTGGTGCTAAGCCTTTGGCCCCCCAGGGGCAGCTGCAGGCCAGGCTCACCAGACACCTGTCTCTCTCTGAGCCACAGTGCCATCCTGCCTGACAACCGCTCTGGCCTCTCCTTTGGAGGTTTTGCTGTGGGCAGAGCAGCTATTGGGCCAGTCAAAGCCTCTCAGCACCAATTCTTAAATTGCCTGGCTTTCTCCAGAGGTGCTTGAGACTCAAGGCCTTGCCCTTGTTAGAAGGGCTATCCAAGCTAGGGCTATCCAAGATAGGGTGTTTTTTTTTTAATTGATGCCTTAATTTTAATAAGTTCTTAGTGGCTGGTAAAGTTTATTCACTTCTCGCCTCCTTAATTGTTTGACTCTGCTGTAATTTTAATTCCCATCCCTTGCCTTGGGAATCTTGGTGTTGACAGAGGAGCAATAAATCTTCTAAAACGGGTAGGGTTAGGGTTAGGGACATCAGGTCAACAGCATCAATTCCCAAATTTCTTGGTGGGAATTTTAGAAAGCCATTCATGTAACTTGCAGAGTATCCATTTCGGCTGTCATCCTAGACTGGGGTCCCCAGCCTTTTTGACCCTGCAAGCGCCATTAGAACTCCGACAGGACATGGGAGCTACCACAAAAATGGGGGAACCCATGTCTTGGTCAGCCACAGGACAGACACAACAAAGCATGGATTCCGCAGGAGGTAACCTGACTACAGGGACAAGCGGCTTCCATTAAAAAATATGCTTCGCCCACCCAGGAACTTGTATGGAAATATTTATTCATTTAAAACTTATATTAGCTACCTTTATTCCTTGCAGAGCCCAAGGCAGCTAACTATTTAAACAAAATACAAAAAAAAATAGTTACACAAAAATACATATAAAGCCAAAAGTCAAAATCACAATTTATAACTGCTTCACTCAAATGCAGTCCTAAATAAAAACATCTTAAATAACACCTGGCATCAGCTTAGAAGTGAGACACCTGGTACAGCCGTCAGTATATCTAATGCACCCCACAAGTCCTTGTTGGTAACCCACTTGTAACAGCCAGTCATATCAATGATATCAAATAGACCAGGGGTAGTCAACCTGTGGTCCTCCAGATGTTCATGGACTACAATTCCCATGAGCCCCTGCCAGCATTTGCTGGCAGGGGCTCATGGGAATTGTAGTCCATGAACATCTGGAGGACCACAGGTTGACTACCCCTGAAATAGACCCTAAATGTAGGGCCTCATGTGGTGAGCAGATGTTTGACTTCCCCCAAGAGGCTATCCACAGGACAAATGCCTGAGTATCACCCTGCAAGCAGAGAAATCAGAGCAGGGGGAGGGGAAGTCGACTGTAAGCCTCTTTGACACACCTGGAGTCAGCTGGGTAACTTTAGGCCAGTCATGCTTCTTTAGAGCAGGGGTAGTCAACCTGTGGTCCTCCAGATGTCCATGGACTACAATTCCCATGAGCAAATGCTGGCAGGGGCTCATGGGAATTGTAGTCCATGGATATCTGGATGACCACAGGCTGACTACCACTGCTTTAGAGCTCTCTCAGCCCCACCTACCTCACAGGGTCCCTGTTGTGGGGCGAGAGAGGGAAGGCAATTGCAAGCTGCTTTGAGACTCTTTCAGGTAGTAAGAAGCTGAACTAAAAAAAAACACAGGTCTTCTAATTCTTACTACACCAAGCTTACCAGAGGGAATTCTGTTTCAAGTATTGATTTCTTTCAAACATTTATTGGCTGCCATTTTCTCCTTCAAGAACTCAAGGCAGCTTGGGGGACAGAGTTTGAATATGAGGCCCAGACAAGTGAGTGGGGCGAGGTCAGCGGGATGGAAGCAGCCTGGCTTTTCAGTGCGAACTTGAACAAAGCTGATATTTTTGCACCATCTGATACTGGCAGCCTATATAGACAAAGGAAATATATCCAACACTTTCTGCCCACACCTGTAATAGTTTGTTTCCCGGGCTCCTTGGCTCCCCCATGCTGCCGCCTCAACTTCTCCCAAGAGAGTAGGGGAGGGATCATGGAACGATCTCCCACCGGCCTCCTCAAGGCCTCAGACTCTTCCCAGGAAGTTATATTAAAACGAGGGCAGGACAGCGGAGGGGCCGGGGTCACAGAGCAAGAGCGAGCTCATTACAAGCGGAGTCCAAACTTCCCTGGAGTTTGGGCTTTACTAGTAATGAGTTCAGGGAAAGGTGAATGCGTAAGTTCACCATCGCCAGCCTCCCCAATTTCAAAGCTGAGTGCCATCACTAATTTTGTTAGCCGCTACAGAAATATATTCCCAAGGCAGTGAACGGGTAACACGCGAGAAAATCCTTTCCGCGGCAAAACCAGGCCCACCGTTACGGTTTGCAGCGTGGCTGACGTCTGATAGTTCTGTACCCCATTTATAATGGCTTTACTATGTTTGCAAAATATTAATGCTGTATGATTTCTGGCTCAGCGCCTGTGCGAGAAATATGTTACGCATCAAACAGTCAGAAGCCAAGCAAGTATAATAGGCTCGTTTACAAGCTGCATCAAAAAGCAGTTTCATAAAACTGGCAGGAACATGCTCCTGAAAGCATCAGTTCCCGTGGATGGAAAAAACAGATGCTTTGGAGGGTGAGCCCTAGAGCAGGGGTAGTCAACCTGTGGTCCTCCAGATGTTCATGGACTACAATTCCCATGAGCCCCTGCCAGCGAATGCTGGCAGGGGCTCATGGGAATTGGAGTCCATGAACATCTGGAGGACCACAGGTTGACTACCCCTGCCCTAGAGCATGTTACCCCACTGAGGTCCCTGCCCTCCCCAGGCTCCAGGCCCCCATCCCCCTGAGGGGCCTGGCAACCTCTAATCCTGGCCTGTTCAGCCCCCACATACAGAGTGTCTCCCCCTCCCTCTTGCCATCTCTCTCCTCGACAGGCCCAGGGCTGCAGGCCTTGTATAAGTTTATAAACCCACGCCGTGAAACCTCAGGAACCGCAAACACCGAGCATCTCCTTTCAAGTAGATGTGAGGAGAAGTCAGCTTGGATATTTCACTGCACCGTGACGCTGGGGATAGTTCGGATGAGATTGTGCCTCCGGCTGTCCTTGTTCTGCTGTTTGGGCTTGTTCCCCTCTCTTTCTCTTCAGCCGTCTCTCTTTCTCTCGTACCTTTGCACGCCCCCTCCCTCCAGGTGCCTTTCAGTGGGGGCTTGATGTTTTTGCCTTTTAAGAAACCAAAACAATACAAGGGGTGGGCATATTTTTACTCACAGAAACTGTTGGATACATTTCCTTCATGCCACCAAAAATGCCAAAAAAGGGGGAAAAAAAAAAAAGCTCTTTGGTCAGACATCCATACCTAAAATTTTTCGAAATAAGCTACAATGATCTTGTCAGCACTAATAAGACAGGCAGTGTCAAGATAGGCTAGTATTTGGATGGGAGACCACCAGGGAAGTCCAGAATACACATTGGCAAGCCACCTCTGACCATAGTGTAGTAGTAAAGAATGCCGGGCTCTAATTTGGAGGACCAGGCTTGATTCCCCACTCCTCCACATGCAGCCAGCTGGGTGACCTTGGGCCAGTCAAAATCCTGATAGAGCTGTTCGGACCAAGCAAGAATATCAGGACTGTCTCAGCCTCACCCACCTCACAGGGTTTCTGTTGTGGGGAGAGGAAAGGGAAGGCGACTGTAAGCCGCTTTGAGACTCCTTCGGGTAGAGAAAAGCAGCATCTAAGAACCAGCTCTTTCCCCCTCTCTTCTGCCTTGAGAACCCTGCTGGGACTTGATGACAACAACAATGATAAAGTGAAAAGCCCATCAAAGTTTTAACCAGGCTCATCTCTTAGAATTGTGGGAGCTGAGCTCTTGGGGTCACTTGGTCCCCTAACAATGTTTGTCCCAAGTGCAGAAATAAAGTTTCGAAGCATGTCATGCTCACCGTGGAAAGCAAAGTAGAAGCACACCTTTCCCAGCCCATTTAACCCTGACCAGGGTGGCCCAGGCTAAGCTGGCCTCATCAGGTCTTGGAAGCTACCCAGGGTCAGCCCTGGTGGGACCTTGGAGGGGAGACCACCCAGGAAGCCCAGGATTGCTCTGCAGAGGCAGACTATGGCAAGCCACCTCTGGAAGTCTCTGCGCTTGAAAGCCCTGTGGCAGGAGCTCATGGGAATTGTAGTCCATGGACATCTGGAGGACCACAGGTTGACTACCCCTGCCTTAGAGCCCACTCTCCACATCACCCGAGGAACTGAGCTCTGTTGCCAGGAGGTCAGCTGTAATACTGGGAGACCTCCAGGGTCCACTCGGAGGTTGGCAACCCTAACTGAGTGTTCTAAAACCTCATCAGTTGTCCAGCCTTGAGGTCTTCTGGAGTTGGCCACGTCTTTCGTTTTCAAGATCTCACTTCCCAAGCTGTACTCAAGCATAGGTTCTTTGAACGCAGCATAAAACAAGTTAATGTTTGCATAAAATCACCAAGAAATAAGTCCATAACAGATAAAGCACACATAAAAGATGAAGGGTATTAAATTATTGACTAATGTATGCACAACCATTATCATTTGTAATGTTACCCATAACAACTTCGCAGGAAGGCACAGGAGTTACTGCAGAGGACACCAAAATCTTGGACAGACCAATGTGCTTAAGGAGAAGCAGGGGGGGGGGAGATGTTTGCAAAAATTACATAAGGTAGACAGCGGCCGGCCCACACAGTAAAAATGTGAATTGAAGTGAAAATTGTGGCAGAAGTTAAGATAAATAATAAGCCATGTTTTTCAACTTTGTGAGGGACAGGAGGTCATTGAAGGAGACGGTGAGATTTCGAGGCAATATAGCCAGGGTAATTTATTAACCAAGGAGGCAGACATTACTAAAAATGCAGTGAAATGAATTCTTTTCCTCTGTGCTCTCACAGAAGACTGAGGGGGACAGATGTCAGCAACAGACATAAATTTCCCAGGAGAGCAAGTGGAAAAAAATATACCCAACACAGATAGATTCATGCCAGAACAGGTGATCAAAATATTGGAACATCTGAAGACTAGCTGAGCTTCAGAGCTTGGGGGAAAAAATGTCTTTTCCCTCCGGAATTCAGAAAGAAAAGGCTACGGATGGCAGGGAAAAATTCCTGAGAGGCTGACGTTCTCTGGGAATACGGAGAAGGATTGGTTTGAACAGCAATCCCCAGATGGCCGTTCTGGGCCTTCTGGTGGGTTGGAGAAACTTTGCAGGCGTATCAATTTTTCAGCTACAGCTTCGGGGAAGAGAGAGCGAAAGGAGCTGAGTATGAGGCCACGCTGGGAACCAAGACAAAATCCGGGGGCTGCTTCTCCTTAGTCAAATATTTGGTGAATACCCAGGGCCAGAATACATTAAATGCACCGGGAACCTGGAAACTGATGCTAGGTGTCTGCATTGTGCTACAAAGGCCTGGAATGAATATTTGGGCTTTTTCCTGTGGTTCCGCTGCTTGTCTCCAGAATGTCTACGACAGGGGTAGTCAAACTGCAGCCCTCCAGATGTCCATGGACTACAATTCCCAGAAGCAAATGCTGGCAGGGGCTCCTGGGAATTGTAGTCCATGGACATCTGGAGGGCCGCAGTTTGACTACCCCTGGTCTACGATGACGTGGGATCGGATTTGTTACCAGGGTAGACTTATGAATGCGGGTAAAAGAGCCAGGGTGGAGAACTGTGGGGCTTAAGGAGGGTGAGGTTTGAGGAAGGGAGGGACCTCAGAGGTATCTGATGCCACAGAGCAGCAGAGGTTACCTTCCAAAGCAGCCATGTTATTTCAGGGCAACTGATCTCTTTATCATAAAGATCAGCTGAAATTCTGGGAGATCTCCAGATTTCTCTTGGAGGATGGCAGCCCTACTTACTTAGCCAATTGCCACGGTGACAAAACTATGGGTTAGGACTTGTGCGCTGCATGAAGAAGATTCACTGCATCCATCTATGGGTTCCTCCAAGAAACACAGGAGCATTCAGCTTCTTACTTTGACCTCCCAACTGTTGGCTGTTGTAACTCTGCATGTAAGAAAGTCTGGGAAAGAGAGTTAAGAGATCTATCTCCTTCAAGGACACCCTCTTATCAGTTAGATGTTGGGCCTCTTTGGCCCTTGCGTGTTTCATCTTATATAGGAGAGTTCTTCTGGCTCTTACCTGGGGCATGGAGCTGCAGGAAGTTCATCTTTTTGAAGTCAATCTGTTCACAATACGTTAAATGTAGCTGCATGAATGAGACCTGTAAGATGTGTTTCTAAGTTTGCAAGTAAAATTTCTTTCTCTTGTTACCATTGAAGTCAGATCACCTTTGGCATTTCAAATGTGTGAGAGTGCCTAATGTGGAGTTCTCACTGAAGCAGCCCACTTGCATCTCAATTGTACTGTGTCAGGCTTCAGGGAGAGGGAACCGGCTAAACTGAATGCTCCCACAAACAGGTCACTGTGGGTGGGCAGGTAATTGTAAGGTTCCTTCCAGCTCTGATTCCATGAAAGGCCAATGGGGTGGGCACATGCAAGTCTTCCTTCTTTCCTTCTTTTTTTCTGTGTGCCTTCCTCCCTTCCTTCTGTTTTCCTTCCATCTTCGTTTTGTTGCCCCATTTCCTTCCTTCCTTCCTTCCTTCCTTCCTTCCTTCCTTCCTTCCTTCCTTCCTTCCTTCCTTCCTTCCTTCCTTCCTTCCTTCCTTCCTTCCTTCCTTCCTTCCTTTATCCAGCTTCCTTTTATCTATCTGTCTTCCTTCTGTTTTCCCCCCTTTCCCCCCTTTCCTTCCTCCCTTTCATTGTTCACTCCTTCCTTCCTTTTCTTTTTCTTTCTCCCTCCCTCCCTCTTCCTTCCTCCCTCTTTTTCTTTTTTCCTTCTTCCTCCTCCTTTCTTCCCTTGTCGTTTCTTTCCTTCTTCCTTCCAGCTGTTTTCTTCAGGGGAATGGGTGCTTTGAGGCCAGTTGTTGTCCCTGAAGATCTCCAGGCCCCCACTTGGAGGTTGGCAACCCAGCTTCCTGCCCCTGGAAAGGAGGGGGGCATCAGACCCAGCCCTTGAGACTGGAATCTGCTACCCTTTAACCACTGCTCTGTGCCGGAACTGGGGGAGGAAGGAAGGCCAGCACTCAGGAAGGACACGGGGCAGGCGGGCGTCCTGGCCCCCCCTGGATCCCTGGGTGCAACAGGCTTCGACCCTAGTTTTTTGTATAATCCACCCTTCCCCAAATGCTCAGGATGGGAAACAACACAGATAACAAACAATAAAATCATACATTTTGAACATTATATCACATGTGATCTATGTACTTTCTGATTTTGTAAACTGCCTCAATCCCAGTGGGAGACAGGTGATCTAGAAACGAAATTGTTATTGTTATTGTTATTGTTTGGCTTTTAGACCGCCATTCTCCAAATAGGTCTCAGGGCGGTTTACAACATAAGCAGTTAAAATACAATAAAATCCCCATAAAAACCCCAATTAACATCAACAACAAGTCACATATAACATATAAGTGGCGGGGGTCACAATTCTGATCTTAGTTACCTGACTTCCCCCCAAATTCAACCTGGTGGGGAGCATAATATTCAGAAGAGGGTGGTGCCAATGCAATAGATCTAACAATGATCTTGATGTTAGAGATCTCAGTATCGGAGGGGATGATGATGTGGGAGAGCTGCCCTGGCCTCAACCATATGCCTGGTGGAGGAGCTCCGTTTTGCATGCCCTGCGGAAAGCTGGTAGATCCCGCAGGGCCCTTAGCTCTTCTGGGAGCTCGTTCCACCAGGTTGGGGCCAGGACTGAAAAGGCCCTGACCCGGGTCGAGGCCAGGCGAACATCCCATTAAATAACGATGACGATGACGATGACGATGACAACAATAACAATCTTTATACAGCTGTCTGTTGCCTTGACCTAGGTGGGCCAGGCTAGCCCCAATCTTGTCAGATGTTGGAAGACAAATAGGGTTGACCTCTGTTGGGTGGGCAACCACTAAGTATGTCCAGGGTGGCTACAGAGAGGCAGGCAATGGCAAAACACCTCTGAGCATCTCTTGGCTTGACCGGAATGACCCAGGTGAACAGGTTCTCATCAGATCTCAGAAGCAAGGCAGGACTGGCCCTGGACAGAACCTGAATGGGAGACTGCCAAGAAGGTCCAGGGATGACCACACAGAGGCAGCCAACAACAAGCCACCTCTGAGCATCTCTTGGCTTGAAAACCCACCCCATGAGCAGTCACCACAGTCCTGCTGTGGCTTGATAGAGCTTTCTGCCATGACCAGATGTGTGCGTGTGTGGAGAACAATTCAGTCGCGCGGCCTCCTACCTTCAGTCCAAAGCTGTACAGTCAAGAATGAGGTTTGCCGCCTCTCTCAGAAGTAGGACCAAGAAAAGAAAACTGGCTTTTTTGAGCTCCAGATGATGAATCACCCCCCCCCTCCCGCCCCGTCTCTTGACACTGGCCTTGGGAGACAACACAACTTTTGCGGCTCCCGAAGGAGCGGCTCCGACAGAGTGTGTCACAGGAGGTGAGACAACTACAGGTTGCGCATGCATTTTTTATGTGTCTACACACTGGAGTGTACAGATGTGATGTCTCCTGATGTGCCCCTTTGCTGTAACAAAGTAAACAAAACAAAGAGAGAGAGAGAGAGAGAAAGAGAAAGTCTTCGGCATTTGAATTTCAGGCTTAAAAAAAACCCCTTTGATATTTCCTGTCTTTTCTTATGCAGCCTATCCCTTCGAATGTGGCAGGGAGAAGATGAGAGGTAATGGGTTTTAACATCTCTTCTTTCATAAATTTTTTTGTTCCTTATTCTGTTTTTAAAGAATATGATCAGGTAACAGAATAACGATCAAGACACTCCTACCGTATCTTCTGAGGTCCTGCTTTCTCCAAAATACTAGTGACTGTATATAGAAAGGACGTAAGACCGAAGAAGCCTTGATAACTCCATGGGGTTTCAGCATGAAACTGTGAGAATTCAAGAGCAAAGGGGGGCTCACTGCCAGACCCTAAGGGTATGAAATAGAAAGAAGCTCTCACTTGAGAACACTCTCTTGCCATCTTGAAAGCCCATTCATGAATAAAACCAATTGTTTTATCTCAGCAACTTGCGTGGGGGATCTACAGACTGTATG
The DNA here is from genome assembly GCF_049243985.1 of Paroedura picta. Classification (NCBI taxonomy): domain Eukaryota; kingdom Metazoa; phylum Chordata; class Lepidosauria; order Squamata; family Gekkonidae; genus Paroedura; species Paroedura picta. The sequence continues at coordinate 126,881,334 of NC_135374.1, read as the reverse complement.
GAATGTCAGGAAGACAAAATCCATCAGCTGAGATTAGCTAGAAGGAACAGAAGAAGGTTTAGTTGTCTCCATCCTCATGTTACCTCCATGTGGACCTCTAGTGATGGAAGCAAAATCACAAGGGGATATGTGGTAACCAACATCATAGAAAAATGTAGGGTTGTTGGCCTCCTGATGGGAGCTGGACATCTCCTGGAATTACATCTGATCTCCAGATTACAGAAATCATGGAGATAATATGCAGCTTTGGAGGATGAAATATATGGGATTGTACTTGCCAGAGGTCCTGCTGCCCTCCAGACTCTGCTGTCTCCAGGTTCCACCATCAAATCTTCAAGAATTTCCAAAACCAGAGCTGGCTAATCAATCTCAGACTGCTTGAATGAGCTTCCTATGTGCATCTCGCCTACCACTATCCGACACAGAACTAGAAGATCCTGAACTACACAAAGTGGTTCTCCTGGAAGATTACTGGGCTTGTTAAGGGAGCACATATCAGGCCACACAGAATCAGGCAACAGCAAAACAACTTTGTTGATATCATGCAGAGGTGGCCAAACTGTGGGTCTCCAGATGTCCATGGACTGCAATTCCCAGGAGCCCCTGCCAGAGGCCAATTTGGCCACCCTGGTCTCATACCTTGAAAACCCCATGGGGGGGGGGGTCACCATTTGACCCTGACTTGAGAGTGCTGCTGACTGCTACCACTAGCAATGTGCCCCCTTGCTCTGCTCATCAACCTATGCTCACAATAGGTCAACAAACAGCAAAATGCATTAACCTGCTTTGGATAACTGGACTGGGAAACCCTGAGATGCCATAATCGGCAATCGGGGTCATCCCTCCAAGATCAAAATCAATCAAAACCAAAACTACTGCCCACCCCTACCTGTCCAAGCTCCCTCTGTGCTCAATGTCTTGATGGATGGGCAGAAAGGGTGTTCTGCTCCAATCCCTTTCAAAACAATATGCGTGGTAGATTAGGGCAGGGGTAGTCAACCTGTGGTCCTCCAGATGTCCATGGACTACAATGCCCATGAGCCCCTGCCAGCATTTGCTGGCAGGGGCTCATGGGAATTGTAGTCCATGGACATCTGGAGGACCACAGGTTGATTACCCGTGGTTTAGGGTTCAGCCGCTGATCAGAAGCACGCAACTGCAGGAGCCATTTCTGGCTAGAAGTAATGAATAAAAGCAGCCATGTACAACTGGGAAAGGGTCTTAACATTAGTTTAGAGGAACAGCTCGCAAGACAGGGGGGGAGGGGGAAGCCTCCAAAAATCAATACGTGGGTCTTGGCACGCTTCAGATATCTAAGTGCTTTCGAAAGGAGGGGAGGGAAGAACATGGCTTGGAAACAATCCCAAGACAGGCCTTGGCACTTGGAAGTGAGAAGAAAAAAAGATTCTTCATTTACTGCATTTCTCTCCTCGGAACCTTTCCTTTGTTTGCTACGTCAGGTTTAAATACTTGCAGGAGACATCTGCAGGCTGGAACAGGGTGTCTGCCATCGTTTCGTATATTTTTAGTAAGGCAAGGAGATTTGGCCCAAACAGGCCATCCGTAAAATGACAGGCAGTGATGTCGCAGTACACTGTAAACATCTCTCGCCTCCCCTTCCATCTCTCCGTTGTTTCAGGTTTTGTTCTTTTAAAAGGTTCCCCAGACAGCGCGGCCCAATTGGCACCGGACTCTGCAAAGCAGAAAGCCACCAGGATGGTTGGCATGACCCTCTGTTATGAATACATTATGGGCCTCCTTTTTCATTATTTATTTTTACTGTGCTTATTCCAGGAATGGTGAAGATGCTGCTGATGTATAAATGCCATCAACTCGTACACCCCATAATATCCTGTTACGATTTATACGGCACCTTTCAAAGGCTCAGGTCCCTTCACTGACGTTATTCAAGCAATCCCAGCAGAGGTGTTATGAAACCCGGCTTAAATGTAGGCTTGCCACCTCTGGGTTGAGAAATTCCTGGAGATGTGAGATGGAACATGGAGAGGGGGTGTTTGGAGAGGAAGGGCATCTGGAGATCGGGGGAAATTCTGAAAGGCCTCCAGGCCTTACCTGGAGGATGGCAACTGTATAATGTGAAACATAAGCTGAATTTTAGAATTGCTGGGCAGTTTCTGACAAATAGTGCGAGGCTTATGAGGGGGCACTGCATGCCAGAAGAAAAATTGAAATTAAAAATAAGGCCTCCTCTACTGACTGGAAGTTCTTACTATAGAGTCCCCAGCAAGTCCTAGAACTACCTAGAGGAGATGGGGTTGGGGGGACGATAGCTCTGACAAGCACCAGAAACTCAGTAGTAAAATTGGAAGAGGTTTTAGCAATTCCTAGAGCTACGTTGTGCATAATGGCAAATCAGTAGCCTTTTCAATTGGCAACCATTGTGCGATTTTGAAGGGGTGCGGAAAGCCCCTAAGTATGCCAATGCTTAAATGTATGAGTTTCTGGCCTGTTAGGAGGGAAACGGATGACCTCGAGCATGTTTGACCTTCCAGCATTGTATTAATAACCCACTCACAGGTCTAAACATTCTAAAAAATTCAAACCCAATTTCCAGTACTTGTTGCTGTGATAGTTTTAGAGTGCAGCCATGGACTACAGTAGAAGAGCTAGATTTGCACCTACTCTGCACCTTCCAACAGCGTGAAATAACATATTTCATATCTCTGTTTCATCAAATAAAGTGTCTATGAGAAAACAGCAGAGAACTGTGCAAATGAACATATCCAAACGGTTAAGGGGCAGGTGAACAGACGGTGGAACAGTCATGACCAGCGAGGAGGGGCAGGCCATATTGGTGGGTGATTTTGTGTCCCTCCTGACAACAGAATTAATCTGCAAGTATTCGTCGTCTACAGCAGCCTATGGACGGGTGCTTGGCGTTGACATATGTGCATTAAATAAAAGAGCGTGTTTGCGCATGTGTGAGAGTCTTTTTCTGGAAAGCAAAGGAAACCTTTTCCCTCCGTGAGCATCTGTGCTGTGTTCTCCCCGGCTCCCCTTTGCTCTCCCACACAACGCTGCTTCTGTCTCACTTCCTGTAATGCAGCTATTCCTGCTACTCCAATTATGCTTTGGGGATGTGAATCTGCGACGTTCTGAGAAATGCATTATTTTCCCAACAGTTGGGTAATGTCTAGCTACAGAGACAGTACACAATAACACAGACATTACACCTTTCAGAATATTTTTGTCCCGAATTGCTTGAACAGTCTACAGGATGCAGGAGTCTCTGGACAGCAGCGACTGTAACAATGTTCGGGGGGAGGGAGGCCCAGAGTCTCTATTCAGTTCGGCTCCCAACTCTTGCCAGAAAAACTGGGTGGCTAGAAGGAAATAGTTTGCTTCAGGTACTGTTCCAGTATCTTCCTGGCACTTTGAGGCATCTTAAAGGTCAGAGCAGTAATAATATCATGATGATAATCATAACAACAACAACAACATCAACAACCTCCTAACCCAAGATCATAAACTCCTAAATTGCTACTCTCTAGTGTAGGGTCCCTCAACATGAGTGCCAACACCTTTTCTGTTGCTCCCAAGTGCTTTTAGAAAGTGGACAGGGTCAAATTGGGCTTCCCCCCCCCCCCCAGTTTCTTCCTACCTCCTTGATGCTGAGTATACAGGGATCGTCCCTGGTTTCTAAGCAGAAGCCCTCTCAGTAAACAGCTGGGCCTGGAAGCTTCAGTCTTCATAGTGGCTCTCAGGAGGCATCACCTTGGCTAGGCGACAGAGGCTGGAGGCAGGGGACAGGGCGTGGGCTTAGCAGGAACAGGGAGTCTCAGCTGATAGTTCAGCAGTGTTCCCACATGACTTCCAATGTGACCTGGAGGTGGTGCAAACATATCGGGGACATCAGGGCCACTCATAGAATCATAGAATCATAGAGTTGGAAGGGACCTCATGGGCCATCTAGTCCAACCGCCTGCACTATGCAGGACACTCACATCCCAATCGCTCATCCACTGTAACCTGCCACCCCCCTTGAGCCTTCCCAGAATCAGCCTCTCCGTCAGATGGCTCTCCAGCCTCTGATTAAAAATGTCCAAAGATGGAGAACCCACCACCTCCTGAGGAAGCCTGTTCCACTGAGAAACCGCTCTAACTGTCAGGAACTTCCTACGAATGTTTAGATGGAATTTCTTTTGAATTAATTTCATCCCATTCATTCTGGTCTGTCCCTCTGGGGCAAGAGAGAACAACTCTGCTCCATCCTCCATATGGCACCCTTTTAAATACTTGAAGATGGTTATCAGATCCCCTCTCAGTCGTCTCTTCTCTAGGCTAAACAGATCAAGCTCCCCCAACCTTTCTTCATATGTCTTTGTCTCCAAACCCCTCACCATCTTTGTTGCCCTCCTCTGGACACGTTCCAGTTTGTCAACATCCCTCTTCAACTGGGGTGCCCAAAACTGAACACAGGACTCCAAGTGAGGCCGAACCAGAACAGAGTAAAGCGGTACCATCACCTCCTGTGATCTGGACATGATACTCCGTTTGATATAGCCCAAAATCCCATTTGCCTTCTTAGCCACTGAGTCACACTGTTGGCTCACGTTCAATGCATGGTCTACTAATACTCCTGGATCCTTTTCACACATGCTACTGCCAAGACAAGTCTCCGCCATCTTATATTGGTGTATTTGGTTTTTCCTACCTAAATGTGGAACTTTACATTTGTCCCTATGGAACTTCATTTTATTCAGTTTAGCCCACTTCTCGAGCCTATCAAGATCATCCTGTATTCTGTTGCTCTCTTCAGTTGTGTCTGCTACCCCTCCCAGTTTAGTATCACCTGCAAATTTAATAAGTACCCCCTCTAATCCCTCATCCAAATCATTTATAAATATGTTGAACAACACAGGCCCCAGGACAGATCCTTGGGGTACTCCCTAGTTTTAGAACAAAAACGTTATGATAGAACTAGTAATTAAGCCCGCTGTATGGCTAATGCAGTGGGCGCTAGGTACTTACCTTCTTACGGGTGCTCCGTGGCAGCTCCCTTGGGCGGCGGGGCCTACCCCGGGCGGCGGTGTTTTGGCGGCGGCTCAGTCGTGCGTCAGGCTGCTGGGCAGGGAGCCCCCGGCAGCCGCGCTCCGATTGGTCCCTCCGATTGTCTGTCCTGGCCTGTGGCGTTCCTGGGTGCTGACCCTCCTACCGCCCCATTCCCCACTGGATCTTGAGACCCAGCATGTTGGAGGTGAATAAATGGGGGGAGACCGCTACTCACCATGGCTGGCTCTTCTGCTGCTGCTGCTTCTCCTTAGGGTTGGGCGCTTTAGTGCCCGAAGTGGCCCCTTCTCCTCCTCATACTTCTCCTCCTCTCCCTCCCTCCCTCCATGCCATGGCTACTCAGTGGGGCCTGTCCTTCTTCTGCTGCTGCGTCTTCTCTCCCTCCCTCCATGCCACGGCTACTCACCGGTGTCAGAATCCTGGGTATTCTGCCATGTGGTTCTCATTGATCTCTGTGATTGATGGTTGGAGCTGTCTGCTTTGCCTGACCTGTGATGTTTCCCAGTGCTGGTTCCCTTCACAACTCAAGGCCCTTATCCCTAGTTGGCGCTTTATGGCCTCTGCTTCCCATAATAATGCTGTGCTGAGATGCTACACTCCCTTTGACTTAGCTTGCCCTTCTGCACCTGCTACCCTGATTAGAGGAATGTTTAGTCTGCTTTTGAAACCCAAGTCATCACCTTCCCAAGGGGGGGGGGACGTTCCTGTGTTTTATACATGTGAATCCCTGCATGTATCTTCAGTTCTGCCTGTTTGCTTGTTGGACGCTTTAGCTTGAAAATAAACAAACTTTCTAAAATATAATTTTTCTTGTCTACAAGTCTAGAATTCTGACAACTGGGGCTTATTCTTCTTCTTCTGCTGCTGCTTCTCCTCTCCCTCCCTCCATTCCTCAGCTACTCCCTGGGGCCAGCTGCATTTCCACCCAGCACATCTGAAGGGTGGCAGGAATTTGGGGGTAGAAACTGACTCCTTATCAAGCCGTCCTCGGGGATCAAGGGTGCGGGTGTGTTGGAACGGTGGGTGGTGGGTGGTGTCAGCATCAGAGGGCACCACCAGAAGCCGTGGGCCCCAGCAACTGCCCCAGGTCGCTGTCTGTTAACACTGGCCCTGATCTGGCCTAAAAGAGATTCATAGAGTTGGAGGGGGCCCACCCCCTGCCCAATGCAGCATCAGCCCAAAGCATCCAGGATAAAGATCTGACCAGCCGCTGCTTGGAGACTGCTTGTAGGTTCTTCCCCTCTTTCCTGAGTACCTTGTGGGACAATCGGCAGTGAGTGGGAAGCCCTGGGGCAGGCGGGGCAGGCGGGCCATGGCTACTCAGGAACTGGACCCCCCCCACACACACACACAGGGAAACCAGAAGAGCTGCATTAGTCAGGGAAATGTCCTTAGCAAATGGTTTGGGGCGAGAAAAGTTGAAAGCCAAAAGCTGTTGATTTCCCAGGAGCTGCTCCATACGGGAAGCGTGCCGGTTCGGGATCACAGCTGAATGGGTTTTGTCCTTTCATCACGAGCTGCAGATGGCATGTAATTTAGGGATGCCCGTTCGGTAAAATTTACTAGTTGCTCTGGAGATTGCACATGCAGGTTTGCAGGGTGTTGGGGTTTTTTTTACTACCATGCCACATACTGCATATAAAGCAACAGATGTAAGTAGCAAGAGAGGAAGGATCCATTTTATTTTTTAAAAATATCCGCCCAAGAGATTCTGTGTGTGTGTGTGTGTGATATACTTGGAGCACTCAAGCTTTTTAAAAACCTCATTTAAAGAAACAACCCCAAGAATAGCTATGAAATCAACGTATGCAGTGCTTGCAAAAACCCCTAAATTAGATATGAGACTCTGTCTTTGCTGTTTGCGGCTTTTCAGCATCAATCGCACTGGTGGCCACAAGCCTCGGGCACAGCCAGGCGGAAGGACGGCTGATGGCTCTGAAACGTCCATTTGCAGCCCAGAGGCGGCAGGGCTGGGAGCAAGAGCCACCGTTTGTGCTGGGACGAAGGCCTTCTGCCGGGGATGCCTTGCTCCAGGTAGGAAATGGGGCTCAGCTCCAGACTGCAGGGATCAGTTCCCCTGGTGGAAATGGATGCTTTGGAGATTGGACTCTGCGGCCCTGGATCCCCACAGAAGTCCCTGCCCTCCCCAACCCCCATCCCCAAATCTCTAGGAGTTGTCAGCCTGGATCTGGCCACTTAGCACTCCATTCCCTACCAGTGGCAACCGTAGCCTGCCAGTGGCATCCCCCAGTCCCTTGCCTGGTGGAGGAGCTCCCTTTTGCAGGCCCTGCGGAACTGTGGGAGTTCGGGCAGGGCCCTGATCTCTTCAGGGAGCTCCTTCCACCAGGTGGGAGCCAGGATGGAAAAAGCTCTGGCCCTCGTTGAGGACCGACGTGCTTCTTTGGGGCCAGGGACCACTAGCCAGTTGGCAGTGGTGGAGCGTAATGCTCTTTTGGGGGTATAGGCGGGGAGAACCCTTATTTCTATTTCTACTTTTTCTCCTGCTCCTCCTTTCATTGGCAGCAGCCAACAAAACCTAGAGGTGAGGAATCTCTAACACGTTTGGTTTCCAGAAGGTTGGTGTACTCTGACAAGTACCCAATCCCCTTCCCTTGAAGCACTATTACTTGCCTTGAGTTGTTAACTGGTTCTTAAGGTCTCGAGAAAGCAATTTTTAACCACACCAGACCAGGGATCTTTGGCATCTTCAGAGCTAAGTTCTTGTTTTACTGGGTAAGGAAATTCTCCTCTAACTAGAATATCTACCCCCTTTCCTTGGCGCAAACGGGGGTCTTTGCTTCACTCAAGGCTCAACTGTTTCTGTGAAGAATTAACCCTTCACAGTCCTTCAGCAGTTTGGACAGCACCGTCCAAGAGCTATCTGGAGGTGGTTTGCCCTTGCCTGCCTCTGCCTAGGAACTCTGGGTTTCCTTGGAGGTCTCCCATCCAAGTCCTCTCCAGGGCTGACCCTGCTCAGCTCTGAGATGACTGGGCTCTCCTGCAGCCTCTGGATCATGGCATGAAAGCACAACATAGAAATCCTGAAACAATGAAATCCTCCAAATGAGTAAAGCATAGATTTCCAACCAAGGAACAACAAAAAGCACATGTTGAGAGTCTGCTGTTCCTAATGAACAGGATGGAAGGTTGCCAACTTCCAGATGGGACTTGGAGTCTCCCAAAATTTCAGCTGATTTCCAAATTACAGAGATCAGTATTCCCCTGGGAATAAGATCCCTCCCTTTCCTAGACCTTGCCCTCCCCTGGCTCCGACCCACAAATCGTGAGCAATTTCCCAACCTAGAGTTGACAGTGGAGCTGGATGTCAGATGTCCCTAAGGAAGAAGGTCATCTCTCTTGGGAGCATCAACTGCTCCTGCCTGAATCAATCCTTATAGTGACCATAAAGGCCTGCTGAATGCAAAAATCATTTCCTAAGGGATTGTGTGATGCGCACACATAAAGTTAAGGAATATTTATGAAGAAATTAAATTGAATTTCATTTGGAAATTGGAAAAGAAATACTCTGACTGCCCATATATTTGAATACAAGATGATGAAGAGTGTCATGCAAAATAGATGGGGAGGGGGAAAGAGAGGCAGGCAGGCAGGCAGGCATACAAGGATGGATGGACAGGAAAAGGGCAACTATCCCCCTTCCTGTTCTGGAATGGCACAGTCAACCTTGCCGTCTAGAATTGTCATTGAATCCATTGCTCAGGGCCCAGCAGTGTAAGGGATCTTGTTGCTTCTAGGATTTCTCCATGCCTGCCATCTATAGGACAAGTTGCATCCCAAAATCTCAGTGCATCTCAGTCCTTCCTTGGGGGCACAGTGGTGTGGCCCTAGTACATGCAGCATCTTGGATTACTGAGATATAATGCCACGGATGCCCTCTGCATGCTGGCTTAACATTCCAAGCCCCCCCCCCCCGCCTTTATAAGATCTGTTCTAACACTGAGAACATCTCTGCCGTGGCCATGAGACTTGTCTTCAGCTGTGTGTTCCTGGCTGGGATTTTGGATCCATTAGTTCTGATTAAAATTCACAAGGTGATGGCGGCACTCACAGAGTTAGTTGTACAACAGCTAGAAGCTGGAAAAGTTCAGCTTTTGTATCGGAATTCATCATCTGCAGGAAGGTCTCTAAATATCACAGGGACACATTTCCCTGCAAATGCATTTCTTTTGAGAATTGGGGGGGGGGGGCTGGACGTTCTCTGGGTTCTAAAATGCTGCATTAAACAAGTATTGCATCGCCCAAATTTGATTATCCCCCAAGCCAGATGTTAGAGCTGAAAATCCTATTAGGAACCAAAAATCCATGAGCAGGTTTTAATACATGGCGTGCTCATTTAGAGGCAAAAATTTGCTTCTGCTGAACTGAGACAAAGACAACAGGGCCATGTTTTTAATGAGAATAATGATCTGAAAGAAGTCCTCTCCATGCTCAGAGGGTTGGGATGCCTCTTATGCCTGGTTAAGTTGCCAGCCATCTGCCGGCAATCGCTAAGAGCTTGTGGGCACAGAGTGTGGTAGTGCCACCTGTGTGATGCCATGAAGCAGGGACACCAACCTCTTCTTCTTCTTTTTGGGTTCTTATATGCTGATTTTCTCTACCCGAAGGAGGCTCAAAGTGGCTTATAGTTGCCTTCCCTTTCCTCTCCCCACAACAGACACCCTGGGAGGGAGGGGAGGCTGAGAGAGCCCTGAGATTACTGAAGAAGAAGAGTTGGTTCTTATATGCCGCTTTTCCCTACCCAAAGGAGTCTCAAAGTGGCTTACAGTCGCCTTCCCTTTCCTTTCCCCACAACAGACACCCTGTGAGGGAAGTGAGGCTGAGAGAGCCCTGAGATTACTGAAGAAGAAGAAGAGTTGGTTCTTATATGCCGCTTTTCCCTACCCAAAAGAGTCTCAAAGTGGCTTACAGTCGCCTTCCCTTTCCTTTCCCCACAACAGACACCCTGTGAGGGAAGTGAGGCTGAGAGAGCCCTGAGATTACTGAAGAAGAAGAAGAGTTGGTTCTTATATGCCGCTTTTCCCTACCCAAAGGAGTCTCAAAGTGGCTTACAGTCGCCTTCCCTTTCCTCTCCCCACAACAGACACCCTGTGAGGGAGGGGAGGCTGAGAGAGCCCTGAGATGACTGAAGAAGAAGAAGAGTTGGTTCTTATATGCCGCTTTTCCCTACCCAAAGGAGTCTCAAAGTGGCTTACAGTCGCCTTCCCTTTCCTTTCCCCACAACAGACACCCTGTGAGGGAAGTGAGGCTGAGAGAGCCCTGAGATTACTGAAGAAGAAGAAGAGTTGGTTCTTATATGCCGCTTTTCCCTACCCAAAGGAGTCTCAAAGTGGCTTACAGTCGCCTTCCCTTTCCTCTCCCCACAACAGACACCCTGTGAGGGAGGGGAGGCTGAGAGAGCCCTGAGATGACTGAAGAAGAAGAAGAGTTGGTTCTTATATGCCGCTTTTCCCTACCCAAAGGAGTCTCAAAGTGGCTTACAGTCGCCTTCCCTTTCCTCTCCCCACAACAGACACCCTGTGAGCTGGGTGAGGCTGAGAGAGCCCTGAGATTACTGAAGAAGAAGAAGAGTTGGTTCTTATATGCCGCTTTTCCCTACCCGAAGGAGGCTCAAAGCGGCTTACAGTCACCTTCCCTTTCCTCTCCCCACAACAGACACCCTGTGAGCTGGGTGAGGCTGAGAGAGCCCTGAGATTACTGAAGAAGAAGAAGAGTTGGTTCTTATATGCCGCTTTTCCCTACCCGAAGGAGGCTCAAAGCGGCTTCCAGTCACCTTCCCTTTCCTCTCCCCACAACAGACACCCTGTGAGCTGGGTGAGGCTGAGAGAGCCCTGAGATTACTGAAGGAAAAGAAGAGTTGGTTCTTAGATGCCACTTTTCTCTATTTGAAGGAATCTCAAAGCGGCTTACATTCGCCTTCACTTTCCTCTCTCCACAACAGACACCCTGTGGGGTGGGTGAGGCTGAGAGAGCCCTGATATCACTGCCTGGTCAGAACAGTTTTATCAGTGCCGTGGCGAGCCCAAGGTCACCCAGCTGGCTGCATGTGGGGGAGGGCAGAATCAAACCCGGCATGCCAGATGAGCACTCCTGACCACTGCACCAGACTGGCTCTTCCAGGTGGTGGCTGGCGTTCTCCCGCTCTTGCAAGTGGCAGAGGTCTGTTCCCCTGGAGCAAACGGCCGCTTTGGCAGATGGACTGGGTGGCATCGTGCCTCACCGAACTATCTCCCCACAAACGCCCTGCCCTCCGCAGGCTGCAGCTGGCATCTCCCAACCCGGAGTGAGTCACTCGACAATTGCGTATCTGGAAGTGGCTTCATGACCCCGTTCTAGGCATTTGCTGCTCACCCGCTTTGTACCCCAACAATCGTATCTTCAATCATCCGAAGCAGACATTTCCTCCAGGGGAATAAACAGATCTCTGGCATCTGGAGAGGAGTGGCAGTTCTATCACCAGCCCCCAACAGGAGGTTGGCATCCCTTGTTTTAGGAAAGCCATCCTCCAGTTCGGAACTCGGGATCCTCTCCAGGCCACAGAGCACCCCCGGAGAGTGGCACAGTCCCTCTCCTCCCCAAACCCCATCCCCAAATCCCCAGGAGATAGCAAACCTGCCCCTCCATCCCTTACCTGGTTCCTCGGTTTGAAACAACTGCTTTGGAGGGTGGAGGAAATGGCATGATACGCCTCTGGGATCCCCCCTCTTCTTACAGTCCCCCCCCCAGGTTTCTCCCTTAAATTTCTAGAAACTTCCTAACCTCTTAACAATCCTCCCTGCCTCACTCTGTCCTTCTCAACCATCACCAGCCTCCATTTTATCTGCCTCCCATCTTCAGCTATATTTACTCTCTGTTTTCTGCATTCAGACCCCCACCTGTCTCCACACTGGGTACACAAGCATAGAATCGTAGAATAACAGAGTAGGAAGGGACCTCCTGGGTCATCTAGACCAACCCCCTGCACTATGCAGGACACTCACAACCCTCTCGCTCATCCCCTGTCACCTGCCACCCCCTTGAACCTTCCCAGAATCAGCCTCTCTGTCAGATGGCTCTCCTGCCTTTGTTTAAAAATTTCCAAAGATGGCAAAATTTCCACCTCCCGAGGAAGCCTGTTCCACTGAGAAACCGCTCTGACTATCAGGAATCTCTTCTAGATGTTTAGACAGAATTTCTTTTGCATTAATTTCATCCCATTCGTCCTGGTCCATCCCTCTGGGGCAAGAGAGAACAATGCTTCTCCATCCTCTATATGGCAGCCTTTTAATTACTCGAAGAGAGTTATCAGATCCTCTCCAGGTAAACAGACCAAGCTCCCCCATCCTTTCCTCATACGTCTTGGTCTCCATACCCCTCACCATCTTTGTTGCCCTCCTCTGGACACACAGTTTACATTATCCTCTTCTCCTCATTTTAACCACACAACAGCCCTGTGAGGCTGAAAATATGTGACTGCTTATAGAACCACAGGGCTGGAAAGGACCTCCAGGGTCATCTAGTGCAACCCCCTGCACAATGCAGGAAACTCACAACTACCTGCCCACCCACTGTGACTCTAATTCCATATCGACATGATGCCCCCCCCCCTGAAAACCAGAATCTCTGGTCAGTCTGGCCTGAATGAAATTCACCTTCCAACCCCTTTTTGGTGATCGGCATTTCCCTGAATGTGCCAGAGAATGAAGTGGCTGGATGGAGTCACTGAAGCAGTCGGTGCAAACTTAAATGGACTCCGGGGAATGGTAGAGGACAGCAAGGCCTGGAGGATCATTGTCCATGGGGTCGCGATGGGTCGGACACAACTTCGCAACTAACAACAACACACTCCAATAGCACAGTCACTGGACCTAACAACATGACCTACACCATCAAAGGCTTATTCACTTGCTCATCTTCTAACATTGTATGTGCCATTAAATGCCAACAATGCCCTTCTGTTCTCTTCATGGGGCAAACAGGTCAAACCCTCTGCCAAAAAATTAATAGACACAAGTCTGATATCAAAAACCACAGGGGGAAACCTGTAGGGGAACACTTCAACCTTCCAGGACATTCAATAAGGGACCTCAAAGTAGCTGTTTTATTGCAAAGGAACTTCAAGAACAGACTAGAAAGGGAGACTGCCGAAATACAAGTTATTGCAACACTCAAAACAACAGAATCCCCAGGACTCAACAAGAAAATAGATTTCTTATCGCAGTACGCATGCTGACCTCATTCAACTCTTAAAGCCACATTCCTTACAATCCCCTCTTCTTTTTATTTTATTTGGGACGGGACTATTTTACGGGACTATGACTTACTATCATGTGATGTAAGTAGTATGTAATGTCATTCAGAATCCAACTCTTTGTTCTCAGGACAAGATAGCAGCTCAGCAGGCCTTGTCCCTTTTGGGGAGGCTTCTGTGCTTGGGTGGAGACAGATGGGGCCAGCAACTTTTCTTTTCACAACTGGGGAAGTATCTGCCATTAATTACTAAACTTGACATTTTTATTTTCACAACTAGAATGAAAGCCTGTTGAATTAGAGAATACAACGGGTGCTAGGATCTCCCTGGGGGGTAAGGGATGGAAGGAAGGAAGGAAGGAAGGAAGGAAGGAAGGAAGGAAGGAAGGAAGGAAGGATGGATGGATGGATGGATGGAGGGGGGTAAAGGAGGCGGAAAGAAAGGACCGGGGCGGGTGGAGGTAAAGGAGGGAGGAAGGCAGGAATGGAGAAAGGAAAGAAGAAAGGGAGGGAGGAATGCTGGCTGGGGCTCCAGGGGAATTGTAGTCCATGGACATCTGGAGGGCCGCAGTTTGACTACCCCTGATCTAGTCCAACCCCCTGCACTATGCAGGACACTCACATCCCTATCGCTCATCTACTGTAACCTGCCACCCCTTTGCCTTCACAGAAGTCTCTGCCCAGGAGGCTGTTGCCCAAATATTAAGTTTTTGTGAACTACAATTGAACCCAAAGGACTGATTAGCTTTTCTAGGAAAGAATTTATCATACTGCATATTTAGGATGTTGTGACACAGTTCACTAATTTGCTACTAATTTACTTTTCCATTATGTCTTATAGTCTTACGATCCCTGTTCTATTTTGTCTGAGGAAGTGTGCCTTCACATGAAAGCTCACGCCTTGAATAAAACTTTGTTGGTCTTAAAGGTGCCACTGGACTCAAATTCTGTTATGCTACTTCAGACCAACACAGCTACCCACTTGAATCTATCCTAGAGTGTTGTATGACATGATGAACTCACTTCTGGTTTCACTAGCTGAAGTGATGCCATGGCATTACATGATAACATATTTGCTCCTCGCTCCCCTCCCATTTTGGTACTGTCCATAGAGTTGGACCATAAGGAAGGCCAAGCATCAAAGAATTGAGGCTTTTGAACTCTGGTGTCAGGATTGTAGAATCTCTGTCATAAATTAGCCTGAGTTCCTCCATGTCAGTTATATTGCTTTATTGGACCTGGCGCCTGCTTGCCCCAGGCCTTGTAGTTTTCTAGCTATAAAAATGAATAGTGATGTTATGCTAACCTTATCTTGTTGTGGGCTCACGGGGTTGTTGTCACCTCCTCAAGGTTGTGTGAACGAAATCCTGTTTATGTTACACATATGTCTTTTCTCTTCTGCCCCCTCCCTTGGGAACTGTCAAGTTTTGGGCGGGAGAAATGTATTGATAAGCTGGGGCAAATCTGGCCTCTGGTCAGATTTGACTTCTCAGTCTCTTGCGTATAGTACTAATCAATAAAACTCTTTATTATTAAGAAGTTTGTTGTGAGTTTCCTGTACGTTTGACATCTGGTGCTGGAGAAGACTCTTGCGAGTCTCTTGGACTGCAAGGTGAACAAACCGGTCAGTCCTAGAGGAGATCAGCCCGGACTGCTCCTTAGAAGGCCAGATCCTGAAGATGAAACTCAAATACTTTGGCCACCTCATGAGAAGGAAGGACTCCCTGGAGAAGAGCCTAATGCTGGGAGCGATCGAGGGCAACAGAAGAAGGGGACGACAGAGAATGAGGTGGCTGGATGGAGTCACTGATGCAGTCGGTGCAAACTTAGGGGCTTTTTGCACGCCTTCAAAATAGCACAATGGTTGCCAATTGAAAACGCTACTGATTTGCTGTTTTGCACAACGTCGTCGACAATCTGCCACACACCTGAAAACGATCTGCAAAAAGCACTTCCTTGTAGCGCTTTCAGGGAAATCCCCAAAAGTGGATTCACCCTCCGGAAAGCGATACACTCCTGCAACCAATCTGCAACACTAGCGAAAAAGACCTGTGCGTTAACATTGTTGCGGTTTCTACAAAGTCCCTCCCCCTGGCTCTCCTCTCTGATCTTCCGGCGAAGCGATCGCCATTTTTTTTTCTCCGAGCGAGCGGGGATAAACGCACCAGCGAGCCTCTTTCTGTTTAGAGGCTTCCCTGGCTTCAGTCCTTCCCCTTTAGTCACTAAGCACAAACCACAGAAAAGCCCGTTTGCTGATGTATTTTCCCATTAATTTTTACACATTAATTCAGCCGAAAATCGGGCCCGTGAGAGGGGGGGGCGGATTTTTTTTTTTCACTCGGAGGCAGCGTGGCAACGATCAAACGATCAAACGACAGCTCAAACACATTAGGCAGCTGGATGGGTCTCTCCGTTGCAACGAATCTACACAGATTCGTTACAATGGGTCTGTTTTTTTTTTTTTAACCTTTCTTAAAGGGAAAGGGGCTGTTTGGGAGCATGCTAACGGCTGCCCATTGGCTGCTTGACGGCCAGGGGCGGGACGAGCTTGGCAATAGCGCTTCCTTTCTAGCGATTTCTGCCGAGACCGGAAGCCTGTGGGAAACGCTACAAAACGCAACTGGATTCCACTACAAAGGCAGGTATGCATAACGACGAATTCCACTATTTTAAATGGCGATTTTTCATTCAGTGACCAATTTGCTACAAAGATCCCGGTGCGTAAAGCCCCTTAAATTGACTCTGGGGAACGGCAGAGGACAGGAAGGCCTGGAGGATCATTGTCCATGGGGTCGCGATGGGTTGGACACAACTTTGCAACTAACAACAACTAACAACAACCCCTCCCATACTCCCCCCACCATCAACTTGAAGCTGGGCTGGCAAGTTGAGATTAGCCTTACCTGTATATATGGAGGCTCACTAACTCACCAGTATGGCTTGTGTCCATTAGGTTTGTTGCAGTCACGGAGTAGACTGTGCATTATTTGCATGCATTTAAATCAATCTGGAATGGCTCTGTTTGCATAATTATAGTCCCATGGCTCATGGCTTCCATCCCAGCCCGCTATCTGCTGCAAATCGCCACCTCCCGCTTTTTAAGAGGCATCTGCTCACTTAAAAGAAAACCAAATCATTTTTCCTGTGGCAACTGTAGGGAAGCATCTTTAAGTGACACAACAAAAACTGCAACGGAAATCCATCACAGAAGTAATCGCTGACTGGCAAAATTTAAAGGAAATGGAGACATGAGATGTAAACATCCTGGAGGACGGGCATGAGGTGTGCACTTCAGTGGTGAGCCAGACTCCATGCGGGATGGCCACAGGCAGCAAATGGGACACTCCAGCCCTGCATTAGTAGCGTTAGAATCACAAGTATGCGTACCATGCTTTCATAAACTTATTATGTCTGGTTTGCCACAAACTGAAAAAGTTATGAAAACTTAGTGCAATAAAATTTTCTCGAAAACAATACGGAGTTTTAATATTTGATGTTTTCACATACATCTTACGCAACAATCTGATTCTCGCAACTTCTTAAGAATCGGTGACTTACCACTTAGGTGTCTCCATGTCCCCTGAACCTATATTGTCTAATGGGTAGTTGTCTCCTCTTAATAGATGCTACGGGTTGCATAGGATTAAAGCAGGACAGAACTGATTCCATGTCATTTTAATGACACAGCCATTACCCCAGGCATTACATGCCTTCTTTCCGGTAAGGGAGCACTGCTCACTGGCCAGTGGCCACGAGGAAAACTTGCCATGAGCTCCAGCCTGAAATAAGCCTTTATTGTGCAGGCAACTCAGTAAGGAATCCGCCTTCTTTTTTTGAGCTAGGAACTTGGATTGAGATAAGTTCACCAGGTGATTGTGTTCGAGTCAAAATCCTCCATAGCTGTAGCTGGATATAGGTTTACACATCACAGGCACATCACATTCCTACAGGTGTGGTGAGAGGGCACATTCATCAGTTTCTCGGTGATGGGTACCAGATCCTTGGACAGGAGAAGGGGCACGAAAACTGAATTCTCAGAAGTTTGTTTTATTCCATCACCTCTTCAATAAGTAAAGGCTTCGCTTCTCAAGCAACACAGGAGAGGAATAAAAGAACTGGCAGTTTGAAAGCCTGTCGTGATGGAATCTTTCTGGGTTTTTTCCCCTTTTTTTTTTGCCTAGAGGAAAGATGTGATGAGACACCAGCAAGGGAAGAAATGACATCTTTCTGAAGCACTTGAACCTGGAGACCGGGTGCTCGATGGGAGCTGATGAAAGGCGCTCCTCTGCATAATTAATCAAGATAAGACCCATGTGAGCTGTGCCAATGTCCTTCCCTCGTTTTTTTTTCCCTTAAAAAAGAAACCCCTTATTCCCATGAAAAATCTGTCAACAGGGTGCATTTCCTTCGCCACAATGTTAGCACATTTTCTTGACAGTTTATTAAATTTTTACAGGGAAGTCATGCAGATTTATATAAATATCTTCTTTGGCCTTCTCACCAGATCCCTAGGGTTTGGGTGTGTGTGTGTGTGTGTGTGTGTGTGTTTGAAGAAACTTAGTCTCCACATTCATTCAACATCATTTGGCTGTGAGCTTGCGGTATGCCAAAAATAGTAAACACTTGTGGAATCGGTAGTAATTGAAAGCAACAGTAAATTACATTTTAAGCACTCATCAAGGTGAGGAGAAGGCTCTTCAACGCCTCCTCATACACTCTTGTTAGGAAATGTGCCAAAGGAGGTGAATGAGGGAGTTCAGAGTTGGTGGCAGTTCGCTGCCTGTGCTGTTTCCCACCAAGTGCTGAGAAAATGCAAGTTGTGATTACCAAAAGATTGGAATAGAGCAGACTTTTTCAACCCCTGGAATATTTTTCAGACTTCGAGGAACCCTGGAAGCAGGCCAGAGAAGTGGGCGTGGAAGTAAGATGTGGAAGACAGTCAACCCATCGGTTGGTCGGCCGTCTAACGTTTCTATTGTGGAGAAAAAGACTGGGCCCGTAGAGCCATGTACAGAGGCATCTAGGGGTGGCAGTGGCCACCTGAATTTCTGGGAAAGGACACATAACCCTGCGGAGCTCTTGTGTAATCCCAGGAATAAAAGATTGTTCCCTCCTGAGAGAACATGGAAGAGAGAGAGAGAGAGAGAGAACATGTTCTTTCTTGAAGGCCTCCATGTAGGGTTTCCAGTTCCAGGATGGGAAATCCCTGGTTATTTGGGGGCGGAGCCTGGGGAGGGGGAGCTTAGAGAGGGGAGAGACCTCAGCAGGGTCTAATGCCATGGATTCCACCCCCCAAAGCAACTGTATTCTCCAGGGGAACTCATCTCTGCTGTCTGGAGATCATTTGTATTGCCAGGAGATCTTCAGCTAGCACCTGTATGCTGGCAACCCTACAATACACAGGGGACTAGTGAGGAGGAACAGTGCTCTTGGGGAGGTGTCAAAAGTTCAGGAGGAGACCATTTATTTATTTATTTATTTGTTTGTTTGTTTATTTATTTATTTACATTTATATACCTTCCTCCCCGATGGCTCAGGGCGGTTTACATCAAACAGAGATTGCTGTACAAATAACTCAGTATATAATAACACAGTAATAACTATAACATTTTGAACAATAGAACATTAGGGAAAACAATAACGCAATGCTTACTGATGGTCCAGTGGGTTGGGTGAATTCATTGCTATTGCCATTTGCCTGCATTGGACCCCACTGAAATCCCTTCCTGCTCCAATTCCTGCCCACCCCAAAGTCTCCAGGTGTTCCCCAACCCAGAGTTGGCAACCCCTTCTCCAGCCCCTCCCTTTATTTGCACCAGGAGGGTCGCCTGCTAGAAGGAATTCTGGGTATTCTGGATATTCTGAGTATTCCATAATAGCAGCTTACAACAAATACAGGCCTTGTTTTAGAATCTTTTCAAGTTTATTCTTTCAGGTCTTTCTGGACCATGGAAAGTGTGGAGCCATTTGATTCACTTGACCATACTGCTGCATGTATGAAGTGGCCTACAAAATACCTGTTTTTCTGCTTGTTTGTGTGACAAAACATCTGTCGGTGGGGGCTTCTGGCACGTGGTTCTGATGTATTGCCTTTCCAAATCCAGCAGCCCGCAATAAGTCATAATTCCAGGAAACGTTTTGCTGGTGCATAGGGTTACGGCCCATCAAGTGGGGATGGGTGGAGTCCTGGAATCACAGCTCATCTCCAGACTACAAAGATCAGTTCGCCTAGTGAAAACAGCAGCTTTAGAGGTTGTGCCCCACTGAGCTCCCTCCCCAAACTCCACCCTGCTCAGGATCTACCCCCAAAATCTCTAGGAATTTCCAAACCTAGAGATGGCAATGTTACTATGGTAGGGATGCTAGCTTCCAGCTGGGACCCTAAATTACAGCTCATCCCCAGACTAAAAATATCAGTTCCCTGGCGAATATGAAGGGTGGGCACTGTGTCCTCCTCAGACTCCATCCCTAGATCTCCAGAATTTTCCCAACCTGGTTCTGGAGACCTTCTCTCCAGGAGGGACCTGGCAATCCTGTATTGTCATGCTGTTCTCAGGAGTTATTTGCTGGATCTGCAGTATCAGTTATGGATTAGCATTATGTCTGAATTTCAGACAAATGCACGTCTGGCTTGAAACAGCAGATTGCTTGTCTCCAATCCTTTCCATCGATTTCCCTGCTTCCTTGTTGGGTATAATTTCTCCTTTCCTACTTAACATTCCACACACTTGAGAACATTCAGTGTACTTTTGTAACAGTATCACTTTTCATCTTTGCCTAGACCTTGAAAGTGTGAAAGAGGGATATATGCCTATTAAGTGTGTTTTTTTTAAAAAGAAAAAATCTTGACGGAGTCCCTCCATCTTCTCCAAAATAATTGCACTGTTACACTTGTCCGCAGCCTCCTATAACTGTCAGATGTTCGTTTTGATATGTAGCCCAAGACAGACATCGAGAATAATCAAGGGCTTTCCTTCCTCCCTGCAATGTCCAATAATGTTCCAAATCATCTGCGCAAAGGTTATTTCCTTTGCCTCTGTCCAGACTAGCCACTGCTTTGATCTGGCATGCCTTTTTATCTAAACATCCCATTAAAACAATAGTCTTCTGGAAACAAGGGCTGGTTTGGGGGGGGGGGAGAGGGGAAGGGAAATCTGGCGTTTAAATAACTACCCCAGACAGACATTGAGATGCCGTTTCCCCCAGGTGTTCATGACGGATGTCTTTTAGAATGTAATAAAGATGCCATCTCTAGATGAATTTGTCCCTTTGAAAACAGGCCATTTTACCTATAAAACTGGCAGAGGAAGAAATATCACTCAGAGATAGCGGAGAGCAGCTAGCAAAGGAGAGCTTGGCTACATCTTTGAATCCCGGTGGGATTTGAAAGGGGATGTTGCGTGAAGCCCAAAAATGGTTTGCTTGGTCTGAGAATGCAAAAAGGAGGCAATCTGCCTGCAGGAGCAGTGAGGTCGGGGTTGCCAGTCTCCAGGTGGGAGCTGGAGATCCCCCTTGAAATACAGCTCATCTCATCTCCCAACTACGGAGATCAGTCCCCCTAGAGAAAATTGGTGCTTTATGGCACTGTACCCCACTGAGGTCCATGTCCTCCCCAGACTCCAACCCCAAATCTCTAGGCGTTTCCCAACTTGGGCCTGACAATCCATACTCCCCCCCCCCCTCCAGTGGCCACCCTTAACCAGAAAATTCTGTGGTTGTCCTTCACTCTCCTTGACATGGTGGGGCTTGGGTTAGTCTGCATTGTTCACAGCTTACAGGCAGGAATTACTTTGTTACTTTTGTATCAGAGAGAAACTCGACTGAGATGGCAAATCCAGAGTTGAATTTGCTGATTATACTTTTCACACGGCTAACCCTTCCTTGCTTTTGAACCTGAAGGCATGCGGGGATGCTGGACAGTTGTTTTTTAACCTGTTTACCTGTTAACCGAATCTCGGTTGAGCTCTCTGCAGATTTGAGGCCACTGCGCAGCGTTATTCTGCAGATGAAACCGGATGCTGTAATATGACCATATATAGTTACGCTGACCCACCCATCTCTCCCAAAACGGCCAATGGTAGACCTGGAGGGGGTGGGAAGGGGAGGGGCCCCAGGTGGGCATGTCCACAGCTCTGCTTCCCAGCCATATTCTGCACCATTAGGCCACTCCTGGGGTTTCTCGAACCCTGAAGAATGTTTCAAGGGTTTCTCAATGACAGAAATGTTGAGAAAGGCTGCTGTAATTCATAGGGTTTGTTTTGGGTTTTTTTAGATTACTTACAGTGCCTCTGAGGTAGATTGTTTCAGAGAGTAGCCATGTGAACTGCTCAGTTCAAGTCCTGGAGCACCCATGAATTGGGAATGCTGGCAGGGGCTCATGGGAATTGTAGTCCATGAACATCTGGAGGACCACAAGTTGACTACCCCTGCCTTAGAGAACAAGATTGGGGGGATATTACTGTCGTTTTTAAGAGTCAAAAACCCAGCTGAGACTTACCTTGGCTGAACACTGACATGGCTTGCTGGGAAGGAGAGGCGGGCACCCAGAGGCCGTCTAGTGTGCATGCTGCCAGATTGCAGCGCGCTCAGTGTCAAGGGCAGGGGGGGACCTGTGGTGACCGACCATTTAAGACACCACGTGTGTGGGTCTCGGACTCTTCGCAAGCGATGCCGCAGGAGCTGCTTCCCTCCCACCCACCCTTTGTTGTTGTAAACAATATTGTTCAGGGTTTTGAGGTGGATGTTTTTGTTCAATAATTGTCACCGCTGCAGGTTTGCGTGGGATGGAGCCTGGTGGCAAAGAGCCCGGTATGCCACCCTGGAGTTTGGGGCCTCCCTATTAGGCGGCGCATAAACAAGCGCGGCTTACCCTGCTGGGAGGCCAGGGACTCGTTTGCCTGGTGGGCTGAGGGCAATCAGGTGGGTGCCTGGTAGATCCCCTTGGTGGCGGACTTCAGTAGGCAAGGGGATCAGCTCTCCTGGCTCCCAGGGGTGCCTCTGGACTCCATGGGTGCAGTCTGCTGACTGTTAGCTCAGGCTCCCTCTCCCATGCTGTGCCAGCCCTCCTGCTGGGTGGCAATAAAGCTGTGGCCTTGTTCATACCAACATTGGTACTGCGTCTTATCCCGGCATATAATGCCCTTCTGCAAGTCAAAACTCTCTCTCTCTCTCTGCACACATTGGTAGTGCACTTCACGGGTCAATTTTTCCTGTTTCGCCAGAGGATGGATTTAGATCTAAACCAGTCTCAGGGCCTGGTTGAGGCCATCAGATGGTTGGCAGATAACCAACCTGTTCCCCCCATGGCTGAGAGCCAAAACCTTCCAAGTCCAGGGATGCCCTCGTTGAGTTTCGCAGAGGCATGACCAGAGATTTGAAACACAGCTGCTCACATTGCAGCCTGCGAACAAATGTTTCCTTTGACAAGATAATTGCTTTTAACCATTTGGGGAGTCCTTACAGAAAAAGGTTATGCTTGAACGGGGAGGCTGCCTCCTTCACCTCCCATTCCTCTCCCTCGCACCAAAACGTTTCCCAGCAGAAACAAAAATTTCAAATCCAGGGGAACAAACAGAGCAGTAAAAAGAAGAGAAATAATTGGGGAAGATTCTTCACCCTCTCTCGCTCTCTTCCCACTCAGATATACACCAGGCAGAACAAATTTCATAAACTCACAAGTATTTATTCCTTACGCTAATTCAGCAGCGCTGTAAAACAACGCGGCAACTGCCGACTGGAGAGGAATAAAGAGTGTCGGCACAGCAGATCTGGATTAGAAAGTGGGATTTGATCATCTCTAAGTTATCTGCATCACAGCGCAGGTTCACTGGGCAACACCTGACTAGAATGTTGTCATTCCCCACTCGGGCAAGCATGCGCTGGAACAGACAGCCACAGCAGTTTCCATGCCGGGATTTCCTAGCGTGCTAATGAGCGTTGTAGTTTTGACAGAATGTCCCCCTTCCCCCTTGTCTGACTCTCCTGTGCGTGGGGAAAGAAAGATCTGGAGAGGGCAGTGACCTCCGTTGGGTATATGGCCATAGAGTCTGCCCTCCAGAGCAGCCATTCTCTCCAGGGGAACTGACCTCTATATAATAGCTGGAGATCACTTGTAATGCCAGGAGAGATCCAGGCCCCACCTGGAGATTGGCTACCCTACTTATCAATGCATTTAGATTGAGAGAGATCTGCTACAACGAGGAAGGTGTTGAAGGTGTGGAATTGGGGGCACTGAGAGTGCACCAAGGGATTCCTGCCCCCTTCCACAGCACGGCAGCCTCAAGCACATCATGAACTTTGTCCAGTGCGATCACCACAACCGTCACTTGCTGATGGCTTGAGAAGTCACAATAATAAAAAAAGAGAGAAGACAGTCGTATATTTACTGCCTGAGAGCTGCAGAGAAGCCCCTCTTTGGCGACAATAATTTAAAAAAGAAGAAGCCTAGACTGGAGAGGTTAGCTTGAAAAGCAGGGAGCAACACCAAAAACAAAACAAAACAAAAACCCTGACCTTTTTGTTCTTAGAAGAAAGCCCATTAGTCGAATGATTGATTTTGTGTTTAACTTCTTTCCCCTCCCCTCCCTTCTCAGCATTTATTTCCCTAGTTCTTGTGTTCCTATTTGCGGCACTAACTTCTCCAGCAGCTGATCTCCAGACTTGAGAGTTCCGCTCCCCTGGAGAAGATGACATCATGCCACACTGAGGTCCATCCTCTCCCAATCCCACATTCCTCAGATGCCACCCCAAATCTCCTCGATTTTCCCAGCCCTACCTGGCGAAGATACTGTTATTCCTTCCTTGGAGTAGCTTGGCGAGAGATGCACTTCCTGGTTGGACCTCTCAGGCCTTTCAATCATGGGCATGTAGGAAGGGAGCTGGTTGGTGCCCTTGGGTGGGAGGGTGGGGAGCCACTGGGTTGCTATTCCTTGGCCTGATAAATGAGGTCCTAAATGATTATCGTTAGACTAAAGATTGAATTTAGGGTTGCCAACTCCAGTTGGAAAACTTCTGGAGACCCAGAGAGTGTTTGCACTTGGGTTCCTACTCATGAGCACAAGGAGCCCTTGGAGTGGGATCCCTAGATGGTGAAGACATGAACGTTCCATATGTAGGTGGCCACATATTTTAGTAACACACCAGATTAAAAACAAATTTTTGGCAAAGAAACTATAAATAGATATGTGTGTGTATACTCTTGTATTTATTGTATTTTGATATTCTTGAGCATTTCTCAACCTTTACTTTTATGGAGGTTAATCAGAACTGCTATGAGAGGGAGAAAACCCCAAAGGTACTGTTAGGCCAAATAAATCTCACAAACAGACTTCAGGAAGAAAGTAAGTTTATATTTGCGCAAACAGAAGCAAAGCTTAGCCTTCTTTGGGGAAAGCCAAGACTTTACTCAAAGCTTGCTGGTCCAAATCAATCCTTTATACAGTTCAACCAGGGAAATTCCATCTAAACTGTCCCTCCCAGGGCAGTCCTGGGCCGGGCTCACACTCTTTTCCCTATATGCCCCAAACATACAATTTCCATACATGTATGTGCATTAAAATGAGCTCTAAGTCCCCCCAGGGGCGGTGAATCTACCATGCTAATAAGCCTAGCTATACTTCTGCGCAAGCGTCAATATTTATGACTCTCACCTTTTCTCCAAAAAACTGGTTTCTTTGACAACAGGGGTCTTATCTACAAGAGGGGCGCCAGGATTCTAGTTAATCAGCTTCTTTAACCCATGAGACAATGATGTTACTAATCAAGAAATCTAGCTCTGACCCTTCAGAAGCCCATCTACTTTGAAGGGGGCATTTTTATGCCAGTGACCAAGCATGCCGCTTGCTGCATTAAAATCAAACCAGCGGAGTCTTCTGGCCTAGGAATGCAGAGGTCACCTCTAAAACAGACGCAACCCAGGAGAGCAGAAACCTTCACTTTTGTCCCTGCCCCTGCATCTAGCCAGCCTCCCTCCCTCCCTTTGGGTTTTCATTATCCCAATGCTATGCCAGCCCTTTCCTGTTTCCATTAGACTATTGTAATGCCAGACTCCTACTGTTCTCATTAGCGCAGGACCCCATAACGGCAGGCACCTCATGTTTTCATTATAACTGAACTGTATGGTGCCAGATGCCACTTGCTTTACTTTACAGAATTATATTTGACCACAGACGACAAACTTGTAGTCAGACAAGTGGGAGGCCTGAAAGGTTTTGCTAGAAATGCTGAGGATAAGAGGCAAGAGAAGTTGTTTTTCTGAGACAGGGCTGGAGTTCTCCGGGAATTACAACTGCTCTCCAGCTTGCAAAAAGGAAGAAGAGTTGTTTCCTGTACCCTGCTTTTCGCTACCCAAAGGAGTCTCAAAGCATTTTTTCCAATTGTCTTCCTTCCCTCTCCCTACAACAGACACCCTGTGAGGAAGGTGGGGCTGAAAGAACTCTGAGAGAACCACTCGGTGAGTACAGCTCTAAAAGAACTAGTCCAGGGTCCCCTAGCTGGCTGCATGTGGAGGAGTGGGGAATCAAACCCCAATTAGAGGTGTGAGAAAATTGGAAGTTGAACTCTATGGCATTACACAGCACAGAGCCCCCTCCCATCCCCAAACACACGCTCCCCACCTCTGACCCAAAATCTCCAGGAAGCTCCTCAAAGTTAGCAACCCTAACAAAAATCCAGGCAGGTTTCCACCTCTGGGTTGGGAAATACCTGGAGATTTTGGGGTGCAACCTGAAAAAGATGGGGTTGGGAGGGGCTTCAATGGGGTTAAGACTACCTTAAGAGTCCACCTTCCCACGTAGCCATTTTCTTCAGGCGAACTGATCTCTTTCTCCTGGAGATCAGCTGTGATCACAGGAGATCCCCAGCTACCACCTGAAGGTAACTCTACGCCATTGTCATCTGAAACAGGGGTAGTCAACCTGTGGTCCTCCAGATGTTCATGGACCACAATTCCCATGAGCCCCTGCCAGCAAATGCAAATGCTGGCAGGGGCTCATGGGAATTGTGGTCCATGAACATCTGGAGGACCACAGGTTGACTACCCCTGATCTTAAAGACGGGGAAACTCTTGAAGATTTGGGGTGGAACCTTGGGATAGATGGAGTTTGGGTATGGACGTTCAGTGGGATGTGATGCTGCAGAGTCAACCATTTTGTCCAAGGAAACTGATCTCTCTGGACAGGAGACCAGCTGTAATTCCAGGAGGTCTTCCTGAAGGCTGGGAATCTTGTTTAATACTCCTCGTGGTGAGCAGTACGGCCAAGTCGCAGCCAACTTACCGCCACCCTTCAATGGCCTTTTCAAGGCTAGAGAGGCTCAAAGGTTGTTTGCCCTTAGTGGCCTCCGAGTAGCAGCCCAGGACTTTGGTCTCCCATCCAAACCCTAACCAGGTCCTGTCCTGCTTCACTCCTGAGATATGAATATTGGGTTAGCAAGGGGCATCCAGGTCAGGGCTACTAAAGACAAAGAACGTGTACAGAAACATGAGCTCACAAAAGGTTATGGCAAAGTCCAAGCGGGCAAGGAGCAGGAGCAAAGTGCTTGGCAGGGAGCCCTTGCTGGTCTTGAAGGGGCCACTGATTTTGAAGAAATGTGGGACATTAGCAGGAGAAAGGATCCTTTTCCAGGCAACAGTGTAAAAAAGCTAAGAACCTTGGGACATGTTCAGTGAAAAATATATTTAATATTAACTTTTTCTTTAAAAACAGAACTTTTTTTTTTAGGTATACTAGAGGAGGAAATCCCAAACTATTTTTGCATTCCATGACTGCAGCGAGGATTATCTATGCCAAGAATTGGAAACATCTTGGGACTAGGGACACCTCTGAAGGAAGACGGGCTACTACAGATATTAGAGCTCTCTTGAAATGGCCAGACAGAAATACGGGCCTGGAAACCTTGTTGGATTTGAATGGGCTGGTTTTGCAGAATTACAGGACATCCCAGGTATTGTAGGGGATTCCTAACGGCAAGGACATGATGGTATTGGGTGTATTCTGATGAAACGTTTGTTTGGAAGTTTGGGGGGGGGGTTATTGTTATTTCTCTGATTTAGATACCGCCCTCCCTTGCGGCTCAGGGCAGCTTACACAGAATATAGGGATAAGTACAGTGTAATTCAGTAACTTTGAGCAGAACACAATTGTAGCAGTGGTTTCACTATCTAAAGAACATTTCCATAGAACCGTTCTGATATTAATGATGATAATGTTTTAACCAGTTAACTATGATCCCATGAGCTGGTTGGTTCGGGATTCAGTTACAACTTAACTTGACTATGTATGTCTTCATTATTAATTTGTGCATATATACAAAAGCCATGAAACATCACCCGTATGTTGTTGCCAGGCCCATGTGAGCCGTCTACTGCACCACAGAACAGCTGGGGCAGGCTCAGCTGTGCTGGCCGAAGGCCTTGGACGGGTCATCCAGGGCCTTCCTCCAAGGCACATGGAGGGCCAGAGAGAGAAGCTGGCTGGTCTTCCTCGGTGACAGATGGGGAGCTGGGACTGAAATATGTGACTTGGCCCAAATGGCACGATGGGTCAGGATGTGGACTTGGCACCATCCAGGTAAGGAGACGTTCTTCTCAGCCTAGATCCAACTGATTTTCCCAAAGAAAAGAAAAAGGTTATAGGCTTGAGTCAAGCACTGTATTAAAATCCAAAGTCTGTTGTTCAGCAATTATTTAACGAAATATGGAGACAGACTACTTTTTAATGGAATTTCTTTTGGCCATCCTGTGCAGCTCACCTATGGCGACCCCACTGGGTTTGCAAGGTAAGAGACCCTCATATGCCATTGCTGGACTCCAAGTCACAGGCCTGGTTCTCCTCGATGGTCTCCCATCCGAATACTGATCAGGGCGGAGCCTCCTACGCTTGAACACATGAAACGACCTGAATCGGACTCATCAAGGTCAGCATCGTCTACCGGCAGTTGTTCTCCAGGGTCTCAGGTGAGGGTCTTTCACATCACCTCCTGCCCGATCTTCTCACTAGACCTCCCAGGACCATCTGCATGCCATACATGGAGGGGCTCTCCCATGGAGCAAGGTTGGGCTAGCCCAAAACTTCTTTGGAAGTTTTTAAGCGGAGGCTAGATAGTCATCTGGCAAAAATGCTGATTTTACAGACTTAGCAAGATTGTGAGTAGGTGGGCAGGAAGGGATGTGCTGGTGTTTGTCTCTTGCATACTCAGGGAATTGCTAAATGCCTCTGTGGGATGGTAGGCGAATTTCCTCCAGGCCAAGCTGGTTTCAGGAGATTTTTGGTGGGGGGAAGCAGTTGGGCATGAAATTGGGGTCATCGTGGGTGGGCAGGTAGTTGTGAGTTCCTGCATTGTGCAGGGGGTTGGACTAGATGATTCTGGAGGTCCCTTCCAACTCTATGATTCTATGATTCTAACCTCTGTCACTTGGAGATCAGTTGTAATCCCAGGAGATCTCCAGGCACTCCCTGGGGATTGGCAACTCTATCCTAGACATAATTACACATTAAAAGGATGCACAGTTTCAGCCTGAGCCCTACGGGGCAGGAGTTCCATTAATAATTGGTGGCTTCTACTGGGTATTTGTGAAGCAAGGGATGCCACAGATTTCGTGTCAAACATGTTGTACAGTCGTCTTTATCATGTTCAAAGGTGTCAGTCAGATGTGAGCCAATCACCTGGCCTGTTTGAGGGGTGCCAAATGGCCAGGCATTGTGTTTTCCCCAAAATGAACATGCTGAAATGAACATGCACTGCTTAAAATTAGTCAACTTTGCTAACAGACTGGCAGCAATTAAGCAGGGATTCCTTAGACCAGGGGTTGTCAAACTGCGGCCCTCCAGATGTCCACGGACTACAATTCCCATGAGCCCCTGCCAGCATTCGCTGGCAGGGGCTCATGGGAATTTTAGTCCGTGGACATCTGGAGGGCCGCAGTTTGACTACCCCTGCCTTAGACAAACACCATAGGGTGGGCATTTTTTAAAATCCATTTATGACAGATGTTAATGATATAGGACTGATTTAACTCCTTATTCATTGAGGGACCATTTGCCTGGTATTTTCTCGCTGCCTTTTGGAGGATTTCATCCTGTTTTTTGTAGGGGACAAAGTCAGCAGTCGCTTTTTCCCAATTGCAAATTGACATTTTGACAACCAATCAGTATGATCTCTGAAGTCCCCGGCTTCATGTTTCAGAAGTCTCTACTTTGTGGTTATGAGGGCAAGCTCTACATCTCCCCTTGTAAGTCCACACAGAAGGGCCAGAAGTTTCACTTTAAAAAGAATCCCGGGACTTTGGTGATGATGGAGACGCTTCGTTAGAACAGTTGCTTGTAACAGTACAATTGTGTGTGCGCTTTAAGAACTGAATCACGGTGAGCCCATGAATTAATGACCTCAAAAACGCCCTCTCGCTAACAGCCTTGTCCTGGTCTTGCCAGCTAAGGGCCACATCGTCCTTGGCAGAGTCCTCTCATGCTGGGTTAAGTATGTGGAAAGTCACAATGCATGTTGGGTGAGCCAGAGACAGGCAGTGGTTAGGGGACTGGCCTAGGAGTCAGGGAGTTACTAGCAAGCACTCAGCAGATGCCTGGAAATGTTGAGGGAAACACATCCCTATTTTCTGGCCATTTTTTTTTCTTACTGCTCCTCAGTTTTCGAAAGGAGAAGAAGAGTTGGTTTTTATACCCTGCCTGAGGGAGTCCTGAAGCAGCTTACGACCACCTTCCTTTCCTTTCCCCCCAGCAGACACCCTGTGGGGCAGGGAGGGCTGAGAGGAGTCTGACAGCAATCCTTCATTCAAGCTCAACGTGCAGGAGCACTTGCCTTCCCTATCAAGGCACCCAGTACCCAAGACGGCAATTCTTCTTTACTGAAGCCCCCAGGTTTGTTCGGTTTTTTTTGACCCAGTGATGTCTCTTTTAATAACCCCTGTGATTTTATCTTTGCACTTTTTGCCATTGTGTTTTTTAATGATTTATGGCAGCAACGTTACTTGGGAGGGATCCAAGCACATTTCACAGAAATGAGAAAACGAAGGTTTTCGTGACAATGCTGGTGTTTCCCCCCTTACTGTTGTGGTGGGAACCTTTTTTTGGAATAACCCTGTTCTCTTTTCCAGAATAAAGTGTTTGAAGATGGGGAGGGGGGATTGTGTCATATTCCCATCACAGCATTATTAACATACTTGAATGCAGTAATTGACAGATGTGTATAAGTTGGGTTCAAATGATTAAAAGCTGCCGAAACATCACCGCCTGTCAATCTTCCCAGGGAAAATAAAGACCCATCCATCTGCTGGGGGACTCCAACAAGACTGTAATGAGTCACCTTTAAAATGACAGCTGTCACCCCTAGGAAGGCAGCCCCACAGCAGATCTCAAATGCATTGTGCGTTAT
Organism: Paroedura picta; assembly: GCF_049243985.1. Classification (NCBI taxonomy): domain Eukaryota; kingdom Metazoa; phylum Chordata; class Lepidosauria; order Squamata; family Gekkonidae; genus Paroedura; species Paroedura picta. Next base: position 126,850,671 of record NC_135374.1, on the reverse strand, counting down.
GCATCCTCTGCCGCGTCAGAGGAAAGAAAACCCCTCGCCCCGCAAACCTGAGACCCCCAATGTCAACTTCTAATTTGGTGCTACTTTGATCATGTTCCTCAACAGCAGAGAGGCCTATCTTGTAACATTATCGGTGATCAGTAGCATTTGGGTGCAGCCCAAGTCAATAAGAGGAGAGCGATGCCAGAGCGCTGCTACGGTTTGATAAGACGCAGCGTGCCGGCTTCTATCTCTGCAGTCGGCTGTCACATTCGTGCAGGATGAATGCAGCTTTGCCAGAAGAGAGGCATGCGATAGCATCGCACCTGAAAATTAATTCTGCCAAGCTGTGCTGCCGTCGCCCCCCTCCCCAAACAAAACAACTTGCTTCTCGGTGGCTGCTTTGTGTTTCCCAGGGACCCTCGCAGGCACAGGACTATGCGCCCCCTGACCCCTTGGGTGCTCTGGCAATTGTGACCTCTTTTCCCTTCCCCCGCCCCCCTCCTTCCTGATCATCTTTTCTCTTCCATTTTTGGTGTCTCCCACGAAGTCGGGCAGGTGGAGCCATAACATTTTCTGGGAAATAAAATGCAAATTTCTGCTATGCAAATGGACCATTAAGAAGTAAATTAGATTGAACAGCGGTGGTAAATCAGCAATTATATTGTTGTGGCTTTTTTCAAAAAATATAGCGAGATTCCAACACAAATAAAACCTACAATGTTTGCAACACATGTTGAGGATGGTAATGTGAGTCGCCACTGGAAAAGCCACCCCGGGGCTTCCAGTGCGCTTTGCTGGGCCCGGTGTGCGTCTGGCTGCTGCTTTTGATGCCTCCTTCAAAGGCAGGGGAGCTGCGCAAACGGCTTCTAGACTGCTGGTATTAATTACTGTTTATAATAGCTCTCATTTTGACATAATTATTGCATATTTGGGCACATTATGCCAAAGGATATCCTCAGCATGGTGATTAGGATTCATATTTATATTGTGTTTCTAATGTTCATAGTTTAACCTTCCCCACCAAGAGGCCCTTCATCCTTCAACATAAAATAACTCACACTTCGCCCCTTGGCTGGTGGACTTAGGTTTCTGTCCCCAGTGGATGGGAGCACACAAAGACACACAAAGCTGCCTGATACTGAATCAGAAACTTGGCCCATCAAGATTCAGACAGGCAGCATCTTTCCAGGGTCTTTCCCATCACCTGCTGCCAGGTCCTTTAAACTGGACATGTCGGGGACTAAACCTGGGACCTTCTGCATGGCAAGCAGAGGTTCTGCCACGGAGCCACGGCCCCTCCCTGGCTGGGTAAGGCCGTTGAGAGCCCTGCATCTGTTCATGGAGGTTAGGTAGGACTCGGATTTTCCATTCCTCTCCAGAGCTCTTCTGACCAACATTGTTAGATGGGGGTGGCACAATTCCATGACGGAATGGAACCTCCCCTGCCCTGAGGAAGACCCACAGGCTGGTCCTTGTACATCTTGTGATCTTCTCAAGCACACACCTGCCATTCACGTGGGATAACAATGCCAGCAAGCAGTTTCCAGTGTGTAAGATTAAGAAGGCCCCAGTATAGTGGCTAAGCATCCTTATCCATTGTTGCTCCTCTATATATTTATGTAACAGCCTAGGGGGTGGGACGTGTCCAAGTTAGAATAGGGCCAATCAGGGTGCAACCAGCTTTGCCCTGATTGGCCCTTCCCCTGCAGCTCCCGCCCTCTGTCCCTGGACTCTAGCCTCTTTGCTCTCAGACGTGCCTCAGTGCCTGGAGCCAGCAGCAGGTAAGGGGAGAAGGCCCTGAGCAAAGGGTTGTGGTGGAGGGCTTGCTAATGAGGGCCTTTTGGCCTGCTAGGCTGGGCCTGCTGACAAGGGCCTCCTGGCCTGCTGACTGCCTGCTAAGGAGCTCTGTCCCGGCCCTGCTAACGAGCTGCCCAGCCTCCCTCCCTCCTGCCCAACTTGATCTGGTAACAGAAAACAGAACCTATCCCGGGCTATATTAAACAATTCCACAATAAATACAAATAAACGTTTATTGTGGAATTGTTTAATATAGCCCGGGATAGGTTCTGTTTTCTGTTACAATAATTTTGAACCGTCCCTTTCTTTTCGTGGTGTACTCTCAACTTGATCTGGTGGCAAGCTGCAGCCCAAAGCCACCTTATGGTGCCTGGCTAGGGGCTAGGGGAGGGGGCCCTTTCAAGGCCCATTCTTAGGAACGGGCTTTGAAGCTAGTATATACATAATATGGCAAGTCTCTCATTCTTTTATCATCTCATCAACAAATTACTGAAATATATATATTTTAGTTGAGGCTTACTACACACATATCTCTACGTACCTCCAGTGCCTGCCTATGTACCTTGCTAATCTTGCACTCAGTTCTCGGAATCACTCCACAAATAGATATCATGAACTGCACAGGAACAAACCAACCAACCCAGCAGGAAATGCAATGAATCCAAAATTGGTAATTTAAAGAATTGGTCTGGTTGCACAGGCACAAAGAGGAGATGAAGTACAAGAGAATCGGTGCTTCACAAGTAGGTCAGTTTAATGCCTCCAGCCCTCAGGGAATAGCTGTCCCTTCTCTGGTAATTAGGAAGATTTAGTTTGCACACTCTGCAAGGTGAAAAGTGGCTGCAAGCTGCAAACAATTTGTTACCTTTTACCAAGGCATGACTAACCATACGGCGTGAGCAGCTCCAGTGCAGGTGGAGATTTGCTTGTTATGGGGTTTGAAATGCATTTGGATAAAACTATTGGCACAATCCAGTCAGGACCAAGGAATTTTGTTTAAGGCAGATTCATCTGGTAAATGCAGCTAAGTCAAATTTCTCAGCATCCTTGGCATACCAGTACTGGCTTCGCTTACCACTGTCGTGAACAAAATGAAGATATTAGGGCACTTGGTGTAGATTTATTATTTCCTTTATATCCTGCTGTTCTTCCCAATGGGGATCCAACATAGCTTAGCCATGTAATTGTTCTCTCCATTTTACCCTCACAACAATCCTGTGAGGTATGCGGAATATGCTGACAGAACTGTCCAAATTCTGCAGGACCTGCAAAATGGTGATTTCTATCAGGCATACAGCTGAGGCCAGGATGCACAGAATACTGTCCATTGTCCCTTCCCGAACACCCCCTGCCACCCAGATCTATTCAGGTGGATCATTGGGATAGAGTTTTTACTATTAATTATTATTATAATTTCTATATTCTGATTTTAACACTATTGTAGAAATATATATCATACATTTCACTTAGCCTGGATGCAAAGAGGGGTGGTTAATAAATCAAATGATAAATACAAATAAAATTAAAAAGACGGGGGAGGAGGCAAAAGTCTGCCTTACTCCTGTTTGTGCCCTTGATTTGCAACCCTGACAGTGATGCGGGCTGTTCCCATGGAATTGCAGCTCATTTCCAGACTACAGAGATCAGTTTGCCTGGAAAAAATGGCTACTATATACATAAACACAAACACATATATAAATTTAATCCTCCCCAACTGGAGGAACCTGCCTGGGACTTTGGAGTAACTGTGGAGTTACTAGTAATCCTGGTTGAGAATGACTGCTATAACCAATTAATGTTTTATTATATATATACTAGGCCAAAAGCCCGCTGCATTCTTCAATGCACTGGGCACTAGCGGGTAAGTATTTTGGTGAAGGAAGGTGGAGGGAGGAAAGGCTGGGAAGTTGAAGAGCAGAGGAAGCTCCCATGTCCTCGCTTATCTTCCCCCCGGAATGTGGTATGGGAAGCAGGTGGCATCCCCAGGGCCGGCGCACCTCGGGTGAGTGCTCCTCAGGCTGGCGGCCTTGCTACTGCTGCATATGAAGTTGTGGGGTGCAGCTGGTGGGGGCCATGGCAGCTGGCTCAGGGCCACTGAAGCCAGTAGTTCCCTGGTGCTGGTGCCACCCCCTAGGGGCTAGTGGCTCCTCTCGGCCTCTGCCTGCACCTTGGGACACCTCCTTTAGTGAGTGGATTCTGATGGCTCACTCTTGCAGCTGCCTTCTTCTCACGGGCACCGCTGATAGTTCACCGCTGACAGCTTCTCATTTCACAAGTTTGGAGCAGGTGCTGCAGGTGCTGCAGGTGCTGGCCCCATCCGGGCGCGGCAAACTGTGCTAGCCACGCCCGGATTGGCCTGCCACCCTGGAAACAAATTCCAGACACCAGATGTGTCCCGGACAGCGGACAACTCCTAGTGCTATTTTCAGAATATATATGGTTACAGATATATGTGATCTATTTTTTATAGATTGTTTAACTTTGATCTTATCCAACCTGAGTTGAATATGGAAGAGTAGAGTAGAATAATAATAACATTAGGCAAGTTAATTTGCTCAGAGCTTCAGTTCCTGGAATCAGTCTCTCATCTAGGCTGCTAATTTCCCTGTTCTGAGTCATTGTATGAGTTGATTTTAGTAAACTTTAGCTTTCCTTTTTCTCTCTCGTCGTGTGATATTGCCCTACCCTGACCAGGACTGCTCAGGCTAGCCTGACATTGACAGGTTCCAGAAGCTAAGCAGGTGTTTCAAGTGTAAATTTTCTCTTTGAAAAAGGAAGGTGTTGAGGTATAAAGGTGTGGATCCTGCCATAAATCTCCCACAAGTGCAATCTTTACGGAGTTGACTAGAACAGAATTAGCAGTTGTCAGGCCTGAATATTCCTGAATCTTGCTATTAAGAAAGCCTGTGTGCAAATTCACATTGAAATAAAGCAGAGAAAATAAATAATGATGCATTCATTAACCTCCCCCCTCCCAATACAATCTTCCCTTGGAAGAAGGGAGATGCAGATCCATCTGCTTTACATTGCACTCTTCAAATAATATTCTTGGGGGATAAACAGATCCGGGGGGACTAACAGAGCATCTCCAAGCCAGGAGAGGGGATTACTTCCTTGCTAACAAGGCATTACGGACTCCACATTTTTCAAAAGACAACTCCTAGATCACACCCCACTAGGCAATTAACTATCATTTACACTAAGCCTTCTTGGAGCACTTCCTTGCCAGGCCTGCACAAAGCCTTCCTGCTTTTTACTGCAGTGTTGTATTTCTGCAAGCTCCGAACAGGCAGCAGGTTGTCCAACGCTTTCACCAGCTTCAAATGCTAAAGTTACCCAGCAGGCTAGAGAAACCTCTGCCGCTCTCCTGTTGAGGGAAAACAGCTATCCATCCCTAATGAAGGAAGTGTGAATTGCTGGTGATTCCTGCAAGCCAGCGACTGGGACAAGCACTTCAACGTCACTGTTGCTGTCCTGAAGTCGTTCTCAATATGGTCGCCAGCATATGTTGCCTTAATGTATATTCCCTGTTAATGCAAGCCAAGGCAGACAACGCTGCTATTAGGAACCACTTTATTACTACAATTATTAACTGTTGCTGTTATTAATCGTCCTCGTTTTCCAGATGTCGTCTCAAACACAGCCATTAAACAACAGTGATGGAGACGATCCGTCCCAAAGTGCCCTGATTGTGTTTCTCTGCTCGATTTTGGTGTTTGCCAGGTACCGTATTGTGATATTTTCAGCCATGCCGAGGACAGACATGTATCGATTGGAATGGCCATCCCAGCATGTTCATGGGGCATCCTCTCAGGCTCCTCTCAGTGATATACTAAGCCAACAAATCTTGAAAGCCCAAACACCACTTGAAATAACGCAATGGTTCAGACCACCTGAACATAATGAGGTGATCCTGAACATAATGGTTCAGACCACTGAACATAATGAGGTAATCTCAAGGAGTTATATATTGCCAAGCATCCAACCAGTCATCAACCTGAGGACCTTCTAATTAGGTACCAAAGAGCCTGAAAGCCAACTGAGATTTTTTTTTTAATTGTGTTCCATTACCAGCATCTCAATAGCTTGTGTGTGGTGCTGCTTCCAAGGGAGATAACTTCCTGTTTGTTGTTAATGACAACATGTGGTTGGAAAGAACGTCTGTTCTAGAAAACCAGGGCCCATTCTGCACACATAGGATAATGCACTTTCAATGTGCTTTGGCTGCTGGATTTTCCTGTGCAGAACAGGAAAATCTACTTCTAAAGTGCATTGAAAATGCATTATCTATTGTGTGCAGAATAGGCCCAGGAAAGAATACCGCCTATCCCCGGACATCAAACCAGGAAATCAGCCTTTCTTTGACTTTGAATAGGATACAAACTTCACTCAAAAGATCACAAGCTACATCAGTGGTTCTCAACCTTTGGGTCCTGACCCCAAGTGGGGTTGCCTGGCCCCTTCTGCCGGGTTGCCAGGACAGGTTGGTGGTGGCGGCAGTGGTCGAGCCATGGTACTGGCTGCCTCCATGCCGCCTCCAGATCATTGTGTGTGTGTGTGCACCTGCGTGCCTCCGCCACCACAGTTGGACTTGTGGCATTACAATTGTTGAGAACCACTGTCCTACACTTAACAAATAAGTGGATTGGGTCACCCTGAGTCACTGACTAGTAATTGGGGCCATCCCTCCAAAAACACACAACTCACAAAACAAATCCAAAACAAACTCACCAAGCAAGAATCAGGGCCTAAGAGTCCTAGTAAAATTGAAGAAATAAGACACCTACTGAGAGCTATGAGGAAATAGAGTGAATATATCTTAAAGAAACTAACAACCACCAAATATGGATACAACACACACATCAGCTATAACGGAAGAGTGATAACAACAGGGGGGGGGGAATCAAGGGTCCTAATATTGAGGGGAAGAGGCAGAGACAGTGGTGGGAGGGGGTGGGACAGTAGAGTGGAGGCAAAGGTGAACAAGCCACCTCCAACACTGGTGTTGTGCAATGCCAGGTCAATTAATAATAAGAACCACACCTAGCAAAACTAATAACTGCGTGGACCTGGCATGCATGACAGAGACCTGGATCAGAGAGGGTGAGACATTCACCTTTAAAGAGCTAGCCTGTGCCATATTCACTGCCCTCCATCAGTCCAGGACTGTGGGGTGGGAAGGAGGGGTGGCAATCCCAATCCAAGAGGACTTCTCATTCAGGGCTCTCCTTGCACCGTCAATTCCATTAATTGAATGTGTAGGCCTCGGGTGGGACTCAACCAAGAGTGTGGCTGTCTGGTTGGTGTACTGCACATCCAATGCACCTCCAAATGCCTTGCCAGCCCTGCTAGAGGAGGTGGCATCCTGGACACTACAGTTCCTTAGACTCTTAATTCTGGGAGACTTTAACATTCATGCCAACCGCTGTGCTGGCTTTCAGTCCAATTCCAGATCAGGCTTAAGGTTCTTTAAGGCCATAGGCGGTCTGGGCCCAGTGTACTGAGGGACCACCTTTCAGCCTACACCCCTCAAAGAGCTTTATGCTCCGCTACTTCCAACTGCCTGGTGATCCCTGGCCCCAAGAAGCTCGCTTGACCTCAACCAGGGCCAAAGCAGTCTCCATCCTGGCCCCAGCCTGGTAGATCAAGCTCCCAGAGGAGATCAGGACCCTAACAGAACTAAAACATTCCCACAAGGTCTGCAAAAGGCATTTGGTTGAGGTCAACCTGAGCAAATCACCTTCCATTGGCCCCCAAGCCTTCCTCCTATGAAAACCACAGCTGACATGTCCAGCCCACAGGGCCATCAGTATCCTGTAGTTAATTACTGTTCTCACCACTGTTCTAATGTTCCAGGATACTGTTCTATTGTCATCATTGTATGCCATCAGGAGGTCCACCAGTGGGGCCAGCACTTCAGAAGCCCCCCCCCCCCCGTTGCTTCAAGCATCAAGAGGACAGAGAGTCACTGCCCCAGACATAATTTTCCATCTGTACTTTGTGGCTAATAGCACTGGTTACCTCTGCTCCATATGTTTTGTCTCTCTGGGATGAAACCCACTCACCTGCTCTCTCTGCCCCTCTGCCCAGCCGAGGAGGAAGCCTTCGGCCATTGTCACCACCTGGGAGCTGCTCTCCAGCCTGCACCCCCGGACCCAGCTCTGCATCTTCGGGGGCAGGGCGGACAGGAACTGCTCCAGAATCACCAGGTCCAGCATCTCCCGCTTGCTGTGCCTCTCTGGCTCCACGTTTGATCAGGCACTGGTTACCTCTGCTCCATATGTTTATCCAACCCCCTCTTGAAATTTGCTATATTTGTTGCGGCCACCACTTTCTGTGGCAGGGAATTCTTTGTGTTAGTTACTCTTTGGGTGAAAGTCCTCCCTTTTATTTGTTCTAAGCTTAGGCTTAGTTAAGGCTATATCAATTTCATTGAGTGTCTACAAGTTTTTCTCTCCCTTCTCTATCCCAGGCATAAATTTCTAAACTTCTGTCATGTCACTCTTCAATCATCATTTCTCCAAGCTAAAGAGCCCTAAACTCTTCAACCTTTCTTCGCAGGTGTTCCATAACTTTAATCATTTTCCCCACAAATTACACATACTTCTAAACCTACCACCTTTTCAGGTGGGTTGTCACCAATATGTGGATGACACCCAGCTCTACTTCCTAATGGATGGATGGCCGGACTCCCCCCCCCCCCCTGATACATTCGCCAGTTGTTTGGAAGCAGTGGCTGGATGGCTCAGGCAGAGTTGCCTGAAACTCAACCCCTCCAAGACAGAGGTCCTTTAGCTGGGTAGTAGGAGGCAGGACCAGGAAGCACTTCTCCCATTCCTGGACGGGGTGCAATTAACACCAGTTCTAACTTGGACATCTTGGAGGGCCCATATTCAGCCCTCTGTCATCTGCACTGGTTACCAGTCTGTTTCTCTCATGAACTCTGATTCATGCCCCCTCCCTCCAACCGCATTCTCCCTCCAGGCCGGGTGTTGGTTCCTGTCCGCCTTTGCATACCAAAGCTCCCCTCAGTAGGGCATCCTTATCTATTCCACTTTTAGTGACCTTGCTTGTCTCGCTGGAGTCTCAACAGACTGCTAGTTTAGATCAAAGCTGGGCTATCTGACTCGTCTGGGAATCTTTGTAACTTTTTGCAAATGTACCTTTCCCGCCATTTCAATTCCTCATCCCCCCTCCATGTTTGGTCCCCCCTATAAGTACACCCCAATGTTCATTGTATCTTCGTCTCTGCCAAGGCGATTGTTCAATGGGTCTTGGCTCGCATTGGCTGCTGTAGAAGTTCTGTTAAATAAAGCCTTTCTTTTGGATCCTTACTCTGTCTGGGTCTTGGAAGCTCCTTTATCACACACTCTACTCGCTAACCTCTGCCTGATTCTTGACAGTTTCCAGATCAAGTTTAAGGTATTGGTTTTAAATATATATATAAGGACTCATATATATATAATTCCTGGAGACACTTTTTGGGTAGTTTTTCTTATTTTTTGCTGTCACAGCTGGCTTATAGGAACCCCATGGGGTTTTGCCATTTGCCATTTGCCTTTGCATAGGGTCCCTTGGAGGGCTCCCAAACAAGTACTGAACCTGCCTAGCTTGCAAGAGCTGATATGATCAGGCTAGCCTGGGCTACCCAGGTCAAGGAGGCTTACTTGGAATTCAATTGATGTGACCTTGTTGCTTTCCTCATGCAGAAATTAACTTCTGTGGTTTTCACCTTTGATCTTACCTGCTTTGGGTGTAATCACTCATTTCTGCATGCCACTGAATATCATAATGCAATAATAGGATATTGCAAAAGTAAACCCATTAAAAAAACATTAGAGAGGCAAACTGAGCAATTTTACAACTGTTCCCCCACTCCAGCTTTTTGGACTGTGGAGTACTGAAGAAATAATAAACAGAAATCACCCTTGGGATGGGGGATGCAGCACAGGGGTAAAGCGGCTGCTCTCCAAGCATATAAACGTTCTGCAACTGCTTGATTTCTGGTCAGGTGGTTTCCAACAGCAGAGTGGGAAAGATCTCAGTCTGGAAAGCCATGGTGGTAGGACTGCCAGCCACCAGGAGGGCCTGGATTCCCCTAGATTTACAACTGACCTTGGCCATAGAAATCTGTTCCCCAGGATGGAATGGTCACTTTCGAGGGTGGACTCTATGGTCTACCATAGAGATCACATCGCCACTGAGCTCCTTCCCACCCCCAGACTCTAGTCTCCATAAGCACTGCCCCCACAGGCAGCTGTACCTGACTGCAGTCAAAGTGGAGAGTGATGACCTCATGGGGTACAAGGAAGCTTTGTCTTTTTGCACAAAGGTGCTCCATGTGGATGTCTGCCAAATGATGCCTGGCTAAGGAGCTGGGCCTTTTTGCGCCTGTTCCCTTCTCCTGTGTGGCAACTGGCTTGGCTTAGGAAGACTAAGGGTCCAGCTGGCGATAGCTGCAAGGGAGTGGACCTTCGACATGGCAGGGGCCCCTTCCTCATTGTGCTGCTCCAGGTGGTCGCTTGCAAGCCTGGGCTGGAGAACCAGTCTGGCTGAGGTTGACCAGATGCCTAAAGATGGATTTGACTACTTCAGGATGCAGGATGGAAGACAGGTTGTTTGTTCTCCCAGGTTAAAAAACAAAAAACAAAAAACAGTGGTTTTAAATCTAGCCTGTCAGGGAGAGAAAAATGGGCAAGAACATTCCATGACCCACCTCCAGCCACCATAGGTTCAAGCAAAGCAACAGAAACATCATGCTGGTCTGCGGATTGTGATGGTTTTTGGCTTTTCAATGCCAGATTCCACTGGGAGAGGTGAGCTTGAGGTGCCATTGGGTGGTCTGAAGGAACTGGGAGAGTTCATTCAGACATGAATGCTCGTCCCTGATGTGGGGGTGGCCCCACAAGTGAGGGGTCCGGATCTGCAGCAGCAACAGCATGGCCTTTGATTTCATGTTGACCAGGGCCGGCGCTGAAAACAGTCCTCTGTCGCCAAGCAGAGAGCCAGAGACCATCGGTGCCCGGCAACTGTCAGCAGAATTAAATGAGCGCCACGTTTCCTAAACCGAGCTTTTCCACTGTGAGTCATGAGCACTGCATTATCTCAGGCTGGTAAATAAATAATCGCAACTAAATACAGATAATGTGTTAACAGCTAGAGCTAGTAAATCACCAGTGACAGAGCGCCTTGAGGTAAATTCCTCTTTTCTTAACACTGGTGAGGGCCTTTCTTGGGGTGTTGTGAATGTGTGTGTGTTTACATCTTCCGACACCCAACAGGACCCTTGTAGCATCGTATACTTAGCCTGGAAACCATTTAGAAGATGTACACGCCTCCATCACTTAACATCACATAGACTCTGCTTGAGCTTCCGTGGCCTAATTCTACTGCTGGTAGCAACTATGTACCCGATGTTCAAGCCATTCACTTACCGGCACTTCGAAAATATGGAGATGCGCATCAAGCACCTTCCTAGCAGGAACATTTCAGCTGCCACACAGGAAGAAGAGTTGGTTTTTTATATGCTGCTTTTCACTGCCTGAAGGAGTCTCAGGCGTCTGGAACGCCATTAGCTAAGAGCTGCGATTAATACGACCCTACATACTATCCAAGAGACAAGTTTTTTTGCATATTAGAAGTGTGTTTGAAACACTTATATTTGTCCCTTGATAAAGCCAGCAGGTGAAATGCATTGGGACTTATATGAAGGATTAAAAAAACAACTGAAATTGAAGAGAGACAACCTTTCCTTGATTTATTATTGCCATTGTTGTCCCAGTGCATCTGTACTGTTTCACAATTCGTGTTTTTCACTGGTACCTACCCCTCCCAGTTCATTTATTTGTCAAGGAGTCTCAAAGCAGCTTACCATTGCCTTCCCACAACAGACACCGTGAGGTAGGTGGGGCTGAGAGAGTTCTAAGAGAAACTGTTCTGGGAGAACAGCTCTAACCGGACAGTGACTGGCCCAAGTTCACCCGGCTGTCCACTTGTGGTGGAGTGGGGAATCAAGCTCGGCTCGCCATATTAGATGTTGGCACTTTTAACTGCTACACCATGCTTGGTCACTGAAGAAGAGCTGGTTTTGCAGGCTTTATTTACCACCCAACGCAGTCTCAAAGTGGCATACACTCACCAAACTTTCCTCTCCCCACAACAGTCACCCAGTGAGGGAGGTGGGGCTGACAGAGCTCAGAGAGCAGTGGCCAACCCAAGGTCTTCGTGGGTATGAATGGGCAATCAAACCTGGGTCTCTAGATTTGAGGCCTCCACACTTAGCCACACCAGCCTGTAGTTTCCTAACTAAATTATACACTTTTAGAATATTGGTCAAAGTCGGAATGCTTTCAGAAGCTGATTTTTATTATAAAATCATGGAGTTGGAAGAGGTCATATAGGCCATCTATTCCCACTGCCTGCTCAATGCAGGTTTAGCCTAAAGCATCCATGGTATCTGTCCAGCTGCTGTTTGAGGGCCACCAGTGAGCTGGATCTCACCTTCTCCTTAGATACGCATTTCCACTGCTAAATCTTCCCCTGCTATCTAGCTGGTACCATTCTATATGTAGTTTAAAGTCAATACTGGAGGTCTTATCCTCTTCTGCCAACTAGAACTGTTCCCTGTCCTCTTCCAAGTGACACCATTTCAAATACTTTTCAAATATTTAGAGAACAATCATAATCTTGTCTTCTCCAGGCTGCACATTTGCAGGTCCCTCAGCCTTTCTTCATAGCGGGAGCATCCTCATCGCACTCCTCCACACCCTCTCAATTTTGTCCACATCCTTTTTGAAGTAAGGTCTCCAGAACTGCACACAGGATTCCAGTGTGGTATCCAGTGGGAACTCTGACACCTTGCAATTTTTATGTGATGCCTCTGTTGATATAGCCCAAGATGGCATTCACCTTCTTTACTGCTGTATCATGGTTATTTCTGTGTTGTATCTATAATGTTTACCTTCCTTGGGACCTACGTCAGGCGAAATGGGGAGTGTATACATGCTGGTGGAACGTGCTGAAGTCCCAGCCAACGTACGGCTACTGTAGAGTTGTCAAGGCAAGTTCAGAGGTGGTCTGCCATTGTCGGCCTCTGGTATCCCTTGGTGGACCCCCATCCAAACACTAATCAGGGTTGACCCTGCTTAGCTTCCATGATCCTCAAGTATCTAAATACCACAATGAATTTTGGTCTTGCAATATTTGCTTCTGTGGCCACGAAGGGAGTACAGGGGGGAGGCCCAAAGGTCTTGAGTTTTCTCAAGGCTGATAACCCCAAGCTTTTTGGTTCATATGAATTAAAGCTAGAGGAAAGAGAAGGTTATCCCTCTCCAATCTCTTGCCACTGACATCCAGGAAAACAAATAAGAGACCAGTTTGCCTATCTAGCAAATGCATTCATGGTAATCCATGACCTTATCACCATTAAATACTGCATGCTAAACTTAAAATGCATATAGTATATTAAGATATTTCAAGTACTTAAAAGAATCTACTGACAGTACATTGAGAAGCAGCCCATGAAGGGGGTCCCAAGACTACATTTTGCTCAGTGTCACACGATGGCCAAGATCCAGCACCAACAGGATGTCTACCAGCAGGCCAGAACCCCCTGTGGCCTCCCAAGCACCAAGAATACAAAGCATTTCAGCCCCCAGACAGTGTCCATCTCTACCTTGTGGCTAAGAGCTCCAGATGTTCATGGCATCCCCTCTTTAGCCACCACAAAATAATCACTGATGATACAATTCACACCTACTAAAATATAGAGCTGGAGTAGAAAATATATTTTTTTAAACCCTACATAGATGCTTATTTTCAGGGGGCATATAGACTGCCTAATTGTGTTTATGCAAATTCCACCGACTTTATACTGCAGCTCTCATATAGACCAAAGGCAAAAATGCTACAGCAAGGAACATGTACCTGGGATGGGGGGGGGGGGGAGAATAAAATTACTGAAGCCTCTCATAATAGAGGGTGACAGCAAGGGCAGAGGGAGAGCTGTGAGCCCAAATTGAAACCTTAATAGACAGAACAGCACTTTCCAGAAAACCAGACAAAAGATCATTTGCACCACATGGGCACCAAAGCATTTTCATGCTCCGCGAACCAAGCAGTGGCATCAAACTTTGAAATATTAGGGTAATTTGAGCATTCAGCCATGACTGCGATATATAAACAGACCGGCCTGTGTCTTTGCGAGAGAAAGAGAGAGTGTGCCCAGGAAAGAACAAGGAGTTTCCAGGTGTTGGTTCAAGTGTAATTTTTGTTATTAAACATGGATCGCGACAGAAGCTTCTACAAGGACTTGCACACAACCATGACTGATGGATGCATTTCTCGGCCGTTGGGGTTCGCGCCATCAACTCACTCATGACACACTGGAACAGATTATGCACTGCGGCACTTGGGAGACCACACATTAAAACAAGAGACTGCGCCCTGAGGCTCTCGTTCCCACGCTCCCGCAGGGGAATTGGAAAACAGGGAAAAGAAAGAACAAGGGAACAGAGAGAGAGAAAGACACAGAGAGAGAAAGAGAGAGAGAGAGAGAGAGAGAGAACAAAACTCAAAGGGTTCGACAGCTACCGAGCCCACACTTGCCATTTACATTATAAGCCCAAATATTTGTTTTTTGTTTTTTTGTTTTTGCAACACAACTATATATTAATTTAATAAAATACACAATATAGCTCTTATACACTCAACAATTTGGCTCAAATGCACTGAATCGGCAATAAAATCAATTTAAAAAAAAATCCATGTCATCGGATGTAAACACATTGAATCTTCTCACATTTCAACATTTAAATGGAGGTTGGTGAATCGGCGCGGGTGGCTGAAATGGCGGCACTCACTTGAGCTATTGTAGTGTCCACAAATGAACTACGAAAGGTGTTAATAATGTTAATTCTTCTCCTCTAGTACTACCCATCCGATGGGTCTCTCTCCTTTGGGATCTCGTATTATGCCTCAGCTTCGAAACAGACCGCTAACCTAGAGTTTTGCCGGACACGGAAAGCCCCTTCCCCCCCTCCCCGTCTTACCACGTGAGCTAGCGGATGGGTGCGTCGGACAATCATGGGACTCTACCATTTTACACTGAACTTTAACATGAGTCATGAACAGTGTTACTAATGACCGGGATATCTTTGCGGAAAACGATGCTACAGAATGGATTCTTGGGGGTTGCTCTGTGTCTCGTGTGTGTGTGTGTGTGTGTGTGTGTGTATGAGTGTGTGGCAGGAAACTTTTATACAGAAATGGTTGTCTCAAATGCGTGTTAAATGCTGGGTGTAGCTCGGTCTATGACAAGAACGTTTGTTTCTTGGTTTATGCAGGTTCTGGTTTTAGGATTTTCAGTGGAAGCCTGTAACAGACTGCTGGAAAACCCTTCAGAGAATGATCGGGCCCGACTTTGATGAGGTCTACAGGTAAACAATCACAATGACATCAACTATCAAGTCTTAAACAACAGGTTCCATTTGTCTCAGTTTTTAAAATCCTTACAACTTTCTATTAGATTGTCAAAGTGGCGCCAATTTCCTTCCTTCCTTCCTTCCTTCCTTCCTTCCTTCCTTCCTTCCTTCCTTCCTTCCTTCCTTCCTTCCTTCCTTCCTTCCTTCCTTCCTTCCTTCCATTTGCTTTACATACATCACACTGTCCTAATGAGAGTTTTGTCAAAATGAAACCGGTGTTATCTGTGAAAAATAAACAGCAGTGAAAAAAGGAACAGACTTAGTGGGCACTTCAGATGTTCACTAAAAGCCGTAAAGCAGCATTGGTCTTTGTTCATCCCTGTATAAACTTTAGAACCAGGGGGAGATTTTGTTTTGTTTTTCAAATCAGCAGAAAAAGCAAATCAATGCTAGGCTGTCTTTTTGTGTGTGTTTTGTTTTGTTTTCACTTCCTCACAGCTACGGGGTCATTTCCCCGACAGTCCTGTAAAAGCTTGTCGATCTCCCGCACGACTTCCTCCGCGTCCACCGACTCCCTCCCCAGCTCCCTACTGGAGCGGTCTATCTGCTCCAAGACAGAGTCCATGTCGGCGGAGTCCCGGCTGACGCGCGAATGCACCTCCGCAAAGACCCTCGCCACCTGATCGGAGGCGAGGAAGGCTGCGTCCCTGGGCTGCTTACTGGGCGACAGGTACTGAGAGTCAGTGGCGGTCAAGTACTGGCTACTGGGGTCAGCCAGCCCTCCCGTTTTGACTTCGCAGCTCTCCAGCGGCCCTTTGGTCGAGGCGCAAGGCTCCACACAGGTCTTGGTGGGGCTGCTGGACGCAGAGGGCACCTCTTGGAGGAGAGGGCTCAGGGCACGTTTGGCTTTGAGATAAGGTTTCACGTTGGCAATGAGAATGGTGTGCTCCCGCTTGTCTTTCCCAAAGGTACAAAAGGTCTTTTTCCCCGTGGGGTTCACCGTTTCGTAAGTCTCAGTCTCCACGTTCGCTTCCACTGTAGGGACAAAGAGATTTGTTCGATAATCCGCATTTTCGGCCTGGTTGGCAGTCGGGAACTGGGGCATCCAACACCGGTCGGAATGACCAAGCACCCGGCATTCGTCGGTGCAGTTAACGCACTCCTCTTGTTCTGCGAAAGCAACGAGAAACAACAACGGCGGTTTTAATCGGCTGCAGTGCTGAGAAGGGATCGCAGCTTGCCTGCCTGCCTGACAGCCCAGGTGCTCCCGTTGCAAAAGCAACCATAATTAAAACATTTCAGGAGTCTTGCATAATAAACCTACCGGCTGAGGCCATCCATTTACTTAGAAGTAATTCTCAAGGTATGACAGCCACCCCGCAGCTCAAAGAGAGAGAGAGAGAGAGAGACTCAGGGGAGAAGCTCTCCACTGAATTGAGTTCGCTGGCAAACCCTCACTGTAGAAATCTGTTCCGGTAAAGTCATTTAGGGAAACACTGAACAGTCCTTAAGAGTCTCCAGAAGGCATTATCTCAATTATCTGCCCACCCCCAATCCAATAGCTGAACAATGGTAGACTTTGTCGAAATATGAACACTTTATAACAATTAAGCAAGCTGAGTTTTCATCTCTGACGCCTCGGTGTGTTTGGAATTGTGATACTGAATGACAGGCAAGTTATAAAGGTGTGTGTGACTGTGGGGGGGGGGAGCATCCTTTGCCAGCTGGGAAGAGGGGTGGGGTTTTCTTTTATTGGGCATTAAGCCTGCCAGGAGGTGCATTTTGCTGTTTGTTAGACCTGAGTTATGGATTGTGTAACTGACTCACCCAATCCCTCTTCTCTGATTTTTTTTAAAAAGTGCAAACATGGAAACATTAATTTGCACAATACATATTAGGGGGAAATATCACATATATAAATTCTCTTAGAAGGAATAATTTCTTTAGTCAGAGTGCTGTTTTTCTCAGAGTGATGGTAAGTATAATTCATCAGGTGGATTTTCTTCTTGGTCATCATATTGCCATTTCAGGAACCAGCAAAATGGTTATGACGATACTAGGGGCAAAGCCTGTTGCACCCAGGAAGACAAGGGGTGCTAGCACACGTGCCTGCCCTGTGGCTTCCCCCCCCTTGAGATCCAGCGTGTTGGAGGTGATTGAACAGGAGGAGACTCTAATCTCAGGAGCCCAGATTGATCCCCCACTCCTCCTCCATGTGCAGCCAGCTGGGTTGCCAACCTCTAGGTGGGGGGCCTGGAGATCTTCAGGAATAACAACTGATCTCCAGGTGCCAGTTCTTCTGCAGAAGACAGCTGGGAGGGAGGGAATGCTGGGTCCCATGGGGCTGGTGGGCAGCCTCTACTCCTTCTCCCACCCCCACCCCCACCCAGTCTCTTGAGACTCCACCTCCAAGTGTCAAGGAACATTCCTAACCCAGGAGTCACCAACCTCCAGGTCCAGCCTGCAGACCTCCTGGAATTGGAATTCATCTGCAGACCTTCCCAGGGGAAAATGGCTGTTTTCGAGGGGGAATGTTGCTATGACAGCTCATCTCCAGACAACAGAGATCAGTCCCCCTGGAGAAAAGGGCTGCTTGGGAGGGGGGGACTCTGTGGCCTTGTGCCCAACAGAGGTCCAGGGATGCCAGCCTCCAGGGAGGACCTCCCATAGGAGAGGTCTTCATCAGATTGCAGACATGGGTTCCCCTGGAGAAAAGGGCTGCTTGGGAGGGGCTTTCCCCCACACACAGTTCTACACCAGAGCAACTCACTAAGGCAGCTCTACTTTCCCCTCTCCCCCCAATTTCTACACCAGGGCAACTCACTGGAGCCAGCTCAGCTTCCTCCCATCCCTCCCCACCCCACTTCTACAAAAGGGCTACTCACTGCGGCAGCTCTACTTTCTCCTCCCCTTCCAGGGCCAAGCTACTCACTGGGGCCTCTCCTGTTGCTACTGCTGCTTCTCCTTCTCTCCCTCCCAATTCTCCTGGTGTTTCCCAAGTCATAGAGGAGATGGTCTTTGTGGCCTGCAAATCAGTTGTAATTGTGGGAGAACTCCTCACAGATCTTCTACCTTCTATGGACTCAAAGCCTTGCTTCATAAATGTCAAAAATGTCTATGGGCTAGGGCAGGGGTAGTCAAACTGCGGCCCTCCAGATGTCCGTGGACTACAATTCCCAGGACCCCCTGCCAGCATTCGCTGGCAGGGGCTCCTGGGAATTGTAGTCCACAGACATCTGGAGGGCCGCAGTTTGACTACCCCCTGGGCTAGGATCTCAGGCAGGGGTCTTCCACATCAGATCCCTTTAACTAGAGACATTGAAAATTGAACTTGGGGCTTTCTACATGCATAGCAGATGCTCTACCATTGAGCCATGACTTCCCTCTACCAAGTTCATCATTCAGATTAGCAGCAGCTCTTCAGAGTCTAATGGAGAGGTCTTCCATATTGTCTACCATCAGATATTTTAATTGGAGATGCTGCCTGTGATTGAACCTGGGACCTTCTGCATGCCAGGCAGAGGCTCTGCCATTGAGCCACAGCCCCTTCCCCAATCAAATTGCAAAGAGGGAGGGAGGGAGACAGAGAGAGAGAGAGAGAGAGAGAGAGAGAGAGAGAGAGAGAGTGTTGTGTATTTATGCTTACAGCATTGACTAATTTTCCATTTTTGCTACATGGAATTCCCAGCACCAGCTAAATTAAATATGAAGCGGAAAAAAATAGAAGGGGAGAGTGGTTTTATGAGGAAACCAGCACACTTTGACCTTGAAAGGAAAACCCACCAGCTCTGCCTGAGGTTTCGCTCTACTCTGCTGGGAAACGGACCAGCAAACAAGCCCTTTACAGCTTCCTCCTCCCCCAATCTCCCTCTTTTATGTCCCCTCATAGAAAGCAGATTTGAGGTATTGATTAGCATATATTACAAGCTGCTCGCCTCTCCATCGGCTTGCAATTTCGACATGCTGCAGCTAGTCAGACGAGGAGAGGGAGGGCAATCGAAGCCGGTACTTTGGTACCAGCGGCAAAATCCCCCACAAAACCCTATCAACACAGAGCGTGCTACGACCGCCCGTGGCTAAATTAGTATTTATGAGAAAGTGGAATCAATTCAGCAGGTAAAAATAAATACACCAAGCGAGCCCTCCGCTCACACGGGGCAGGCAAAGAGCCGGGTCGGGCGACAGGCGCTGTCTGCCTTTATCGCTCCCTGCGCCTACCTGCCTCCTGTCGCAAACAAGCCCTGAACAGCCCAAGTGGGCCCAACACACAGCCGCAGCGGCAGCCCCAGGGCCTCTGCGGTCTCCGGAGGCTGCGGGATAAACAATCAGAGGCGCTTGGCGCACGTTAGGGAGAGCAGCTCCGAAAATAGAGCAGAGAAATTAGCATCCAGAGAAAGAAAAGGAAACAAGCTACCTAGAATTACCCGTGGCTGGCAAGCCAGAGCAAGGAGAAGAGGAGGAGGAGGACAAGAGGAAGGCTGCTGAAGGTCAGGGTGGTGAAGCAGACGGGCTGCCTCCCCTCACACCACCTCCCTGCACCACCTGCACTCAGCTGCTCTTTACCTTTATGCCTTCACACACAGAGCCTTTGTCAACCTTCTGGCCGTGGAGGAGCCCCGGAAATAATTTTGCAGGCTTTGAAGAGCCCCGGAGGTGGTGTCAGCTGGCCACCACTCCCTGCCACGCCCCTGGAAGTGAAATGTCACCCCAAGTGACATCACCGCCCGGGTTAACAGGCAGGCTTGGGGAGGACTGAGCGGGGAGAGAACAGGCGGCACTTTAAACTGGGAGGAGGGGTGCAGGCTCCGGGTCAAGAAGCCACAAGAGAACTCAGTTTGGTGTAGCCAGTTTGGTGCAGTGGTTAGGAGTGCGGACTTCTAATCTGGCATTCCAGGTTCGATTCTGCACTCCCCCACATGCAGCCAGCTGGGTGACCTTGGGCTTGCCACGGCACTGATAAAACTGTTCAGACCGGCAGTGATATCAGGGCTCTCTCAGCCTCACCCACCCCACAGGGTGTCTGTTGTGGGGAGAGGAATGGGAAGGCGACTGTAAGCCGCTTTGAGCCTCCTTCGGGCAGGGAAAAGCGGCATTTAAGAACCAACTCTTCTTCTTCTTCTTCTTCTTCTTCTTCTTCTTCTTCTTCTTCTTCTTCTTCTTCTTCTTCTTCTTCTTCTTCTTCTTCTTCTTCTTCTCTCATGATCGGAAGGCGAAACAACTAACTTGTGGCTTTAAGGCAGGGGGGGAAAGGCTGTGGACCCCCCAGAGCACCCGTGGACCCCCGAGCGTCCAGGAAGAGGAGAGGCCTGGAAAGGGCCCTTTTGCCGCCTAATATGGACAAAAACCAAGGGCCTTTTCGCACAGGGATCTTTGTTGCAAATTGTTTGCGGAATGAAAAATCGCCATTTAAAATAGTGGAATTCGTCGTTATGCATACCTGCCTTTGTAGTGGAATCAGTTGCGTTTTTTAGCGTTTCCCACAGGCTTCCGGTCTCGGCAGAAATCGCTAGAAAGGAAGCGCTATTGCCAAGCTCGTCCCGCCCCTGGCCGTCAAGCAGCCAATGGGCAGCCGTTAGCATGCTCCCAAACAGCCCCTTTCCCTTTAAGAAAGGTTTTTTTAAAAAAAAAACCACCCATAGCAACGAATCTAGGTAGATTCGTTGCTACGGAGAGACCCATCCAGCTGCCTAATGTGAGCTGTTGTTTGATTGTATGATCGTTTGCACGCTGCCTCGAGTGATAAAAAAAAAATCCCCCCCCCCTCTCACGGGCCCGATTTTCGGCTGGATTTATTTGTAAAAAATAAAGGGACTTTATTTCAGCAAACGGGCTTTTCAGTGGTTTGTGCTTAGTGACTAAAGGTGAAGGACTGAAGTCAGGGAAGCCTCTAAACAGAAAGAGGCTCGCCGGTGCGTTTATCCCCGCTCGCTCGGAGAAAAAAAAATGGCGATCGCTTCGCCGGAAGTTTGGAGGAGAGAGCCAGGGGGAGGGACTTTGAAGAACCAGCAACAATGGTAACGCACAGGTCTTTAGCGCTACTGTTGCAGATTGGTTGCAGGAGTGTATCGCTATCCGGAGGGTGAATCCACTTTTCTGGATTCCCCTGAAAGCGCCACAACAAAGCGCTTTTTGCTGATTGGTTTCAGGATTGTTGCAGATTGTCTACGACGTCGTGGGTTATGGCAAATTAGTAGCGTTTCCAAATAGCAACCATTCTGCTACTTTGAAGCCGTGCGAAATGGCCCCAAGACTTGAACACTGGCAGGAGGCTGGTTGTCTAGTAATCGCCTCAACAGCCACGAAGTTATAGGCTTCCTTCCTTCCTTCCTTCCTTCCTTCCTTCCTTCCTTCCTTCCTTCCTTCCTTCCTTCCTTCCTTCCTTCCTTCCTTCCTTCCTTCCTTCCTTCCTTCCTTCCTTCCTTCCCTTAGCCCTGAGTCCTATTCTCCTTCTTTCCTTCTTTCCTTCCTCCCTCCCTCCCTCCCTCCCCTCCCCTCCTCTTCCTTCCTTCCTTCCTTCCTTCCTTCCTCCCTCCCTCCCTCCCTCCCTCCCTCCCTCCCTCCCTCCCTCTCTTTATCTCTCATCCATCCAGCTCAAGAGGGAAGGCATATCTGTATAACTAATATTCAACATGGTCTCATCTGTGGAAATTTAAGTCTGGAGACTTAAACTGGACAGATCTGGCTCCAAATTGGAGGAAAACTCCAGGTCTTCAGAATAATCTAATATCGGGGGGGGGGGGGAGTTAACCTCCCCCTCCCCCTGAAACAGTGCCTACAAGGAATGAATGCCTTCTCAGATCTTGAGGGGATTACTAGACAACTATGCTGCTGCCAGCATTCAAGTCTTGGCTTCTGTCAATATTAGGCAGTGAAAGAGCCCTTTCCAGGTCATTTTCCTTTTCCCTTCGCATCTGCCTCTGCGCCATTTCTTCCTGCCCTGGAGAGAGGAGCCCAGTCGGGCAGCACCCACCAGGCAAATGGGTGCCATGCACCTGTGGCTCCTGGTCCCTGCACAACCAGGCAGCGGACACCACACACAACTCCCCTCAGCCACTTGGCCAGACTTTTCCCAAGGGGAGACTGTGAGAGGGAGGGAAGGGAGAGTTGCTGAGAGCCAGGGTACTGCCGCGGACAGAGTAACATCTGGGAAACCCAGCTTCGAATCTCCCCTCTGCCATGGAAGCTTTCTAGGTAACCTTGGTCCAGTCACTCTCTCTCAGCATAATCTGCCTCACAGGGGTGTGCAAAGATATAATAGAGGGGATGAAAATGGGATAAGTTCCCTGGAGTCACATTTGGAGAGAAAGGTGGGGTATGAACGAAGGATATATTATTATTATAATTAATAAAACTGAAAAACTGATGGGCCAAGGTAAGGTTGGTTGCTGAGTAAGGAGGAGACAGGGAAGGGGGAAGGATATGGGGCATTCCAGTGTTTCACAGACAGACAGACAGACAGACAGACAGACAGACAGACAGACAGGATTAAAATACAATGCAGTTTTAAGAGAAGATTGGTCATCTTGGAGGTTGTTATTGTTAGGAACCACCACAATATTTCTGGGCCTTCTCGGTCTTTTTTTGTTTTTGTTTTTGTAGATCAAGGCCACAGAAGTGAGAGAAAGGGTGGCTCTGGAGGCCAAGGCGTACCTGGAAATGCCCTCCCTCCCCTATACGATTCCCCGATGGCGGCAGTCTTGACAGACCCAGGCCCAGCGGTGCCCACCAGAGACACAGTTCTCACTCAGCTCAGCTCAGTCCATGGGGAGTGGCCAATGAACAAGTGAGCCTGGCCCCCCAGTGGCCCTTGCCCCACTGGCCTGGCCTGGCCTGGCAGTGCAAGAACCACACAACCGGGGTTAGACTCACAGCAGCAGCAGCAGCAGCCACCTCACCCCTGGGTATGGCTTGACGGTTGTGGCCGTTCTCCAACTGGGTCTAAGTGCCCTGACTGTGGCCACCACGCAGCTGGCTATAGTAGCTCACTGCACAACTAGGCCAGACTTGCCCTGGGGAGAAGCAGTCAGGGGAGGGAAGTAGAGAAAGCTGAAGAAAGGGGGACAGGTGGGTGCGAAGGAGAGAAGGACGCAGAATCAGGGAGAGGCTGGAAGAGCTGCCAGGTAGGGAAGGAGGGAACCAGGGTGAAGTAAGAGTCGATACAGGCGGGGGGGGGGGGGGTTAGATGTCCCTGCAAATCCTTGTGGGTCCCCTGCTTGTAAATTCACTAATGAACAAACTCACAAACCTCTCCTTAGGTACTCTTCCACCTTGAGCTAAAAGCATCTCAATTTCCAGCCTTCTGGGAGGGGCAGAAATAGCCGGAGAATTCTGAAACTGCCGCTGGTTTCCCTTAGCTTGTGAAGCTGGATTGAAGGTAATTCTGCAAAGCGACGAGCTTTTTGGGGGGCCGGGCTCAGGCTCTGCTCCTTCCTTGATTTTGAGGGAAATGCTGCTGCCGCGGTTTCTGTAGCTGCTGCTGCTCAAACGTTTTCTATAAGGTGTTTACAGCGAAGACGCAATGCACGAAGACTCTGGAGCAATCAAGAGCAGTTGCCCCGCTAAAATGAATGGTGGTCCCCATGCATTCTTTATCACAGGCTATCTATAATTGGACAGAGGCGAGGAGGGCAGAATAACAGTTTCTCTGGCATGGCCTAAGTCCCAGGCACGTGGGACTCTCCTGATGAGAACCATCAGCTCAAGTGCCATCCTGACGCTGAGGCCCATCTTTAATTACTATCGATCTTGACATAAATAAGCCGAGATAAACAAACAGAGTTCCATCTCTGCTCCCATTCGGCGTTATTAAAGGGAGCGGCGTGGAATCTGCATATTTATATTGGCCGAGGTGCTTTTATTTTTCAGTTAGGCAAAGCAATTAGGCGAGGGAGATTAGAAAACTGATTGGCAATAAATCCAGAAGGGACATTTGTTTTCCCCGGCTGTTGTATGGAGCGCTGGCTCTTGCCAGCAGTGGGCCGAAACACTTTGGGGCTTGTGGTGGGAAATCCAGTTGCTTCAGCGAGAAGCTCAGCTCCAATTCGAGAACAGGAACCATCGGCTAGGAAGGTCTGTCCTGCAGGTTTCAGGTGGGAACCCGTGTTGGCCTGCAGTAGGACAGCTAGGTTCAAGTCCTATAGCCCCTTGGAGTTAGCCAGATGTTGTTGCTTTTTTCAAGGGAAGAATGCCAGAGGGAGGGAAGGAGGGAAAGCTGAGAGCCGGGGGACCGTAATGGCCAGAATAAGATCTGGGACATCTAGGTTCAAACCATCACTTGGCCGGGGATGTCTCTCAAAAGTTCATACCCTGAAAACCTGGGACTATGAGCCATATAATGGTTTATGTACTTTCAGTGCACTTTAGAAGTAGATTTTTCTGTTCTGCACGGGGAAATTACAGCTCCAAAAGCACATTAAAAGTGCAGTAGCCAATGTATGCGGAATGAGCCCAGGGTGTAAACTGCACGGAGCTTTTATTCCAACCCCAGGTCGATTCAGTCCCTGCCCTCTACACAGAATGCGATTTCCGTTTGGATTTGGGGGTGATTTTAATTTTCCTTCTGCAGCAAGAAGGATTGATCCGGAGTGAACCTACCTTTATTGTGCAATATCTTAGAGTGCTTTTAATCCTGAATATATTATAAAATCGCATAGTTTTGAATCTGGGCTCCGTGGTAGAGGACCCGTGATTGGCTACAGGTGGTCATGTGACAAGCCTGCCTCAAAGGAGAAGCCCCTAAGTTCTCTCAACTTCTGTCGGCCTTGGATTTTTTTTTGTGCCTTTTCTCCCCCCCCCCCTTCAAGAATGGAAAGGATTTTTTTCCTCCCTCCTCTGACTTCTTGGATCCTCTCTCCCCTTCAAGAAAACAGAGAAAGAGTCTCCATTTGCCTCCCCCCCCCCTTCTGA
This sequence comes from Paroedura picta, assembly GCF_049243985.1. Classification (NCBI taxonomy): domain Eukaryota; kingdom Metazoa; phylum Chordata; class Lepidosauria; order Squamata; family Gekkonidae; genus Paroedura; species Paroedura picta. The sequence continues at coordinate 126,825,565 of NC_135374.1, read as the reverse complement.
GCCTCCCTAACCATGTGCAGAAGACTTTCCTGTTTCAATGGGGAGGGTGGGGGGAAGAGGAAGACCCGAGTTCAAATCGATCTGAATTCAACAGGATTGACAATGGAATAAACAAAGTAAGTGCAGACTCTGCCCAGGTTGGTCTCTAAGGTGCTCCTGGACTCAAATCTAGATGTTCCAGACCAGGATGGCTACCCTCTAAAGCAAGTCAAGCAGAAATGGCTTAATTCTGGCTGGCCTGTGTGCCTCCATTTGTACATCATGTTTTGTTTTTGTTCCCAAGGCGCAACTGACTGATGGCCACCCATAGGCTTTTCAAGGTAAGAGTCGTCCAGAGGAGGTTTGCGATTGGCTGCTTCTGTGTGGCAAACCTGGACTTTCTTGCGGTCTTCCATCCAGGTACAAACCAGGGCTGAACATAACTAACTTCTGAGATCTGGCTGGCTGAACCAATCTGGTCAGGGCCACAGCACAGGTAACCAGAATTAATCGCTGGACAATGTTCTCCATCTGGGAGGGGGGAGGAGGGAAGGAGGCACATTTGCCCAGCAGCTAAGTGGCTTTGTGCACAGCACACTTGGCTTAACCGAGATGTCAGGCGGCAGCCTGGGAAAGGGAGCTCCTGAGTTGTAATGCGGCATGCAGGGAGGGGCAGAGACTGCAGTGGGAGCATTGCAGGAAAGCCAGACATATCTGTACAACATGAAAGAACAGGAAAACGGGATCGTTACCTGAAAACTTCCCTTCTTTACAGCGGGCCGGTCCACAGATCCCAACAATGGCTCTTTGGCCTCTCCCTTGCTGTTCTGGAGGAAAATGGGAACTGTGAGTTATAGAGAAGGAAGCGCCTCAAGCCAGCCACCCCCCACCCCCAGCCCCACAGGAAAATCAGCAAAGAGCCCAGGTTCTCCCTCACCTTGTGATTTCAAACAAGGGGGGGGGGGCGGGAGAGTATTGATTTCTGAAACGGGATATGTCAGTTATGCAGTTTATTCCAACCTGAGAAATGCAGCTGAAGATTCCTTTCTATCACTGGATCAAAACAGTAACCCAAGAACCCTCAAATTTGCAACAGACCACTTTCCCACAATCCCTTTCTTTGCAGGTTAATTCACACTGGCCATTTCAGGAGGATGGCTCCAAGCCCTGTCCTCTTCTTGGCCCAAGAGACAGGGACTCTACAGGAAGGCCGCCCCAGGCCTTGGTTGCCTTACAGCAGGGGGAGTCAACCTGTGGACCTTCAGATGTTCATGGACTACAATTCCCATGAGCCCCTGCCAGCGTTTGCTGGCAGGGGCTCATGGGAATTGTAGTCCATGAACATCTGGAGGACCACAGGTTGACTACCCCTGCCTTACAGGACCCCGCGGCTGTTGTGGGACGGCCCAGAAGAGTGACATCCCACCAGGGCTAATGCTTATCACCAAACCCCATGGAGATTCTCAGTGAGCGCTAAAACGTCATCCCAGTGCGATGTCAGCGTCTCTGGGTCACACAGGAAGCAACGCCACCACGTGGGGATGGAGACGGCCACCGCCTCGTTTTGCCAGCTCCTTCCGCCCACCGGCCGGATGAATGTCGGCTGACATCAGCAACTATTACCCAGTACCTGGGAAGCCTCGCCTGGTCCCCTTTTCCATGCCACGAGTCATGGAGCCCAGGACAAAATATGACTAAAAGGTGGCTAACCTTTAACATGCTGAAGTTAACAAATTGAGAATTTCTTAAAGAGCGGAGCAGAGTTTATGAACAGGCCAAAGAACTCGACTGAACCTTTCAAAACACACAGAGAAGGCCGACTGAAACGTGACAATGAATATCTTGCTACCTACATGCTGTATTTTAACTCTCTCTCTCTGTAGATCAAAGTGAGGGTCCAATTTATTTTTTGATGCTTTATACCCCACCCCTCCCAGGGCACTGGCACCTTTAAGACCAACAGAGTTTTATTTACGGTGTCAGCTTCCCTGTGCATGCACACTTCTGCAGACACGATGAAATGGGAATTTTCCAGCCTGCATATATATATAGTCAGAGGGTGCGTAATCTCAGGAAATAGACACAAGCACCTTATAGGAATAACAAGCTAAGTTTATAAGGTTGCCATTTGTTGGGGTTCAACTCTGGGAGGAAAACATCATAAAAATAAATAAATATGTCAAGGCTGGAGGTTAAAGGGCAGATGCATTCCCAATGGTCGAACGCAGAGTTGGTCTTCAAGGTGCCACCAGATGTAAACTTTGTTCTGCTGTTTCAGACCAGCGGGGCTACCCTCCTGAATCTAAACTCTCTGTGGTTAAATGTTTTCTTTCTGCTGTTAAAGTTAGGAGCCCTGAAAAGTGCAGGGGACAAAAGGATCACTTGCAAAATACACTGCAAAAGAAAAATAAGAAAGAGAAAACCAGTTCTGTACTGCTAGCTGCCTGCCACCAAAATGATGTTATTTTAATGCATGCAGTCAATCAGTTCTCCAGCAGCCAATCGGAAGCCCTGCTGGGTAGGAGCCCCACTCCTTCCTAAAATCACTTTTTGGGCACCAAGAAAAGTGTGGGCGGGGGAGTGCCAGCATCCCCATGGGCACCATGCTGGGGACCTTAGGGATAAGATGTTTGAAGCTGTTCACAAGAGATGCAAGCGAGTGCTACCAGTTTGGAGATGATGCTAGGAAGGTTTTTAAAAGTACTGCCTCATTTGTATCTTGGGAACCTTCTCTTACAAAACAGGTGCTCTCCAGAGAGAGAGAGAGACAGAGAGACAGAGACAAAGAGAGGATTTGCATCTTCTCATCCCTGTGGTATTGACCCTCCTTCAGTTTCCATTTTGATCTTGCTCCTCCCTGGTGTGAACCTTCTCCCAGGATGCTTTGCTCTGCGTGGGTTTCTATTTCCCTCCCAGAAAGTGGCTTCATTTCATATCATCATACATAACAATACTGTATACGGTGTGGATACTGCACATGCATAAAGCATGCACATTTTACGTAGAAATATCACAGTATAAAGGTGAGAGTAAGAGTTCTTTTTGCACATTTAAGCTGTTTTGAGTTCCACTTCAAATCTGGCAGAGCGATGAACTCATTGGTGATGTCCCCCGCCCCCCCCAAGAAATAAATTATTATCATGCTTGTGTACCTTCCAGGGGTGTGGGAAGGGATGAGGGAGGGAGCCCATTTACTGAGAGCTCTAAGGCAGGGGTAGTCAAACTGCGGCCCTCCAGATGTCCATGGACTACAATTCCCAGGAACCCCTGCCAGCGAATGCTGGCAGGGGCTTCTGGGAATTGTAGTTCATGGACATCTGGAGGGCCGCAGTTTGACTACCCCTGCTCTAAGGGAAAGCTCTGAATAATGACAACAAATATTAGAGAGGCAGAAGCAAGAGTTCAGTCCCAGCAACGTGAAAACGGTGCCCCATGCTCCGCACAAAACCCAGAAAGCAGCACTCCCCAAGAAGCAGGGATTTTGAGAGGAATCATTGCTCAAGACGTGCCACTAACAACCGTGAGCCAAAGATAACTGGAAAAGAATGATATTGGAGCGGCTTTGGGCTTGTTTTGCGTCTTGCGGGAATGGGCAGGGTAATTTCCGAGCTCTCTTCTCGCTGTCTCCTGGCAAGAACAAATGGCCGCTGCCTTCACCAACATCAGGCTGAGGGTTCAGAGCCAAGGCTTCAATAATCCTTGGGAGGGAGTCCCACTGATCATTAGCGGGTCTTGGATTTGCAACCAAGAGGACAAGGACCCCCTCAAAGAACAGCTCCAAAGCTATTTTACATGTGAAAAGAAGAAATGCGGAACATTTCTACCGTATCGCAGGACACAGCCTAAGACAGGGGCTTTTCGCACGCCTTCAAAATCGCACAATGGTTGCCAATTGAAAACGCTACTGATTTGCCGTTATGCACAACGTCGTTGACAATCTGCCACACACCTGAAAACGATCTGCAAAAAGCGCTTCCTTGTAGCGCTTTCAGGGAAATCCCCAAAAGTGGATTCACCCTCCGGAAAGCGATACACTCCTGCAACCAATCTGCAACACTAGCGAAAAAGACCTGTGCGTTAACATTGTTGCGGTTTCTACAAAGTCCCTCCCCCTGGTTCTCTCCTCTGATCTTCCGGCGAAGCGATCGCCATTTTTTTTTTCTCCGAGTGAGCGGGGATAAACGCACCAGCGAGCCTCTTTCTGTTTAGAGGCTTCCCCGGCTTCAGTCCCTCCCCTTCAGTCACTAAGCATAAACAAGAGAAGCCCGTTTGCTGATGTATTTTCCCTTTATTTTTTACACATTCATTCAGCCGAAAATCGGGCCCGTGAGAGGGGGGGGGATTTTTTTTTTTCACTCGGAGGGAGCGTGGCAACGAATAAATGACAGCTCAAACACACCAGGCAGCTGGATGGATCTCTCCGTTGCAACGAATCAACACAGATTCGTCGCAATGGGTCTGTTTTTTTAAAAAAAAACTTTCTTAAAGGGAAAGGGGCTGTTTGGGAGCATGCTAACGGCTGCCCATTGGATTTTCAGCCGAAAATCGGGCCCGTGAGAGGGGGGGGGATTTTTTTTTTTCACTCGGAGGGAGCGTGGCAACGAATAAATGACAGCTCAAACACACCAGGCAGCTGGATGGGTCTCTCCGTTGCAACGAATCAACACAGATTCGTTGCAATGGGTCTGGTTTTTTTTTTTTTTTAAACTTTCTTAAAGGGAAAGGGGCTGTTTGGGAGCATGCTAACGGCTGCCCATTGGCTGCTTGACGGCCAGGGGTGGGACGAGCTTGGCAATAGCGCTTCCTTTCTAGCGATTTTTGCCGAGACCGGAAGCCTGTGGGAAACGCTACAAAACGCAACTGGATTCCACTACAAAGGCAGGTATGCATAACGACGAATTCCACTATTTTAAATGGCGATTTTTCATTCAGCAACCAATTTGCTACAAAGATCCTGGTGCGGAAAGCCCCACAGTGTTGGTGGTTTCTGCCATAGTCATTGATATCAAACATTCATTGACCAGCAGGCTTGGCTGAGTCTCCACAAAACGTGTAAGAAAGGAGACCTACGAGGACCGGCTGAGACTGGGAGGTTGTGTCTGACTGCTCCTGCTCCACTGCTTCCTGCCTGGGATGGTCCTTTCTTCCCTCCCTCCCTCCCTCTGCCCCAGCAGCTTCTGCCTGCCCTTGGCTCTGGGGTCTCATTTTCTCACCATAGCTTCTTCCCTTCCTCTTGACCTCTCCCCTCCCAGTTCCACTTCTGCTTGCCTTGATCTCACCCTTGACCTAGTTATGGTGGTCACTATTGCTGGACAACAAGCTGCTCAAACGGAAAGCAGCTACAGTTTTTAGAGTTAGTTAGTAGGCCTAGCACGAAACAGAAGATTCTGATTTGGTTTGGGGTGTTCTCAAACAGAGTTGACCCAACCACATGGAAACCAACCAATCCAGTTCAGGAAGGTCCATTTGGCCTCTGTCCACTGAGAAGTAGAAGGGAAATGAAACAGGGGGAGGCTGAAAAGGCTTGCAGCAGATTGGGATCTCCCTCATTGGTGGCCAGATCTGCCTGTCAGCTCTGGAAGGCCGTTATGGGTGCTTTCAGGACTGCAGAAGTCCACCTGCACCTTCATGTCTGCTGAGCTGAGTGTCAACTCAGATGCCACAGATACGCCTCCCGCCCCCAACTGCTGGACTCAGAAATCAGGGAGAGGGTCGCTGGAGGACCGTGCCAGCAGCTCACATGGCAGCTCAGGAGCCAATGCCTGGGCTATTTTCATGGCGTTTTGGAGTTTGTGCTCCGGGTCATGCCAGCCCCTATTAGTTATCCCCAGTTTTCCCCTCTATGAACATATCTGTCTTTTGGACAAGCCTCCTGTGTTTCCTGGTTTTTCAAAGGGCTTAATCCATTTTGCAGACTGGGTGTGTGAGTGGATGCTACAAGGGCAGCATAAGAGAGGCCAGGAAATTTGCCGGGAACAAGAATAATTTTTTTTTAAACCGCTGTTGCGGTGATGGCATCCATCCCCCTCTTCTGCATATGCCCATTTCCAGGACTTCTGGTACATTTTCCTGGGTCACTGGATGCTATGAACAAGGAAATGAGTCTTTGTACAGGATATGTATAAGTTCTACGTTTCCAAAAAATGCCATTTCAGTTTTGTTGATAATGGAACTGCTCTCTTGTGACAAAATTGAAAAGCCACCAGTGTGGTGTAGCAGAGAGAGTGCTGATCCTGGATCGGAGAGGCCCGGGTGGAAATTCCCACTCTGTCGCACAAGCGTGCTTTGGCCTAAGTTGAATTGTGCTCGGATTTCGATGCCTTTGATGCTTGTGAATTGCTCTGAGCCTGTGTTCCAGGAGAGTCCTTCACTGTGCTGTGGGTGCTTCTTGGGTGACCACACAGCTGAGCTGAGCCTACTTCACAGGGGTGCTGGGACGTAAAAATGGAGCGGGGGGGAGTTGAAAGCCCTGTTGGATTTCCATTGGGGAGGCAGGCCCGGCATAAATGATGTGAACAAATAAATAAATAACAGAACAGATGCAGATGCAGATGCAGACCTCACTGCATTCTACCAACCTGATCACGACTCTCTCTAAAAGAAAGGGTTGCCAACTGGAAGTTTGGAAATGCCTGGAGATTTGATGGGAGAACAGGATTTAGGGAAGAGGAGAGATCTCGATGAGGCATCATGGCATGCAGTCCAGATACCCAAGCAGCCATTTTCTCCAAGGCAAGGTCGGTTAATGTTTCAAATAATAAATAAGCATAAACAAATGATTCATGTAGTAATCCTGAGAGATCTCCAGTCCATACCTGGAGCCTGGGAAGCCCGCTAATGCAAGCCTCTTGGCCCTTTGAGTTTTGCTCTCTGTGACCCTCCAGACCCTTTGCTAGACAGTGGACGGGGATGCCGCTTGTCTAGCGCTCCAGAAGCAGCCTTCTACTAACTTCGACCTGGGATGACCTGCTACGGCTCACCTGCAGCCCAGATGTGGAAACATTTCACAGAGAGACCACACGAAAGAGATGTGGCGAATCTATATAAAACCACACCTTCTCAGTCTCCAGTCTCCGAAAAGACGGCGTCTTCCGCCATTTTTAAAAGTTTGGGTGAAAACCTGGGATTTTTTAAGGCCGGCAAAATGGAAGTCTGTTGCTGCCGAGAAAGACCGATTATCTTAAATTCACAGCAAAGCTTATTGCCAAGGAAAACTAACTGGGTTGTTCGCGGCCATGGCAAACACCAAAGAGGTCACTAAGGACCGGAGAGAAGGGCAGACATCACGAGCCTCACGCACGGAGAGGGCGAGAGCAGAACCCGAGAGACGGTTCTGAGCTTATTTTGATTTAGAAGTCATGAAATGATGTTGTCTGGGATGCAAGGCCATCTGCAACATTTCAACTCCGAGTGGTTCCAGAATCACCAAACAGAACCGCCATGGACCTGTGCAGGCTTACAACCAGCACCGGACAACGCCGGCATTCACAATGGGGATGCAAACAGGGCACAGAGGTCAGTTCTCCTGGGAGTCATGATCCCTCTGCTGCCACCACTTTCCCCAGCCATCGGTCAGGCCTTGTCCCCAGTTCTGCACACACAGTGATGTCACCGCGCCAGTGATGTCCAGATGACGCTCTGGAATTTGGGGGGAAACTCTATGGCAGAAGCCAGTTATAGAGTTTTTGCTCAAATACCTGAGTGCCACTGGTGTGATGATGTCACTTCCTATGTAATGCCAGCAATGAGGTTCGGGTCTTTCTCTCTTCAAATCCCCCATCCTCTGCTGGTTGCCAACCCTAACCAGATGAAATCCCAGATTTGAAGGGGGGGGGCTCTATGGCATATCCTTGCAGAGCTCCCCCCTCCCCAAACTCCTCCCAGGCTTCAACCATAATGTCCAGGGATTTCCCAGCCCACAGCTGTCAATCCTACCCCTGTTGAAAGGGTCCTCCACCAGAAGAGAAGGGGGCAAACAATGTGGTTATTTAACACATGCCCCTATCTTGACCCAGAACCATGTGATCCACCCTAATTAGGAGCTGCCAACATTACCAGGACCATCCCAGCATAAAGTTGCCACACATGGCCTGACAACAGACAGGAACTTGGGGAGGTGAGGACACAAGTGATGGTGTGATGTCACTTCTGAGGAGAACCTGGAAATGATGTCAGGCCTCTCTAGGAATTGCTGAAAAGCCACAGAGATTCCGGCACTTGCTAGAGAGGCCTAGCATCATTTCCTCAGTTGCTACATGGTGATTTTTAAAAAGTTTTCCCCCCTTCTGCCAGTCCCTGGAGCAGCAGTGGGGAACTTAAAAACTCAAGCGTGGGAGAAGCCACACTGATGAAGCCAAATGAGAGGCCCCAGATAAATCAGAAATGGAGTCTTAGTCTAGACTCTAGGCCCAAATGGGGCCACTTTTCCCATCCAAACACTGGCACATATGCCTTTTGTTTATTTTAGCAGCAGATTTTAAAATGTCTGTGAAACACAATTGTGTTTGTTCTATAAAAGTAAAGAGGAAGGGATTTTAATATGTTGAGTTCCAGGAAGGCAGATGGTACACCAGAGCCATAAACGCAGATACTCCTGTAATGCAAGATATCGGATTTATTGCTATGACGATTCCACTTAGGTTCACAATAGTTTGGGTTTTTTCCCCCCAAAATGATTGGATGGATCTCATAGACAAGACAAAATCCTAACCTTGCTGTAGGAGGAGGAGAGAAGAAATTTGAGTAGGCTCCTGAGGGGATCCTTGAGTGTCAGAATCCAAAGAGAAGAAAACATGCAACACCCCCCAAAACAACAACAACAACAACAACAACAACAACAGCAACCTACCTTACCTGTCAGAGAAACCAGAAGGCTAACTCAACCTTACTTAGACCAATATACAATGACCTGGAGATCCTCTGGAATTACAGCTCATATCCACACTGTGAAGAGGAAGATGGGTGCTTTGGAGGTTAGACTCTGTGGCACTGTACCCCGCTAAGCTCCCTGGCACCCCCTCCCACTCTGCCTCCAAATCTTCAGGAGTTTCCCAACCTGAAATTTGTGGTGCACAAGAAAGAAAGGTATCTGCTACACAGTAGCTCAAGAAGGAAGGAAATGGGAACAGTGACTCCTTAGGAGAGGATGCTGGACTTGGCGACCACCGATTAGTGCAGAGTTGCGATCCTCCAGACACGACTGGGAGGTCTCCTGGATTTACAGCTTGAGCTCCAGTCTACAGAGACCAGTTCCCCCAGAGGAAAGCGCTGCTTTGGAGGATGGACTCTCTCGCAATTGTCCCTGCTGAGCTCCGCCCACCTTGGGCTTTGCTTCTTTATTGCCAGGACTCTGCCAACCCAGAGCTGGTAACCCTGAGTGGGCGAGAACTTTGGTGTCTCAAAGAAGAGGGTGGGAATGAGCAGCCATACTAGGTAAACGGATGTCCTTTAGTTTCCAGTTTGATTTGAGAAATCCATCCATCTCTGCCTGATCTCTAAGAGTGCCACATCCGGGCAGGGAAATTCCTGGAGATCTGGGGTATGTCTGAGAAGAGGAAGGAGCTCAGCAGGGAAGGTGGTGCCACAGAGTAGGGGTCCCCAACCTTCAGGCCCTTGGGGGTTGCATTAGAGTGCCCAATGCCTAAAGAGGGCCAGAGCAAAATGTAACAAAATTGTTAACCTTTCTGCACTTATTTTCTTTCCTGCTGTTGTTCCTCCTGAATTCAGATCGATTTGAACCTGATTTTTTCTGTTTTGTCCCCCCCCCCCCAAAAAAAAAAAAAAACTGGAACAGAGAGCCTTCTGCACTTGAGCATGAGGCTGAGCCTAGCCAAGCTGAGCCAGCAGCAGCCTCTCAGAGAACGAGGCACATCTCTGCTGAGATGTGTGGGATTCTGGAGCACAGTCACTTTAAAACAGTTTCCAAAGGGAGGGCAAAAACGAATCTTGGGAGGAAAGTTTTGCAACTGGGAACCAGGAAGTCTTTGAACTGGCGCTCAGCCAATCAGGGACAGGCTGCTTCTCTCCCTCAGCAGGGAGGATGTTAATCCGGCAAAACACAGATCTGCATTTGAATACTGGGATCCCTCAAAGTGGCTTGATCAATTACCCTACATATTCACATATAAACTGACCCGGATACAAGCCGAGGGACGTAATTTTACCACAAAATCTGGGCACACTTATTGACTCGCATAGAAGCCAAGGGTGGGAAATGCAGCAGACTACTGGTAAATTTGCAGGGTGGCCTAAGCGCTTAATCCATGCTCAATCATCACAGGCCTGCCCATCCAGCCTCCCTCCCAACAAATACAGAAAAGTCAAGAGGATGAATAGCTGCTGGTTTTTGTACCCCGCTTTTCACTAACCAAAAGGGTCTCAAAGTGAATTATAATTGCCTTCCCTTCCTCTCTTGATACCAGACACCCCGAGAGAGCACTGACAGAACTGCTCTGTGAGAACAGCTCTGGCAGGTGAACCAAACAGTGCCCCCCAGGCCATAAAACGAGTGCAGAACAACAGTTCCCGAAGCTGGCAACCTACCACAAGTACAACAGCTACCAAACTGGGAGGTACAGTGCCTACCCCCCAGAACAAAACACTGAAATAAAGAACTGTAAAACTGAAAACTGAAAGAAAGAACTGTAAAAATCAACTTTTAAACACAACCCCAAGAAGAAAAGGCAAACGATGCTGCCCCTCAGATAAAAGAGAGAGAAAAAAACACTAGGAGAAAGAAACAGTAAATCCCAAAGCACCCCAAAACTCACCCCATCCACAGAAACCAAAAGAATAGGAAAAGAAGGGGGGGAAATATCAAAATCCCTCAGTCAAACCATTGATGTCCTACAAGCTGCCAGAGGAAGCTCAGATTTCAAGATCTTTGGCAATGGTTGGCTGGGATCAACTAGCTCACTTGCAAAAAGTTCAGTTTGCAAAGGCAATGCTATGATTGGCTGGGAGCAACAACTTCTGCTTGCAACAACCTCAGCTTGTGAAGGCAATGCTATGATTGGCTGGCTGGGAGCAGGCTGTTATTTCAATTACCTGCGTATAAGCCGAGGAGAAGAGCCTCTTGTGGCGCAGAGTGGTAAGGCAGCCGTCTGAAAGCTTTGCCCATGAGGCTGGGAGTTCGATCCCAGCAGCCGGCTCAAGGTTGACTCAGCCTTCCATCCTTCCGAGGTCGGTAAAATGAGTACCCAGCTTGCTGGGGGGTAAACGGTAATGACTGGGGAAGGCACTGGCAAACCACCCCGTATTGAGTCTGCCATGAAAACGCTAGAGGGCGTCACCCCAAGGGTCAGACATGACCCGGTGCTTGCACAGGGGATACCTTTACCTTTACCTTTTTACTATACAATAGCAGTTTATAAAAAGGGAAGGTAATACATTAAAAAGGTTAAAAATGCATCAACAATAAAACTTAAAACCATCTCCACCATAAAAGTCAACATTTAAAAGCATTAAATACCGTTGACTATTTTACAAAGACAAAATGAGCCATGTAAGCAATAAAACTATTAAAACTGTTAAAACAGAAAACAAAAAACAAGATTAAGAGACGTACCATAAAAGCTACTAACCAAAAAACATAAGAAGTTCTGTGGACCTATCGGCAAGCTTATAATGGCTATACATCAGTGACCCAATCTTTCCTGGTTCTTAAAGCTAGCCACGCAGATTTTGCTACTTTGTGGGTTCAAAAATTATTTCATTCTGATAGCAATAGTTGCAGGCGATGCTTTCTCAGGTCGTGAGGGCATCCTATAAGCATTGGTACTAATGCACCTGTGCGAATATGATTATACAGCTTGCACTCAAATAAGATGTGTTCTGTGTTCTCTAATTGACCCTCATTGCAGATACAGAGCCGATCCTCGAGAGGGAGTCCATCAAATTTCCCACTCAAGTAAGCAGAGGGCAGGGCATTGTGACGAAGGAGGGTAAAGGATCTCCTGTGCTCAGGATTTGCCACTTTTCTTAGATATTGCATCTGGGTGTTCCTGTTTAGGAGATCTTTCCTAAAAAGTGGGTCCTGAATATTGTTGAGATCATGTTGATTCTCTATTTCTATCACTCTTGCCTTAACAAGATCTATAGCCTTGTCATAATCCGTAGCCAAAAACAATTGATATGAGAGACCATAGTAACACTACTTTTTATTGAGTGCAATTTGCCAATGTGCAATGAATGTGTCTATCACTATTAGACTTGCAAGACCTTGCTGTTGGAAAAGTAATTTTAGCCAGAATGTAAAGGTAGCTATCCAAAGCCATGACTGAACGTTGACCATACCTGTCTCAATCTTAACTGCTACGTTTGAGATGTTGTTTGGTATTGCCAAATTTGTCCTCAGAAATTTAGCCTGGACCTTTTCTAGACTGCCCAATCTGCCCGTTATGCTAATTGGAGCCCCATATGTTAGCTGAGCAAGAGCTTTAGCCTTGAAGATGTTTATTGCTCCTCCTCTCTTTTGTTTGTACTTCTTAGTTCCCAGACCTTTTGTTCTGGTTGGCCCAATGGTTATCTTGATATTTTGACTCCTTTGAACTGTGCCTGGTTCGAATCCCCAGGAGAAGGGGGAGCGAACCCCTATATTGCTTGTTCTATGCCCTGTACCTCAGTCTTCATTGTACCTCAGTCTTTGTACCTTATGCCTTCATTGTAGATGCTTTCATTGTTCTTAAAATACACTTTTGTTTTATGAGGTTACTTATTTAGAAATTGAAGTTTCTCACACTGTGGAATGCTAGTTACTCATGCTCACCTCATCAGTGTGATTTTTGTGGCTGTTTTCTTGTAGCCAAGGCATTCATGTGCAAGCCAAGGTTTGGGATAGACGCCCTTTAAATCTTGGGTAAATACTCATCTGTTAGTCTTGACCTGGACTTGGTTTTCACACTTTTCATTTTGGAAATATTTTGCTCACAGATGTATAAGGTGCCAACGTGTGAACATGCCTGCAGCAGATATCTTTAGGTTGATAAATAAATGTAGATCATAACAGAAATCCCAACAAGACTATTTTCTTTGAAAATTCTCTGAGATGATCACTGACTTGCAAATCAATTTGTTCCATCTGAAAAAAAAAATCTTGTATCTTCCAGTGTGACTTCAAATGGATTCTGAAACATTCACATTTCCTTTCCATACTTATGGCAATCAGTGAATCTGTTCTGGAATCTCATCTGCCATAGGTTCAGTGCTCTGATGTGTCTTTCAACACTGAATTGTAAATTTCTGTCCTTCTGTCCTTCTGTCCTTCTCAATTATTTGTTGATTGCAGAATAAGTAGTCTGAACAAGTCTTCAGTAACTCGCTTCACACAAAATGTTTCGTCACACATAAGCAACTTTAGATACAACGTATTCAGATGCTCTGTGATATCAACTCAGAAAACCAAATCAAAAATCCATCCAGGGTCAGAAAGTACCTTTTGACCTTTTCCTTTTTCTTTGAGAAAGAAATGAAGACTGAAACATCATTTTATTTATCATATCATATCATACTTATATACCGCCCTTGAGGACTTTAGCTCTGCAAAGCCATGTGACTTCTGCATGGTACAATACATCTCCATACTTTGCATCTATCTCCAAGAGAAAATTTCAGAACTAATCATGAGTAAGGAAAGCCATGATGCCTGATGTACTTAATGGTGAGTCCCTCAGTACGTGTTGCACTTTCCCACTGAAGAATCATACTACAGAAGGCCTGCTGATGGATGATGAGGTGAAATTTCATGGGAAAGTGACCTGTTTAATTTCATGTCCTCACTGATTTTTGCAATTTCACCCATTTTACTTCCCATCACATTTCTTGCACTATCCATTGCAATGCTTTTCAGTTTATCCAAACTCAGACCAAGATTTTGTACTTATTTACATACCAGCGAACCTGCTGTTGAAGATCTTTATCTTTATGTTTTGGATTGTCCACTATACTTGGAGCCAAGAACCAAATATAGTTAGAGATTTTTGAGTAGCCAGAACTTCCCTGCAAATTTGGACAAAATGGTCTTTTTATTATCAGATTAAAAAGGTAAAGGTATCCCCTGTGCAAGCACCGAGTCATGTCTGACCCTTGGGGTGACGCCCTCCAGCGTTTTCATGGCAGACTCAATACGGGGTGGTTTGCCAGTGCCTTCCCCAGTCATTACCCTTTACCCCCCAGCAAGCAAACTGGGTACTCATTTTACCGACCTCGGAAGGATGGAAGGCTGAGTCAACCTTGAGCCGGCTGCTGGGATTGAACTTCCAGCCTCATGGGCACAGCTTTCAGACGGCTGCCTTACCACTCTGCGCCACAAGAGGCTCTTGGTTATTATCGGATACCAACCCCCTAATTAGTTATAATGTTTCACTATTTGCATTAGCAGCAAGGAAAATTCGAGCCCAATTTACGCCACCAGAGAGCTAGAAACCTGAATTCTTATTGTCTTTTATTATCTATGGACTACCGCATGTATTGTTCCAATTCTTTTACTGTTTTTATATCAACTGATGTGATATTGATTGCATTGTAGTGGCCTATGGCTGGAAACAATAAAGTCTTCTACTACTACTACATACCAGTGTGTTCCCTGGCATGGCAGGGGTATCTGAGTTGCATCCAGAATGGCCAAAATGCTTGTATGGAAGATGACTAAGAGAGGGCTGACAGACCAGAAGAAACCATGTTGCTTTTGTGTTTGTTTGTTTGTTTTTGCAAAAAAGGGACAGGAAGGACAGCAGCAGATGGTGCCTCTTGACTGAGGGTAGAAGGACAATGTGGGTCTGAGGGAAAATGCCTCGAGGGTGAAAGCAAAAAAGCAGCTTGGAGGGCTGCCCAGAAAGGGCTCAGGGACCCACAAGTTGGGGACCTCTGACATAGCGTCTATCCTCCAAATCTGCCATTTCCTCCAGAAGAACTGATCTCTGTAGTCTGGAGGTCAGTTGCAAGTGCAGGAGACTCCCTGGGCCCTGTCCAAAGGTTGGCAACCCCACTGGGTCTGCTCTCTAAGAGGAGAAAATTCAACATGGTACACTGTGGGCTAAGATGACCGGATTTTGACATTGGTAAAGCGGGACACCATTGACCAGGTGGGTGGGGAGTCTTGATTTAAAATTTGGTCTATATGGAGCAACAAAAAGTTTCATAGAATACATAGAATGCAAAAATAGTATTGTAATACATATTTTTAAAATTTCAACATAAGTACAATTTGCCAAGTACCACCAGATGTCCCTCCAAAAGTGGGACAACCTGGTCACCTTACTGTGGGGGGAAGGGTGGGGCAGGTTCCAGGTTACCAGGGTTACCCAAGTTCACTGCCACATACTGTGGATGATACACCTTTACTATGCATAGCAGGTGGACTGTGTTTGGCCTCATGGTTCAGGAATTTGAGAAGACCAAAGACACTAGTTGGCACATGCAAACAGATTGTTTGGGTTCCAGGGTTTGGGTCCTGCTCCCTTTGAGATACATTTGAGAAGAACTAGCTTTGATGGCAAACCCTGAGCTAGGGATGCCAGCCTCCAGGTGGGACCTGGGGATCCCCTAGAATTACAGCTCATTTCCAGACTATCAAGATCAGCTCCCCAGGAGAAAATGGCCATGCCGTGCCCTACTGAGGCTGCTTTCTCCCCCAGACTCCACTGCCAAATCTCTAGGCGTTCCCCATCTTTACTGCCCATCTCCTGCCAGTGGGTGGGAGGATTTGACAACCCAACACTGACTTGATGCTGGCAGTGCACGGACAAACACTCATAGGTGCTCCCTTCTCCTGGAATCCATGCATTGTGGGTAAACAGCAGCATCTAGAAGCCAATGACAACCCGAACACGACCCTTTCTGACTCGGGAACAGGCTCTTGCAGGAACTGCCACTAACATAGTGGAGAAGTGGGTTTCGCCCTTCGATCCTGAAAAAGTTTGAGGAGTTGTGCCCCGAACAGTGATCATGATGTATTAGAGGAGCATTCCCCCGCAGGTTCATTAGTGCTTGACCAGATGGCACCGCAAATTATAGTTTTCCAGATTAACTTCACTGAAAGCATTATTACCCCCAGGTGAGAGATTTCCAGGATGAGGCTAGATGGTTCTTGGCTGGATTTATAGGGAATCCACGTTTTGCCCCAAAATTCAAATTAAGTCTCTGTTTTGGGGCCCTACCTGGCTAGCATCCCACAGTCCATCTCTTGAACGTAAAGGGTCAGCCCCAGAGCTGTTTGAAGCCTACATCCAATTTAACCTTCAACCTGCTTCTCTGCTGCCTGACCGCTAGTCTGCTTTTGATCTCCTCTACCGAGCTGAGATGACCTCCTGACTTAGGGCCCTGCCAGAGCCAAACTAGGGCACCTGCTCAGCTGTGCAGACAGTTCTCCAGATGCCTCCAGCCTCCCATCTGCATCTTCCCCACCTGGAAATCTCCCAGCATCAAAACTGATCTCCAGACTCCCGAGATCAGCTCCTCTGGAGAAAATGGCTGCTTTGGAGCACGGATTCTATGGATCCTTCCCAGATTCTACCCCCCCCCCCAAATGCCCCGCTATTTCCCAACCCAGAACGGGCCACTCTGTCCCCATCTGGGCTGAAGACTATCTAACCTGGCAGCCTACAACTTGGGTTTCCCTTGCCCATCTGTGTTGGTTTTGTAGGGTGCCTCATGGTTATTTTTTCTGAAGGCTACAACAACACAGGCCACCTGGACAGGGCCTGGATGTCTGGGGCTGTCAGCCGCACGGGCGTTTTCGCGGGTGTGACACATTGAAAGCATGAGGTGCCTTTGACAAAGGGAGCTTTGACTCTCTAAAGTTCATAACCCGAACATCTTGCTGGTTTCTAATCCTGGAGAAAATCTAGCTCTTGCAGGACTGAGTCACCGGCAGAACTGCTTCTTAGGTTTCTTCCTAAATATATTCCGGTTGACACAACCCTAGTCTCAAAGCCACCTGCAATTCCCTTCCCTTCCTCTTCCCAAAACAGACACTCTGGGAGGTGGGTGGAACTGAGCTCCGAGAGAACTGTGATTGGCCCAAGGTCACCTGGCTGGCTTCAAATGGAAGGGTGAGGGATCCAACCCAGATCTCCAGATTAGAGGCTACATCTCTTTACCCCAAGCTGGGTTTCTGAGAGGTAGGCTTGGCCAAAAAAGTGCTCTGATGGCACCAGTGAGGATTCGAACCTGGGACTCCTGGATCCTAGTCTGGCACTATCAACAGTCGTGCAGCACGGGCAGATCGGCAGTCAAGGACCCTGGTGACTCGACTTCAAATCCCTACATCTCCCATGGAAGCTTGCCAGATGACCTGGGGCCTGTCACAAACTCTCAACCTCCCTACCTCACAGGATTGTTGTTCAGAATGGAGGCGGTGTGAATAATATTCTAAGCTGTTCTGAGCTCAAACCAGGGAGAAAACACAAGGGATAAACAAACAGACAAACGTGTTAATTGCACCAACCCTTAAAAACATCAGCCAGGAATCCCCCAGAACTGCAGCTCCCCCTTCCCATCCCCTGCAGAAAACGGATGCTTTGCAAGGAGGGCTCTATGGCCTCGTTCCCCACTGAGGCCCCGGTCCTCTCCGGCTCCATCCCTAAATCTCCAGAAGTTTCCCAGCTTGGATCTGGCGACCCTGTTCCCCCCCCCCCCCATTCTTGGGGAGAGAATGGGCAACTCCCAGCTTATTGCACTGGCCTGATCCCACACCACTTCCCTATGGTTCAGGCGCGGTGCCAGCATGGGAAGCGATCTTGCCACGATGAGCCTCTGGTAGCCCCTTCCACGGTGACGTCAGCAGACCGGCAGGAGCTGGAGCCCAGGAAGGCCAAGCAACGCCGTCAATTCCAGGCTGTAAATCCAGAGAACTTCAGATTCTCAGCTGACCATAAAGGAGCCTTGTTTTGAATCCATCCTGCTGAGAACAAGGCCAGGGTGGCATTGCAGAAGTGAAACAGTGGTCTTGACAGAAGAGGAGATCTTGACAACATTCTCTCTCTCTCTTTCTCTGTCATCTGCCCACCTCTGTCTATTTGCATTAGCATATCTTAACTTTCAGGCAATATCATTTGGTTAGATGGTTATATCTTAAACTCTCTCTCTCTGTCTCTCTCTCTCTCTCTCTCTCTCTCTCTCTCTTGTGACTTCATGCCAAATGCACAGAGGCCAATTTGCTGCTGTCCAGGGGAAATGTGTGAACATGCAAACTTTCCCTCCCCAACGCTTCGGAAACTGCCTGGGGCGAAGGACGGGAGGATCAGTAGAAGTGATGCCATTCGCATGGCCCGATTGCAGCTGCTTGCAAATGCACCTCCGGCAGCTTCCCTGCCCTGCGCGTTAGAACAGGCCTAATTGCACGCATTTCTCTCTTCCGGGTGTCGCATGCAGGGGGACACAGAAAACCAACAGCGACAAGCAACACTAAAGCTAACACGAATCTCTTTTTTTGTGTATGGATTTTGCTTTGTCATCTGCGTCACAGGCCCTCTCCTCCTCCGTGTCCTTTTTTTGGGGGGGGGGAATCTTCCATCCGATAAAATGAGCAATAGCCCCCCCCCCCAACAGTATGCCTCAATACAATCCACTTCAGAAAGCTGGGAAACCTCTCTGAGAGAATTTCACCAATCTTATGAAAACATTTTTATGTCCCTCCAGATTCTTGAGATGGTGTGCTTGAGAAGGAATCTTCAAACGAGGTTTAATTTCCAGTTTGGGCAACATCTGGACCGTGTTAATCCCCCCCCCCCAGCCATTTCGATTTTTTTTTTTGCTTCCTTTTCATTCCGCCTGAGGTAGAACCTCCCAATTTCAAGTGACATGGTTTTGGGGGCAAATCTAGCCTTTCGGGTGAAACCACGGTTCTCTTGACTGCAGCACGCTTATGTAATTGTCACTCTGGAATTTAAAGGAGGCAAAATGCTCTCTCCCTTCTGCCTGGCGGTTTGCATTAATAGGAAATGTTTCTACTGGAACACTCCTTGCTAGTGATTCCCACATCAGTCCTTTCAAGTTGCTATTCCCTCACCAAATCTAATCATACAGGGGCACAAATAGGGCTGCCAACCCCCAGGTAGAATCTGGAGTTCTGGATTGACAGTTGATTGCCAGACTACAGAGATCGGTTCCTGGGGAGGGAGCGGCCGCTCCAGAGGGCATACCATAGATTCCTGGTGAAATGCCTCCCCAAATCCCCTGTCACTGGCACTGCCCCCAGATCTCCAGGAATCCTCCAGGCCAGAGTTGAGAACTCTAGGCAAAAACAGGAGAAGTGTCCCTAGCAGACTGCACTAACAGTGTTTAAGATCTAGTGAGCAAAACTTGCTAGAGATCGCCAGCCCCAAAGCCATTCAATTGGCCTCGACCAGGACCGGGGCCTTTTGAGCCTTGGTCCCCCCCTGTTGGAAAGCTCTACCCAATGAGATCATGGCCCTGCATGACCTCGGACACTTCCACAGGACCTGTAAGACAGAGCTGTTGGTTGAGGCCCAGAAAGACCACCGGAAATGTCTGGACCCCTACCTGGGCCATCCAAAGGACGGGCTGACACCCCCTATTAAGGATGCACTTTATGAGGGCGCTCTCTAGACCAGGGTTTCTCAACCAGGGTTTTGTGAAACCCAGGGGTTTCTTGACAGCCTTGGAAGGATATCCCAAAGGAGTGGGAGTTAATTAATTTAAATTTTTAAAAATTGTTTTTTGTTAGATATGTGGTCATTTTGAACCACTATCTCCCACTTTCAGAATGGCCAACGATGGGCCAAGAGAAAGGGGAAGAAGAAGAAGAAGAAGAAGAAGAAGAAGAAGAAGAAGAAGAAGAAGAAGAAGAAGAGTTGGCGCTTTTCTCTACTCAAAGGACTCTCAAAGCGCCTTCCCTTTCCTCTCCCTAACACAGACACCCTGTGAGGGAGGGGAGGCTGAGAGAGCCCTGATACCACTGCTCGGTCAGAACAGCTTTATCTGTGCTGTGGTGAGCCCAAGGTCACCCAGCTGGCTGCATGTGGGGGAGGAGCAGGGAATCCGAAACCCAGTTTGACAGATTAGAAGTCCACGCTCCTAACCACTATACCAAGCTGGCTGGAAGGGGAGGGGTCCCGGAAGGGTGTGTCCACAGCTATGCTTGTTCCACATCTGGGGATTCTCGAAGTTTGAAGATTGTTTCAGGGGTTTCTTGACAGTAAAATAGTTGCAAAAGGCTACTCTACAGAGAAGGGGGCAGTCCTATTGAAATTGTTGGCTCTGAATTCACTCAATTAGGATTTTCTATGCTACGTTATTGTATTATATTTATTTTTGTTGTTGTTGTGAGCCACCCTGATCCTCCAGCGGAAGGGCAACATACAAATGGGAAAAAAATAAATCAAATAAATAAATGGAAACCTAGGCTGGCAAGCCTCCAGGTTCTCGCTGGATTACAAAGAATCTCCTAGTGACAGAGATCAGTTTCCCTGGAGAAAATGCCTACTTTGGAGGATCGACTCTATGGCCGCTGGCAGGGGCTCATGGTAACTGTAGTCCATGGACATCTGGAGAGCCAGTTTTGCCTCCCCTGCTCACTGAGGACCTTCCCCCTCGTTCAACGCCCACCCTCCTCAGACCCCAAATCTACAGGTATTTCCCAACCTGAACCTGGAACCCTATAAAGAGAATGTGGCCCCTGAACTCATTCATGGAGCATCTCTAGTTCCAGAGCCAGCAAAATACATCCAGTGCATCCTAAACCCACCCAGGTGAGCCAACACGCAATCCACGGTGACCAGGCTACGCCATCGGCATCAAAGGAAGCAGGGAAGTTGGCAACCGGGGGCGTTTCCAGCTGGCAGATCCCCCCCCCCCGCCCCTTGCATTAAAATGTCCCCTTCTGCAGGGAAGGGCGAAAACGGCGGAAGAGCTGGCGGCCCTCATGAATTACGGCAGCAGATGCAAAACCCGCTCAAGGTCTTCGGTTTTATTCAGCTTATTACTATTCACATTTGCTCTCGAGTCTATAAGCTTTAAAAGCCTTCCTCCTTGTAGCAATAAGTCACTTTGTAAAAGTGACACCTTGTACTCTCTCTCTCTCTCACTCTCTCTCTCTCTCTCTCTGCTTCTGTAACTTGACTTCTCATCCTGGCTGAATGCATAGCAGTCCCAGCACAGCCTTAAACATCCTGCTCTTCAGCCCATTAAAAAATAAAAAAACCTTTCCAATGGCTCGGTGGTAGGGTTGCCCCTTTGGCCACTGAGCAGTAGGGTTGACAGATCCAGGTTGGGTAAGACGTTGACTCCAAACCACAGTGTTGTGTCCAAAACCTGGAGTGTCCAAAGCCCCCTCTGCCCCAGATGATCTCGGCACGTTCACTTCTGGGTTCTGCTGAGTGGTGGTGGTGGGGAAGGCCAGGGGTCCGCGGATCACTGCAAAAGGGGCTGTTTGGGGGTGGGATTCCCCCCCCCCACTTTCTGAAACCCGTGAAGCAGAGGGAGCAACACCAAAGCAAGGTTTCCTCTGGTGCTAGCAGGAGTCTGGCATCCCTGGGAGAGATGGACCCCTCCCCCCCCCCCAACAATACCACACCACAGCCTATGAGTGGAAGCCCTTCCACCCTTCAAAATGCTCCAAGCCTTGGAGCTGCAGGTTGGGAAATTCCCGGAGCTCTGGGGATGGAGTTTGGGGAAGGACTTCCGTGGGGTCTGAGGTCCTAGAGTCCACCTCCTGAGCAGCCATTTCCTCCCGGGAAATGATCTTTGCAGTGGGAGATCTCCGGTTCGCCCCAGGAGCCTGGCAGCCCTCACATGTGACTCCGTGTGAGAAAGACTCTCCTAACATCTACGAGTGTTATACAAGGGGGAAACTGTTCTGCCCAAATGCCCCTTCCATCATAGAACTTAAAATGATAGAGGAGAGGATGTATACCTAAGCCAGGTTCAGGTGGGAGGGGGGGCTTTACAAGCCGTGTTTCACCAACAATAAATCCAGGTGCTCAAAATGTTCTCACTTAACAGCACCAGTCTGAAGTAGGGTTGGGTGCCTTGGCACCCAAAGTGGCCAGTCGCTCCCGATGCAGCCAGCGCCGCACTATGGGGGGGGAGGGGAGGCACCTGCTGGAGTGCATCTCTCCCCCCCCCCTCGGCACGGCGCTGGTTGTGTCGGGAGCAACCGGCCGCTTCGGCCACCAAAGCGCCCAACCCTAGCTGAAGTATGTGAGAAGCAGGAGATGACCAAGCACCAGACAGTGTCCCTTGCCACACAACATGGTCACAGCGGTTGAAAAACAGAATTATCTTTTGGTGTGGCTAGCCTGTTTTGCGCATCGTTTTGGAGCTGAGAGGAGCCCCCCCCCCCCAGCAGAGACAACTGGGCTGGGGTGAAATTAGGCGTCATTAAATGGCTGACCTGCATCCTCACCTACCAACAGCTAAGTTTTGGAGTGGGCAGCCTGGAGAGGCCAGATGGTGCCACCACTTGCTTTCTCCTCTTCTCCACATTAACTGGGCCAAGTCGGGTTGCCAACCTCCCAGAATTACAGCTGCTCTACAAGCTACAGAGATCACTTCCGCTGAAGAAAACGGCTGTTTTGTGAAAGGCATTTTATGGGATTACAACCTGCTGAGGTCCTTCCCCAAACCAGGCTCTCCTCCCAAAATCTCCAGGAATTCTCCAATCCAGAGGTGGCTACCCTGGGGCAAACAGGGCCAAAAGCTGCCCACCCCCATCAACAAGCCACACAATATGGACAACTCTTGGGTAGATGCTTCTCAGCTCCCCACCGGGGACCCATCCCCAGCCTCCCTTACCAGTATGGCCTGGCCATGTCCTGGCAGCTGGCAGTGGTGGGGGAGAACTTGCCAGGAAGGAGCAGGAAGGAAAGGGGTCCGAGGGACATTGGTGGTGATGGGGCAATCTCTCTCCTGGCTAGCACTGCCAGGTCCCCTGATCCAGGTGAGGTCCCCTGCTTTCTGGACACAGCTACCCCCCTCAGCTCTCCACCAACCAGAAGAGCCTTGCATTGTAACATGGCATGCTAACCTCACCTGGAAGAGACGTTGGCATATTGGGTCTGTGACATTTTGGGTTTTGGGGGAAACTCTATGGTTAGAAGCACATTTTAACACCGAGTTTTGCCCCAACACCAGAGTGTCACCCCCAATGTCTCCCAATGCTGGCAATCTCACAGTGACACTCTGGTCTATTTGGGCAAAAATTCTATGGTAAAAATGGCTTCTGCCATAGAGTTTTTGCCCACATGGAACCATTGCTGACATGGTGACATTGCTTCCAGTACACCCTGGGCCTCCCCCTGCTCCTTGCAAGTCCCCTCCCATTCAGCCAATTGGTAGCAGGAGGAGTGCAGGATCCCCTGCCTCCACCTCCACAGAGGGCTAGCAAGCCTAACCAGGAATTATGGGGTTTTTTTCTGGAACAGACTATTCTCAAGGCATTTGGCAACCATGGAGGGTGATTGTGGGGAGGGGGGAACTTACCGACAGCAAAGAGAGGTCTAGCCTGGCATCTCAGTGATGTTGTTGGCGACGACATTTCTGGCCCTCATAAGAAGAGACACCATTAGGACTGCACTTGTATTTGGGCAAAAACTCTATGGCAGAAGCTGTTTTTACCACAGAGTTTCGCCCAGATAGCAGAGTAACTCCATGCTGCTCGCAATGCAATGACAATGTCTCCAGTGCACCAAAGGTGTTGTTGCTGCACTGCTGTTGTTGAGATGATGGGCTAGGCCTCCCCCCGGCCAGTCCGCTCCCCAGCTGGCCTGCTGATCAACAGAGTTGGGCAGAGCCCAGAGCCAAATACCTCCCCTGCCCCTGGCAGGGCGGTGGAACTACCTGGGGGAGGAGCTCTGGGTGGGAGCATTCCTTGAGATGTGAGGGCGGAGCCAGGTGTGGGGAGGGACCTCAGTGGGGCAGAAAGCCTCACGGTCCACCTTTTGAAGCTGCCCGTCCCCCATCCCCCCCTCCTGGAAACTGCTAGGGTCTGGTCTAGAGATTTGATGTAAGGACTGGCAGCCAAGAAAGGAATGACCCAATCCTCAGGTTCAGAAGCTTTTGTTTTTAAAAAGATATCAAGAATTGGCTGCAAGAGATGATCAACCCACATTAACCAAACACTATCTTCTAGTCCATTCCCCGCTATCCATTCATGCCTGGATGAAGTTACCCCCCCCCCCCAGATGCTAATGTCTTAGGAGGCCAAACAAGTGGACACACCCCAATAACCACCCTGCAGTCCTGCATTTAAAAAAAAAATCTTTCTTTGATGGCAGGTGGGCGTTCTAACCTCCCCAAATGTTCCAGCACATCCTAAAGCTGCTGGAGGCCCTGAGAGACCATTTCCAGCATCAGCTTAGGGCCCTGGGACTTCTCTCGGGACCGGAGCCCAGCCTCTCTGACCCCCCTGGACGGACTACTGAGAAGCCAGCTGGCAGGAGATGGCGGGGTGCTCTTGGCATGCAGCAGAACGCCCTGAAGGTGGCTAATGTGAAAGAGAAACTGGCGAGGAATGAAAGGTGGGAAAAGGATAAAACGCTAGATTAAGGCAAAGGGGAGAGGCACGAATACAGCTGCGATGATTAACCAACAAGCCAGCAAACAGCACAAAAGAGGGGGGGGGGGAGCTGCAGCAGGAAAGGGAAATTATGGGCATGTCAAATCCCCATTGAATTTCCAATAAGCAGGCTCTTTGGTGCAAAGAAATCTCTTTATTTGAAAGAAATGGCATACAGGAGCAAGGATTTCCTTGCTGAAACTGATTAGCTAACAAGCTAGCATACCTTTTAGGTCTCACACAGCCCCCACCCCACCCCCAATATGACTCTTGGTGCTCAAAATATGGCACCAGGTGCAAGACTTTTCCCAAACTGTTTCCAGTCAAAGTCTACAAAAGCTGTGCTAGACAGCACAACGTTCCTAGATCACTACATCAGCCTGCCAGATATTATGAGATATCTGTGGAAATTTACGACACCATTATGCAGAGTCAAAGGAGCATCACGTGCTAGAACCAAAGAAACACATAGATAGCTCTTCATGGCAATAACAAGTGACAAGAGGAAATGATGCATTGAGAAGAAGAGTTGGTTTTTATACCCCACTTTTCACTGCCCAAAAGAGTCTCAAAAGTGCCTTTCCTTCCTCTCTCCACAACAGACACCCAGTGAGGGAGGTGAGGTTAAGGGAGCTCTGACAGGAGTGCTCAGTCAGAACAGCACTATCAGGGCTGCGACTATTTCAAGGAACACCCAGCTGGCTGCATGGGGAGGAGTGCTGGTTTGCTGGATCGGGGAAATTCAGTTGATGTCGTTTACTTGGATTTTAGTAAAGCTTTTGATAAGGTTCCCCATGATGTTCTGATGGATAAGGTGAAGGACTGCAGTTTTGATTTTCAGATCGTTAGGTGGATAGGGAATTGGTTAGAGAACCACACTCAAAGAGTTGTTGTCAATGGTGTTTCATCAGACTGGAGAGAGGTGAGTAGCGGGGTACCTCAGGGCTAGGTGCTCGGTCCGGTACTTTTTAACATATTTATTAATGATCTAGATGAGGGGGTGGAGGGACTACTCATCAAGTTTGCAGATGACACCAAATTGGGAGGACTGGCAAATACTCTGGAAGATAGAGACAGAGTTCAACGAGATCTGAACACAATGGAAAAATGGGCAAATGAGAACAAGATGCAATTTAATAAAGATAAGTGTAAAGTTCTGCATCTGGGTCAGAAAAATGAAAAGCATGCCTACTGGTGGGGGATACGCTTCTAGGTAACACTGTGTGTGAACGAGACCTTGGAGTACTTGTGGATTGTAAACTAAACATGAGCAGGCAGTGTGATGCAGCAGTAAAAAAGGCAAATGCCATTTTGGGCTGTATCAACAGAGGCATCACATCAAAATCACAAGATGTCATAGTCCCATTGTATACGGCACTGGTCAGACCACACCTGGAGTACTGTGTGCAGTTCTGGAGGCCTCACTTCAAGAAGGACGTAGATAAAATTGAAAGGGTACAGAGGAGAGCGGTGAGGATGATCTGGGGCCAAGGGACCAAGCCCTATGATGATAGGTTGAGGGACTTGGGAATGTTCAGCCTGGAGAAAAGGAGGTTGAGAGGGGACATGATAACCCTCTTTAAGTATTTGAAAGGTTGTCACTTGAAGGAGGGCAGGATGCTGTTCCCATTGACTACAGAGGAAAGGACACACAGTAATGGGTTTAAACTTCAAGTACAACGATATAGGCTAGAGATCAGGGAAATAATTTTCACAGTCAGAGTAGTTCAGCAGTGGAATAGGCTGCCTAAGGAGGTGGTGAGCTCCCCCTCACTGGCAGTCTTCAAGCAAAGGTTGGATACACACTTTTCTTGGATGCTTTAGGATGCTTAGGGCTGATCCTGCGTTGAGCAGGGGGCTGGACTGGATGGCCAGTATGGCCCCTTCCAACTCTATGATTCTAGGATTCTATGAGTGGGGAATCAAACCTGGTTCGCCAGATTAGAAGCCCCCTCTCTTAACCATTACGCCATGCTGGCTCCAGCAGGACATTTAAACTGGGGGGCGGAAGGATCCCGAGAATCCCAAGAGGGCACGGGGGGAGCTACCCTGCATGGCTTGGGATGCTTGGCTGGGCTTGCCAGTGTGATGTCCTGGTTAAAGCATCGGATGCGGCCCTGGGGAATCCCACTGGTGCCATGGAAAGTTGCTGGATGTGGGTGGCCTTGACGAGTCATGCACTGTCAGCCTAAACCTACCTCGCAGGATACAATGGAGGAGAATCACTTGTCAATTGGGACCTCACTGGGTGAGAGGCAGGATAGTCAATAAGTAAGTAAATAAATGAGCCTTGGAAGGTAGATAACAGGGCTGGTTCCAGGTTTTTAAGGCTCTAGGAAAACGGTGCCCAGGGGGGGCCTCCATCTGCTCACCTGAATCTTCCACTCCCACCGGTTTGTTCCCCACTTTCTCCCACACCTAAGCCCCCCCCCCCTCACACACACACATGCCACACGCATACCACTGGGCATGCAATTCTCCCACTATTACAATTGATGTCCAAATGACCAAGATCCCTTCCCCTGGAGAAAAAGGCTGCTTGGCAGGGTTGGTTTTATGGCCTTCCCTGCCCCATCTCCACTCCCTCCGAATCTCCAGGTACCTCCCGACCCAGAGCTGGCCATCCTATCTTGCGGGGACTTCTCTGCTTCCTTTGCGGCTTTGGATCTTCCTACGGGGATTCGGCTACTATTTACCACCGCAAATCTTGTTGTTCCTGTTTTGCCTCTCTCGCATTCCCTTTGTTCTTTTTCCCTCCAGGCAGGCTGGCGGCACGGGCGGCCTCTCATTAGCGCTCTCTGAAGACGTGGGGAAGGCAGATATGGTTAATCCCCTCCCACGTACCATTCAGGGATTGGCGCCTGCCGGTAGGATTTGGGCGTCCCAGAAGACGGAGGGTTAAAATGCAGGCAGCATCCTGGTGCTCATCCATCATCTTGCAGGCGAGGGTGCCGCGGAGGGACCGCGGAGGTTGCCAATTAAGCTGCATTAAGCAAGATGGACAGGACTCCCAATGAACGAGAGCCCATTGTCTCCATCGAAGGCGACTTTATTAAATGACAGAAAGCAATCTTTGGCGGCGGCCGTTCTTTTTAATCAGGGCCTCTAGCTCCAGCCTCTGACTCATTAAAAAGTTCCATTTGGGAGAGACGGTTCCTTCATCCGTATTCCCACCGAAGAGAGGATATTAAGACTGGAAACTCTGAGCTACAAACACAAAGTCTCTGAAATTGTTCTTACACGACAACCTTCCTCCTCAGAAGAGAGAGCTGTTTCTCACCCCGCCTGGCTCCGAGGACGTGGCTAATCCTGGACACAGACTTTCTCCATCTTGGCCAAATCGTTCGTCTTTTGAAATTGCTCTGGGAGCTAATCTTCAGCTGATCTTATGATGTGGAAGATCCTCCGTGTTATAGGGGAGTTTTTTAAAAAATATCTCCGTGATGTGTTGGACCTTCGGACTGAACCGTCTCCGTCATTCTCGGATGCGGGATTTGATTGATTGGGGAAGGTGTGTAGGCAGCTACCAGAAGTCAGATGAAATCCAAGATAAAGGGGGACAAGCCTGGCTGAATAAAGGAAGGGAAGAGCCTGATCCTAATCTTGTTTACTCAGAAAAAAGGCCTTCTGAGTTCAGCATGCATAGGAGGGGGAGGAGAGGAAAAAGAAGGAAAATATTCAGAAGTCGGGTTGCCATCTCTGGGTTGGGAAATTCCTGGAGGTTTGGGTGAGGAGCTTGGATATGGTGCAGTTGGTAGAAATGGCCTCAACAGGGTATAATCCCAGACAGCTCATCCAGAGACCGGTTCACCTGGAGAATATGGCTGCTTCGGAAGGTGGGCTTTTTGTCATGGTATGCCCATGAAGTCCCTCCCCTCCATGAACCCTACTGTCATTAGGTTCCAAGCCCCAAATTCTCCAGGTATTCCCAACTTGGAGCTGGCAAACATAAACCCATGCTCAAAATTTATACCCCGTTGTTCACTGCCCCACTTTTCACTGGCAGTCTTCAAGCAAAGGTTGGATACACACTTTTCTTGGATGCTTTAGGATGCTTAGGGCTGATCCTGCATTGAGCAGGGGGTTGGACTAGATGGCCTGTGTGACCCCTTCCAACTCTATGGTTCTATGATTCTGTGAAAATCTGCAGTTTTCTCCAGGGAGACTGATCCCTGCAGTCTGTAATTCCGGAAGATCTCAAAGCCCCACCTGGAGACTGTCAAACCTATCTAGAAGTGCTATAAAAAAATGTTTCAAACAGGGTTGCCAACTCCCAGGTAGTAGCTGGAGATCTCCTAGTATTACAACTCCTCTCTAGGTGAAAGCCAACAGTTCCCCTGGACAAAACAGCCACTTTGGAAGGTGGATTCTGAGTCATAATGCCCTGTTCAAGTCCCTCCCCAAATCCTGCCCTCCTCAGGCCCTACCCCTTAAATGTCTAGGTATTTCCCAAGCCAGAGCTGGCAACCCTTTTTCAAACCTGCTTCTCTCATGAACAGAAAGGAGAGAAGGTTTCGTGTTGGAGACATGGGCGAGGAAAATATCCTTAAACCACAGGAGCCAAGCTTGAAAAACAGCAGTGGCAAAACCTTAAAAAATAAATCTATTTTTCTGCGGGCTCCTTTGGACATTGTCTTCCCAGCTCTGCCATAAATTGGAGCTGTTCTCTTGTTTCTGGGCAACATAAATACAAAAAGAGCTAGTGGGTGGGGGTGGAGGAATCAGGAAGACAACAACAGCCAAATAAAATCCCTGACAAGACTAAGTCTGTCTGTTTCTTTTTTCCTAAAGTTTCTGAGAAAATCCGGAAGAGGCAGAAGGAGGCTTCCCAAGGGACACTGGCGGACATTGCCCATGAAAAGAACCTGGTCTGATTTTGCTTCACGAACAGACAGTGCAGTGCAACTGTGCCTGAGGAGATGTGGAAAGTCTTACAGAAGGACGGGGTCCTTTTTGGCCTTGGCCCCAGCACGGTGGAACAAGCTCCTAAGGGAGAACAGGATCTCAATCCAAGGGAGAGCAGGATCTCAATGCTCCACAGGGCCTGCAAGACGGAGCTGTTTCTCTGGGCTTATGGTCCAGGCCCACAACAGCATTCACCAAACAGCTGGCCTGCTAGAGTTGGGTGCTTTGGCGCCAAAGCACCCACCCTAGGCCTCACTGCTTGGACAACCAGGAGGAATCAGAAGATCGGCTCCGTCTAGAGCAGTGGTCCCCAACCTTTTTATCACCAGGGACCACTCAACGCCGGGGACCACTCACTCCCTTTTACTGCCTCTACTCTCAACCACTGCCCTAGCACTCTCTGGTCGCTATGGTAATGTTTAAACATCCCTTCAAAATAAGATACAGACACGCCACAACAATGAAGTGTGTTGTAAAGGGCTGGGGGGGGGGGATGAAGTAAAGGGCCGGGGGGGGGGGAGAAGGTGTCCTTCGGGGCCCACCTCCAATTAGTCGAAGGACCACATGTGATCCGTAGCCCACAGGTTGGGGATCGCTAGTCTAGAGAACACCCCTGTCTGGGTGTTTTAGACAAGCTGGTTGTGTAGGTCGATTGTTTTAGGGTTTTAAATTGTATGTTCACTTTACAGATGTCACCCCATCCCGAGCGTTTGGAAGGCCAGGCTACAAGTTAAAATTGTTGTTGTTGAGCCAGTGTGGTGTAGTACTTAAGAGCATCGCTGGCAGGGGCTCATGGGAATTGTAGTCCATGGACATCTGGAGGGCCACATTTTGACTACCCCTGCTCTTCACAATGCTGCTGGATTGAAATCCAGATGTTGTACTTCAGACAGACATGGCTACCCTCTGAAACCAGGAAGTGCATTCGGTCTGGATGGAGAGGGGTCTGGGGTTCACACGGATCTTGCAGTTGAATGCCTGTTTGAAGGGTCCCGAAGGAACGGTTTTTTCACCCTAGGGCGCCGTCTGCAGGGAGCTTCCGCATGGGGCCCACGCTAAGGGAGGTCTAACTGGAAACCCAGATCTGGCGATGATCCCCCTTTTACAACTGGCAAGTTAAAAGGGAAGCCAAACAAAAGGGGGAAAGGAGAAACCTGAACTCGGCTGTCATACACAACTGCCAACACACACAGACACACAAAATGTTGCCACTCTGACCTGTGCCTGCTTTCCTTTATTGAGTGTATTTTAAAAGGCCCAGTCTACCTTTCCCTCCTTTTCATCTGTCACATAGAATACCTGCAAGTTAAAGTGTGTGTGTGTGTGTGTGTGTGTTAATAACCAGGCTCCGTCGGACCACAGGCCCAGAGGTATTTTATCTGACCTCCAGCCAAGTGGAAAGAAAGTCCCAAGCATTCCTCACGAACGTCAAATAACACAGCCCCAAAACGGCAGATTATGGCAGCACTGCAGTGGCGTTCAGGACACGGTGCAGTCATGGGTTTAAACTTCAAGAACAACGATATAGGCTAGATATCAGGAAAAGGTTTTTCACAGTCAGAGGAGTTCAGCAGTGGAATAGGCTGCCTAAGGAGGTGGTGAGCTCCCCCTCACTGGCAGTCTTCAAGCAAAGGTTGGATACACACTTCTCTTGGATGCTTTAGGATGCTCTGGGCTAATCCTGCATTGAGCAGGGGGTTGGATGAGATGGCCTGTATGGCCCCTGCCAACTCTATGATTCTACGATTCTACGGCTTTGAGAACTGTAGGAAAGAGAACCAACCGTGTGCCCCGAAATACGGGAGCAGGAAGCCACAAGCAGCAACACATGGAGATGCCATCCAGGGAACAAGACCCTTGGCCCATACAGTCCACTTTATTAGGGCAGAGGTGGCTCTCCTGGGGCTCATCAGGCAGATGCCGTTCATGTCACCACTGCACATGTTGGATAATGCAGTTCCAGTGAACTTTAGAAGTGGATTATCCTGTTCTGCACAGGAAAATCCAGCTGCAAAAGCGCATTGAAACTGCATTATCCAATGTGTGCAGAATGGGCCGTTGTTTCTGATTGTCTTACAGCATGCTGATGCAAGCAAGTCAAATGATTACTTCCGCAAGAGTACGTGTACACACACCGACCCGGCTCTGGAGCGCTTAGGGCAGCCAACCTCCAATGTCCAGACTGCAGAGAAAACAACTGATTTGGAAGGTGGATTCCAGGGCAGTGTACCCCCCAGAGGTCCCTCCCCTCCCCAAACCCCTCCCTCCCCAAGCCCTGCCCCCCAATCTCCAGAGCGGGCAACTCTCCCTGCTCTACTCTTTGGTTAAACACAAATCACTTCACAGGCTGAGGGTAGATCAAGTGCAGAAGAAAAGGAATAATGAAGAGAACATTTTCTTGTGCGGTCAGAGAAATCTCTCCTACCGCCCCCCCCCCCCCCGCGTAAAGCAGGCAGTAGCTGGGTAAACGATGGCAGACCTTTTTGGTACCCACCCCCCTCTGCCTTTTTGATGAATCCATGTTAATGCAATACGGTGTGATGTATTTAATCTGTTCCTTAAAGAAATGAAAGACACACAAAAAGCGAGTTCTTCTGCGTGGCTAGAGCCCGCCCATCATTTACGTGGACAGCGTGGCTCCCGGTTGCCCAGCAGAAGAACCTGTTCTACATCTCCTGCTTAAAGAAAGAGCAGAAAGCCTAAACTCCCACCCATCCCCTGCCACGGTTTTATAGCTGATCTGTGGCAAAAGGAAAATAAAAGAAACCCTCATTGGAAATCTCGGTTCTGATTTCACAGGCAGATCCATCAAACTGGCGGAGCTTGTAAAATGGAAGATCTGCACGGAGAACGGGGTCTGGCTGCAGCCTTCGCACGCGGGACGCATCATGAGCGTGAGCCCCCAACCCGGACTCCTGATTTACCACAATGCGAATCATGCTTTTGCAGGGCCAGTCTCAAAAAGAGTTAGGGCACGCACACGATTAAGCCGTACTTTCGAGTTTTACACCAAAATCTCCAGGAATTTGCCCACCTGGAGGTAGCAGGATGAGGGGATTGGGGGCTAATTAATCAACTCCCTTTTGGCTCCGGGGAACCGCACCTCCCTGGCTCTGGGTTCAGGAATCGCCCACAAACATGTCCCTTGCCTATCCACAAACAGCAAGGAAAAAGCATCCCCCCCCCCCCCGCCAAGCATTTGCATTCTGCACGGCCATACCGACACCCCGGATCAGAAACAGGCTGCCTTGGGCTGAGGAACTTCTGCATTTCACGGGTATGCCATGGCCCAGGCTCTGATGGAAAGTTTTGCATCTGGTGCTGGATTTGGCCTTTGGACCACTCCTTTGCTGTATGTGGCTTAACTCAAAAGAGCTATCTGAATGAGCGAGAGACGGTTCAGAAAGCAGCCACCCACCCACCCACTAAAGCAAGAGGCCAGTGGCGCCCCATCGGCTAATGCAAGAGATGATCCGGAGCCCCTGAGTCTGCCACGGGGACATGGAGCCATCCTGGAGCCATGTTTATATTCATTAAGCCCCCCCGGAGGCCCCAATCCTGATGGGAACTGCTGCACAGGTGGATGAGGGGCTCTTCTCTTATTTCCATGGTGTTTCCAAGAGCCACAGTGTCCACAGGGTGGACATTTGAGACGTTTCAAAGACTCACCACTGGTGCAGCATCCCCGTGGTAGAGGTGAGGGTGCGGCATCATCTCATTTCTCTCTGGTGCCCCTGGACTGTTGCATAATTAGCCCTGTACAAACTAACCCGGCTATTCATCGGGAAGGAAAATGCAAAACACCGAAGACGTCATGACTGCAAACGCAAAAGGTCATGAAGAGCGAAATTTCTGCCCACCAATTTGCCTCAAAAGTCCCATCCGAAACCCAAATTTCGAGTTAGGTCTCAAAATTGCTCTGTTATCAAGATCTCTGAAAAATCCGTCCAGCAAAAGAATGCAAATCATCAAAGGTGTCCACAGGGATCTTTTACCAAGACAAGAAGGTGCCTCCCCCACCCACCCACCCCCACCCCTTCCCATGACACTTTACACTCTCGAAGGTAAAATTCGGACCGCGAGCGTAAGAGAGCGAAGCAGTTTTGCTCACCTGGCAGAAGCAGCTCAACAGACTGCAGTCTAGCTGTGATGGTGTGTAGGGTGAGGATAGCAAAGGAAAGCAAAGTCGGGAATGCTTGAAAAATAAAGCGGGAAAAAAAATCATTTGCAGTGGGAAAGGGATCATTCGCATTCAAAGTCCCACGCCCCAAATAAGAATTTTTTTTCTGCAGGGTACAGGGGGGTGAGAAGAATTCTAAATTCCCTTTCCCAAAGGCTCCTCCTCGCCTGCCCATCAAAGGCTGTAAGGAGGGCGTCCCCTATGCTGGATGACCATGAAGCTGACATGGCGAGCCCTTTGTGTGCATGGATATGCTGCTGGCGATTCCAGAGCCCATCCGGCGCATGATGCTCAGAGCACAGAGAGGGGGCACAAGGCATGTTCTGTCCCAGGCAGACAACCCAACAGCTGGTGAAATAATAACAACGAGGAAAGGGACGATTAGTCATGCAGAACAGCTGGTCATTGGCTGCCTTTCCTGGTGCAGGCCAAACTCTGCAGCCCTCAAGGTGAGCCAGCACTGCCCAGTTGCTGGGGGTGGGGCGGGGTTGGGACGAAGATGGGGAAATCTCAGTCTGTGCTTTAAGACTTTCGATAAACCTCTGGGGTATAAATCCCCAGATCAATAAACATGGAACCAGAACAGAATCAGAAGGTTTTCAAACACAGGCATCTGACCCTTGGTCCATTAAGGGCAGTGTTCTCAACTCACTCTGGCTCTGTGGGGTCTCAGCCAGAGGAGTTTCATACCATGCGCTACTGGATCCTTTTAATTGGGGACGCCGCGGACTGAACCTGGGACCTTCTGCTTGCCCGACAGATGCACTACCCATCAGCCACTGAGGAATTTCACTTCACCTCCTACCTGGTCCTTTTAACTGGGGATGCCAGGGATTGAGCCTGGGACTCTGTCGCTGAGCCACAGGTTCTGATCCGCCCTGGTTAGTGATGCACTAGCCCAGAATGGGAGTCAAGAGGTCTTGGGTTCCAAACTCAGTCCAGCCACCAGCTCACGGCCTCCCCTGAGGGGCAAGCCGGCCGGCCCGGGGCTCCTCTCGACTACCTACCGAAAGAACGCCAACTGCCCATTCCTGAACTGTGCTATGTAAAAGCCAACCATTATTGCATTGTGTTTTTATTCTTAACTACGATGCAAAGCAAGGGCAGTTGGTCGACCATGATGCAAAGCTCACTTGCTGGGTTACCAGCTACTGCGGCCCTCCAGATGTCCATGGACTACAATTCTCAGGAGCCCCTGCCAGCATTCGCTGGCAGGGGCTCCTGGGAAATGTAGTCCATGGACATCTGGAGGGCCGCAGTTTGACTACCCCTGAGCTACAAGCTCATAAAAATCATGAAACAACCCCAAACATCTGTGATTGCTCCCCTGCCTTAGGCCTGCCTGGGCCTTCAACCTGAGGCCTGCAAGGATGGGGTACACGCCAGAGGGCCAGGCAAGGATCCGGGAGACTCTGGTTTGTGTCCTCACTCTGCCAGGGAAGCCTCCTGGGTCAGTCTAAACTACCTCACAGGGCTGGTGCGAGGATAAAGTGGAGAAGGGGAGAAGGGGTAAGCCAATTTGGTTTCCATCAAATGAAGTTACATTGTGGTACTCTGTGTGTATGTGGGGGGGGGGGGGTACAAACTACTCCATCCAGTCAGAATAATGGTGTGGATAAGATTTCTGAATTTCTTTCTCTTTTTGCATCTGTAAAACTAGACTGTCTAACCGAAGGGCATGCAAACTGTCTACAGTCTTATTTATTTTTTACATTAAGAAAGGTTCAGATACGCAGGGCCAGCGTGGTGTAGTGGACAGCCAGCAGGGTGGGCTGGGTAAGAGCTGTGGTCTCTCATCTGGAAAATGATGATTCCCCACTCCTCTTTCACGTGAAGCCTGCTGGGTGACCTTGGGCCACTCCCAGTTCTCTTGGAGCTCTCTCAGTTCCACTGATTTTCAGAGGTGGGCTGGCATTGCCTGCTTGTGCATCACAACTCTGGATTTCCTTGGGGGTCTCCTATCCAAATCCTACGCAGACGTGGGGCTGCAGACGCTCTACTTCCACATCCTCTGCATCATGTTGGGAGATACCTGGAGATTCTGCGGAGGGCCTCCAACAGGGAATTAATGCCCTAGAATGAGCCTCTTGTGGCGCAGGGTGGTAAGGCAGCAGACATGCAGCCTGAAAGCAGTGGCAGTTGTAACCCCAGGAGGCCTCCAGGCACCACCTGGAGGCTGGCAACCTCTCATTCTTCACTTGTGTGCATCTGAAGCAGGGGCTCATGGGAATTGTAGTCCATGGACATCTGGAGAGCTGCAGTTTGACTACCCCTGCTTTAGGCATTTAGCAGGTTCTAATATGTAATTCAGCAATAATCACATTTTATTCGACTAAGACCTCGACAACTGTAGTCTTATATTGATTGTTTTCGCCTTTTTTGGTGCTGAGTAAAACAATTAATTCATAACAGGGGGAGGGTGAGAGCCAACCCCCCCCCCCCCCCCGCCTCCCACGAAAGCTCTTGCTGCCGCATTTTTGACCTGATATCCTATTCATTTAATCTGCTTTATGAAATTGCTGGAGGAAACATTCAGCTGTTTTCTGAAAGACCGACTTGGGGATTATTGGAAGCGGCATAATTGTTCAAGTGATCAGATGCAAGAAGAAACACTCGCTTCGACATTAATCTTGCTGAAATGGGCAATGAATTTGAGAAATAGACGACTGTCTGTCTGGCGTGCCAAAATGCTCCTCGCTGAGAGCAAGCATAGCTCATTGTGGGGGGAAGAAGAAAAATTAATTTCAATGGGCTCCTTTTAGAATTTTCAATCTTTATTCAACATCTGTTGTCTCTCCCTCTCCTTGAACATAATTATGAAGAATTCCAGGGATAAAACAGGGTTGTCTCTTTAACAACAGGCAGCTTGAAACATTCATCGTCTTGCCCCTGCACATGTTTCTTTCATTTCTGGATGGTTTTTCTCCTGCTCTCAAGAGAGCATTCACGTGGCTTATGGGAAGGCCTGAAAACCACTTTATTTCTTTAATTCATTTACTCCACAGTGCAATTGACATAATTTTATCCTTACAAGCACCCTGCGAGGTAGGTTAGTCTGAGAGATTGGGACTGGCACAAGGCCACCCAGCGAGCTTCTGTGGCAGAGCGGGGATTTGATCTACCCCACACTGGCTCTTGAAGTGCACGAATTTACCTGACTCCAAAAGATATCCTCAGTGCTCTCCAGAGAACAAAATCCCAGGGCTAAGGGAGGTGAATTTTGGAGCATTAATCAGAGTTAATTTCAAACATAGACTTCAATGTTGTTATCCATGCTGCTATAAATATGCAGTATATGCACGCACAACTGACAGATATAGTTTTCGTCTACCGAGGGATCTCCTCCTTCATTTTATCCTCACAACAACCTTGTGAGGTAGTGCAGACTGAGAGAGGCTGACTTGTTCAAGGTTAATTACTTAGCTTCCTAACTCAAAGCTGGCCTCATGACTTGTTCCAAATTAGCTCATCCAACACCTTTCATGGTGCTCATCAGGTGTTTTTAGAAGTGTGTGTGGACAGGCGGAGCTTTTGCCAAGTGAGACTTCTGACTGGCCACTGGAAATCTTACTGAGGATTTAAAAAGCCAAAAGCAGCAGCTGCCCCCCCCCCCCGCAGCACCCAGATCTTCACTGTGTGACTCAAGATGCATGCAATAGTTTTAAATACGTTAATCTTAAACAGGTGTTCTGCCTTACATATTGGAGAGTTAAGGTTCGAGTTAGTTATGCATGACCTCACCCCTAATATTTTGTGGTTGGCACTGCCCCCTGTGGCAGCCATTTTGTAGCTGGCTCCACCTACTGTGGTAGCCATTTTGCAGTTGTGCCCAACACCCTCTATCAGAATTCTAATTGTTTCCACAGTGGCTCTGATATATTGCTTCATGTTTCACGTTATGGCTGAGTCTTTTATGAAATACTAACAAAAGTCTTATAAGACCCTAAGGAAATAATAACAATCCCAAATGGAAACAGAGCTCATCAGTATGATTTTCGAATGTGCTTTGAGTCCCAACTTCAATGGGAAACATGAAGAAGAAGAAGGAGAAGGAGGAGGAGGAGAAGAAGAAGGAGAAGAATAATAATAGAATAATAGAATCATAGAATCATAGAGTTGGAAGGGGCCATACAGGCCATCTAGTCCAACCCCCTGCTCAACGCAGGATTAGCCCTAAGCATCCTAAAGCAAGAAGAAGAAGAAGAAGAAGAAGATTTGGTTCTTATATGCCGCTTTTCCCTACCCTACCCGAAGGAGTCTCAAAGTGGCTTACAGTCGCCTTCCCTTTCCTCTCCCTACAACAGACACCCTGTGAGGGAGGGGAGGCTGAGAGAGCCCTGAGATTACTGAAGAAGAAGAAGAGTTGGTTCTTATATGCCGCTTTTCTCTACCCGAAGGAGGCTCAAAGCAGCTTACAGTTGCCTTCCCATTCCTCTCCCCACAACAGACGCCCTGTGAGGGAGGTGAGGCTGAGAGAGATGCTCGGACAGAAGAGCTCTAACAGGGCTGTGACTAGCCCAAGGTCATCCAGCTGGCTGCATGTGGAGGAGGAGCGGGGAATCAAACCCAGCTTGCCAGAAAAGATGCCGCCTCTCTTAACTACCATACCACACTGGCATTTCCAATCACACTGGAAGTGATGTTGGAGCATCAGGGTGATACTGCCCCCCCCCCCCGCCATTGCCCCCTTCCAACTTTTCATGCTGCCCAGCTGAGTGGGGGGACGGGGGGGGGCAGGACAACCTCGGATAGAATTCACTACAGGACTGATTTAACATCAAACGGAAGCTACATGAGAAGCACTTGTTCGCCTGTGATAAATAATTTTCATTTTTCAAAGACACGGTTTTTGGTAAATCACATTTGCTGTTCGGCGAGTGGGAACGCAAATGTGGGAAGCGTCATGTAGAAGGGAGAGACGGTCTGCTTTGAAATCTGAGCGATCCAGGATGACTCCGCTCAGGCAGAAGACGCACGACATAATTGGTTCCCTTTGCATTCTCAACAGATCATTTATTAGGATGAGCAAGGATTCCTATGAGCAAATGGAGATGAGGTTACAATCAGGAAGAGCTCAAATAAAGAGGAACAACCAAACAGGCTAATTAATTGTTTCCTACCAGCATTAGCATAAAGGATAAACATAGAGGAAACACAGTTCAAAAGATGGCACGCCATGAGACTAATTAGCAGCAGGATGGGCAGACCCCCCCCCCATCCCCTATCCAGGGAAAGTTCTCTTGTTCTATTAAATCTCATTTGTTTCCCTAGAAATATGATGTTCCCTAAGCGGAAACCCCCGGATCCATAGGATTCTGCTTTGTCTAAAGTAACTGAATCAGGGGTGTGCGGAGAATCCCTCTCCTCAGGTGCCCCAATCACATGGCAGCTCCCTTTTCTGGCTTCTCCAAATCCCCCAGGATGGTTTTCACCTGTGCATGAATAGTAAAAAATGTCTTAAAACATTGTTTCAGGTGAAATTTGAGAGCCAGTGCAGTGCAGCAGTTAAGCATCTCAGGCTAGGGAGCACCAGGTGTGAATCCCAGCTTCTGCCACAGACGATCGCTGGGTGAACTTGAGCCAGTAACACACTCCCTGCCTGGTCTACCTCATAGGGTTGTTGTAAGGACAACAAGGAAGGAAGGAAGGAAGGAAGGAAGGAAGGAAGGAAAAGAAGAAGAGTTGGTTCTTATATGCTGCTTTTCTCTACTCAAAGGAGTCTCAAAGCGGCTTCCAATCGCCTTCCCTTTCCTCTCCCCACAACAGACCCCCTGTGAGGTGGGTGAGGCTGAGAGAGCCCTGAAACCACTGCCCGGTCAGAACAGTCTTATCGGTGTCGTGTCACCAAACTGGTGTAAGTTGCTTTGCTGGGACCCACAGTGGGGACGTCATCATTAGGAACGTCTTGTGGGCTGCAGGGCATAAGTGTGCCAGGTAGCATCTCCATGGGCTCCCAACTGTGGGGGAGAAGGATGCGGTATAATAATGCATTTAATTAATCCATCCTTAACACAGCCTATGTTGAGTTCGAGTGGCTCGGCATGCCTGGAGATGGGTGGGCCTCAGTTGGCCCTGTCAAGGGAATGCAAAGAAATCCGTGTTCCCTTTTTTGCCGGGAGCCTCACCGGGGCGGATGTCAGGCCTGGGCAATCCCGAAAGGGGGAGATCAGGCATCCTGGCCTGGCTTCTCCCCACCCCCACCTGCAATGCCACATTCCTAAAAATAAAAAGAAGTGTCCAAGTGGTTCTGCTACCACACTCAACCTGTAGGAAAATAGGAGTAGTGTGATGATGGATTTCCCACTGGCACTAGAGGACAAATCTGCCACTAGAGGACAAGCCAATGAAACTGGACCCAAATTAGGAATTGCCCGAGTGTTTTCAAATGTTCCTGCTGAGGCGGAACATAATTCCTTTTTATATCTTTTAAATATAATACTGTCTTTCTGGGCAGCATTGCACGGGGGTGGGGTGGGGGAATAGTTACAGATTATAAGATCGTTCCTCTCTTTTATTCTCCCGAATGAAGTCTATTTCCCTCTGAGAAGAAGGTTAAAAATAATTTTGATACGAAACATCTCTCTCATATCAAAATTCTTGCTTTTGAATCAGATAAGCAAAGTGTCAGAATATACATTTTTAAAAGAACGTCTTTATGTTGGAAGCGGCTTTTATAATAAAATATTACATTTGTCATTTTTTGGTGAGAGTACCCTTTAGTAGTAGCCATAAATATGTGCATATATAATGCAGGTGTTCCTTTTGTGATGTAAATTTTTAAAAACTTGGGGGGGGGGTGGAGAGATTGTGGTTCACCACTTTCTTCTTAAGCCACGGAATTACAAACTCCCCCTTTTGTTCCAAGCCATCTTCCTCTGCTTTCAGCAAAAGGCATCAAAGCTGCAACCTGCGGCTTGGAAGTAAAGAGGAAACACCAGAGAATGTTCAGACCGACTGAATGGCAAACCATCCATTGGGCACCTGCAGGATCCACCTAGAGGACCCATAATCTTGCCATTTCCCCGAGAGCCCTGGGACAAAAAGAGCCAGACAGAACACAGCAGTACGAAGAGCGCTTCAGGTTAATTTGCACAGAGTGCTGCATTCCGGGCCGGGGAAGGGAGGGTGCAGGCACCTTCAGTAGAAAGTGTAAATTCCTTTTCCTTTTTAAAACACACAGGAGGGACAGATCAGGAATTTCATGACACTGTTTACAATAGGAGTTATTGGGCAGATCATTGATCGCTCTGGCCATATCCAGAGGCCCTGTGTTGGGTGGGCTCCCCATCTACGGCCTTCTTGGATGTGGCAGCGAACCTTCTGCCCTCTTCCACCGTTGTCTTTGGCCAGCAAAAGACGAACACTTTGTGGTTTTGTTTTGTTTTGAGCTCCCCAGTGAACTGTTATTGGCTGCGCTCTCTGTTTGCTTTTATCCATTTGACTTGCAGGAGGGCATTTTGGCTGGAATAAGATGCGACACTCCAATGCTGGGTATAAACAAGGCCTCAGCTTTATTGCCTCCCCATGGGAGGGTTGGCGCAGCATGGGAGAGGAAGCCTGACCTGGCAGTCAGCGGAGTCCACAGGCCCCATTCCCCACGGGGAGAGCAGATCCCCTTGCCTACTGGGATCTGCTGCTAAGGGAAGCGACCCATGTGGGGGAGCCAACTGGGTGCAAATCTCACTTGCCTGGCAACGAGCCCCTAGCTGCCCTGCTGGGTCAGCCGTTCTCCTTTACATGCCACCCCAAATGGAGGCCCCAAACCCCAGGGAGTCCGAACGCACATTGGACTCCCTGCCAGCAGGCTTCATCCTGTGCAAACCCGCAGCTGTGACGAATTCACCATGACAACATCCTCTTCAAACTCTATAACAAGGCTGATTTCTATTCATACAGGGCGGGTGGGAGGGAAGCTGCTCTCTGCAGCATCCTGGCTAGGCAGACGGGACCCTTTATAGGCAATGTGGGTCCTGCCCCGCGGATGCACGTGTGCTGCCTGATGCAGCGGGTGCCACGGAGGGGCCCTATGGAGTCGCGTCTGCATCCTGCCACCCTCCGCTGCATCAACTGTTGGCTAAGGTAAGTCTCAGCTGTGTTTTTATATTTTATGTGTATGTTTTTATTAAAAATTTCTCTATCTCTCTCACACACACACACAAACACAAACAGACTCACTGTATTTTATATGCTTTGGATTGTAGGAAACCATTTAATTATTGTCCCTTTTGGGACCCTAAATTTGGTGGAAGGACATCTAAGATAAGCACCCATCCACCCACCCACCCATCCATCCAAAAGGGTCATTAATAATAAAATTTCCCCACCCTGTGATGACATTATGATTGATTAGAAAACTAACTGCTAACATATCTGGGCACATTATGCACACATTGGATAATGCAATTTCAAAGTGCTTTTGCAGCTGGGTTTTCCTTCTAAAGTTTCCCCAACATGTGCATAATAGACCCCAAATGGTGTACTGGTTCTCGACCCATTCCAATCCAGCTTCCAGTCTGGCCATGGGGTAGAGACGGCTCTGATGGATAACCTGGTGGATAACCAGAGCCTGGTCAGGAGGCTGCTGGACTGAAGCGGGTCAGCACTGCTAGTGTTACTCTATCTTACACCAGTGTTTGACAAGGTGCAAGAAGAAGAAGAAGAAGAAGAAGAAGAAGAAGAAGAAGAAGAAGAAGAAGAAGAAGAAGAAGAGCAAATGTTATTCCGATCTTCAAAAAAGGGAGGAAGGATGACCCGGGAAACTACAGACCAGTGAGTCTGACCTCTGTTGTGGGGAAGATAATGGAGCAGATATTAAAGGGAGCGATCTGCAAACATCTGGAGGACAATTTGGTGATCCAAGGAAGTCAGCATGGATTTGTCTCCAACAGGTCCTGCCAGACCAACCTGGTTTCCTTTTTTGACCAAGTAACAGGTTTGCTGGATCGGGGAAATTCGGTTGATGTCATTTACTTGGATTTTAGTAAAGCTTTTGATAAAGTTCCCCATGATGTTCTGATGGATAAGCTGAAGGACTGCAATCTGGATTTTCAGATAGTCAGGTGGATAGGGAATTGGTTAGAGAACCGCACTCAAAGAGTTGTTGTCAATGGTGTTTCATCAGACTGGAGGGAGGTGAGTAGTCGGGTACCTCAGGGCTCGGTGCTCGGCCCGGTACTTTTAAACATATTTATTAATGATCTAGATGAGGGGGTGGAAGGACTACTCATCAAGTTTGCAGATGACACCAAATTGGGAGGACTGGCAAATACTCCGGAAGATAGAGACAGAGTTCAACGAGATCTGAACACAATGGGAAAATGGGCAAATGAGAACAAGATGCAATTTAATAAAGATAAGTGTAAAGTTCTGCATCTGGGTCAGAAAAATGAAAAGCATGCCTACTGGATGGGGGATACGCTTCTAGGTAACACTGTGTGTGAACGAGACCTTGGGGTACTTGTGGATTGTAAACTAAACATGAGCAGGCAGTGTGATGCAGCGGTAAAAAAGGCAAATGCCATTTTGGGCTGTATCAACAGGGGCATCACATCAAAATCAAAAGATGTCATAGTCCCATTGTATACGGCACTGGTCAGACCACACCTGGAGTACTGTGTGCAGTTCTGGAGGCCTCACTTCAAGAAGGACGTAGATAAAATTGTAAGGGTACAGAGGAGAGCGACGAAGATGATCTGGGGCCAAAGGACCAAGCCCTATGAAGATAGGTTGAGGGACTTGGGAATGTTCAGCCTGAAGAAAAGGAGGTTGAGAGGGGACATGATAGCCCTCTTTAAGTATTTGAAAGGTTGTCATTTGGAGGAGGGCAGGATGCTGTTCCCATTGACTGCAGAGGAAAGGACACACAGTAATGGGTTTAAACTTCAAGTACAACGATATAGGCTAGAGATCAGGAATTTTTTTTTCACAATCAGAGTAGTTCAGCAGTAGAATAGGCTGCCTAAGGAGGTGGTGAGCTCCCCCTCACTGGCAGTCTTCAAGCAAAGGTTGGATACACACTTTTCTCGGATGCTTTAGGACAGCGGTCCCCAACCTTCTAGTAGTCGGGGACCGCCTCTGAGGGTTGGAGAGAGCCGGCGGCCCAGCCGCCGCCGCCGCTCGCAAACGCGCACGCGCAGTTGTCGCACATGCGCGTTTTCGCCACTAGGTGGCGCTAACGCGCATGCGCAGAGCTGCCACGCGTGCGCGTTATCGCCAGCAGGTGGCGAAAACACGCATGCGTGGCAGCTCCGCGCATGTGCGTTTGCGTCGCTGCCGTGCCGGCGGCTGTGCCTGCTTCTTCCACCCCTCTCGCTGTGGGGGGGGAGGAAGGCGCGGCCACTGGCGGCCCGGTACCATGGCCTTTGTGGCCCGGTACCGG
This sequence comes from Paroedura picta, assembly GCF_049243985.1. Taxonomy (NCBI): domain Eukaryota; kingdom Metazoa; phylum Chordata; class Lepidosauria; order Squamata; family Gekkonidae; genus Paroedura; species Paroedura picta. Next base: position 126,781,609 of record NC_135374.1, on the reverse strand, counting down.
GCCGTGGACCGGGGTTTGAGGACCCCTGCTTTAGGATGCTTTGGGCTGATCCTGCGTTGAGCAGGGGGTTGGACTAGATGGCCTGTATGGCCCCTTCCAACTCTAGGATTTTATGATACTATGATTCTAAGAAGAAGAAGGAGTTGGTTCTTATATGCCGCTTTTCCCTACCCAAAGGAGTCTCACAGTGGCTTACCGTCGCCTTCCCTTTCCTCTCCCCACAACAGATACCCTGTGAGGTGAGGAGAGCCCTGATATCGCTTCTCGGTCAGAGCAGTTTTCTCAGTGCTGTGGGGAGCCCAAGGTCACCCAGCTGGCTGCATGTGGGGGAGTGCAGAATCAAACCCAGCTCGCCAGATTAGAAGCATTCCTACCCACTACACCAACCCCAAGCTTCTTGCTTGCTGCCTTGTGGACGTGGGGATAAAAATGCTTCCTCAACTTTCATTTGATGACCTTGTGTCCTAGGGTTTCCAGTCTGCAGGTGGGACCTGGAGGTCGCCTGGGATTACAACTGACCTACACACCTCCGAGTTCAATTCCCGTGACAAAAATGGCTGCTGCGGAGAGTGGCCTCTCCAGCACACTACATCGACATCCTTCTTCACCCCAAACCCCGCCCACTCAGGCTCCACCTCAAAGTCTCCTGGAAAGACCCGACCCAGAGCTGGCAACTCTAATTTACTCCCCCTTTAGCTATTAGCAATGGGAATCTGGATAGAAACGAACGATAATTGAAATTGAACATCACCCGTTCCATAATATATATTTATCTTCACTAATCTGAATTAAACAAAATGGGCATTTGGATGTAATGGGGTGGATCCAGCCATGCCATTCAGCAGAAATTGAAACGGCTTCCAAGACTCCTTGGCCTTCTGGCTCGCTGTTGGCAGGCAGTGTTTGAGATCGATGAGGGCCACCGAAACAGGAAGGGTGGAGGAAGGGGAGGAGGGCGAGTCAGAGGACTCTGCTAAGGATGGGCATGTTGGCCAACCAGCAGCGGGAGCAGGATTCTACACCCAAAGCCTCTATCTACTAGGAGGTGTTTCTTGGAGCCTGTGAAGAACCAGTGGGCCACCATTTGCCTGCCCCCGAGGAGGACCTTCTCCCTGGACTGTGGATCCTTTAATTGTTGCCTTGTGTTGCTATTGTTCACAATGGTTGAGTTATGCCAGGAAGGGCATGGCAAGGCTGGCCAGCTGCCTGCTATGGTGGGCAACCTCTCATCAACTCAATGGACCACTGAGAGCAAAATGGGGGGAGAGAACCAGCATTCCAAGACACTCTAGGAATTTGTATTGTGTGACACTCTAGGAATCTGAGGAATTCCTAGATTTGTGGGACCAAGGGACTGTTCCTGGGGCCAATGAACTGTTTTAGGAATAGGATGAGTCTAGGGAGGGCTTTTGTCCGACAAGCCCTGCTGAGCATCATGCAGCACCAGCCTCTGGGGTCTCCACCTTCCAGAGCTCATGGCAGTGGCCAGCTGGCAAGCCAAAGGGGAAGGCAGTGCCTGCCTCCCTTCATCCAGTGCCAAGGGACCCCATGCAGCCTGGCTGCAAAGCGAGACCTTTCATGAACTGCGAATGGAGACCTCTTTATTCCACACGTCTGAAGGAGGCTCCCTGTGCGGAGGGGCACGACCTCTAAAACCCTCGTCCCCAGTCAACGAGAACCAGGAAGCTGGAGTGAAATATGCGCTTTAATGTCACTGAAGCAGGGTTACTCTCTCCTGTCTGCTTTGAATCTGTCCGGGAGTTCCACCAGATGAGCATTGGGAGGAAAACAAACAAACAAAGAAAGGCGTTTTCTATTGAAACCAATGGAAAGAAATAAAGACTAGAACAAGGGTGGCTAAAGTGTGGCTACTACAATGCTGGCAGGGGCTCATGGTAATCGTAGTCCATGGATACCTGGAGAGCCACACTTCACATACCCCCCATAAGAAAATCTATTTGAACTAGGGCTGCCGGTCCTCAGGTGAGGCCTGGAGATCGCCTAAGGTTATAACTGGCCTCCAGATTACAAAGCCCAGTCCCCCAGGATGAAATGGATGGTTGGCGGTGGGCTCTAGGGCAGAAGTCCCTCCCCTCTCCAAGCTGCATCCTCACCCGGCTCCACCCCCGGATCTCCAGGTAAAGGAAGCAAAAACAGTACAGAAGGAAACTCATTGATTACCACTACACAGGAGCCAATTTTCAGGGGCTGTCTGTAGTTGGAAAGGAGGCTTGCCCACTCAGGGTTGGAGGGAGTCTAGGTGGTTTTGGGGAGGGGCTGGGGAAGGGGGAGGGAGGTTTGGGGAGGGGAGGGTTTCAGTGGGAGATAATGCCACAGAGTAGGGTTAGCATAGCCTGAAGAGCAAAACAGAACAGATATTTCCCAACTGGCCACTTCAAAACATGTGATCGCTAGGACTAATCTCATTTTCAATACCTCTCCTATTTAAGCTGTGTTAATTGCTACTTAGTAGGATGATCCCTAGCATCCCAATCACTCAAAGAGGACACTTTAAGCCTTTTTTCTTAAAGATCCCAAAAGAGGATCCACACCAAAGAAGGCATAAGTCTTCTGGAAGAAGAAGAAGAAGAAGAAGAAGAAGAAGAAGAAGAAGAAGAAGAGTTGGTTTTTATACCCCACTTTTCACCACCTGAAGAAGTCTCAAAGAGGCTTACAAATGGCTCCCCTTCCGCTCCCCACAACAGACACTGTGAGGTAGGTGGGGTGGAAAGAACTCTGATAGAACTGTGACTAGCTCACAGTCACCCAGCTGACTGCCTGTGGAGAAGTCGGTTCTCCAGATTAGAGAACACCACAGCTGTACAAAGAGAACATCTGGTACTCTTGCCACTGAGCTCTCCCTCCGAAACACAACAAAAACCCAGGAGCACCTTCAAGACCAACCAAGACTCATTCAAGGCATGAGCTTTCCAGTGCATGAACTTGAATAGATCTTTGTTGGTCTTACAGGTGCTCTGGGGCTCTATTTCGGTTGTGCTCCTTCAGACCAACGGAGTGACCCACTTGAACCTCTCCTCTGAAACAGACAGTCTTCCCAAGGGAACAGGATCGACTGTCACATTAGGAGCTCCTCAGGCTCCACCTGAACACCGGCAACCCTAAGTACGACTCGTGCCAGACTGCAGACACCCATTCTGGAAGAAATGGCCGCTTTGACAGGTAGGCTGGCCTAACTGCATCTTCCACTACGACAGCTTCAGGAGGGCAGCAGGGTAGGTCTGGAGTTGCAGACCAAAGTCCGGGATCTCGGGGTGCAGGTGCAAGCGTGCCCATGAAAGCTCCCACCTTGAATAAAACTTTGCTGGTCTCAAAGGTGCCGTGGGACTCTAACTTTGTGCCGTATCTTCCACTGTTGCAGTCACTCGGGTCATTTAGCAACCTGGGAACGCCTCCTTTCATTACCAAAAGCAAGTTGTGGCTGCAAAACGAGGGTTGAAATATTCTGGGTCACCAGACTGGTCGCATGGATGAACTCCCTCTTCACTGCAATTCCCAGCGGCCTGGAATAGAGATCCTAGCTGGGGATGCCTGTAGTTAGCGAGGGGTTCAGCCACAGCCTAGCGAACCAGGTAATCCTAGCAAACCGTTTTTCTTATGGAGGCTCTCCCGTTTTCTTCTTTGGTCTTTTTCTCCCTCTCCAGGGGAAGGGGGTCAGGACGACATACAGATCTAGAAGACTTTACTGGCATTTAAGAACAAGATATGCAAGTAATATAACATGATATAATTATGGTGAAAATGGGGGCCATTCCACACAAATGTAGCAGGTCTTACCTTTGGTAAACGCTACTAATTCAAGGTTCCGCATGATATCGCACACAATCTGCAACGCTCCTGCAACACTCCCGCAAAAAGCGGTTCGTTGTAGCACTTTACGGGGAATCCAGAAAAGTGGATTCCCCCTGAGAAAACCGCTACACTTCTGCACACAAGGTGCAACACAACAGTGAAAGGCATGTGCATTCTCAATGTAGCGGGAGAAAGAAAGTCCCTTCCCCGCTATTGCCGGCAAACTTCCGGCGAAGCGATCACCATTTTTTTCCTTAGACGGGGAAAGCAACGAACGAACAAGGCTTCTCCGGCTAAAGTCCCTCCACAGAAGTGATTAAAAGTTAAACAAAGCTCCCTACTGCAAGTGTCTTTAAAGTTCCCAAGGACAATACAGCCCCTTGTTCGACACTGTCCATAATTTCGGCCACAAATCTCACCCATGGGGGGGGGCGGATTTTTTTTTTACTTGAGGAGCCTGTAAACGATTAAGCTCCAGCCCCTACGCCTGTGGAAAAGGTCTTTCTGATACATTGAAGGAACGAATATGCGTTGCTACAGGTGTTTTTGGGTTTTTAAAAAAGAGTTCTTAAAGGGAAACACGAACACAACAGTTAATTGGCTGTTAAGGGGCGGGAGGAAGCGTGGAAAAATATCGCCTCCCTTATTGCGATTTTGGCGAGACCAGAAACTTGTGTGTTACGAGAAAAGCGCTATTGGGAGAGGCTTTTTTCGCTAGAAACGGCTGTGTGCGTTACCACGATCTGCTGCTGTTGCCTGCAGCGCTTTTCAATAGCGCACAGATTTAGCCACATTGCCCTTTGTGCAGAATGGCCCTGTATTTCTCCATTTCATTAAAAACACAGGACTGCTTCTTAAAACATTGCCTAAAAACGCCATGATACAGGAAGTTTGTGTAGGAACAGAGCCATCAAGAGGTCTGTTGACAATTGCTATTTCATCCCATTTAGATTGTAAAGTGTGGACAAAATGTCATTAATCAAAGAGCAATATTAGATACCGCATTCTCTCCAGAGGAATTGATTCCATTTGGATGGAGCTCAGCTCTCATTCCAGTTGAACTCCAGAGCCAACCAGGGCTCCCAGAAGAGACTTCAAGCCACAGAATCGTCTCTTACTCTAGGATTGTGTTTTAATTTACACTCTGGAATGTGGTGGATTCTGCAGCCTTTACCCCACTGAGGTCTCTGTCTTCTCCAGGCTCCATTCCTAGACCTCCATTTTCTCCATTGGGGTCTAGCAACCTTATCCCCCATCTGCCCTCCCCCACTGTAACAGTAGTGGCTACCCCATGGCCCACTCCCAAATAGTCACATTGGGCTGCCACGTGGCTTCTCTACCTGAAACCACTCACTTGCCACAAGTCCATGACCTGACCCTTTTCTTTTAGGCTTCCTTATCGGGGAGCTTCTTCATTTCACAGAGAGCTTTAAGGGGAGATTACAAAGTGAGATCACTGAACTTCAGAAGATTCACCCGTTCAGAACAGTGACTCAGGATTCTTCTCTCAGCTGAGATGCTTCCTTCTTCCTAAACGTTTGTCCTTGGCCCTAATCTAGCTTACTACAACGTGCATGGTCCCTGTGCATCCCTCTCGCGACCCTGTGCCTGAGATCTCTATCCCAACTGGTATGTGACCAAAAGAGCTCAAAAATGATATCCTAAAAGTCTCACTGGTTTCTAAAGGGCAACTGGGCTTGAATCTTTGCATCCCGGTTAACCTTGGAGGAGCTGACTCAGTTACTGCCCCCCAACCCCTTCCTTTTGGGGAATTCACTAGGCCAAAGCACAAGATTTCAGTTTAAGGCTTTAAGCTCCTAATAAGAATCGCATTTATTTAATCTTCTGTTTGGAAGGAGCTATATAAAGAATACAGACTGCTACCAGTAATAGTAATAATAGGAAGAAGGAAAGCCAATTATAAGATCCGATTAAAGAAACAGCGAATCGTAATTAATGGGTCGGGCAGAGAGGGAGGCCTCTGTCTAATAGTTGCAAAGCTGGTAGGCGATTAGCCAGGGAAATCAAAAAAAGCTACCCAGAGCCATCTGGGAAGAGACAAAGCACAAGGAGTTTGTAAAAACCAGGACGGCACACGAGAAGTCGATTTAACAGTTCCATCGGAGAGATGTCAGGCTAACAATCTGATCAAGGAAGATTTCCTCCGCCCGATTAAAGGGAAGAGAAAGACAATGCGTTGCAAATGGGGACACAGGCAGTCTGGCTCAAAACAAAATCTCCAGCGTTTGTCAACTCCCGCATTCTTGTCAAAGGGAAGCTCAGATTCACAGCAAAGGAATCCGATTTGCATCACTCAAAAAAATGCCGCTGCCTTTGAAGAGACTATAAAGCGCAGGGTGTTGTTGGCCATCCACAAGGCATGAGCACAAGGCCCAAGCACTGCGACCTCATGCACGAATCGGAGCCACGGAGACCGACCCACACATCACAATTATCTGGGACACCAAAATATCACACGGCAAAACTTAAGTTGCCGATTATTCAGTATTGCCTAAAGGCGGGACAATGAGCGAAACGCTTGTCAAAAGAGCAACGCAAAGCAAGCAAGCAAACAACAACAAACAACCCTGAGCTCTATTTACACCGAGCTGAAGGGGAGCGAAATAAACAGAGGTTGCTTGCTGAGTTCTAATTAGAAAAGAAAGCAAATGGTTCTCTCGCAATCAAGCTGGAGAGGTTGGCTCCTTCCCTCCTACAATCCCTCAGAGCCGATGAAACGTTCAGGAAAAATCTCAAGACTTCCTCTGTGCTAACGCTCACGGGGATGGTCTGTCTGTCCTACAAATACCAGAAAGGGACTGGAAACACGGAGGTCGCAAAAGATCTAGTGCACAGGTTTCGACCGCATTTGTGACTGAGGCTGGACCTGGCGTAAACAGAAAAAGAATTGTGTTTTTTTTTTAAATACCCTGCTTTTCCCTACCCGAAGGAGTCTCAAAGTAGCTTCCAATCGCCTTCCCTTCCTCTCCCCACAACAGACACCCTGTAAAGTAGGTGAGGCTGAGAGAGCTTCTGTCAGGACTGCTCTATGAGAAAAGCATGATCAGGGCTGTGACCGTTCCGAGGACACCCAGCTGGCTGCATGGGAAGGAGCAGGGAATCACCCAGCTCCCACCAGATTAGAAGCCTTAACCACCACACCACACTGGCTCTCTTTGTTGGGCCGGGCGGTAAAGTATAATGCCACAACATGCTTAAAACATCAGCACTCTTACGCTGTATCCTTACAGTCCCTCCCTGATGCCTCCCCTCCTCCCACGTCCACCGCTTGTTAGGCATGAGCACTGAGAGAGGCTAGCGGAGCATCCTGCACAGCCCCTGTCATCTGGCAACAAGGAGAGTGGCCAGTGCTCATGGGCTGCATAAGAGCCCTGGATGGGCCGCTTGTTTGACACTTGTGCTCTAGAGTAGTGGTCCCCAACCACCGGGCCACGGCCCGGCCCTGGCACTGGGCTGTGGCTCCCTCTCCCCGCCCCCCCCCACACCGCAGTAAAAAAACTTCCCAGGCCGCAAGTTTGCGGCCTGGGAAGCTTCTTACTGTGGGAGGGGGGGAGCGGGAAGCAGGGCCGCGCACGCGCATTGTGCATGCGCGGCCGGGCAATTGCCCTCCCTGCTGCCGCCGGTCCCCAGTCTCAAAAAGGTTGGGGACCACTGCTCTAGAGCCCATGGAAATACTCCGGAGGGCCCTGCCATGCTCCGAGAAGTGGCATCACTTCTTGTGCCTTTAGCTCTCCCTTTGTCCCCCACCCCCCCCTGCCTTTACTACTACTGCGGCAGCTCTGTCTCATGCAGGCAAGAAGGAAGAGTAGGAGCTGAGAAGACAGACTGCCCCCCATACCATGCCACAGATCCCCTTCAGAACCCCAAATTGTGATATTGCTCTCAAACTGGGACCCATCTGCATAGCCTGTGATCCAGTATCTGCTTGGAATATGCAAGGTCTGTATCAAGGCCTGATTCAAAAGAACAGGAAGAATTCCCTATCTATGATTCCTAAAACTGTCCCCTTGTTCAGAATACGGTGGTTCTTGCCGCTTCAGGGGGCCACCACTCTAGTGGATTTCTATCCTCCCCCTCTAGAACAGTGGTCCCCAACCACCGGGCTGCGGCTCCCTCTCCCCACCCCCCCCCTGCAGTGAGAAACTTCCCAGGCCACAAGCAAATCAGCTGCCAAAGCGGCCAGAGCGGCCAATTAGCTTGCGGCCCGGCAAGCTTCTTTTTGTGAGGGGGGGGGAGAGGGAAGCAGGGCCCCCGGCTTATACACGCACGTGCGGCTGGTCTGCGAATGCGCATTTGTGCCATGCCCGGCCGCAATCGTGCATGTGCGACAGTTTCGCACATGTGCGCACGTGTGGCAGGTCCACGCATGTACGTCTGCAGCCATGCATGTTGCAAATGTGCATGCGCGGACCTGCCACACATACACACATGCATGTGGTTGCCGGGCATGCACGTTTGCGGCTGCGCATGCCACAAATGCGCATTCGCAGACCAGCTGCACATGCGTGTTTGCACCGCCGGATCGCCCTCCCCCCTACTGGGCCATAATCTTTCTAAGGCTGCGGACCAGTGGGGTGGAGGGCAATCCGGCGGCGCAAGCATGCATGCACGGCAGGTCCGCGAATGTGCATTTGCACCATGCGCGGCCACAACCTTTCTAAGGCTGCGGACCACTGCTCTAGAAGACCCAGCAGTGCAGGATTGCCTGAGCTTGTCAGAATTTTGAAGCTAAGCAGGGTCAGCTCTGGTTAGTTCTGTTAGCAGAGATTAAACTTGTGAAGAGAAACGAACTTGTGTAGGAAGGAGAGAGAGAAAGAGAGATTCCTAACTATCTAACTGCTATTATTGTCTTTCAACCTGTCTGTTGTGTTCTGGGAAGATGGGAAGAAACGTGCTCAGAGGGGCAGGATGTTTCTAGGACACCGGAGAAGATTAGTCAGAGAACAACAGGAAGTTCCTAAACTGGCTTTGCTCAATACTCAGCTCCTCCGATGCCCCCACAGGGTGTGTTTCTTACACTGTCGATTCATGTCCACTGCGGATGTTGCAGGTTCCCACAAGTTCTTGGGTGGGAAACCACCAAGGAAGACAAGGGCAATGGCCAACCACCTCTGGACATTTCTTGCTTTGAAAACTCCATGAAGAGATCTCTCTAAGTCAGCTGAGGCCTGATCGGACTTTCTCCCTCTGCCGTCACCCACTGGAGAACAATGGGGGGAAACTCAGTTACCTTTCAAAAGGGCACCAAACAGGATGGGTAAGCTAGCGTGACCTCATCAGATCTCGGAAGCTAAGCAGGGTTGGTCCTGAGGTCCAGGGTTGCAACGCTGAGGCCGATTCCACACAGGCAGAAAAGGACAGTGTGGTGTCAGTTTGGACATGAGGCTAATCACCGTGCCCACATGATGTTGCAGCTATTCCAGCCCCCTTCAGGGCCTGCTGCAAATCAGGCCCTCGTTTGCCCCAGGCTAAGGGAACGGTCATGACTGGGGAAGGCACTGGCAAACCACCCCGTATTGAGTCTGCCATGAAAATGCTGGAGGGCGTCACCCCAAGGGTCAGACATGACTCTGTGCTTGCACAGGGGATACCTTTACCTTTACCTAAGGGAACTTGGGAGAATCCGTGTTCCCTTTGTCTGCTGCGGAGATCAACGGGGCCTGTCCCATGGGGTGTGGAAGGGATGAGCCAAGCCTTCTAGGTCAGATGCCAAAAGGGAGCAAAAAAATGCCCCGGTCCGGTTTTGCAGCGCTTCGTGGCACCGCAGGGTGGACCGGGGCTTTAAAAAGATTATTTTGCAGGAAGGCTGGATCACACTCCCACGCAATCCCATCTACGTGCAAAACAAACAAACAAAAACACACACGTCACCATCCCCCTGCAACGGAAACTCTCCATTGCTGCATCCCCTGGAGGGATGCATTTCAGTGGGGGACCAAGTTACCCCAATGAAATGTGGCCCCCCACGGAGACATATTTTGGTGCCAGTCCTGAAATGCGCCCCCCATGGGGACACAGAAAGCTGCAGAGCATGCAACTACTCCGTTATGCACCACAGACATCCTGGCACTGCCGCTGCTGTGTGGAATTGGCCTGAGACAGGGAATGGCCTCTGAACGAGGGTTGGTGCTTTGGCACCCGAAGCAGCCAGTCACTCATGATGCAGCCACAGGGCGGGAGGGGAGGTGCAGGTGTTGGCGCGCCACCTGGCGCACACACACAGGTGCCGCATCTGCATGTGTGCGCCCTCTGGCGTGCCAATTCCCGCGCCTCCCGTCCCTCCCCCTGCGGCGCGGCGCTGGCTGCGTCAGGAGTGACCGCACCCAACCCTACTCTGACCACCTCTTGCCTTGAAAACTCCATAAGTTGGTCTCCACCTGAGTTATGCGTTGATTTCAACTATGACTTGGTGGCAACCTGAGAGCATTTAATTATTATTTTTGCCCCAGTGGGTATCCAGAACAGCCCTTCTGCGCCAATGAAAGCAGTCGCCACCTGGATTTGCCCAATTCAGAGAAGGTATCCTTTCTTCCATGACCATTTTATGAAAAATTAGCCCATTTTTGCCATTTCTTCATGGCACCATCTTGCTACCCACACACTTCTCTCATGCAGCCCACCCAGCAACCTGCCTGCAAGGCCCTGTAAGCAGGTTGTACGGCTAACGCTACTTAGGGGCTTCCAATCTGCCCTCTCGAGCGATCCAGTTCCCCTCGCAAAAGGCACCCTGAAAAAGACATTCTTACCAATGTGAAAGTGCAAAATATTTTTTCATTTTCAAAAAGCCACTCCTACTGACAGGGAAGAGGCAAGGAAGGGATAGTCATCAGGAGAAGCCAAGCTGAAGGGTACCACAAGGTCATCCTTGCTACAGAAAATTGGGGGGGGGGAGAGAGCGGGGAGAAATCAAATCAGAACCAATTGGGTTCTGGAAGAATTGAGAGTCTAAAACAAGGAGATAAAAAAGGCCGAGGTGCAAAACCAGGTTTATATTTGATTACTATGTTAGACCCAAAAGAGGATACTAGACTAACCCTGACGAAAACTATTGCCAAAATGGGTAGGATTTAAAAATATATATTTTTTTAGCTGAGAAATAAAATACATATTTTCACCCGATTTGGCACTATCGGCCTTTCCTGTGACTGGTAAGACTCTTGATTTTCTTGAATCTAAAAAAGGCAGGGGAACTCTGGATTATGATCGAGATTGTCCTCAGCGATTGTTACATGCATGTGCACACCCCTCATGACGGTTGTGCCCTACCGAATACTGAATGATAACATTTGACACAATAGGGAATGGAAGTTCACCCTTAGCAGCAGGTGCCAGACACTGTGTTGTCCCAAGGACCTCAGGTTGCCACGGAGAGGGGCTGGGGGATAGGGTGGCCAGCTCCAGATTGGGATGCTCCTGGAGATTTGGGGATGGAAGAAGGGGAAGACAGGCAACTCAGAGGGGTCCAGTGCTATAGAGGGTGGACCCCATGGCGTTGCTACACAGAGGACAGCTAGCATGCTCCAAGGGGCTCAGCAGAGGTGGCCACTTTCCATGTGGTGCCCAGAGTTCTCCTAAAGTGGCAACCAATCTCCAGAGAATGAAGATCAGTTTTCCCTGGAGGAAACAGCTACTTTGGTGGAGGGACGTAAACCACACTCCCATCCAGACGCCCCCCCCCAAAGACCCAGGAATTCCCCAGGCTGGAGTTGGCAACCCTGGGCTCAAGGAGTGAGTTTGGCCTGCAGAAGATGAACAGTGAGGTTCAAAGCAAGACAAAGAGCAAGACACTCTTTACTTTCAATCTGTTTAAAAGCTGAGCTGGGATGCACAATCTTCAGCACTGTTTCTGTGGCTACAGGAAGCAAGAAAAACTCGTGTTTTGAGTGCATCTTTAAAAAAAAAACCAAATCCTGATGGGTACTGATGAGCAAGCATGCAACATTTACTGCAAACAACGAAGACTGGAGCAAGGAGGACAAACAGGCACCTTCTCTTCTGCTTCCTCTGCTGAGGCAGACTTGCCTTTTCTGCATGCCCAAACATCTCCGCTCGATGTCCGGCCGCAGTAGCAGCACCCAGGGCTGAATAAAAATGCTACTTAATCTGCAATCTTGAGCATCAGCTGCCTGCAAACTGTCACTCATCTGGAGGTGCATAATTCATTTCTTGGGAGAAACGCCGTTATCCATGCAAATAAATACAAGTCAGTTCCTCAGCGGTCTCCAGTGTGGTGAGAACAGACCACTGGAGATTTATTTCATACAAACCAGTCTCTGCTTGCTCAGAACCGGGCAGAAGCAGCTTGGGTTATTGCTTGCACTGGTTTGCCTCTCTGGCATCTTTTGTTTCAATCTATATTTTCCCACAGATTTCCCTCAAAGTTTTTGTGGAACAAATACAGTAGGAAGGCTAGGAGGGAACACAGATGGGTACTATTCCATTCCCAAGTCCAGTGCTTGGATTCCCATCCTGTTCTATTTTTGTTACGAGCATTAAACAAAACAACAACAAAAAAAGCATGACAGTACTGAAGTAGATTTTAAACTTTCATCATGACCCAATTTTGCCTGGAGTCAGTCGAAGAACCTGGATGGTTCAGAACAGAGGTTGTCAATGTGGTGCCCCCGGCCGTGGGTGCCACTGTGATCAGAACACCTTTCTTGGTGGCTGCTGAATGTTTCCAGAAAGTCAGTGGAGCCAGTTTGAGCTTTTGGAGATTTGATTGGCTCTGGAAATTTTAAAAATGTTGGTTTGGCAGCATCTGCTACCACAGCACAAGGAGTGAAGGAAAGCTGTGGCAGCCATTTTATGGCTGGTTCCATCTGCTGTGGCAGCCATTTTGTGGCTCTGCCCAGCATGCTAGGTCAAAATTCTAAAGGTGCTACAGGCTCAAAGAGGTTGGGAAGAGCAGGGGCCTCCAACCATTTAGGTCCTGTGGACACACCTGGAGTTTTGCAAGGAGATGATTCACCTAAAAATGGCTGCTGCAGGAGGTGGAGCCAAATGGAGTCCATCTCTCTTCACACTTCCTGGGAAGAAAGAAGGACTGAAGGGAACGTGGAAGAGTGGCGTGCTTACCAGTTCCTCCATGGCCGTGGCTGCTATTGTGACCATATGAAGTTGTTCTTTGGATGATGGCAGCCAGTTACAAGCCCTGTCTTAACAATGGTCCCGCTCACTTTCTGATGAGCACGGAGGGAAGTGCTGACAGGCGCCATGGCACCGTGCTGGGGAACCCTGGCTTAGAGCAGCGCTGTTTCCCTCCAGCCTGTTGGCATGACATGTGCAAAATGCAACGGGGTGTTATTCTGCTGAAGCAGGACTGGAGCACCTGTCAGTTGTCTGGCCAAATACTGCCATGGGACCAGTTAATGGACGGCCTCTTAGTGGGATGTCCTTGAGGATTCCGTGAAGCCAAAAATGACACTGTGCAGACCACTCTCTCTTCTTATTTCGCTAAGCTGTCATTTGTTAGCCGCCTGCCCCCTAACCTCGTGGCAGACCGGGGTAGACCTGGCTGCACTGCAGAGCTTATCCCCCCGGCACCTGTTAGAACTGGAGGCATCAAAGTCAGAAAATAACTAGCCTCCTGCCTAATTACAGCAACCATTAGAACTGGCTCTTCTTTATTAAGAGCTCCTGTTTGCTTTATCTCTTGGTAGTTTTATTTTAAGCGTAACTGGATGTTCGCCTATTGTTCCAAGATAAAAAAAAATAATTTAAAAAGAACTGCTCCGTGAATTACTGGCTTTTATAGCAATCTTACCTAACATTGTTCTTACTTAAAATAATTCATTACGCTTTTCCCCAAAGTTAATTGTTATTACGAAGCAATGAAATTAACAAATTGGTTTCTTGAAATGAGCATTAATATCAAGCCTGTTGATTGAAATCCGTTCTGCTGCATAGATCCAGTACAGTTTACCAGGATTTGACAACATGCAAGGCAACCTGAGTCCTTTGTTACAGGAGGGAAGCAGTGCATGCAGAAGGTAAGTATCTACAGATATGCTAAATAGATAGCTGATCAGTCAACTGCGTTAGGGGGCTACCTACTGGCAGGCAGGGGTTGAGTCCAGGTTCCCCAAGTGGAGTCACTGCCCATGAGAACCATGGCACCTGCTTATACCTTTCCATGGTGCCTGTCCAGTGCTTTTAGAAAATGGGTGGGGCTTTTGCCCAGCAGGCTTTGTGATTGGCTCTGCAGATTTAAAGGCATTAAAAAAAAAACAGAACTTCTGTCTGAAATTTTTGATATTACTATTGGAGTTATAAATAAACTCACTTTCTGACATGTTCTGGGCAGCTCCACCTCCTGCAACAGCCATTTTATGACTGGCTCCACCTCCTGTGGCAGCCATTTCGTGGCTGTGTACCTGCCCTTTGTCAGAATCCCAGAGGTGACTGCAGGCTAAAACACTGGGGATCACTGACCCATTGCTACAAATTAATCGTAGGAACAAGGCAGATGAAACCGCTGGAGGACGAGCAGTGCGAGATATTACTAATAATAGGCTACACACTCTAAAGCAGGGCTAGTCAAACTGCGGCCCTCCAGATGTCCATGGACTACAATTCCCAGAAGCCCCTGCCAGCATTTGCTGGCAGGGGCTTCTGGGAATTGTAGTCCATGGACATCTGGAGGGCCGCAGTTTGACTAGCCCTGCTCTAAAGGCTGGTCAGAAATTCAACACTAACAACATGAACTAAACCATTGTTATCAATTATATGAGAAGCTGCTCAAGAATCAGAGATTAAAAGAACTATTGAATAAACTTCTGTTAAATGTTACTATCATCTCCCTGAATGGTCTACGGAAGAAAAAGCAGGCAATTAGACCTACTTAATTCCTAATTCTCACAAATCTACATCACAAATCCCGAAAAATTAAGACTCATTTAAAGCTAACCAAGTGGGCAATTAACAGCTTGTTGAAGCTGTCAATCAACTGGAAATGGGGGATGAATCTCAGCAGATGTGAATTCTCTCCGTCCTGCTTCTTCTGCTCCTCCCTTTTCTTCTTTTTCTCCTATCTGCTACGAAAGAACGATTGCACGCAGTTGTCATCCTTCGCATTTGCTATTATTTTTGCCAAAGCAGACAATGGCTGGGAAATGCAGAAATCGCCTCTCAACCTCGCTCTCTGCCCCACTGTATGTACACAAACATGAACAAACACACAAACTAGGCTTGCCATTTGCTCATTCATCGCAGGAAAACTCTGGCTCTTGGCCCTGATCCCCTACTCTTGAGAAAATGCTGGAAAAAGGCCTGAAAATGGCCCACATGGCAATACTCTAGGATTTTCTTTATGTCTCTATGGTTTTTACCACTGAGACTGGGAAAATTCCTGAAGCGTCACCTTGAAGTTATATCACGTCATCCCCAGGCACCTTTTCTGGGGTTCTCCTGCATTTACTAGTGCAGTGCTGGCAAATTCACAGATACCCAAGAAACTGCACTTCTTCCATTTGTCCTTCCCAAATTACACACACACACACACACACTTTCCCCCTGTAAAGCAAAAGATATGGTGCTGATGACAGGTGTATGTGTGAACATTTGTGTAGGGTAAAATGTCAGGAAATGGGTTAAGTAGCTTCCATCTGTTCAGCCACGGTTCCAGTTCTGGGGCAATCTTTGATGTTCGCCCTGCCTACTCATCTTGTGTTTATTCGGCCTTCCCTTAGTCTGCACATTTCCTTTAAAAGCTCCATAAAGAAACCCATTATTAAGGTGACAGAGATGTTAAACATTCACTTGAAAATGACTGTCCTTGGCTTCGAGTTGATTGTCTTAAAAAGGGAGTTAAATCTCAACTATTCGTGCGTCGGAACCTCTGGGGCATTTTAACGGGCACAGGAGTTCTGCTTCACTTGCATAGCCCGGTTTCTACATATGTAAGGCTCTCTGTGTCATGAACACTCTGAGCAATGGTTTATTTTTGTCAAACACACATTTTTGTGTACAATACAAATCAGAACATTTTGTTACAGAAGATTTCCTTGTTCACAACTTCCATTGGGTTCATAGTTTATGTGACATTTTTTTCAGTCTATAGATTTGATATTTCATAATACTCTTCTTTAGAGGCCAAAAAGTTATTGTTCCAAAGAGAAATGCTAATTGTTCTCAAGAAATGCACATCCAGCTTGCTTTTGTCTCACTCATTTGTACTGCTTTTAGCACAACAGAGCGTTTCAATGTCTGATTTTTTTTTGGGCCCTGAGTGAAATAAATATGAAATTATATGATAAGATGAGGCCTATTTGTTACTTGAGCTGGTCACATCTGCCTTGACTTACTCCATCGGAGACAAATGTGGAGTCAGACTGCATCGCCTTTGTTGCGAGAACAATGCCAGTATCCATCATGAAAGTCCTAAGTAACTCAGCTGGGATATGGTTTTATGTTGTTATCCTTCACCAGCAATCCCCCCCCTCCACACACACACACACACACACACACTGCTACTTGGTAGGCTGGTGAGAAAACAATTATGTACAAATTGCCATTGTGTTACCACTGTGACGTCATTTCCCAGGCAAACCTGGAAGTGACATCACACTGTTCGGGGATTCAGTAGTGGCCTGGCATCACTTTTGGGTTCACCCCAGATATGACATCCTCAGCAAGCCAAAAGGCCAAACAGCCCACCCTTCAAAGCAGCCAGTTTTCTCCAGGGGAGGTGACATCTGTTGTCTGGAGATCAGTTTTAAGAGCAGGAGATCCCCACCCCTATCTGGAGGCTAACTACCCTGTTTCTCTCCAATGGGGTCCCAACCAACTTTCCTCAGTCTCTTTTCCCTTATTTTATCATTACACAGTCCTGTGAGGTAGGTAAGGACAAGAAACAGTGATTGGCCCAAGGTCACCTAGCATGTTTCCATGAGACAGTTGGAATTTGAACCCAGGTCTCCTAGATCCCTGCCTCTTCGAACCTTTTGACCACGGAGTAACCCCTGAAATATTATTCAGGCTTTGAGTCAACCTGGAAGTGATGTCAGCCTCCCTGCCACACTCCCAGAAGTCACATGTTGTGCTGCCCTGCCAGGCTGCACCTACTCTAGTCCAAGAGGTTGAGACAATTCACGGGGGAGATGGGGCAGGGAGCGGAGTCAAAGCCGGGCTGGGGTGTTGAGAGCCAGGGAGAGAGTCAAAAGCCAAACCAGAGTCCGAAGCTAGAACGGAGTCAGAAGCCAGAGCCAAGGGTCAGGAGTCAGGAGAAGCAAAAGCCAGAGGTCAGGAGTCAGGAGCTAAGTCAGGAACTGGGAGTCAGTCAGGCAGAGGTTCACTGTAGGAAACTGGAACATGGAACATCTGGGAAGATTGCCTGGGAAACACAGACATTGCCTCAGGGTCCTCCTAATGTACATGATAACAGGGTGTAGCAGCCCTCGGTCAGAGGACTTGCAGCTGGAGCTCATCCTTGTCAGGAGGAAGAGTTGCAGCTGGGCCCCATCTGGCCTGACAGCAAGCTGACAATCGTGCTGATCTTCTGACAGCTGTTAAGCTAGTCTGGCAGTGAAGTTGCTGCCGCTCTGGTGAGTCCTCAGGGTTAGATGGGGATTTGTCATGGGGTTTTACGTAGACTGTCACATAGGGCTGGGCATCAGCCTGGTTCAGCCCAGGCTGCTCATCATCCAAGGGCACTGGCCTGTCCCCAATCCCCAAGGTAACTGCTACTGAACTAGGCTGGTTCTGCACTTGCTTTGTTTTTTCCATTGTCTATCCTGCTGAATTCAGACCAATTTGAACCTGGGTCCATTTCTGGGGCATGCAGCACCATGCCGGATCAAAAGAAGGAAGCATTCATCTCAGCTGTCATACAAAGCAGCAATTCTCCGCAGGGGAGATGATCTGTGTTATCTGGAGATTTCCGGACACCACCAGGAGGTTGGAAATCTTAGCAATAGATGGCCTCTTCCTCCCCCCAGGACCTGGAAAGGCTGCAGGCTGGAGGCCCTTGGAAAGGGATCTGCAGCCTCCGAGCCTCAGAGGGAAGTGGAAGGAGTGGATGGTCAGAGGTGGGGAATGGAAAGCTACTGGCTGACTGCTGGACAGGCAGGCAAGCTGGTTGGAGGAGGAGGCACTCAGGGGCAGGACAGCTGCCCTGAGTGGGTATCAAGCACTGAGTGACACTTAAGCCATGAGACCAGCTCCTCCTCCAAGGCCTTACCAGAATATTAAGTGGAACAGATGTTTAAAGATTAAATCCTCCCCACCCCTCCAACTGGAGTAACCCCTCTGGGATTTAGGAATAACCCTGGTTGAGACTATAACTGGTAACCTTGGTTGAGAACCACTACAGCAGGCTGAGTCTCAAATGTTTTGCAGTGCAGCAAATGGTTTTCTTGGTGCTTTCTCTGTTCTTTAGAACACACATCTTCCGTCACCCTGAAGCCATTCCTGTGACAAGTGCCCGAGCCCTATGGCAATTGGGACAGCCCTGCAAAAGAGAATTGCTACTCTTATGACCAGGAAAAGCAAATGAGAAAAGCCCTCTCAAATAGAGAACCTCACAGAGACGGCAGTGAAAAAAGGCCCCAGCAAAGCACCAAAATCATTTTATTTTCACAGGAAGGAATGAGGAGAGAGCAGCAGAATGGCACTGTGTTGCTATGCAATACATAAAGGCAAAGGCAAAGGTATCCCCTGGGCAAGCACCGAGTCATGTCTGACCCTTGGGGTGATGCCCTCCAGCGTTTTCATGGCAGACTCAATACGGGGTGGTCTGCCAGTGCCTTCCCCAATACGATACATACTTCCATACAAAAAATGGGTCGTTAACGCCAAAGATGGGGAAAGCTTGAGCCAAGGGGATTACGTCTCAGGATTGTGACTTTAAGGGTAGAGCCTGGGGAGCTGAGTGTTTGGGGAGGGTCATCTGTGGGGTATGATGCCATAAACAGGGGTGGCCAGACTGTGGCTCTCCAGATGTCCATAGACTCGCTGGCAGGGGCTCATGGGAATTGTAGTCCATGGACATCTGGAGGGCCACAGTTTGACTACCTCTGAGTTAAGCGAGAAGGCCAGCAGATGCTTACCATTTATACTAGGCCTGGCCACACCAAAGGCTTCAATGGAGACTCCAGTGGTCTCTCCTTGCATCTACAGTAGCTCCACAGGCAAGGCCTGTGCTGCAGGTCTCCAGGCATCTGGTTTATAGAGCAGTCTTAAGCAAGCAGGGCTGCCAGCTCTGGGTTGGGAAATATATGGGCATTTTGAGGGTGGCGTCTGAGGAGGCCAGGGTTTGGGTAAGGCATTTTCTCCAGGTGAATGGGTATCTTTTGCCTAGAGATCAGCTGTAATAGTGGGAGATCTCCATCCATTACCTGGAGGCTTACAACTTTAGAACCAGGCCTTCTCAGGAGAGGGATGGACGCCAGCCTTGGGGAAATCTCATGGGAGGCAAAATATAGGAAAGAATGTGGATTATAATGTGATTTATTCTAACACAAGAGTCTTCACAAAAACCTTCCAACCTTGCTAAAACCTTGCTAAAACCTTCCAAAATACATTTGAGTAGCTCCTGGTTAACCCTATTTTCGAGAAATATGATTCCTTTCTTCAGAAAACATTTCACCTCTAGGAATTACACCATTAATGGTTTACAGATGGAGATTTTGTTCATTGTCTTTTGTTATGCACACAGATGAAATGTTTTCTGAAGAAAGGAACATGGAAAGGATCCACATTGTTGACAGATTTGGGTTTTCAGTGGTCTTCAAAAGTAGATCGAGTAGCATTTTCCAGGGCAAAATCTGGACACGTAAAAAAAACAAACATGGAAAGCATTTCTCCCTGTAAAAGAAAAAAATCAGCCCTCTTCTTCCTACAGGCCGTAAAGTTGTGACATAGCTTAGAACAGGGGTGGGCAGACTGCGGCCCTCCAGATGTCCATGGACTACAATCCCCATGAGCCCCTGCCAGCTCATGGGAATTGTAGTCCACGGACATCTGGAGAGCTGCAGTTTGCCCACCCCTGATTTAAAACCATTGGCTTGTTGATGACATCCCCGAAGAAAAGGAAAACAGAGAAGAAAACTGTTCAGAGTGAGGCAGAAACATTGGGTGCCCGCACACAAAAGCTTATAACTTGAATCAAACTCTGTGGGTCTTCCAGGTGGACTCAAACTCTGTTCTTCTGCTTCAGACCAACACGGCCACCCTCCTGAATCTATATTCAGAGTGAGTCCATGGTCCATCAAATTCACTCGGTCTATTGTTGTTATGGGAAGGTCGATTTCTTTTTCCCAAATTCTCTCTTTTTAAAAAAGATTTAGCCATTGATTCTTCTTATTCCCTTGTTTCTCTCTCTCTTGTTAAAAAGGGGTATTTATCTTTGATTTCTCTTTATAAAGAGAAATCAATGCACCTTCTTGTAACTTCAGACCTTGCAGCAATTTCATGTTACACGCTTGTGAGTGGTGCTTTAGCAGGAGTATAGGGAGATTTGAGAAATCCTTGACTGCCTCTGAGCATCTACAGAGTGAAATTCTTTCATGTTGCTGAACCACCCACCCCCCTTCCTGCCCCTGCTCTCTTCAGACTTATCTTTTCTCAAAACAGAATTGATAGAAACAGACTCCAAAGTACTGAAAGGAGGGGAAAGAAAAGGACTGATTTCAGGGAGAAATGAGGTAAGGAGGCAATAAGAAAAAACATTATCTTAAGAAGGATTATCCAAATCTGGCTGACTAGAAGACAACCTCTGTACTTTTAAGAAGGAGAAAGCTGATTGGCAGAAAATGTACTTTAAAAAATATCCGGGGGGAGGGCTATAGGCTATAGGCGCCTCATTGAGAAGAACAGTGGCTAATATATGTTTTAAATAAAGGCATTAATTAAATAAATACACCCTTTTGAACTTGTGAGGACCTTTGGACCTCTGACACACGGTGATGGGGGCAACCATGAGACAATGGCTGCAGGAAGTGGAGCCAGCCGTAAAATGTCAGGGAGGGAGGTGATGAATAGCTCCAAGAGGACCTGGTGGGTCACCATGTACAATGCTTAATTATGGGCATCAGATTTTGTGCAGGAAAGCAGATACCCAAAATTCAACTCAGTTGGTCAGGAAGGTACCACTGAACTCAAACCTGGTTCTAATAACTCTTTAACACTTTGGACACAATCTGTTTAACTGGATGCCTTTAACATCAACACATGATTTTTAAATAATTTCTTGCATACACACAGCTTATCTTCAGTTATGCAGGTCTAGGTTCTGCGGTGGGAGATGCTACCAAAGAAACTCTTAAAATATCTGCAGAGCCGATCAAATCAGCAGTGGCCCATCAGAAGCCCTGCTAGTCCATAAGCCAACCTGGTTCCACCAACCTTCTAAAACACCTGGTGGGTACCAGGAAGAGGGCTGGCCAGCATCTTGGCACCCATGACCCCCAGCATGGATGGCCCAGTGGAGGCAGATGGGTTCTAGCATGAGTCCAAAGATGTTGGGGTTCTTCAGTTGTAGCAGTTGAGTGAAAGGGGGTGGAGTCTAGAGATGGGGAGTGTCACAAGCCACTCCAGGCATAACGCAGAAGTGATATCACAGGCCCTTGCAACCCTCTAGGATTTCCCACAACCTTCATGGGAAAAGACCAAAGAGATCACAGGAAACTCCTAGAGCATCAGGGATGCTGTGGTAACAAAGCATTTGTCATGTCATGGCCTTTATGATTTTTTTCAGGAGCCATGTTGTTGGTCCTCAGGAGGAACTGGTTGGACACTGTATGAGACAGGATGTTGAACTAGATGGACCTCTGTTCTGACCCAGCAAGGCTCTTTTTATGTTCTTACGAAGGCCTTGGCCTTTCTGCCCTATTTTCGGCCCTCCAGAGAGACTGGTTGGCTGCTGTGTGAGTCACCATGACCGATTATGCACGGGACAGAATATGTGAGATGGTGGCGACAGGGCTTTGGGGAAAATCCCCAATTATGATCAATGTCACCGCCATCTCAGGCACCGCTGAGCCCTGGCCCGACCCAGTTCCCTGGAAGGCCAGTATTAAGGAAACACAGAGTCTTCCGCGTTCCTGGGGCTGCCGCGGGCTCTGGTGAGGGCTAGGTCAGGCTTGCCTATGCATCCCCGCAGGGACGCCTCTTGCCCCTGCCAGCTCTGTGACTCTGCAGAGCTGACAGGGGCATCCCCCCACCCCCACCGTGGTGGGAGAGCAGCATGCTGCTCCCCACCATTATGCAGTGGAGGCCGCATGCCCCCACCACTGCCACGGAGTGCCCCTGGTGCTTCTGGCCCCACGTTGTGTGTGTGTGGCTGTTGCAGCAGGGTGGCCCATGTTCACCGGGTAAGCCCCTCCCCCATGTGCATCTGGGGAATGGCGGGGCTTTTGCCCCGCCACAATGGAACGGTGGCAGCCCGGCATGGCTGCCGCCGTGCATAATAGGTCATTGTTCGGCTTAGTGGGTCGCTGGTCTGATCCAGCAGGGCTCTTCCTGTGTTTTTGTTAAGGAAGGCCTTGTTGATGGTCTTCCAGAGGAACTGGATGGTCACTGTGTGAGTCTGAATGCTGAACAAGATGGGCTACTGGTCTGATCCAGCAGGGCTCTGGTTACATTCGTATGACATTTCCCATGCTGGCCCACTGGAAGGAACTGGAACATACAATAAGGCAGCGAGCAGAAGGGGGGAGGCTGTTCTCACAGGAACACGAAGATTAAGTGACACACTCGTCTGCAGAAACCAAAAAAGGAGCCAACATTTCCTAGTCAATAAATACGCAGAGAATGGAGGCCTACCACGGTGCCTCTTGTGAATCCTTTCAAACCCTGGAATTCTTTTTGAAAATTTTGGTTTTACGGTTTTTCCCATGATCTATTTCTTGTCCTGTATGTTCGGAACACTGTAAGCTGCCTTGAGTTTTGTAAGGAAGAAAGATGGCTAATATTAGACTGATCCTGCATTGAGCAAAGGGTTGGACTCGATGGCCCCTTCTGGCTCGAGGGTTCTATGTGTCTAGGGGCTACTATTTAATTAACCGATGAAATCCTGAGGGGAAAGGCCTGCTGGCTGGCTACCATCCAACAAACTCCATTCCAGCCTCAATTGCACAGTCAGAACAGTTGGCCAAAGTGATGTTCACAACTGACTGGGAAAGGGAATATGCTCAGCATCACTATTTATTATTATTTATTTATTTTACCCTGCCTTTCCGCGGGATTCAAGGAAGCTTACAGGGCTTCAGTTGCTAGCCATGGATCACGGCTGCGTCCATAAAAGATTAAAACATCAGAAATGAACTGAGGACAGAGCTTGTCCTTCTAGTCTCAGACACAGACAACGCGGGACCCCCCACCCCATCACAGCATTTCTCATCACGATGCTGCCAAGATTCACAGAGCCAGTGTGGTGCAGTGGTTAAAAATACCAGACTAGGATCTGGGATACCCAGGTTCAAATCCCCACTTTTGTCACGGAAGCCTGCTTGATGGGCCAGAGGATGCAATAGAGCAGGGGTAGTCAACCTGTGGTCTTCCAGATGTTCATGGATTTCAGTTCCCATGAGCCCTGCCAGCAGTTGCTCATGGGAACTGTAGTTCATGAACATCTGGAGGACCACAGGTTGACTACCCCTGCAATAGAGGAAAGGACATTGATGTAAGCTGGGGTGAAAAGCTGGGCATAAAGAGATGTTACACGGTGCTCCGAGAGAACGGAGGGGAGGAAAGGAGCATTTCTAGAAAACAAAACCCCAAACCTGCTTAGGATCCCTGGCCCTAAAGAAAAGAAATTGGCCTCCACCAGGGTCAGGACCTTTTTGGCCCTGGCGGAATGCTCTGCACAGGGAATCAGAGTCGCATGGAACCTCAGAGAGTTTTCCACAGGGCTTGCAAAACATCAAGGACGGCATCGTATGGCCCCCTTTTCCTGTCCCCTGTACTAGGAGATGGGTTAAGCAGACTAGCACTATTCTGGTTTCAAATAAGAATTTGAATTTTAAATGTTATATTATTTATCAATCAATAAATAACATTATCTGGGAATTTTAGAATGCCTTGAAGAATGAAGGGAGGCCCCATACCCCATTTCAGGCACGCCTTCTCTTACTCCAGACAAACCTGCCTTCAGCTGCCAGGTCTGGGTCAGAAAATCCCTGGAGATTGGCAGGTGGAGCCTGGGAGGGTGTAAGGTCATACAGCCCCCCTCTCAAGCAGTCATTTTCTTCAAGGGGACAAATCTCTGCTGGCTGAAGTTCAACTGTGATCCCAGCAGATCTCCAGGTCTAACCTGGAGGTTAGCAAACCTGTTAAGAGATGGGAATTCCCCCCTCCCCCCCCCCAACACACACGGAGCACATTCCCAATTCTCCCTCAACCAGGAAGGTAAACATGGAATTCAGTTGGGAAAAGCAAATGGGTGTGTGAGTTTTTGCACTAAGCAACCATCAAAGAGGCCGGCTTCTGCCCGTCATCTCACATTCTCTTGGCCACGCTGACGGTGCAGTGTTCCCCCCTCTGGGGTGCAGCTGAGCAATCTCAAGCCGCGAATGACTCTTAAAATAAAGGCAAGGTTGCAGTTAATTAGTTATAACTGTTTCATTAATTAACTCTAATTGTTTCATTAGCTGGGAGTAATCGCCCTCCACTTCCTTCTGCACATGGCAGGCGGGATCTGAGACGGATCTCGCGGTCCAGGCTGCTTGGCTGTTCTCAGGAGCGCCAGAGTGCAAACGACCATCTTGTAGCCCTCACCGAGGAGGATTTCCCGATGAACCGAAATGCTGAAAACGAGCGCGGCGGCTGTGAACTCTGCTTACGTGGCACCTTCCTGACAATTTTTATTACACTTGCTTTCGTCTCCATGTTTCAAAATGTCAGGGAGCTATTTTAAGGACCAGCTTAGTTCAGCTTAAAACAGATATTAAAATATCTACATCCCAGAAATAGAGACATTTGTATGTATGTGTTTGTGTTTCCGTGTACTAAAAAGCAGCTTAAACAAAACAGCAGCTTCACTTGGGCAAAACAGACGTGTGTGTCCCCCGGCTTGATGAAGGACATTCATCCTGCAGCTGCACGGGTGGCTGGTACCACAGAGGGGCCCAAAGTCCTTCAACCCAACTCAAGCCCTGGAGGCCACTGCAGGTAAGGCCC
The DNA here is from genome assembly GCF_049243985.1 of Paroedura picta. NCBI lineage: Eukaryota > Metazoa > Chordata > Lepidosauria > Squamata > Gekkonidae > Paroedura > Paroedura picta. The sequence goes on along the minus strand of NC_135374.1, from coordinate 126,756,661 downwards.
ACCGGGACTGTTCCTCCTGGGAACCAGCTGGTCTCCCTCCAGCTCTGATTCCCTGAAACGGTATGTCAGAGACCAGCCCCCTTACTCTGTGGCTTCACGGGGAGCCATCTCTGTTGGCTGCAGCAGACTGGACAGCCTTTGCCAAGAAAATATGGCGCTAGTGAAAGGGGAGCCCCTGCCCCACAAGCCTGCTCTCCCCTGATCTGCTGGTCCCGGATGACTCTGAAGAAGCCCACGTCGCAGTTCTTCTCAGTCTCAGTAAACTGGGGATGTGACTGTCTGTGGGGAAATGAGAGATGCCTGGGGGTGGTCTTCTTAATGAATGAGACGACTGACTTTGTCTTACCACGCTGGCTCCTTCTCCTCCTGTGCCCTCGCTCTTTTCTTGTGGACTTGTGAGGAGCAAGATGCTCCTACAAGGTCTCTCCAGCAGGAGCCTGCCACCTTACTGGTGTGCACCAGCTTGGCGTCAAAGTGGTCCAGAGTGGTGGCGTCTAATCTGAAGAACTGGGTTTCAATCCCCACTCCTCCTCCACATGCAGCCAGCTGGGTGACCTTGGGCCAGTCACAGTCCTCCCAGACCTCTCTCAGCCCCACCTACCTCACAGGCCAGACAGAGGAAGGGCAGGAGATTGTAAGCCTCCTTGAGACTCTTTTGGGTAGTAAAAGTGTTGTGCAAAAAACCCAGCTTTTCTCACAAGTTGTGCAAACTGCAAGGGAGGGAGCAGTCTACAACCGGCCCGTTCTAATAAAAACAGTGGTGACAACAGAGATGCAGAGACCCTACTGATGTGATGAAGTGCATGCACACAAATGCAGATTCAACTCAAACATCGTCCTTCTGCTGCTCCCCGTGCTGTTTAGCATCTGTAATGGAAGTCAATAAATCTTCCGAATCGACACCAGGTATCTCCATAGCGTGCCCTGCCAGCTAAGGTACAGGCACATAGCCAGACGGGTGCAATGCACACCCAACGGGTGTCCATGCTGTTATGAATTCCTCCAGGAGATGAAGAACGGGGGCTCCCACCCTGCTTTGCAGGGGCCACCACTGGCTCGCCAGAAGGGCAGCGAAAATGGCATCTGCGGTCCTGCGGATCAGAAACGGAGGAGCCTCTTGTCTAATAATGCGCACGGTGTCGAGACGCACAATGCGATCCTCGGGTTCTGGTCGTGTGATACACGCTGAGGGATGATGGATGTTGCCGGGCAGGGTAGACGGCTCCAAGTGTCTGCGATGCATATTTATTTGAATTTAATAAGACCGTGACGGGCGTGTTTATTAAATGCCTACTGATTTCTAAGCCTATTTGCCCAAATTAATAGTTGTTTAAGTATCTATCTGTAATTAATGAACACAAGAAGGGGCTTTGCGTGTTAATTATTATCAAATGATTCAAAAAATGGCCCGTAAACATTTTGCGTGCTACTGAGGCACCGTACGTGCAAGTGGCAACCTCGCACAAGCCTACTTGAGAGTAGCAACACAGGCTGAAGGTGGGAGGATTTGTGTGCCCATTATGGTTATGGGCCTGCCCCCAAGCTCCATTCAAGGTGTTAGCATTGACCTTTAAAGCACTACATGGCTTGGGACCAAAGCATTGGAAAGACCATCACCCCCAAACATTCCCGCCCGGGAATTATGACAACGGGCCCATCCATCAAAGCTCATTTGGTCGGTATACAAGGCAGGACCTTTCAGGTGGGAGCCCCCTGATTCTGGAACAACAACCCCTGTTCCCCTCTCAGTCCATCTCTAGGAGCTGAAGGTACAGTTTTATTCAGGACTGCGTTGAGTTTTTATTTACTGGCAGCCCTAATTGGAAACTGTGGCCTTTTATGCTTTTTAAAATAAATAAATGCATACCCACATACATAAACACATAAATAAATGTTATTTTATTGCTATTGTAAGCTGACTTGTATTCTGCAAGGTTGTAAGGTGCACGTTTAAAATGAATAAATATTAGACAATGTCTAATATGTGAGCAATTTAAAATCTCACCAGAAATCCCCCAGTATCATAAAGTAAGGACCTCTGCCTTTCACTGGTCTAAGAGAACTGAAACAGACTTTCGTGATGTCCATTTTTTCCTCATTATTATATTTAATTCATAGGATTGCGAGCTCTAGATTGGGAAATACCTGGAGATTTTTTTTGGGGGGGGATCTTAGAGAGGACAGGTTTTGGGGAGGGAGAGATCTCCATTTGGTGCCATTTTCCCCAGGGGATCTTGAGTGTCTGGGGCCACCAGGATTTTGGTAAAGCTGCCAGGACAGCTGCATTTGCAGACATCCCTGTTGGAGGTGGGGTGAAGAGCCACATGTGGAGGAAGCACGTATGAGCCTGGACATCTCCATGGCCAAACAGGCAAAGCAGATTTCTAAACAAGAAAAATGAAAGAAAGCTCCTGAAACTGGCCACTGAAATCCAAACATGCCGGTCAAAGTCAGGTGGAAGTTTGGGAGGGGCTGGGACCACTTGTTTGGGTGGGTTAATATTTGGGGAGCAGTTTCAGAATTTGGGGCTCCGGCTGGCGTGAGGCCTGGCAGTGTCTCCCACCAGGACCATCGCTGACCCATCCTGGGGGTGTTAATTTGCAGCCTTGTTATTGCTGGAGCACCATAACCTGCCCAGGCCTGGCTGATCTTGTCTTGTGAGCAGGGTTGAACTGGGTAGTTGGAGAGTGGCGGCATAGGCATTGAATATTCTATTGTGGATGGAAGACCCCCAAGGAAGTCCAGGGTTGCTACGTAGGCGGGCAGTGCCAGCTACCCTGTTCCTCTGACCTGACCTGGATGGCCCAGGTTAGTCCGATCTCATATGAACTCGGGAGCAAAGCAGGGTTGGCCGAGGTTAGTACTTGGATGGGAGACCCCCAAGGAAGTCCAGGGGCTTTGTAGAGAGGCAGGCAGCAGCACACTGCCTCTGAAGGTATCTTGCCTTGAAAATGCCAGGAGACGGCTCTTCCCATTCAGCTAACACGCTCAGGGGTGGGCCTTGAAGACAACCTCCAACCTTCTTGGCTAGCTGAGAAGAACACGCCTCACCTGTTTTAAAGCAACGGCATTTCAATTCGGGGTGCTGGGACCCGCGTATCTGGAAGGCCCTCTCTCTCCCTCGGCCCCCCTACGGCATGATGATGGCGTCCCCCTGCTTTCTCCCCACTCAAGGCTGCCCATGTCATTGGCTAGGTCGTTCGGAGGCACGTCGGATGGATTTCTGCGCTCCTGTTTTACTTATGCATTCCAAACGGCCCGGAGCCCAAATGGGAAGGCAGAGTATAAATGTTTTAATAAACATTTTACAACCCAGCTGAATTGATTTAGCTGAAGATCAATGGATTTACAAGGGTGACTCTGCCCTTGGTGCTTGCCCTGAGGTATTTACATACCAAACACTGGAGAAGCCGATTAGGATGTAGGTTACCGTCTTGCAGGTGGGTGGCTGTGCAGGTCTGAACTAAACTTTGATCGTCTCAAACAGGGGTAGCCAAACTGCGGCCCTCCAGATGCCCATGGACTACAATTCCCATGAGCCCCTGCCAGCGAACTCTGGCAGGGGCTCATGGGAATTGTAGTCCATGGGCATCTGGAGGGCCACAGTTTGGCTACCCCTGGTCTTAAAGGTGCCCCTGGACCTTTAAGTGGCTAAAGGGCTACTTCCTGAGTACCAACCTTGTATCCTACACTTGGATCTCCAGTGACTCTGCAGGGCACAAACAGCACCAGCCTTCTGGAGTCCATGGGACCCCGTGACTCCAGCCCATATCTATAGAGCCTTCATCTCTGCGAGTGATAAACACAGGCCTGCCTCACAGAAACCTCCTTCAAATAGGCACAGACGGCTTTAAGGGAGGACTGGACAGATTCAGGGAGGAGAGGCCTAGCAGCCATGGTAACTAAAAGGAGCCTCCATGTACTGAAGCAGCAAACATCTACATATCAGTGCCAGGGGGCTGCTTCAGGGGGAACCCTCGGCCACTGTGCCTTGTTGTTGGCCCTCCAGAAAAAGAAGAAGAGTTGGTTTTTATACCCCAGTTTACACTGCCCGAAGGAGCCTCAAAGCGGCTTCCAGTCGCCTTCCCTTTCCTCTCCCCACAACAGACACCCTGTGAGGGAGGGGAGGCTGAGAGAGGTCGGACAGGACAGCTCCGTCAGGACAGCACTATCCATGCTGTGGCGAGCCCAGGCCACCCAGCTGGCTGCAGGTGGAGGAGGAGCGAGGAATCAAACCCAGCTCACCAGATTACAAGCCACCGCTCTTAACCACTATGCCACACTGACTCTCTTGCTACAGGGAGGAAGAGGGGGAGGAGGAGGAGAAGCCAGGTCTACCTATTCAGCTAAATGTATTGTTGCCAACTCTGGGTTTGGGAATTCCAGGAGATACGGAAGAGTAACCTGGTGAGGGTAGGGCTTGGGGTGGGTAGTGGGAGGACCACCTTCCAAAGCAGATATCTCCTTCAAGGGAACTGGTCTCTGTAGTTTGCGGATCAGTTGTAATTCCAGATCTCCAGGCCCCACCCGGAGATTAGCGACACTAGAAAAATGCAAGAAGAAAATCCTAAACTAGGGCAGTAGATAGTAAACCTTCAGACTAGATAGGGAATTATTGGGATATTTAGGAAACTGGGGTATAGCAGGGTTTTGCCCAGGCATAGAAGTGTGATCCTGAGTGCAGCAAATAAATCTCCCAAGGAGTATACTGCAAACAGGTAAACTTATATCTATTGAAGTCGATCCAGTTCACACTCAGGATGCAGCCCAAGGAAGAGGAAGAAGCCTAATCCATAGAGCACCTTCCCTATCACAAGCGGCCAGCTTGTCTGTCATCGTGTGTGGGGGAGAATGAAGGCATCGTGTCTACCAGAGAGGTCAGGAAAGGGAGATGTCCCCATGGAAGGCCATGTGAAAGGGGAGGGGAGAGAGAGAGGGAGAGGAGGGGTCAGAGGGCAACTCCCAGATTGACAAAGCAAGGTATCCCATTCAAGGAGATAACACCTGTACACCTTGAGTGCAATGCAGCACCCCCCCCCCCATTGCTCACTCCAACAGGAAGCCCATAATGTAAAAAGTCTGCCACATGGGAACACACCAACGACAACCCAATCGAGTGGGCACCTTCGGAAGGGAAGCTCAAGCCCCGCCCGCTTCCTGCAGTGCCCATTTCCTTCCGGGAGGCCTCGCTTCCCTTCCGCCTGCCGCCCTTTCACTGCTTCGGAGCTCTCCTCGCCTTCCCCTTTCTACGGCGTGGGTAAACCGGGCCCTGCAGGATAGCTGCCTTTCAGCAAGGAAGCATTTCGGCTGATTTAATGCAGTGCCTCAAGTGCGTATTTAAACTACAAATTCACCTTGGAATCTTGCTGAAATTGTAGTTTGACAATGGCAGAGAGAATTCAAGACCCCCTCTTCCCCCCCCCCCACCCGCCTCCTCCTCCTCCTGGAGTCCTCTGGAGAGGGGGGCCAAGACAATGCAATCCTCTCCACTCTCGGGGCTCCGGCATTTGTGTGACGCACGGGGCTGACTTCCAATCTCAACAGCCATTTTCTCAGCCATCCGCGACCAGGGAGTGAGAATAATTCTGGCTTTCTTTACTGGTCTATCGTAGAGATTACGGAGACAATGTTTCTGAAACGCTCCGAACGCCTGAAAGGCACTATAGGAATATAGAGAATTCCTATATGAATTATGACCATCATTATGCTGTAGCAACAGGGTTTCCAAGCTCTGGTGGGGCCGGGAGTTCTCCTGGAATTAAAACGGATCACCAGGCTACAGAGTTCAATTCCTAGGGATGCCAACCTCCAGGTGGGCCTGGGGATCCCCCAGAATTACAGCTCATCTCCAGACTACAGAGATCAGTTCTCCTGGAGGAAAGGAGCAGGTAGGCTCTATGACATTGTACCCCACTGAGGTCCCTAACCTCTCCAGTCTCCAAATCTCCAGACGTTTCTCAAACTAGATCTGGCAACCCTATCCCCCCCCTACAGTAGCCAGGAGAGACCTGTCCACCCTATCAGTGCCCTGGATGGTGGATTCTGTGGCATTATACCCCACTGGGGACCCCCTCCAAGCCTTGTCCTCCTCAAGTTCCACTTCCCAAATCTCCAGGAATTTCTCAACCCAGAGTTGGCAACCCTATACCAACCTTCAGTGAACAAGTAAGAGCATTAGTGCTAGATCTCCCAGCAGAAAACCATGCATCCATTCACTTTTTCCTTCCTTCCTTCCTTCCTTCCTTCCTTCCTTCCTTCCTTCCTTCCTTCCTTCCTTCCTTCCTTCCTTCCTTCCTTCCTTCCTTCCTTCCTTCCCTTAGCCCTGAGTCCTATTCTCCTTCCTTCCTTCCTTCCTTCCTTCCTTCCTTCCTTCCTTCCTTCCTTCCTTCCTTCCTTCTTTCCTTCCTTCCTACCCCTCCCCTCCCCCCTCCCCACCCCTCCCCTCCCTCCCTGCCTGCCTCCCTCACTGTGCCACATTTCAGGATAAGCCTGGATGAATTTGTGTGGCTTCCAGGCAGTTTGGATTATTCATCTCACTTACACTGCCTTTGAACTTTATTTGGGCATGGAAAGCCCTCCGGTATTCTGACCAACCGCGTCTGCTCAAGTTTGCAGTTTGCTTGCTTGCTTGTTGTTTTTGCTTTCCTTTTACAGAGCAGGAAAATCCTTTGAGGTTAGGAAAGCAGTGCTGCGCTGCACATGGGGGCTGCCCTCCCCCGCGAGGACAGGGCCTGGTTCTCAAGAGCTGAAGGGGGCATTAGAGACCTGGCCCTGGCCTGGGATTCCTGGGGTGCCTGCATGCACTCGGTCTCTTGCGCTATTACAATATTTGTAGCTAGCTTTTCTTCCCAAAGATGTTCAGCATAAGATGAAAAGCGAGGGATGCCCAAAATCCACAAGACAGAGAGGTGGAAGGAACAGGAGCAACTTATCCAAGCTCTGGCCCCGCCTTGCGATTGTCCTCCTGAGCCATTTGGCCTTCCAAAGCAGGGTGCTTCCCTGATTTCATGGAGAACTTCAGGTGGGAAATTCCTGGAGATTTGGGGAGGGCAGGGCAGGGCCTGGGGAATGAAGGGACCTCATCAGGATACGATGCCGTGGTGTCCAGCCTCCCCAGGCACCATTTTCCCAGGTGCACTGATCTGTTTTCTGGAGATCAGCTGCAATTCTGGGAGCTCTTCAGTCACTACCTGGAGGTTGGCAACCCTACTTTCTGATTTCCTGCCCTGCTGGGCTTCCTTCAAAAACTAGGACATGCCAACAGTATGGGATTCACAACAATAACATAAAACAACAACAACAACAACAACTTACAACTCATAGCTGAATTTAAGTAATGCCCTGAAATGGGTCGATATGGCCTGAAGCCCTTGAGAAAGCCCTCCCAGAAGTCCTGGCCACAAACTGAGGAGGGGCTGTGGATCAGTAGAAGACCCTCTGCTTGGCATGCCTCTAAATATGGATGTTCACCTCAGTTGTAATGGCTGGTAGCCACAACAGACTCATCCTCCATCAACCCATCTGTTTATTCCTGTGGCCATCTCTACGTCTTCTGGTAGGGAATTTTGTTCACTCTCTGCGTACAGTGGTATTTCATTCTGTCCATCCTAAACCTACTGCCCATCAGCTTCGTAATGTTTAAACATCTTTGCAATGGTCTTCTTTGTCATCTTTGCAATGGTCTTCTGAAGCAGGAGTATTAATAGGTTTTAAAATGTGGGATTAAGAATGGGAGGCAGGGGTCCCGCATTATGTTTATATAGGAGGAGATGCAATTTGAATTCCCTAGCGCTCTGGATACACACACACACACACACATGCGCACACACATATATAATTACACAGCGCTAGCAGCTCTCAAAGTTCCGGACTGATTTCAGCCCTCTGCATCACAATAAGTGGCCCTGTTGATTTTGCAGAGATGAACGTCAGGTGACCGTATTCCTAAATCTACACACTCTGTTTACACAATTTAAATAAAGACGTTTCAACATTGCGGCACAATTTCGTTACAATAGAAGCGGCTGCCCCGTGTTTCCGAATTGCAGAGTGGAGCAGATGGAGGGAAATGTAATTTGGCACACTGCTCCTGGGAAATTATGTAGCATTTGCCCCGAACACCATGTAGTTGTGAGCAGCCCCTCCAGGACAAAGTCACAACAGAGCCTCCATATTTAAAAGGGCGCAACACCTTCAGGAAAGGGGAGAGAGCAAGGATAATATTTGTGGTTCGTGGCGTGTTTCCAACAACAAAAATGCATCAGTGCTGACTCCCCCCACCCCACCCCTCCCTTTTAGCCTGGCCACTTTTCGGATGAGGAGGATCAGAGGGAGCTCTGGTCAAAGAAAGCTGAACATATGATGCTGCCTGAGAGTGCCTTAGACCGTCGGCCCATCAAGCCCAACAATGTCTGCGCAGACTGGCAGCTGCTCTCCAGGGTCTTAGGCAGGGGGCTTTTGCATCACCTGTTATTTGATCTTTTTAACGGGGGATCCCACACACACCCCTACTTGACTATAGCTGTGCCAAATCTCTGCACTTTGGCTGAAGGCATCATTTCTCACACACTTGTCCAGAATGCTCAGGGCTGCAGCTTCCATGCTCCTGTCCAGCCTCTGCAGGACTCTTCACGCGTGCTACTGCACACAGAGGTCCTTGGGCAACCCATTAAAGTAGGCCAACAAAGCCATTCAGGTTCGCTTCATCCCAAGCAAGCACCTTGCCCCTACCCTCGTGACACTTGGCTCCCACTTTTGGCCCCACCCACTCCGCTGAACACTCTCCTTTTCGCCTACTTTTCCTCACCTCATCCCACAGATACCATAGTGCAGCATGTCACCTGGGGGAGGGGGCTGGAGGCCTCCAGTTCCACAAAACCCTTCCCTGAGGTCATGGGTTCTGATCCCTATTGTCCCCTCCAGCTGGGAAGGTCCCAGTGCCCTGGGGGGGGGGGGAAGGGAATGCGGATATGTACTGGTTCCCTGGCTGCAGGGCAACGGAGGGCCTGAGTTAGGTCACGCCTGGGATGGCCCCAGCCGGGTGTTGATGTTAAGTGGAACCAGAAATCTGCCCTGCCTCCAGAAGGAGCAGTAAGGTGGGGCAAATTCCTGGTATGGAAAAGAAGAAGGAGAAGACGACGATGACAGAGAAGATGGAGAAGATGATGACGGAGAAGAAGAAGAGTTGGTTCTTATATGCCGCTTTTCTCTCCCTGAAGGACTCTCAAAGCGGCTGTCATTGCAACGTAATAATCGCCAACTTGACTCTGAAGAGAAACGTCAACAGCCGCATGGGGTACCTTCATGTAGGATTTGAGTCGAGTCGACGATATCCAGAGTACCCGTCCCTCCTCTCTAAAAGGTGTCAGCTAGCCCTTGTGCATCGGACTCCAGAGTCAGAAGAAGAAGAGTTGGTTCTTATATGCCGCTTTTCCCTACCCAAAGGAGGCTCAAAGCGGCTTACAGTCGCCTTCCCATTCCTCTCCCCACAACAGACACCCTGTTGGGTGGGTGAGGCTGAGAGAGCCCTGATATTCCTGCTCGGTCAGAACAGTTTTATCAGTGCCGTGGTGAGCCCAAGGTCACCCAGCTGGCTGCATGTGGGGGAGGAGTGGGGGAAGTCAGTGCTCCTAACCACTGCACCAAGAGGTGTGGGATCCAGAGGACGACAGCCCCGAACGCAGAACCTCCCTTCAGTCACCATGGCTAGCAGGCACAGAGGGACCCGACATCCACAAATCCGTGTAATCCTTTTAAAGCCACCTATGCTGAAAACAACATTTCACAGAAAACTTGAAACGTGGCAGACCTTGCCTGATTTATTTCAAGGCTGAATCCTTTGCTCTTTAGCAATGCGGCAATGTTTAAGCAGCAATCAGATTCTTTCTCAACAAGAGCGTGCCTTCAATCGCACACTGAGACAACGCACCCTTGGTGTGTTCCGGAAGTCAGGGGTAGCCAACCTGTGGTCCTCCAGATGTTCATGGACTACAATTCCCATGAGCCCCTGCCAGCAAACGCTGGCAGGGGCTCATGGAAATTGTAGTCCATGAACATCTGGAGGGCCACAGGTTGACTACCCCTGCCGTAAGTGACAACTAAGGCACTTCCTCCAGATCAATTGCTGCCCATCTCTGATCACCTTGCACCAAGGTGCAGAACATCCTGTGTGTGCGCACAATCATCCCTTCCAGTTTTGTACCACAGCTAGCCCTTTCTCACAGGCAAAAACTTGCTCGTGGGGGGGTGGGGGGGGTGGCGCCATTTCCCCATTCCCCTTCCATGCATTTTTTTCTTCCAAAAAAGGAGGCCGCAGCCATGGTCACATTTCATCATGGACATGTTCTAATTTTGCAGTTGACATAATTAGATGCACACATGGGGGCCGGCAATTGATCGCACAATTATCACGTTGAATAGGCAGATTTCCATCTCTTGTACAGAAACGGTGGGTTTAGGGGCATTCTTTGGGATGCTAACGAGCTCTACCTGTTAACAGCGTGACAGCCAGGCGCTCCTTCTCTGGCAGAGGACCCAAATGCCTGCACCCTGCCTGAGATGGCTTTGATATTTCCCATCACACCTGCAGTGCCTTTGACATGATGCTTGCTTCAATGAGGGCACAGCACACGGCAGACATACCTAGTTTAATGATCATCCTCTTCCTCTGCAGGAAGCCCTGGGAATTGTCATTTATTCTTTTTTGGGGGGGGGGGAGAGCAAGAGGGAGTCCTGGCAGTTAAAGTGGCATAGACAGAGGGTGGCCAGCCCCATTTTCTGAAATTCCTGGAGATTTGGGGGATGTAGCCTGGGGAGGATGAGGTATGTGTGTGGGGGGGGGGGACTTCAGTGGGGTATGATGCTACAGAGTCCACCCTTCAGAGCTGCCGTGTTTCCCCCCCAGGGGAACTGATCTCTGTCACTTGGAGATGCACTGTAAACCCAGGAAATCTCTAGCATTGTAAGTCTGGAGATCTGGAGGTTGGCAACCCAAATAGCAGCAATATAAAGATCTAGGATTGGGGGTTTCTGGGTGGTCTACATCTAAGCAAATGCTGGGAAGAATATGTTACATGCTTGAAAATCAACAAACGCTAGGAAAGAAAGGACACTAAAGTTTAAGATAATGTTGAGATTAAGATGGAAAGGGAAAAAATGGAAAACATGCATGAGAGTTGATTTTAAAATTGTGTGCATATTAGTTGTACAGGGTCAATTTCCTGTTCATGGTAGTTTTGTCAGTGGAGAAAGAATGACCGTGCCTCTCTGTTTTCATGGCAGCGTAATGATTTCTCCGGAGAGAGAGGGGCACATGGAACCTTCCAGAAATGCATGGGAGGAAAATCATGACCTGTAGGAAGAAGGAGGGTTTGGTGGAAATTGCTCCATCTGTTCCGTCAATGGTAAATTACATCTGATCCAAACCCACCATCTAACCTGTTTTCCCTTTCTGAAAAATTCTGCAGTTGTCTCTACTCTGTTCAATCCCAGATGCATAAAACTATCAGTGGTTCTTCCAGTTTCCGAGCTAGGGATAGTATAAGTGAAAGCAAGATGGTTCCTGGACTCGCACACGACCTAGATGGCCCAGGCTAGTCTGATCTCATCAAATCTCAGAAGCGAAGCAGAGTCAGCTCTGGTTAGTGGTTGGATGGGAGACCACCAAGAAAGTCCACTACGGAGAGCCAGGCAGTGCAAACCACCTGTGAACATCGCTCGCCTGGACCTGGGTGGCCCAAATTAGCCTGATATTGTCAGATTTCAGGAGCTAAGCAGGGTTGGCCCTGGTTCCTACTTGACCAGAGTTACGAGGCAGAGGCAGGTATTGGCAAACCACTCCTGCTCCATCTCCTGCCTTGTAAACCCTATAGGGCTGCCCTAAATTGGCTTCAAATGCTTAGCACATAATTATACCTCAAATAATGATGTAAGAAGAGCCCTGCAGGAGCGGATCAGAGGTCCACCAAGTCCAGCATCTTGTCTTAGACCATGGCCAGCCACTTCCTCTGGAAGGCCAACCATGGGGCATAGAGGCTGAAGGGCTTCCCCATACGCAAAACCTGGACTGGTCCTGGGGGAGAGCCAGGAGTGAGAAAAAGAGTTGTTTTTATACTGCCCATGAGAATGGGAATGGATTCAAGAGGACTGCTTGGGAATGGAGCCCAGACATTTTTCATGGGGCGGGGAGGGGGGTTGAAATGCGTGGAAAAGCAGCCCCCCTCCATAACTACGGATTTTAAAAAATGGCTATTTTAGCAATTAGCCCAAACACAGCCTGAAAGAGCAAACTGGATGCTGAAAAGTATTCAACATATTCTACTAAGAACAGGTCTCCAGGATATGCACTCCCTTCCTTTTGACGTTTAAGTTTTGATCAATATTTCCTCCTCCAAGCGGAAAATGTCCCAGGCCTCGCAAAGTTTGACTGTCAATAAAAAAATTGCCTTTTATACTTGATTTGGTGGGCATACATGTGAAAACCATTTCAAGCGTCTTCTAAGATCACTCAACCAGTCTTGCTGTTCAGCCGTCTTATATTTTTAACCTCAAATGAGCACAAAGCTCACTCAGACAGGAGTAGTTCAGAAATCTAAAGCGGGACCATCACAAAGGCAAACACTTTGAAAACCAACAAGGGAGTCTTTCTGTATGCTCCCCCCCCCCTGCCCCACCCCGTGTGTGAAGACGGGCCCTAGTCATGTGTCTAGGGCAGAGTCTGCACTTACTTTCTTTATTCCATTGTCAATCCTGTTGAATTCAGATCGCTTTGAACTCGGGTCTCCCCCCCCCCATTAAAACAGGAAAGTCTTCTGCACGTGGTTAGGGAGGCTCAGAAGGGGGGGGGAGCCAAGCCTCTTTCTTTCTTTTCTTGAAGGGGGGGGGGAGAGGAGCCAGGCAGGGAGCCTCTTTCTTTTCTTGGAGGGGAGGGGGAGAAGATCGAAAAAGGCAGAGGAGGGAGGAAAAATTCAGGACCGACAGAAGTTGAGAGAAATTAGGGGCTTCTCCTTTAAGGCAAGCTTGTCACATGAGCAGGTGTCGCCTATCAGAGGTTCTCTACCACAGAGCTTGCTTTCCCCATCCGGATATTGAGCGTTAAAAGCACTGTAAGATATCGCACAATAAAGGTAGGGTCACTCCGGATCGATCCTTCTTGCTGCAGGGGTAGGAATCTGGGGTTGGAATTAAAGCTCCATGCAGTTTACACCTAGGTGTACTGAACTCAGTGATATCTGCTCTGGGGGACCCTGAGGTGGTGCCTGTGGGGGCCCTGTTGTCCACCAACACCTTGCCTGCCAAGTCCTTTTAGCGAGTGGGTGGGATCAGGAGGGGCTTTCCCCAGCAAGGCTCCAGCTGGGCTCCTGGAGATTTGGTTGGCGTTTGAAAGCATGGCTGGGGCATCAGCTGCTGCCACACCACAAGACTCTTGACTTACGTTAAGCTGTGGCAGCCATTTGACTACTGGCTCCACCTCCTGTGGCAGCCATTTTGTGGCCATGACCATCATGCGCATCAGGATTCCTATCGTGCCTGCAGGCAGCAGATCTTCAAGGCTTTGCACACACAGCCCAGCTCCCAGGTAACCCCCCCCCCCCGCCAATTAGCCATGTCCGAGAACACGGAAATGTTTTGACATCTTTGTGCAGAGGACATGTTGGCATGCATTATGGTCCTTCCTCTCCCCCCCCCCTCCTTAGCATCCCATCCTGCACTCTCTTCTGTTGCTGTGTCGCTGTCATGCAAGGCCCCTTGTACAGAACCAGGTTTTCAGATCAAAAGAGAGTCACTGCAGAAGTTCCTGGCTCTGCATCTCAGTGCTGAGCTGTGCTCATTACTCCCAGAGGAACTGCAAGGAGAGCTTATGCTGCAAGGAGAGCTCTCCTGCCCAGAACTTAAAGTGATCACTTTCTGATTTTTTTTGTCTCCACAGTAGGCTTCGGGGATCAAGGCTTGTCTTCCGGACTCCCTTTTCTTTGCCTCTCCAAACCACAGGGATTCTCCAATGCATGAGAGAGGAATACTGCAAAGTGTGAGAGAGATTGGGAGCAACGGGAGGGATGCTGGTGAGTCTACAAGGAGACCCACTGAGCTCCATGTGAGTTACTTCTGAGTAAACATGCATGGGTTAGGTTGAAGGAGGGGGAGGGGAGCTCCCATTGAATCAGGAGAATCTAGTTTATCATGAAGAAAAGTTCAGATTGTTTAAACATCAAACCAAGGAAAGCTGGGGAAACTGAGTGGGATGTCAAGCAAACATATAGTGCTATGATTTACCAACAGTATGCTGATTCCAAGAGAAACGTCTCTGTGAGAACAGCTTCTAACAGGACTGTGACTAGCGAGAGATCCTTGGCTCCCATAATCCACCATCACTCCTGCGGCTGGGAGGAAAACTAACTTTTAAAATTCACTGTTGGGCCCTGGTATGAAAAGTGATGTCAGTCTGCTCTAGGAATCCTAGAAAGAGGGATGGCACTTCCTGGTTTCCCCCAGAAGTGATGTCATAGCATTGCTCAGTGGCGCCCCCTATGTCCCCACTGGCCACTGCCTCGGTGAGTGACAGAGGCAAGGAAGGGCCTCAGTTGGAAGGAAATGACACTGCCATATACATGGGATGGAGACCACCTGGAAGAGGGGCTGAGGGTGGTGACTGAGAAGCTCCCCACAACCTCCTTTTGTCTTGTCAGAAGGAAGAGGCTTTTAGGATTTTGTGAATTGGCTGTAGGTGGTTTGGGTGGCCAGCGATATTGTAAAAATGGTCTGAAAGATTCCCCCCCCCAATGGCTCGTTTTACTTTTTAAGCCTCCCTTTTATCCAGTGCCACAAGGTCAAGGGAGCGACCCTTCAAAAAGAGCTAGAGAAATGCAGGGGATCGCTCAAACCACCAAAGGGTAGTCCATTCACAACCAAAATGAAAGTAAATAAATAATGATAGAAAGCCTATGGTAAGATACCTCTCAAGATACATATCTGGAGTCTATGCAACAGCGCCCTAACCCTGCAGCTGCTGGCTGCCAAGTTGGACGAATGGGGCACTGCGTGCACAGCAAGGAGGTCTCTCTGACCTGCCCTTGTCAGGGGGAACCAACCCAAAGTGGAGGAGACTCTTGGGCAAAATGTCTCTTAGGTCAGGGGTAGTCAACCTGTGGTCCTCCAGATGTTCATGGACTACAATTCCCATGAGCCCCTGCCAGGGGCTCATGGGAATTGTAGTCCATGAACACCTGGAGGACCACAGGTTGACTACCCCTGTCTTAGGTGGTGTCAGAACAGGGAAAGTAGCCTGACAGCTAGTCTCATTTGGGGCACACAGAGAAAGGGAGAGGAGATGCTCAGTCCAAAGGGGGAAACCTACAGGAAGAAGCAACAGTGGACAGCATCTTGCAGGCAGAGTCGTTTTAGGGTGGGAACTGCAAACTAGGCCATATTTGCGGCTTGGGGGGGGCATTAAAAAGAGCCAAATATTGAAACGTTTTAAGAAAGCATCTCAAAAGCTATGGCAGAGTTCCTGATATGAATGTTTCTTACTTAAGGGGATTCGGGGGCTGCTAATTTTGTTTGTTAGGGGAACCACATTTCCAGGCATCCCCTGCTCTTAGTGAGAGAGGCATAACTCCTCAACATGGTGCTTCTGGGAGCCACAGCACCCTCTGACACCAGTTCTGGAGCCCACTGTTTTAGAAAGTCGGCGGGGCTAGGCGGGCCTTTTGTCCAGCAAGGGTTCCGACTTGACACTGGATCGGCTGTGCAGATACGTAAAAATGACGCTTTGGCAGCAGCTGCCACCCCAGCACAAGGATGATTAAAGGGAGGCTATGGTAGCCATTTTGTGATTGGCTCTGCCTCCCAGGGCAGCCATTTTGTGGCTGTGCCCACCACACAGTGACAGAAACTAAGGGCCATTCCGCACCAGTATCTATGTTGCAAATTGGTTGCGGAACGAAAAAACGCCATATTAAATAGGGGAATTCGTAGTTATGCATACCTGCCTTTGTAGTGGAATCCAGTTGCGTTTCTATCGTTTCCCACAGGTTTCCGGTCTCGGCAAAAATCGCTAGCCAGGAAGCGATATTGCCGAGCTTTGTCCCGCCCCTGGCCATCAAACGAGCAACCAATGGGCGGCCGTTATCATGCTCCCGAAAAGCCCCTTTCCCTTTAAGGCAGGTTTAAAAAACACCCACACACACACACGTTGCAACAAATCTGCGTTGATTCGTTGCAACGGAGAGACCAATCTAGCTAGCAGGAGAGACCCATCTAGCTAGCAGGTGGTGTTTGAGCTGACATTTCATCGTTGCCACGCTCCCCCTGAGTGGAAAAAAAATACCCCCTCCCCCCGCCGAAAATAAAGTGAAAAATAAAGAGAAAATAAACCAGCAAACGGGGCTGTGTGGTGCTTGGTGCTTTGTGACTTAAAACAGCTCTGGGGAGGGACTGCAGCCAGAGAAGCCTCGCTGGGTAAACGAAGGCTTGCCGGTGCGTTGATCTCCGCTCGCTCCAAGAAAAAAAAAAAAGCGATCGCTTCGCCGGAAGATCAGAGGAGAGAGCCAGGGGGAGGGACTTTGCAGAAACCACAACCATGGTAATGCACAGAACTTTCCCGCTAGTGTTGCAGATTGGTTGCAAGAGTGTAGCGCTTTCCGGAGGGTGAATCCACTTTTTGGGATTTCCCTGAAAGCGCTACAACGAAGCGCTTTTTGCAGATCGGTTTCAGGAGTGTTGCAGATTGTCAACGACGTTGTGCATAACAGCAAAACAGTAGCGATTTCAATTTGCAACCATTGTGCTATTTTGAACTAGTGTGGAATGGCCTTAAAAGGTGCCCAAGAAAAATAGAGTCCAGTAGCACCTTTAAGACCTACAAAGATTTATTCAAGGCGTGAGCCTATATATCAGTGTAACGGTTAAGGATCCCTGCAAAGAATGCTGGAAGTTGTGGAGGGCCTGCTGTGAGCAAGTTCCCAGCCTGCACTCCTGGAGCCAAACAAGAGCTTCCCAGGTTCCTGAGGGAGTGCAAACCGCTGCCAAACACCCTTCTGACTCAGGCTCCCGCTTCTGAAATGCCATAAAGATCGTTCTGCTCTTTGTATTAACTTGGGTAACTTCAGGGTTATTATGGCCACCAAGGGAAGAAGAAAAGAACCACTCTGTGGGCACATTTAAATTAGAGATTTGTATCTGTTTTAAAGACCATAGTTTCCCCCCGAAGAATACTGGGAATTGCAATTTGGTTAGGAGTGGTGCAGAACGATGATGCGGATCCCTCTTCCCCTGCCTGGACGCTGCTGGTTCCCGGGTTCCCCGAGGAGAAGGAATTACTGTTAAACCAGTTTAAATCTCGGATGTAGATATGCCTGTGTGTGTTTTATACAACCAATAAAAAAGCACAGCACTGCTACTCACTTCCCCTGCTGATATTTGATTAGATATACGAGCTCTTAAACGGCAAATGAGCTCCGTGGGGTTTGCTGTCAACTGATTCGTGCAAATCCCCTTCTTGGGTGCCTGTGCTCTGCTCGCCTCGGAGTCGCTCCACTACGCTTACCGTGTCACTCTGCAAAATAACAGCCGTCAATTGGTGGATATGATCCGGTCCGAAGTGGAACCGACGCGGTGGCGGAAAGCACTGTCCAGTCGCAGGCCATTGACACTGACCCCCCAGGGCTTGAGAGGCAAGAGGCGATCGGGGGGGGGGGGGGGGGGCTGGCTGCTGCCTGACTCTCCTTAGCGACCTTCCTTGGTGGTCTCCCATCCAAAGAGCCGCCGGGGTCTGACCCGATCGAGGGAGCCTGGGTCGCCCAGGTCAGGTGGAAACTGACCCAGGTTCACTGGAAATAAGAGGTAACCTCAAAGGTAAAACCATACAGACTTCCCACATCACGACTTTAAAAAAGTAAAGGTATCCCCTGTGCAAGCACCGAGTCATGTCTGACCCTTGGGGTGACGCCCTCCAGCGTTTTCATGGCAGACTCAATACGGGGTGGTTTGCCAGTGCCTTCCGCAGTCGTTACCGTTTACCCCCCAGCAAGCTGGGTACTCATTTTACCGACCTTGGAAGGATGGAAGGCTGAGTCAACCTTGAGCCGGCTGCTGGGATTGAACTCCCAGCCTCATGGGCAAAGCTTTCAGACGGCTGCCTTACCACTCTGCGCCACAAGAGGCCCTTATCACGACTTTAGCTGCCCAAATATTTACATTGTCTAGATTCTGCTCACAGCTGCAGGCCACTGACCTGATGTTGCCCAGCTGGCAAAAGTCACCTTGCATGGGTTACCAACCGCCAGGTAGAGCCTGGAGTTCTAGACTAGAGAGACCAGTTCCCATGGAGTAAAAAGCACAATGAGGAAAAAGCAGTTCCCATGAGTAAAACACAGCCCACTATGGAAGGGGTGGCCATACCTTGGCTCTCTAGCTGTCCTTGGATTTCAATTCCCATGAGCCCCTGCCAGTATGGTGCTGTCTGGGGCTTATGGGAACTGGAGAGCATGGGCATCTGGAAAGCCAGAGTTTAGCCACCGCTGGGCTCTGGTATGCCATATAGTCTAGGAGGAATGGAAGTCCTAGACTGATTGCAAAGGGTGGGCGCCCTAGGAAAGTGCTCCCCTCTGTGGGCACCATGTCCCCCATCAATAGCTGCCCTGGTGCCACCAAGTGCTTTTAGCAAGTGGTGGGGTTGGTGGGGCTTTCCCCCACAAGGCTCCTGACTGGCCAATGAACATCTGTCCTGCTTTTGAGAATACTGCAGCTGCTACCACGGCACAAGGATCTTCACTGTGTGATTAAAAATAAATTGTGGCAGCCATTTTGTGGCAGGCCTTTTGAGGCCACATGTACCATGTTGTGTCAGAATTCGAATGATGCCTACGGGATCGAAAAGATTGAGGACCCCTACTCTACAGTTTTCACTACTCCTGGCATCCCATCGAAATCCACTGAATCGCGGAAAAATGTTGAATTAATACTTGCAATTGCATTAAAAGGTCAGAAGGACAGCGACTGAGAGACAGATAGGACTGCTATTGGCTGGTGTTCTCCCTGTGGATTTTCAAAGTTGATCTTTCTCCTTAGCAATGAGAAAAACCTAAAGAGGATTCTGAGTGGGTTTTTTAGCTTGATATCAGTACAAATATTTAGGATCAAAAGATTAGTATGGCACATGGAACACATCCATTGGGGAGCCAGAGACAGATATCACATAGGAGAAAAAAGGCCACGGCGAGAGAGATGAGGTGAGAAATTTGGCTATAAACTGGAAATTTGGTGGGATGAGCAGTCACAGGAAAGGGGAAAAGCTGAAGGGGCTGGCCTTTGACCTGGACATGACATCACAGGATGTGATATCACACTCATTAAATTTCCTCTACTTGCCCAAACATTATCTTCCATCGGTAAATCCTCCAAATCTACAGGAATTTCCCAAACTGGAATTATCAATCCTGATTCCCCCCCGCGCAGTCAATAACAAGCAAACTACCTGCAGAATCAGATTTTTTAGATTTGCTATCTGGGGTATTGTGAGGTTTTCACTATCTGGGTAAAGATATTTCCCCAATAGGCTTGTGAGAGCTTTACCAATTCCGTCACTTCCACTTATTATTTCTATGAAGAAGGGATTTTTTTCACTCTCTACTGTAAATTCTTAATAAACAGGCTTAACATCAAGAGTCAGACACCCAATCATGTGTCTTTCATTAACTCTTCTGCATAAGATATGCTTGCATCAGTGTATACCAAATATCTCCAACAGTCAGACCACGGCTTTCCTTCAGCCCCCAGAGTAACTTGTATTTCCTTTGAGTCTTAAGGCAGTTGTGTTCTCCTGTCTTCCCAAGTCAAACGACCTAGTTTGGCCCAGAGGATCTCTCACATCCTCTCTCTCCCAAACCTCCACCTCACACTCCTCTCCAAATACAAAGCTTCCTTTAGAATGAGAAGGAATGTCAACAATGGGGCACCATACACCTTAAAGAGATGCATTGTTTCCCACTAAGATTCTCGGAAAAGGTACAAAGCACTACCAATGATATCCTAAGGGCCATTCCGCACAACTGCCAATGTAGCCGAATGTAAGTGCTATCATAAAGTGCTACTATTAATAGTGGCAGATCTTAATAACGCACACAGCCGTTTCTAGCGGGAAAAAAGGCTCTCCCACTAGCGCTGCTTTCGTTACCCACAATTTTCCGGTCTTGCCTGAATCGCTACAAATTAGTGGCATTCCTGCCGGCTTCTGGCTGTCAATCAAATGGAAGAGCCAATGAAATCGATATCCTAGTGCCACCAAAAAACCCTTTTCCCTTTAAATTTTTATTCAAAACCCCGAAAATACAACTGGCAACAAATATGCGTTTACTCATTGCTCCGTAGAGATCCGTCTTTCATTTTCTCTTCCCAAAACATTCCTTTATCGGATAAAACATGCCACGCTCTCAGGTATTCGTTTCCATTTTTTCCCCGAGTAATGACTGTGGGAGATGGCGCTTGGAAAGTTTGAATACATTTGAAGAAGGGTTTGGCACTGCTGCTCGCGTGTTCGTTGCTATCGGTGGCTTGAAGGGGGAAAAAAGCCTTCCCCGTCTCCCGGTAGCTTGGGGGTGGCAGCAAAGGAGGAACCTTCTTCCTACCGCTGTATTGAGAATGCACATGTCTTTTTTTGGGATGTGTTGCAGGTTGTTCTCAGGAGTCAAGCGGTATTTTTAGAGGGAATCCACTTTTTACGATTCCCCGAAAAGCGCTACATCGAAGCAATTTTTGAGGGAGTGTTGCAGGAGGGTTGTGGATTGTGTACGACATTGTGCATAATGTTTTAAAAAATGGCATTACACAACAGTTAGACTTCAGCAACATTAGCCCTGTGCAGAATGGCCGTAATGTGGGATTGCAGCTATAACTCTGTAACCATCCCAGCGAATGTTTCTTCAGACAGGCAAACATGAATATGGAGATTTGAAGGATGAGTGCTGAGAATGGAGAATAAGAATATTTTAAGGGTCTTTTGTTTTAAACTAGCTTAGTCCAATAAACACCTGTTAATATTCGGAAGCACTAAAATTTTCAATACAGGGAGAAAGTTGAACTACACATTTCAAACATTTCAACTGCTAACTTCACCATTTGAAAACAAGGAACTCAAGGGGTTGGATCCTATCTGTTCTGGTAGTCTTTCCAGAGCAAGGGAAAGGAAGTCTGCAGGATCCAGTCCACAAACTGAGATCTGCTGAGGGCAGCTGGTCTGCAGACAATCTTGTTCGCTTCTTTTAGTCAAGAAGCTCCTGTCTATGCACTGAGAATCTCGTCCCACAAAAATGAACATCTTCTCAACAAATGTTGAGGTCTTTCACATCACCTGTCCTAGCAACTTGAGATGCCGGGGACTGATCCTGGGACCTTCTGCATTCCCAACACATGTTCTACCAGTGAGCTCTTTCACATCCCCTCCTACTGGCTCCTTTTGACTGTGTTGCCTGGGATAGGACCTGGAACCTTTTGTGGTGGTTCTTCAGAGACAGAAGTCATGCACACCACCTCCTTGTTGGTCCTTCAAACTGGATATACCAGAGCCTAAACCTGGGACCTTGTGCAAGCCGGAGAGAAGCTCTGATAATGAGCCACTGAAGTCTTTCATATCACCTCCTGGCTGGTCCTTTTAACTGGATATACCAGATATTGAACATGGGACCTTCTGCAGCCCAAGCAGATACTCTGCCACGGAACCATGGTCAGTCAGTCAAATAAAGTGCTGTTCTGTGTTACATCTGAACTTAGCCAGGAATGGCAAAAATTAAAGATTAAATTTGTTATATATGTTAAAAAAAAAAGAAAACCCAAATCCTTATTTTTGAGCAGACACCATTGGAAAAACCACAGAAATATACACAGAGACAAAATGTTCAGTAGAACAATTTCCCTTAAGGACTAGTCAACACGGGGGATGGTGCTCAGCAAGGCCTGGGAATCAGAGAGCATAAATAAGTTTGTGAGACAGCTAAGAAAGAGCAGCTGGGGGTCCCTTCCAGACGCTGCCACGAAGAGCACTCCAAGGGGAGGCGACTGCTTATTCCACAAGACTTCCTGTCCCGCCGATTACCCCAACTCTTCCACAAACTCTCCTCCTTTAGGCCACCTGCCAAGAGTTATCAAAGCTCCCTCCTTTTAAAATGATTCTCCCTTTGTTTACTGTTACAGAGGAGGCCAGCAGAGAGCTGCTGCAGCCTCTTTTTAAGTCGTACTTCCTCACAAGCAGGGCTCCTTGGGCTGTCATTTTCTCCAGTCTTGGTGTAGTGGTTAGGAGCACCAACTTCTAATCTGGCAAGCCAGGTTTGATTTCCCACTCTTCCTCCACATGCAGCCAGCTGGGTGACCTTGGGCTCCCCACGGCACTGATAAAACCGTTCTGACCGGGCAGTGATATCAGGGCTCTCTCGGCCTCCCCTCCCTCACAGGGTGTCTGTCGTGGGGAGAGGAAAGGGCAGGCGACTGTAAGATGCTTTGAGACTCATTCTGGTGTCACCGGCAAGTGCTGCTGGGCCCCACCCATTTTAGACCTAGAGATAGCCAGTGAGCACATCCCTCTGTCTCAAACACGTCCACTTTGATCAGGTCTAGAGAATCCACACAAAAATTTCAATGACATGGCTTGGCCCTTGATGGCACCCAAGTTTGCCAACCTCCCGGTGAGGGTCTAAGCTATCCGGGTATTATATCTGAGTGCAACCGCAGAGATCAGTTTCTCTGGAGAAAATGGCTCTTTGGAGGGGTAGTCTATGGTGCCCTCCGCAAACCCAGCCTTCCTCCCATCCCCAGGTATTTCCTAACCCAGAGCTGGCAACTCCATGCATCAAAGCAATCCCACATGCCACTGTCCTTAATATGGTTGCCTTCCTCCAAGGGGAGGCTGGAGTCTCCCAGAATGATATCCAGTCTCTAGACGACGGCAATCAGTTCCCTGGGAGGAGATGGCTGCTTTGTGGGGCAGAGTCTTGGCATGAAATCTCTGCTGAGATCCTTCCTCTCCCCAACACCTGCCTTGCCCAGGCTCTGCTCCCTGATCTCCAGGGGTACCCCAAGCCAGGGTTGGCAACTCTAGTACTTATTTTTATTTTATTTATTTATAATTGGATTTATATAACGGCCACGCCCAGAACTGGCTCGCAGCGGTTAGCCAGGGCTACAGCAAACTGGGGTCCAGTGAAATTCAGTAAGAGTTAAAAGATATATGGGCCAACCATTGGTTGACTTCCCTCAAAACATCTCCAGGCCTTTGGCTGGGGTGTCTCCCTTTGCTGTGTCTGGACCTGGAGATGTCCCCATCTCCCGCAACTGATCTTCAGCCCAGAGAGATTAGTTTCCTCTGGAGAAAACGGCTGCTTTGAATGGTGACCTCTATGGTATTATATCTCACCCTCCCCTCAACAACCCCCCCCCCTCTCCCTAAGCAACAGCCCTCCCCAAATCTACAGGAATTACCCAACCCAGAATTCGCTCCTTTAATTGCTTGGAATGTTATTTATAGTCTGCTTTAGTCACTTGGCCTCAGATCTGACTGGAAACCCAAACTGGAAATCTTATTCTGTGTTTTCCATGGTAGAAGGTTCACACCGTTCCTTTTTTCACTTATTTTGCATTTCTGAAAAAGTTGATTCGGTATTCTTCTTATATTGAATGCATTTTAATTACTGTGGCACTTGCTGTGCTTTTGGATGAGTGTTTGCTGTGTAAAAGGGAGAGATCAAAAACGAAAGAGTGCCTTTAGAGAGAAAGGGAGGGGAAAAATCCAGTCCTGCATCTATCTATACAGGGATCAATGTCCAATTACAAGCAAAGAGCCAGGTTTGTAAAGAGGAAAGGGGAGGGGGAATCACCTTTGGGGTCTTTATTACTTGGAACACAAGCACCCCAGTGAGGTCACCCCACAATGACACAGACAACACATGATGAAGCAACACCCTAAATATTCTGCACGGCAAACTGTCATCTTGCATTCTTCACATGAGCATGTCTTGATGGATATCCTACAACATTTTGGCTGTGCTGGAGGCAACAGATCTAGTTCTAATTAATCACCAATTAATAGAAAGCTTAGGATGTATTTCTGCTTAATTATAAATATAGCTTCTCATTAAGAAGGGCTTAATTAATCAATTTTTTGAAATAAAAAAAATCCTCAGAGCTGTGAATCAGTTCCCCACACAGCAAGCCAAAATGACTAACCGAACTGTGAAAGCTGAAATGTTAAATAATCCTTCCTGCCTGGGAGAGACAACATGGAAAATGTGCAACGCACGCCCAGAACACACACCCGCGTGCAGATGGCGCAGCCGTTGGAGCTGGCACCGGGAGAGGATGGTGGGACTTCTTTGGGAATCAACAGCACTTGCAATTGGCATAAACCGAATCAGACGACACAGACGAGGAGGCGGGAGGCAAGCTTCTTCTCTGCAATGGCAAGCCGGGGCGGAACAATACCCAGTCGGCTTGGAAGGCCCCAACCCTGCATGAACTGAGGGCGCCACGTTTAAGGGGGGGCCTGGAGATCTCCTGGAATTACAGGGCACCTCCAGATCAATCCCCCAGGAGAAAACGGCAGCTTCGGAGGGCACTTCCATGGCACAGTGCCCTGCTGACATCCCTCTTTCTCCCAAACCTCAACCTTCCCAGGTTCCATCCCCCCAATTTCAGGAATTTCCCAACCCGGAGTTGGCACTGCTAACCATGCTGGATCAGGCCAATGGTCCATCTAATCCCGCTTCCTGGGCAGTCAGGTGCAACCACAATGCCCACCAGTGGAACCCACAGGTCCTTCGGACCAGCCTCCTGGCCTGTGGCAGGGAGACTCCTCTGCCTCTGAACTCGGAAGCCCCACCATGTGGTAACAGGACACAGCCAATGAGTGGAGTTTCCAACCTCCAGGTGCTGCCTGGAGGTCTCCCACAATTACAACTGAGCCTCGGGCAACAGAGAAAAGCTCCCCTGGAGGAAACGGCTGCTCTGGAGGGCAGGCTCCATGACATTATAGAGCAACTAGGGGCAAAGCTCGTTGGACCCAGAAATGCATTGGGCATGTGCCACACGTGTGCCACCCTGTAGCTTTTGTGGGTGCTGACTCTTCCCCCACCCTGTTTCCTGCTGGATCTTGAGATCCAACATGTTGGAGGAAATTGAACAATAGGAGACTCTAATCTCAAGAGACCAGATTGATCTCCATGTGCAGCCAGCTGGGCTGCCAACTCTCACTACGTCCTACGTGTGCTACTAGTGAAAACCACTTCTGGGAGCCGCCTACCAAGGGGGGAATACAAGTGGGCCTAGTGCATTTTCTGCATGACCTTTGCATACGCCCTCAAGAAGCCCCAGAATTCATCCCTGCTGCATGACAGCATTTCATGGCATGGGCTCAGTGAGGAACATTCCTCCAGAAGAAGCGGGCCTCTCAGATCGTCAACCAGGAAAGGTTACAGGCTGCTC
This sequence comes from Paroedura picta, assembly GCF_049243985.1. Taxonomy (NCBI): domain Eukaryota; kingdom Metazoa; phylum Chordata; class Lepidosauria; order Squamata; family Gekkonidae; genus Paroedura; species Paroedura picta. The sequence goes on along the minus strand of NC_135374.1, from coordinate 126,731,200 downwards.
CCAGTTGGAATCTGTTCCACAGACTGGAAGACACCCAGCCACCATGAGCAGACGGTGCTGGAGATGTCATCCCTGGATCATTAACAGCCTCTTCCTCCTCCTCATTACAATGTCTTGGAACTGCTGATCTCGGCAGGATCCTTTGACTTGGGAGTGCATCCTGAGCCTGACATTAATAAGAAGATCCCACAGCGAACTACAAAAGCCATCCAGTGGCCATTTCGTAGGGGCCTTTTTTCAACCGCAAAGGTATCTCGTGCTCATTGTCTGATTGTCAGCACTAAAACTAGGAATGCATAAAGCCACTGCCAGCTGTTTCCAAGGGCGAGTGCCCAAAGATTACAAAACATGAGTCCAGTAGCATCTTTAAGACCAACAAAGATTTATTCAAGGCGTGAGCTTTTGAGTGCAAGCACTCTTCCTCAGACAATGGAACTACAATCATACGAGTACCGATATAAGCCAGAGGTAAATAAGTGGCAAACTAGTTAACCGTGTCATAACTTCCAAATTATGCAGTATATTTCTTTCCTTAAAAAGCTAATCAGTCTTCAGGGTTCAGTTGTAGTTCACAAACAATTGGAGAAATAAAAAATATCAAGGTTAGTAATTAATGGCAGTGAGCTTTCGAGTGCATGCACACTTCCTCAGACAATGGAACTACGATCATACGAGTACCGATATAAGCCAGAGGTAAATTCGTTGCTAGCAGCTACGAGGCCAACCACTTGCCCACTAGACCCATGTCCATCGTGGCTCCTAAAAACAACAGACAGAAGAATAGGAGCCCCCCTCCGGGAAATAATCAACCTCTCCCTCTCAACAGGAGAATTCCTGGAGGGATTAAAAGAGGCCGTGGTACGCCCGTTGCTCAAAAAACCATCCTTGGCCTGACAACTATCGTCCCATTTCACATCTAGCATTTCTGGGGAAGTTAGTTGAAAGGGCTGCTGCGGACCAAATATCAGCATTCCTGGAAGAAACTTCAGCCCTTGGGCCATTTCAGTCGGCCTTCCGGCCTGGACGTGAGGTAGAGGCAGCACTAGTTGCCCTGACAGATGACCTCCGATGCCAGCTAGACCGAGGAGGGTCAGCGCTGCTCATACTATTAGACCTGTCAGCAGCATTCGACACAGTAGATCATGAGCTCCTAGCTCACTGCCTAGCCTATGCCGGGATATGGGGAACAGCCCTTAAATGTCTGATTTCCTTCCTCCGGGGTCACAGACAGAGGGTAGCGATAGGAGCAGTCCTCTCTCCTATTCTATTTAACATCTTCATGCGCCCTCTTGCTCAGCTGGTGCGGAAGTTTGGGCTGGGTGGCCACCCATATGCGGATGACACCCAGCTCTTCCTCCTGACAGGGCAAGCAACTAATCTCTTTTAATTATTTATTTTTACAACTGGGATAGTGTCTGCCATTAATTACTAATCATGACCTTTTTATTTCATTTCTCCAGTGCTTTTATGCACTACAACTGAACTAAAAGATTGATTTGCTTTTTAAGCCAAGAATTATCACACTGCATAACTTGGAAGTTATGACACAGTTAGCTAATCTGCTACTAACTTACTTTTGCCTTCTACCTGCACTCTTATGATGATGGTTCCCTTGTCTGAGGGAGAGTGAATGCACTGGAAAGCTCATGTCTTGTTGGCCCTTAAGATGCTATTGGGACTCAAGTGTTGTTATGCTACTTCAGACCAAAATGGCTACCCTCTTGAATCTGTCCCAAGGATAGTGTGGGTTTGATGAAGCCTCTGCTGTCATGGATGAAGCGTTATCTGTGCCTAGCCCACGTATACTGGAATGGTGAATATGATCCTTAAATTGCCACACAAGCCATGCAAACCCACCATGACCCTGTCAGGCACGAGATCAAAATGGCTGTAAGCTCAACATTTTCACAAATCCTCTAAAATCGAAATATATAAACCAGAATTCAAAGAGCCAAAGGCTTGCCATTTGACCACTCACAGTGCATAACCCTCTGCTCTTGGCCTCGATCTCTTGCCCTGGAGATATTGAGGAATGGGATAAAAGAATAGCCACAAGATGCCCTCCATAGTGACGCTCTAAGAATATCCCCAAGTCTCTGTGGTCTTTAGCAAAAATTCCTAAAGCATCACGTGGAAGTGATGTCACATCCTCCCTCTTCTCAGGCAGGGCCCTCAAAATTCACCAGCATTTTCCAAGCCGGTGCTAGTTCTGGCCTGCTGGGGGGGGCTTGATCAGCACACCCTCGTATCACAAATGGTTTTTGAATACCTGTTTACTTTTTAAAAAACAGTCTGTCACTGGGCATGGGGAACTCTTTAAGAAACACAAAAAACTTCAAAGCCCTCCTGGGCTCATGGGGGTCTTTGGATCAAGAACGTCATCTCACACTGGGCTTAAACAAAGGCCACTGATCTTCATTACTAAATCAACATTGGCCTGGAAATCTTAAATAACCAACCATGTGTCCCGTTTTACCTGTCTGTTGAATAGTAAAGAGAAACAGGAGCCTGACCAAGGCAAGATGAAGGTTGAGAAATGAATGGGGCAAAAGGAAAAGGATCTTGAATGGCTGAATAACCCCGACCCTTTTTGTGTGTGGTGTCATCAGGGGGAATTTAATGAAATCACACAAAACATAAAATAGGTGAAGTGCACATTTTAAGAATTAGATAAAATGCGGGATGATTTCACAGAACAGGCACAGCATGCAATTCACAGTCAGTTGTTACCGTGTAGAAAACTGAACCAGCATTGACATATACTGCAAATTTACAAAGCGTGTTATCAAATGCAATTCCTGTTACGCAATTCCAAGGGAATGCAGGGGTGGCCAGATTGTGGTTCTCCAGATGTCCGTGGACTACAATCACCATGACCCCCTGTGGCCACTCCTTAGACCAATGGTAGTCAAACTGTGGCCCTCCAGATGCCCATGGACTACAATTGCCATGAGCCCCTGCCAGCATTCGCTGGCAGGGGCTCCTGGGAATTGTAGCCCATGGGCATCTGGAGGGCCACAGTTTGACCACCCCTGCCTTAGACTTTTTGTTAAACAGGTGCGAGAGAACTGACCTTCCAGATTATTTCTTCTTTCCTTCCTATACAAACACTTACAACAGAATGCGTTGCCCAGGCAAGTCCTGGCTCTTAACCACCTTGGCGCCTGCCAAGAGATATTCTCCTGTTTCCTATTATTTCAGGAAATTCGCCCCGACGAAGCTGTACGCAAAATGCACGAGGGTTTATTCAATCAGTAAAGGTTCTTTTCCTTTGGTCGCATTCGCTGCGGCTGCTTCTGCATCCTTCTCCCGAAGAGAGCCAGAAGTCGGTGTGCACGTGTCCGCGCCACAAGAAGAGGCCGGCCGTGCTTCCCTCTGCCGCCCCCACCGCAGGCCAGCTGGAAGGTTTCCCGTTTCCTCTGGCCGCATGGTCAACAGGGCTCGTCCAGCGTGATCGAGGGCCGTAGCGGCACTAATGGGTTTCTAATCATTCCTTACGCCTCCGATCCCGCGAGCCCCGGCGGCTGCACTCACCTTGTTCGAGCGGCTGGCTTTTGGTCGAAGTCGGTTTGATCTTGAGGGCCTCCCTCACGGACATGTCGCAGCAGGAGCCTTTGTTAGTATCTTGGTCACTGTCGGCCTGATCGCTGTCCCCGTGCCCGCTGTCTCTCAAGCTGGCGCGTTCCGGGTCCTTGAACGTGGAGCTACTGAAATAGGCACCGGGGAGAAGAAAGAGGAGAGAGACAGAGAGAGAGAGAGGGAGAGAGATGTGAAAGTTGCAGCCACTTCCCCTCCGTTGGAATTGTAGTCTCTGGCCAAGCAATTTTGACAAGAATGCAAATTGGGAAGCCGAGAAAGTTATTTAATAGGGCCTTACCTTTGAACAAACTGCTGCCTGCTGCCCATGTAATTGGGCTCTGCGGGAAAATTGTCTGTCTGTGAAAGAAAAGGAAAAAAAAATACATCGAGTTGTACACTGGACAAATCTCCTGCGGAGCAACAAGATTTCCTAGAGGAGGAACGATTAATAATTCAAAAAAAAAGAAGAAAGAAAGAAAGAAAAACAAGGCAAGCCCCCTCCCTTAATCTTCAAATTTGTACGTTTTAATTAAACTGGAAAATGCTGGCATGTAATTATGCACTCGGAACAATTAAGTGATCCTGGTCCACAAATTACCTGCTAAAACAAACAAGGAAGATTTACATAAGTGACGGGAAATGCGGCCTGCAATTAGCTATTTGGCAAGCTGACGGTAAACTGATAGTTTGGCAAATTCAGGACTGCCCAGGAGAATTTCTGGGGCCTTCTTAAAAACTCTCGAGAAATTATTTCTGCATACACTAAAACTGCACTCGAGTTGACTTTATGGATATGAACAGGAAAATAAGATGATGAAATATGATCATCCTAATTGATGGTCTGTTGTGGTAGTTTTCTCCATGCAGGATTCATTTTATTTATTGTTTTAAAATATTTCTTTCGGCCCTGCTTTCCTCTCCAAAGTGGGCCCAAAGTAGCTGACACGGCTCTCTTCCCGTCCATTTTATCCTCTTACCAACCCAGTAAGAAAATTAGGCTGAAAGTGAGTGGCCAACGCAAGGTCACCCAGGGAGCTTCCGTGGAACGAGTGGAGAATCTCATAGAATCATAGAACTTTAGAGTTGGAAGGGACCTCCTGGGTCATCTAGTCCAACCCCCTGCACTATGCAGGACACTCACAACCCTCTCGCTCCTCCACTGTCACCTGCCACCCCCTTGAACCTTCACAGCATCAGCCTCTCTGTCAGATGGCTCTCCAGCCTCTGCATAAAAATTTCCGAAGATCGAGAACCCACCACCTCCCGAGGAAGCCTGTTCCACTGAGAAACCGCTCTCACTGTCAGGAACTTCTTTCTGATGTTTAGACGGAATTTCTTTTGCATTAATTTCATCCCATTGGTTCTGGTCCACCCCCCCCCCCGGGGCAAGTAAGAACAACTCTGCTCAATCCTCTACATCAGCGGTCCACAACCTTCTTCGAGTTGTGGACCGCTTCCAAGGGGTGGGAGGGAGGGTGACCCGGGGCCCCACGCATGCGTGGCAGCCCCCGCAAAAACGTGCATGTGCAGACCTGCCACGCATTCGCATTTGCGCCCGGCGGGACCATAAACGAGCATGCACAGCACTTTGATGCATACACGCACGTGCGGGTCTGCTGCGCACGTGTGTTTGCGCTCACAGTGGGGTGCAAACACGCATGTGCCGTGGCTAAGCGCACACAAACATGCACAAAATTGCCACCCGTGTGCATTTGCGGCACCACCGGACGCACGTGCGCATGCGCAGCAGGTCTGGGATCCGCGGCCCAGAGCTGGGCCTAATTTGAAGGCTTGTCCAAAAGTTTTTCCACAGTGGCCAGAGATTTCTGCCACAATACCACCTTCAACTGGAGTGTTATGTCTCGCTTTGAGTGCAAGGAGGGGGCAAGCAGAACAGCTGGATGTATTATGACCCTCATTCAAGCAAAGAAGACAGTCAACTGGCTCGTCATATCTATCCATTTTTGAAGATGCACTGACAGTATTTCTTAAACAAGGCCATACTGTTCCCTCTCCATGACAATGAAGAGAAAGACTGAGGGAGGAACACTCTCCCTGCCATCTTTACATGGGCAGGAAAGTTCTCGCTCCCAGCTCCATCAGAGGAGAGGGGGACTGCTACAAGTTTCTAGCCACAGCTGGAAGCTTATACTTCCAATTTTTGCCGATGGCCTGCACATGCACAGTCCCATGCATCGGACTGCACTGAAAACAAAACGATGATTACAACAACCAGCTTATGAAATCCCAGAATCTCACACACAATCATGGAGGAACTGCTCTGACACAACTTATTCATGTGCCTCTCACAGAGGAAGAATCAAGAGTGGAAACCAGAATTTGGGTGCATTAGAACAAACAGCTTTCAGAACATCAATTTACAGAGCAGCAACTATTTATTCAAACCGCTTTCCATCATGCTTAAAATGTTGAGCGATGTTGCTGAGAACTATGACTTCTTGGCATGGAAAACAAAGTTGCACTTACATATAACTATTCCTCATCAAATATCTTCTGTGCAGGGAAACATGGGGACTGCACATGAGCAGTGGGTAGGCTTTTACAGCTAAGAGATAGAAAACCCTTTCCCTCCAAAGAGTCTAGCAAAACTCCAATAAGTTGTACTTTCTGAGATGGAACTAATCGTAATTCAATTCACCAGGAGTCTTAGTCAGAGACATGTCACCAGGGCTGATTCTGCACTTACTTTGTTTATCCCATTGTCAATCCTGTTGAATTCAGATTGATTTGAACTCGGGTCTTCCCCCCCCCCATTGAAACAGAAAGGTGTTCTGCACATGATTAGGGGAGTTCAGAAGGGGGGGGAGCCAAGCACAGCTTCTTTCTTTCTTTTCTTGAAAGGGGGGGGGGGGGAAGGAGCCAAGCAGAGCGGGAGCCTCTTTCTTTTTTTGGAGGGGGGGGAAGAGGATCAAAGAAGGCAGAGGAGGGAGAAAAAAAATCCAAGACTGACAGAAGTTGAGAGAAATTAGGGGCTTCACCTTTAAGGCAAGCTTGTCACATGGGCAGTTTTGGCCAATCAGGGAATCTCCACCATGGAGCAGAGCCCAGATTCAAAACAGCCTGCTTTTTCAATCCGATTCTTAAAATATTGAGGGTTAAAAGCACTCTAAGATATCACACGATAAAGGTAGGGTCATGCCAGATCAATCATGCTTGTTGCAGAAGGAAAATTTAAATCACTCAAAATCAAAACGAAAATCACATTCTATGTAGACGTCAGGGACTGAATCGACCTGGGATTGGAATAAAAGCTCCGTGCAGTTTACACCCAGGACAAGAGCATAACGACTGAACAAAGGGTCCTTCAAATCTGCCAACAGTAACCAGTCATCGGAAAAAGGGAATATATGGCAAGCATTTATTTATTCTCTTAGATTTTAATACAGGAGTTAAACAATAACTGGGTAAATATCCAAAAATACCCTGGGTGTGCTAGGTAACCAGAGGGTATGACTATGTACTGGAAACCTCTAAAATCTTGCAGTGTTGAGGATGAACTGAAACATGAAAATAAACATCCTTCAAATCAATAATGATAAAATGACAACTTTTAATAGCTGTAAAATCAAAGGGATGGACATCATGTGGGACTTTGAAATAGGTTCAAAAATTAATTTATGAGGTCTAAAATGGGCCTATCTCCCCCACCTTTTGAATACTAGGAATAACTGGGAGAAAAAAAAGTCTTCAGTGCCTGAGATCCCCCAACCTCTTCTATGACACCCTTATCAATCAAGGAGCTCAAAGCCTGAGCAAGAAACAAAACTGCTTGACTGGACCCCCTTAAATGTGAAAAAAGGAGAGATAGATTTAAGTTCTAAACTTCCACTGCATTTATCGATGGACAAAACTCACTCGTCTGAGGTAACAACCTCCCAAGTTGAAACAAACTGAGTCAGCCTGTCCCTGAAATGAACAGGAACTGGCAATGATCCTAAGCAGAATGATGTCTTCTGGGATAAAGATGTCTCCCTGGAGGTGGGCAGCTGCTGATTCAATCTAAGTTTATTAGAGCCCTGATGCATATGGTAACCCTAATGCTTATTCATAAAATACTGAGACCCCACTTTGATACAGATGCCAAGGCTGTCTCATAGACCTGTGCTTAAATTTGGCCATGGGCACACGCGAGACTCCTAATGATTTAGCTGTCTGCCTATTCTTCTTTATCGGGATCAGCATTTTGTCCACCTTGTAAGAAAAAAGACTGGGACTCTCAAAAGGTAAGTTCTCAACATTAAGCCTGGTGATCACAGGTGACACTGTTGGTCTCAATCAAGCATGACACCTGAGTATGATGGTGCTCATCTTGGCTTTTGCAGCTGAATCAATAGAAGGCCATCCAACTTTAATCTGATGCTTTGAAAATTTGATAGGTTCTGTGAACAGAACTTTAGTGAGTGGACAATAATCTTCCAGCAGGAGTTCGCAGAAAGGAAGAATCCTCTCCCACAAGAAGAGCTGATAACCCATCAGGATGGTTTCATAGTTAGCAATTTTGAGACCTACAGTTGCTGAAGAATATAACTGTCGTCCGAGAACATCCAGCTTCCTCCCCTCCTTGTCAGTTGGAGCAAAGTGGTAGGCTTGATGGTCCCTTGGTTGCATCAGCTCCATAAACAAAGAAGGATGGTGTCAAATTAGTTCTAAAACAGTTAAAAGGTTCCTTCTTAAGTTTATAAAAGGGATCTACAATTCTTGAGGCAGGCTGGAGAGATGTAGGCTTTTCCCACAGTTTATGTGTCATGTCTTCAATGTCCTCCACAATCAAGAAAGCAATAATCCCAAGAGACTCTGAATAAACACACTGGAAAATGTTGTCTTTCAGTTTGTGTCCCAAAGTAATGACTTATCTTGAATAACTTGGCCATCCAAACCATCTGTTCTTCAAGTAAACAGAGATCATCTGTAGGACCTTTACCATTCAGAGGACTTCATGCCGGGCTGCCGCCTGGTGTTTGGGCCGGGGCAGGGTGCCCCACCTCTTCCCGCTCCCCACAGGGGAGCATTTGGCCACTGTACCCATCTGCCCTGAATTTCTGCTCCCGCACAGCAGCCAGGGCATTGAGGTTCCACCATGCTTTGGGGTGGCGTGGGCCTTTTTAAAAATTATTTTTATTAATTTAACATTTGTTATTTTTAATTTTTTTAAAATAAAAATGTCCCAATCAGCTCAAATGCGCTGCACAGTGTGATGAAGCTGCCTAGGGCATTTTTCCCCTTCCAGGATGCTGTACTCGGGCACAGGTGGGGAGGAGCTGGGTCAGGATGGCTCAACTCTTCCACAGTGACACAGCCCAGGCCTTTGATGCCCAGGCAAAAAATGGAACACAAATTTTCATGTTCAAATTTTCAAAATGCTTAGCCATGGGGCAAATGAGAGCCTGAGTTGGGCCAGGCCTGGGATGGTCCCAGACTGGTGCCAACATCTTGTGGAAGCAGGAATTAGCCCCGCCACTGGGTGATCACTCTCCTACCCTCCCATCTGGGCTTGGATTCAATAGCTGCTTTCCCCCCTCTTATTGCAGGTACAGGAGAAAATGAACTGTGTGAGATGGTTGCTGATGGAGTACATGATGACACCCAATGAGGGTGATGATACAAGCTTGTGTCCCTGGGGCTTGCAAAGTTGTCCCCTCAAAGCTCCAGATCAGACTCAGGCAGAACGTGGCCCCCTGGAAGACATCTCTATCGCCATCGGAGATAAACAAGGGTTGAGATTTCAGGGTCCTGGGTTTCTTCTGCAAGGCTGGTGATGGGTCAGGAGTGTCAATGAAGGTATTTTGTTGGGGAACAGATTTTCCCTTGCCTTGCCTTGAGCCATCTTCACTGGAGGCTTAGCAGTAGCACAATGAGCTGAGGGGAGTAAAGCTGAGGCTGGATCCACTGAGACACCGATGGAGGAGATGAAGGCAAATGTGGCAATTCCAATGATGGAGAATTAGGAGCTCTCTCCGGAGCCCATTTGGATGGAGACCCCAAGGCTTTAAGAGCTTTCTCCCACAATGCTGCCTTAGGTTCTAACACTCTAGGACCTCTAGCTTTTGAGGTGAAGCACCAGCAGGCCTTTCATGTGGAAACGCTGCCCTTCACCTAGACAGAACAGACAAAGTCTGTGTCTGTCAGTTTGGTTTTTCTTCGCTCCACATCGAAAGCACTTCTTGAAAAGGACCTTCTAAGCCAGGGAGGACACTCGTAAGCCAGCTTAGCTTCAACCATCTGTAGGACGTTCCTCTCACCAAAGCTGGAGACTCTAAAAGAGCCCTTTTCAACCTCATATTGACCATTTACTGGGTTTTTCCCCCGTTGTGAAGAGATTTGACCTGTAGAGCAACAGGGGCAGTGGGCTCCAGGGATTCCTAGTGATGTCAGCGGCCACCCAAATGTCAGAGAAAGGCCGCATAACCCCAGGGTCCTCCATAACCCTGGTTGAGAATCTCTGTTCTAAGAGTGTGACCTTCTCCTCCTGTGGCAAAAGAGGGTAAGGGGACCATGTGGTGCCTTGGTGGGGGGAAGCTTATGGCCCCATGGAGACTCTTAGCTGTAAAGACCTACCCGAGAACAGGCCTGTTCATCCACAGCCCCCATGCGTGCCTGCACAGAAGATTGATGATGAATACAAATTTGTCTAGGTCGTAATGCTTGGATGTATTTCCAAATGAAAAATATTTCCTTGCTTCCTTTGAGAAGTTTATCTGCGGCTCAGAACGTTCAAAGGGATCCTGAGCATGCCCCCGTGAAGTCGAACTCAGCATTCTTTATCTTTGCAGGTGCCGAATTATGCTCAATGAGGGAGAACCTTTCAGCGAACAGCTATGCAATTCACACAAAAGCGGAAAGTGCCTCTTTGCTTCCAGTTGAAACCTAACTCTTGGACACTAATCATAGCTCAGATGCAGCTGTATAGAAGCACCTGCAGAATTATTTTTAAGATTTCCAGAAAACCTGTCTAGTCCTTTTTTAAAAATGCCACCCATCTGCCAGAGAACTTGCTTCTCCATTTTATCTTCACAGTGACCCATCAAAGTGCGCTTCGGGGCAGTGTGGGCGCCTGAAAGTAGGCCCTAATCTGACCTCTGTACTACACTGACTGTGAATATGGGCAGTCCATCAAAGCCTTAGGAAAGGGATCCACAGCTCTTCCGAGCCTGCAAGTACCGCTGGAGTTATGACACAGGATAGTGGCCACAGCTACAAAATGGCTGCCACAAGAAGCGGAACGAAGCACAAAATGGCTTTTTGTCACTTACCTTCAATTACACAGTGAAGAACCTTCTGATGTTGTGGCAGTTGTTGCTGAAAGAGTGTTTGCAAAAATCTGCACCATCTGTCAAATGTCTAATCTGGTCCCTCCCAAAAGCCCTCTCTGGTCCCACCCACTTGATGGGTGCCAGGAAAGGTGTTGTGTTTGTAGAGAACAGCCTTTCTCAACTTTTTTATTGTCAAAAAAGCCCTGAAATCTTCTTCAGGCTTTGAGAAACCCCAGAAGTGGCGCCATCATGCAGAATATGGTTGGGAAGCAGAGCTGTGGTCATGCGTACCTGGTGCCCCTCCCCTTCCCACCCACTCCAAGCCCCTCATTGGTCATTTTGGGAGGGTGGGGGCAGACAGACATGACCATATATGTCCATAAGGTAAAGGTAAAGGTATCCCCTGTGCAAGCACCGAGTCATGCCTGACCCTTGGGGTGACGCCCTCTAGCGTTTTCATGGCAGACTCAATACGGGGTGGTTTGCCAGTGCCTTCCCCAGTCATGACCGTTTACCCCCCAGCAAGCTGGGTACTCATTTTACCGACCTCGGAAGGATGGAAGGCTGAGTCAACCTTGAGCCGGCTGCTGGGATTGAACTCCCAGCCTTATGGGCAAAGCTTTCAGACGGCTGCCTTACCACTCTGCGCCACAAGAGGCTCATATATGTCCATATCACCTGATTAATGTAAATGTAAATATAAATTCCCACAAGAGGCTCATATATGTCCATATCACCTGATTAATGTAAATGTAAATGTAAATGTAAATATAAATTCCCACCCATTCAGGAAACCCTTCCAGGCCCACCAAGAAAACCCAGGGTTTCACGAAACCCTGGTATAGACAGATCCACCTCCCAATATGCTAGCAATGAATGTGTACTGCTTCCCCCCCCCTCAGGGTGAAGCATTTAACTATGCAACACATACATATCCACACACAGACACCCCTGCAGTGAAGTGGTACAGTCCAGAAACAGTTCCATCTTGTTTGTTGTTGGAGCAAACATCAAAGCCTCAGGACCAGAGCATATTTTTGCAAGATAGAAAGAAATTACATAAAAAGACGAGAAGAGATGAGCCCTTGTTGTGCTGAAGGCAAGGGGATCTTAGAAGAAACCTTTCCAACCTTTTGGCCATGGCTTCAAGGAGCCCTGCAAGTGGTGACATGCTTCTTCAGAGAAGTGGGTGTGGAAGTAAGATGTGGGAGCCAGCCAGCCAGCCAGCCAGCCAGCCAATCAATCAATCAATCAATCAATCAATCAATCAATCAATCAATCAATCAATCATTTACAATTTTTCCATTGTGATGCCATGAGACATCACTGGAGCCCACTTCCCTGTTGTTCTGCAGGTCTACTCAAGTCAGCAGTCATCTGAACTTCTGGGAAAGGCCATGAAACCCCTGGGAAAGGCCTGCATGACCCCGGGGTTCCCCAGAACCCTGAGTGGGAGTCCCTGCCTTAGATTATGCCATTTTTGACAGCGAGTCATTTAAAAATATCTGAGAATCTCTCCCAATCTCCACAAGGGTGCCACGGATGGAAGGGCCTAGGGTGCATTTATTGAGAATTATTCTTTTAGACAGGAATCTGGGGAGAATTTAGAAAGTAACTAGATTAGCATGGCTTGCACCCAAGATTAAGAGAAGATTAACCAGCGATACTGATGATTCCGAAGTGTGCTATTCTTGGTCTTATATTTATGTATTCTATTGTGTATTTTATATTATTGCACATTGCCTATTTTATTGTATTTTTATTATTTGCAGGAAAGAGCCTCTTGTGGCGCAGAGTGGTAAGGCAGCTGTCTGCAAGCTCTGCCCATGAGGCTGGGAGTTCAATCCCAGCAGCCGGCTCAAGGTTGACTCAGCCTTCCATCCTTCCAAGATCAGTAAAACGAGTACCCAGCTTGCTGGGGGGGGGGGGTAAACGGTATTGACTGGGGAAGGTACTGGCAAACCACCCAGTACTGAGTCTGCCATGAAAATGCTGGAGGGCGTCACCTCTAGGCTCAGACATGACCCGGTGCTTGCACAGGGGATACCTTTACCTTTACCTACATTTTAAACCATCCCTGTATTTTCTATTTATATATTGCTGGTTGTAGACTTCAATGAAACATGGATGCCACCATTGGGATAAAACCTTCACGCCTAATGCCTGGACACTCCGTGCCAAAAATAACCTTTCGGGCTGCAGGTGGTACAACCCCCCAGTGGCTGGCTAGTATCCTTGCACATTTCGCAACTCCTCACTCTCAGCCTGTCGGTCCCCCCAAGTCACAAGCAAACACGGCCCAGTGATTTATGCTGCCAAGTCGAGCTTTTTCTTTCACACTTCCAAGAAAAGGCGGCTGCTCATGATGGATGGCGTCTGCGTTCAAGTTTTAAGCAAACTCTCTTCGTCTTTAGTAAGCTGGGAAACTCGAGGGGGGGGGCAATGCAAACAGCACAAAGAACTCATTTTTTTCATACTTTGTTTTTTACAATCAGATCTCTGCCAGTGAGGGACCCAGCCCCAGTTAAGTCCCACTTCATAGGCAATGTCTGGAAGTTTCTCCCACGGAGAGCAAAGGGCCTTTTCAGATTCAGGTAACTTGGGCTACCTTGTGCCTAAAGACTTTATGTATTTAGTTCTGGGGGTCCGTTTTAAATGGCAGTACAAAGCAAAGAGATTTCCTGTTAAAGCAATGTTATTTGCACATGATATGAAAAAGGATCGAAAATAATATATCAAAGAGGGCCCTTCCTTCTTGCAGCGTGGAAACTTTTTTAAAAATTAAAAGTCCTCTCAAAAAGTCCTTTGATATGCTCAGAAATGCACCTGCACTGAGATCTAAATAATGGGCCAACTCATTTAAATTTAATTGAGCACATTTAATTGATTAATTGGCTACCGGCAGATAATTTATCAACTAAAAGTTCTTCATTAATTGATACCCCTTTAAACAAAAGACCTTCCATGTGTGAGAAGCATTTTAAAACCAAATTGATTACAGTGGGAAACTGCAAAGCGAAATGCTGAGGCCTTTCCTGATGAAATAAACGGGATTTCAGCCTGCCAAACGCCGGCTCAGCCGTAGTTTCGTGTTGGGTAATGTCCCTATTCTGATTAGCCGAATGAGCACAAGATAACTAACTGCAGAAGAGAGAGTATTTACAGCGCTGTGGAGACGAGCCAAAGCGAGGACTGAACCTCCCTTGTGCTGCCTGCGAGTAGCGGCCCTTGAGAGAGAGGCGGTATCCTCGACAGAATCCCTTCCACTGTGTGGCCACCCCACGGTTTCGTGCAGCTGAGCCGGACAAGGCTCCTCTTGTGCCCGAGGCAGCTTTGAACGCAGCAACGTTTTCTCAGCTTCCAGTCCTCCGTGTGAGTTGTGTTCCCTGCAGGCCCCACAAGACACAGGCCCAGCCAGAGCAGAACGGACCACCCTCCTGTCCAGCGCCTCATGGCTCCGAATGTTGGATGTTCACAAGCAAAGCACAGTCAAGTTTTGGACCAGCAGCTCTAGGAAAACCTTCAGGCTCCACCTGCTGTTCCCTTGTCCTTTTCCCCTGGAGCAAAGACTGTAATCCACCACAACTGGGTAGTAAAAAGGTAAAGGTAAAGGTATCTCCTGTGCAAGCACCAGGTCATGTCTGACCCTTGGGGTGACGCCCTCCAGCGTTTTCATGGCAGACTCAATACGGGGTGGTTTGCCAGTGCCTTCCCCAGTCATTACTGTTTTACCCCCCAAAAAAAGCTGGGTACTCATTTTACCGACCTCGGAAGGATGGAAGGCTGAGTCAACCTTGAGTCGGCTGTGGGATCGAACTCCCAGCCTCATGGACAGAGCTTCAGACAGCATGTCTGCTGCCTTACCACTCTGCGCCACAAGAGGCTCACCTACAACTGGGTAGACAGCTTGCCAACTCTGGCTTGGGAAAGTCCTGGCCAATTGGGGGATGGAGGACCCTGAAGGAAGATAGAGTTTGGGCAAGGGGGAACCTTGCATCTTCCAAGGAAGCATTTCTCCAGGGGACCAAGTCGATCGGCTGGCAACCAGTGGTAACTCCAGGAAATCTCCATCCGGCACCTGGAGGCTAGACCTACACACAGACCCCAACAGGGACTGAGACATAACATTTTAAAACTCTATATTCCCAACTTCTGTATCACAAATCCAGAAAAAAATAAACAAAGTCAGCCATGCTCTCCCAGGATGTCCCTCAGGAAGCCTTACACACTGCAAATAACAACCTGTTGGTGACGCTTGGTTCCAGAGAAATCTGTCTGGCCTTGATCAGAGACAGGGCCTTCTCAGCCTTGGCCCCCACTTGGTGGAACAAGTTAAGAGCTGAGACTCGGACCTTAGGGGGGAACAATCACATTTCTGCCTCTTCTACTCCATGTCCTTCTTGTTATGCCAGCTTTCCCCTGCATTTTAGGAGATCCTCCAACCATACTGTTAAATAGAATTGCCAGCGATGCTCTGGTACTAGTGGAATCAGTGGAATCAGCAAAAAATGTTGTGTTTTTAAAGATTATTTTAAAGTGGACACATGTTGTAAATCACCCCGAGCCACTTTACGGAGAGGGGCAGTCTATAAATTCAAGTATAAATAAAATAGACACATTCATGCCAAACGTTTGCCGCCAGTGTCTCTCCCCCACGGCCTCCAAAATATAAGTGGAATCACTGCCGTTGGTATTTTGCTTCCACTGAATTGCCCAAACCCTCACCTGTTTCATCAACAAGGCCTTTGTGTGGGGTGGCAGCCTGTGCCCCACAGAGCCCCACCCCCTTCTAAGCCCATTCATTCTTCTTAGAATGGCTCTGTAGAATATTCACTTTTCCCTCACTCTATTCTGAATGTTGTTTTGGGCACGGTGGCTTTACAAGCTGCTATCCAGAGAACCCAACTAGGGTGCCAGCTCCAGACTGCGGATTCCTGGAGACCTGATTGTGAGTCAGGAAAGGAGGGACCTCCCTTCCTGGAGACCAGAATTATCAAACTTATTTGCCCAAGGCCTCCGGGTGGCCCATGGGGGAGGGAGGCCCGGCCACAGAGTCATGGAAGAACCTGCCGAAGGCCACCCTTCAGCAGGTCAAAGCACAGCCACCACATCAGGGGTGCAAATATGGTGGGGGCGATTGTCTATCCTCTCCGATGTGCAAACAGGGATCCCAATGTCCGTCTGGGACACCATCCCTGGAGCTGCAAGTCGAGTGGAGAAGCATGCAACCCTGCCTTGGAACCCCAAGCTTGCACGGACGCAGCTGTGTGGGCTTCCAATTGAACAGCGAGGCCGCTCCTGAGGTAGCGAGGTTCTGCTTGACAGCTGAAGAAGAGGTCATTCTGCCTTGCTGAAGCCACAACTGGACTGGCTTCGCCCACTCACGCCCTCCCCCGTAGCCTCCTGTCCCCTCCCTTGCACCAATGGCTCGCGGGCCCAATAAGAGACTGAGCTGGGCCGGTTCCAGCCGCTGGGCCTCGTGTGACCCCCCTGCCGTACACTCTGCCCTCCAAAAGAGCCAGTATCTCCAAAGGAAATGACCTCTGTCCAGGAGATCTCCAGGTCCTGACTGGATAGGTTTGCAGGAGGGCTGAAGGAGTCGGCAGCTTCCC
This sequence comes from Paroedura picta, assembly GCF_049243985.1. Taxonomy (NCBI): domain Eukaryota; kingdom Metazoa; phylum Chordata; class Lepidosauria; order Squamata; family Gekkonidae; genus Paroedura; species Paroedura picta. The sequence continues at coordinate 126,714,738 of NC_135374.1, read as the reverse complement.
AAGAGAAAAAAATCAAGAAGATAAACAAGGCTGAATGGTCCCATGGGGCTTGGGCACCATTTGGGAAGTGGAAACCTTCCCTCAGCTGGCCAAAGAGGGCCAAGTCCCTTTCATGAGTGTGAGTTAAGCGTTGGCTCTCTTGTTCTATTCTAAAGACATGGGTACATTCGCATGAGTCAATCCCATCTCTGGAGCCATCTGCGAATGTAATACGGGGTGACACATGCAAGCTGCTCGGAGATTAGACCTGTGAACTTCAAAGCTATTGTGATGATATTCCGAATTTAGAGACAGACATTCGCCTAACAAGATATTGAGCCAGAGAGACGGGAACTAGAAGCTCGGCCCTAATTGGGAGCGGGGAGCCGCTGGATGAAGCGGACAGCGGTCAAACTTTTTGTAGGGAAAAACGGCTCCCTTCTCCCTCACCGGGGCTTTCAGAGTCTTCCTCGGGGACTCCCTCTCCCGTAAGCAGAGTGGCCAGCCTCAGAGGTCTCCTGTCCAAACACTAGTCAGGGTTGGCCCTGCTTAGCTTCTGAGACGGGAAGGGGTCGAGCTTGCCTGGGCTGCCCTTTGGTCTGTGTGGTGCATGAACAGGGCCTGGGTCAACCCCCTGCCTTGCTGGGAGAAGGATGTTTTTAAGACAAATGAGAGGCATCCCCCCTTCCTCTGCTCTCCTCGCCAGTCCGCTGCACACAGGCAGTGTTATTCTAACTGGACTCCCACCCTGGAGGAAAGCCCCTCTGCAGGAAGAAAACAGGGAGTGGATGGAGGGGTCCAGTTTCCCTCCCCATCTCTGGCTTCTTCACTTAACAACACCTCCGCTGTATAGTTCCCCCCCCCCCCGCATTCTCAATTCAGTGCTGCAGCCAAAACTCTGAGGACCAAACTACACAACACTTTTTACAGAGCCAGTGTGGTGTAGTAGTGAAGAGCGGCAGCCTCTAATCTGGTGAGAGCTGGGACTGATTCCCCACTCCTCCCCCACATGCAGCCAGCTGGGTGACCTTGGGCTAGTCACAGCACTGATAAAACTGTTCTGACCGAGCGGTAATCTCAGGGCTCTCTCAGCCTCACCCACCTCACAGGGCATCTGTGGTGGGGAGAGGAAAGGGAAGGCGAATGGAAGCCACTTTGAGACTCCTTCAGGCGATGAAAAGTGGGATATAAAAGCTTGCCACAGTGAGTGGTCTCCTCAGAATGGCTGTGCACCCTTCAGCCACAACTCCCATGAAAAAGCCCAGAAAGGACATTCCCTTCGCCACCATCTAGTGGCATTTTGGCCCCCCGAAAATTGCTGGGGGCAGAAGGCAGGAGCTTCCCCTCAGACCTGGCAGCTGCAATATGGATGCCAGTTACTTTGGGAAATCACCTATGACTACACTTGCCAACTCTGGCTTAGTGGAGTCCTGGTTCCGCAGGAGGGCGGAGGAGGGAAGGGCCCTCACGGGGCATCCTGCCTCAGACGGTCCCATGGGGCTTGTAAGACAGACCGATTCCACAAGGCCTGAAACGTCTAATCTGCTGGCCTCCCTGAGAGAATCCAGCAACCCACTCAAGTGCCCTTCATGCTTATGATTTGATGAATTTATTTTAAATTTCTATTTTTGTAATGATGAAAGTAATAATAGTTATAGCCGTCGTGTGGGGCCCATCCCCTGAAGCAGCCACCACCTCCCCAGGGGCTGTTCTCTGCATTCCGGAAGTCAGTTTAATTCTTGGAGAAGGCCACTTGCACGCAGTGCTGTAATAAATGAAAGGAAGCAAAACGAGATATCTGGTTATGGGTGCCAGCCAGACTGAAGGCCAGTGGCACCTGAGAGACCAACAAGGTCTTGGAGGGGATGAACTTTTCAAGAGCCAACACTCTCTTTGTCAAATGGCTGTGGAAGATGAATCTCCTCAGGGTTTGTCCCTTCTCACATTCTCCACCTTGGAAGCATGATTCACCTCTGTGAGCTCGGCTTCATCTACACTGCATGCCAATGCAGGGAAGATTTGGGTGTGGGAAGACCATGCATCAAAGTAGATGCTCTGTATCTCAGGATCAGTCCCTGCTGTAATCATGTCAAGGCCACAGCTGTGCTAGGAAGTACTTCTGCAGAAGGCCCAGAGGACATCTGGGAGTCCGTGTCGACTGCAGTGGGACCGACGGATCTTGGCCTTCGAGGTCTCTGATGATGGGATGCACAGCTCAGAAGTACACATCAGAATTACTTCCATCATTGTTTTAAATGACTTTTTAAAAATTTCACTGCCATGATTGCTTTATCAAGGAGAAAAAGGGACTGGGGAAAGTCGTAAACTCACATTTTCCCTCCTCTGTTGTTTCCTCACTGAAAAAAGCCACAGGTACTTATATGATTTCCCCAGTGAAATAAAGGGAAGCCCAAGCACGGCATTTCCCCCAAAGAGCCAGGTTGCCAACCTCCATGTGGTGACTGGATATCTCCTCAAATTACAATTGACTTCCAGGTGACAAAGATCTTTTCGCCTGGGGAAAATGGACATACTCTACTGAAATCCCTCCCTTCCCCAAAACCTCAGCTTTCCCCCAAACCAACAGGCAATTCTTGTTCTTAGCTCTACCAAAATTGATTGTCAAAGACCAAACTTTATGATATACCACAGATGCTAGGTAATTTTCCTCCCTCACCGCCTACCTCCAGAGAGACTACCCCCAAATCTCCAGGAATTTCATGAGAATGCTAAGAGAGAAACCAACCTGAATTGTGCTGGGTTTTATACTTTGTCAACTGCCCCAGGAGGCCTGTTTGCAGAGAGGGGTGGGTTGTACATCAACCAAATCAACCAAATCTGGAACAGCTTCACTGTATAATATAAAAAGCTAAGGCCTAGGTGGGCAAAGAGTGGGCACAGCCAGTCCAATCATTGAAACAATCAGAAGGCACAAAGTGGTCCAAAGATCGGACTGGACCCACCCCCCGGACTTGGGACCAATACAGAGTCAACACAGCCTGCTACCCAGCCTGACTAGGGGCAATCTAGTGACATTGCCCCTGACCACCACAAGGAGAGAAGGTCGTTAGGGCTGCCGAGGGGGGTGAGAGGCTTTCCCCTTCTGCCTGACAGTTGGCTGACAGGGAGGCCACAGAAAAGCCCCTTTTCTCTTAAAATACTGCTATGGCCGACCTCACTGCTGGAGGGAAGATGCAGCCAAGCAACTCTCTGTAGATTTGAGGCCTACCACACAGAGTTGTTGTGCAGATAAAACTGGATGCTGTTTCGGAGGTTCATTTGTCCCCCGTTTCATCTGTACAACCCTGTCCAAAGTTCAAGGCAGCACTTTCTGCCTGAGGAGCTGATAGTTATACACTGCAGATGAGCTGTAATTCCAGCAGCTCTCCAGGCCCCACCTGGAGGTTGACTACCTCTGGGATGGAAATATTCTTGGGGGATTGGAGGTAGGACTTCAAAATTTTACAATGCCTCAGAGTCCAGCCTCCAAAGTAGCCATTTTTGCCTGTAGAGATGAGCAGCGATCTAGGTAGAGGCCTGCAGACTGTGGTTGGGAGGGGAGTGATGTGGGTGTGTTCCTCCTGGGCTATATGCTTTGGCCAGCCCTTACCAGCAGACAGAGAGACGGACAGACCAGCATCAGTCCTGCGAGTCTGGAAAGTGCAGAAAGATCTAAATAAAGAATATTTACAGCCTGAAACTGTAAATGGTTAACAAGTATATAGCTGGGGAGACATGGGAACCAAAGTGACTTTTTCCAAGCTTGGCCTGGTAAATAAAAAAACAGTATTTGCCAGGAAGGTCCTATGAACTCAAAGGTGTAAGTGGCCCAGAATTTCAAGTGGAGTTAGCTTTACAGGAAAGTAGACAGTGAGACTTTGAGGGAAACTAGGTGATCCACTTTTATTAGACAACAACTTGGCCTTGTGGACAACAATAGTTGCTAGCAGTAGGCCTCAGGCTTCAGAAGGGCAGACATCACCAGCCAAGCAACCAAGGGGAGTCTGGGGCCACCTGCATTCCTTTTGAAGGGATACATGTTAGGGGAGAGAACATTCCCCTCAGCCTGCCTGGAGATGAGCTGTACTTCCATGGGATTCTCAGGCCCCACCTGGAGGCTGGCATCCCTAAACCTCAGTGGGATACAATGCTACACAGTCACCCCTCCGAAGCAGCCATTTTTGCCTGGGGAGCTGATCTTTACAGTCTGGAGATGAGCAGCAATTCAAGGAGATCTCCAGGCCCCACCTGGAGGCTGGCTGTCCCTGGTCTGAACATACTTCTTGAAGTCTGGAAGTGGGGCCTCAAAAGTGTGTAATGCACCTATCACCACCTGACCTATTTCAGGTAAAAAAAAACATTGCAGAGAGGAAGTAAGGTTGCTCAATTGGTGTAGGTACATGTTCTGGAATTCCACACTACCTAGGTGTGCATAAACCGGACTAAGGTCAAGATTGCCATGCACAGAGTCTTCCTCTCAGGGTTGCCAGCTTCTCTGTGAGGCTCTCTACCCCACCTCCCTCACTGGGAGTCTTCTATGGGGAGAGAAAGGGAAGGCGACTGGAAACTGTTTTTAGACACCTGAGGCCTGCTGGATGACTGCGGCCCATTCCCAGTTCTCTCAGACTTCTCACAGCCCCACATCCCTCACAGGTTGTCTATTGTGGGGAGATGAATGGGAAAGGTGTTTGTAAACTGCTTTGAGACTCCTTTGGGTAGGAATCAGCAGGGTACAAAAATCCACCTTCTTCTAAGGAAAGAAGCATGTGGGCACAGAACATTTTATCAACAGTAAAAAAATGGAGACAGAAGAAGCAGGGCAGACACCTGTGTACTGTGACCACCCCATGTGGATTCACACAAGAAGGGAAATGACATTGAATGCAGAGCTGGGAGGAATTGCTTGCCATGTAATCTCCCCCTAAGAAGAATCTCCAGTCTGATATTCCCTTCACATATCTGAAGACCTGGCTCTGGAAAGCTCATCTGTAACCACTCTGCCACAATTCCCAAAGCTCAGTCCTCTCCCACACTCAATGAACGCTCCAAACCATAGGTTCTTGACACCCATCTCTCAACACCATGCCACCACAACCTCCCACACAACGCACATACACAACACGCAACCCCTTGTCCTGGATACAACGGGCATTCCCCCTAGTAAATAAATAAATTACTAAAGAGCACAGTTCTTCCATTCAGCCACAGACCATTCGTGATGTAATAAATAAATAAATAAATAAACAGAATGAATTCCCGACTTGATATCAGTCTTTTGAGTCCTCATTCAGGAAAGCCGCTCAGCTTCTATAAGACATTAGCTCCACCATGTCATCTGTTCGCTGCTTGTTATTTCCAGCCGAAGCAAATACTGTTACCAGACAGTTAACATTAACATTTTGGAGGGAATGTGCATCTCTGTGTGGGCACATTTTTAAAGTAATTGAATTTTATGGATGGGTTTTCATTGAAGGCATGTGGCAATATGAACAGCAGTTCTATTTAAAAACACTTTAGCGGCCATGAAGTGCAGGGTTTTTTTTTTAAAGAACGTTTTCATTCTTTGACGTTATATATATAAAATTTCAAATATAATTCAAATTTTGCCCAAATGAGTTTAAAGACCTTTCCTTCTGTTTTTTATTGCCCTGGTTTTTTAAAAAAAATTCTTATAAAAGTTAATGGGGAACACAGCAAATAGAATAACAAAAACAGATTCAGCCCCTGACATACCAAAAACGTTACCCCCATGGACCCCCCAGGACATCACAAGACCTCGGTCACAATCTCCATTTCACTGCAAGGGGGATAGAATCCTCGAACCATAGAATGGGAAGGGGCCATGCAGGCCATCTAGCCCACCCCTGCTCAGTGCAGGATCAGCCTCAAGCCTCCAGGAGAAGGATCTGTCCAGCCGCTGCCTGAAGACGGCCAGTGAGGGGGAGCTCCCCACCTCCTGAGGCAGCCCCTTCCACGGCTGAACTAGACTCCTAGAATCCTAGAGTGGGAAGGGGCCATGCAGGCCATCTAGTCCCACCCCCTGCTCAGTGCAGGATCAGCCTCAATCATCCAGGAAAAGGATCTGTCCAGCCGCTGCTTGAAGACCGCCAGTGAGGGGGAGCTCCCCACCTCCTTAGGCTGCTCATCCCACTGCTGAACTAGACTTCCTTTCAAGAACTAACCTTACTTAGCTTCCAAGATCTGACACTGTCAAATTATACCATGTTGTCTTCCCTCCAAGACATGCATGCCCATTCCTGGGTTTCTCTACACTAGACCTGTGTGTAGCTGAGTATGAGCAGCTTGAATGTATAAAATACCTTTTGAGATGATTTGCCTCTGGCATCTGCAACACTCATTCGCACATACAAGTCATGTCTTGAGATAGTAAACCAGTTAGCCTGGCCGTGTGAGCCAACTAGGACTAGGGAGCTCTGGAGAGATTTGGGGCTGAGCCTGCTGAGGGCTGTGTTTGGGGAGGGGAGGGACCTCAGTGGAGATGTTCTGCCATAGAGTCAACCACCCTGACTAATGTATTCTGGAGATCAGTAATCCTGAGAGAGCTCCAGAACCCACCTGGCGGTTGCAACACAATCTGGGATACCTTCTACAGAATCTATTCAACAGGCCACTTGAAATGTATTTCAATTATTGTGGGACACCCAGAATTCTGCCCCACCCCGCACGGGTAAAAGATATAAAAAACATACGTCTGTGGTGTAATTGCACTTCCTGTATTCCTGGAGCAAATACATAAAAAGGCAATTGGGATTGGTGCACAGAATAGGAATGCCTTGAAGAGTTGGAACTTTCTTGGATGCTTTAGGATGCTTAGGGCTGATCCTGCGTTGAGCAGGGGGTTGGACTAGATGGCCTGCATGGCCCCTTCCAACTCTATGATCCTGTGATTCTATTATTTTAACCACCCAAAGAAGCCACGCTTACAACTCATCCTTCCAAGATATGGATTAGGTCAGCTGTGCTGGGAAAAAGGCTAAGAAAGACTGTAAGTCAGTCCAGGATAGGCTGTTGTGTCTGCGGGCTTTGAACTATGCTTACGCTCATTCTAAGGCAAGGAGTGATCTATTGTAGCCAATGAAATAGATAGGGTATAGTCCAATCACAAGGCTTTGTTAAGAGCCAATCAGGTTGATTAGCAGGGAGTCCCGAGTGTACAAAAGCATTTTGGATTGTGTGTTAGTTCAGTGTTTGGTTAGTGTTAATAAGGTGTTGAATAGGGAAACCAACCTCCAGGTGGAGGCTGGACATCTGCTACTATAACTGACCTCCTGGTGACACAGATCAGTTCCCCTGGATAAAAGGGCTGCTTTGGAAAATGAGCTCTATGACATTAGATCCCACTGAAGTCCCTTCCCTCCACAGCTCCACCCCAAAATCTCCATGTTTCTCAACTGTAGCCTGGAAGGATGTGGGAAAGCAACCCTGAATACTTCTTACATGGCAGTTGGGTTGACCATGCCTGTCTACCCACCACATTTCTTATTGCACATTTTTATTGCACATTTTTATTGCACATTCCTCCAAGGAGTTCAGAAAACTGTACATATTTTGCTTTCTTCTTTCATCATCACAATGACCATGCTAGGAAGGAAGGAAGGAAGGAAGGAAGGAAGGAAGGAAGGAAGGAAGGAAGGAAGGAAGGAAGGGAGGGAGGGAGGGAGGGAACTGGAGTGGGATGAGAAGGGAGGGAATGAAGGAAGGACTGAGTTATACAGAAATTAAGTTGCAGCCCTTATTCTTTTAAGTAGCATGTCGCTTTCTCCATTCAGGAGGGAAGGTGCCATGACACAGTCCAATCTCGTTGATACTTGGATGGGAGATGACCAGTGGAGGCTCTGCAAAGGAAGGCCATAGAAAACCTCCTCTGCTTCTCACTTGCCTTGGAAGCCTCTTGCTGGGCTAGCATTCACTGCCTTCTCTTTCTTCCTGTTTGGAGCCAGATGGAAGGAGAAGCTCAGGTGTGTTGCTCCATCTGTCCTGGATGTAGCCTGCTCCTGATCCTATCTTTGCAAACAAATGTTGTCAGGCTGAAGTAAATAAGCAAGCAGTTGCCTGCACAGTGTCATTCTTGATGTCACGGAAGATGTGGCCACAGTCAGAGAATGGGCTTCAACTGACAACATCTGATTGTTCAGCTGTCTGGTGCTCTTGCCCATGGTGGGGGACAGTCATCCCGCCCGCCAACAAAGTTTGCAGATTCTGGGCACCCTCTCCGACACCCCCCTCCCAAAACAACAACTGCAGAACTTCTTTGCCCAGAGATGAACTAAAAGAATTTAGGTCTGTGGGGGAAATACCCACTTCTTTCCCAAGGTCCTTCTGGGCTTACCAAATTATATTTGGTTACTCAAACTTGGAAGTTAGGTGGGATTAAAATAGCATCATGATGTGTCTGTGATGAACTGGCTTGTCAGCGATGTCTTCCAAGAACTGAGGTGACAATTTGTTTATTAGCTGCATTGCTCAAGGTGGCTTACACTTACAGCATAGATGGGCTTCTTCTGCATATGGCCCTTACCCCAACAGATCTCCTACTGGCAACAAGCTCTCTGCTTTGCCATCATGGTTCAATTTCAGAAGAAGTGGAATATTTTACAGGCTTCCCAGTTCAGCAACAAGAAAATGAAGGCAACAACTGTGGCCGTTCAATACACGCACAACCCTTCACAAGTTCTGCAATGCATTGAGACTTCCTCTGTATTTAATTGCAAAAGGAAGTGTTAGCTTTATGATAAGGCCCTCACAATCACACATTGACTTGAAGTGAGAGTCGTCAAATTGCCAGACAGTCTAAGAAGTCATGTTCCACTTTGAATGATGTTGTGTTAAGGGATTGCATAACAGTGCCTTGCCCCAGGGTTATCAGTCTTAACTGCAAATCTCACATAAATTACCCACCCTAAAAGTTGCCCTCCCGGGGGATGGGGACAGAGACCCCGGTAAGACATCAAAACAGAGAACAAAACCACAGGGAAAGAATCATAGAATCATAGAGTTGGAAGGGGCCACAGAGGCCATCTAGTCCAACCCCCTGCTCAACGCAGGATCAGCCCTAAGCATCCTAAAGCATCCAAGAAAAGTGTGTATCCAACCTTTGCTTGAAGACTGCCAGTCTTCAATCTGGGAAACCTGTTGGGATATGTGGGCAATGCGTCGAGGATGCCTTAATTCCTGCTGCCCTCTTCTTTAGAAAGGGGGGAAGGGACCATCTTTCCCCGAAGCTTCACCCACACACCATGAGCACACAAGCTGTTGGAACGGGGAACTGACAGTAACATACATTGATCCCTATTCCCTGTTCCCTGCCAGGATTCCCAGCCCCGCCTCAGCAAGTGTCAGGCGATTTCGTGAGTGTGGGGACGATGGGCACGGCTGGTCCAGGCTGATGCTCCATTTCCATGACCTTTGCCAGTGACTGGGGGAAATGCCTGCATCAGGACACTGGGTCTGGGGGCCAGCAATTCCCCACCCCAGGCAAGAAAAACAGAAGGCTTCTTCCCTACTATCTGAGTGGTTACTACCGCCCTAACAATTTAATCTGGATTGGAAATAACTGTTTTTATTATGAAATGCTCAAACAAAATAGTTATCCTTCTATCATAGTCAAGCAATTTCCATCTTTTCCCAGATGGAGCAGATTTTATTCTCTTTTTTTTTTAACTGAATATTCAGTTGCAGTAGGACCGTATCCAGTGTGGGCCGGCAAAATGCTACTCAGACTCTCCAGAATTGCCGTTCCTTTACATTTCATTCATTCTTCACAGGTTTCTTATAGCACAAGGGACCAACGGACCAAGCCCTATGAAGATAGGTTGAGGGACTTGGGAATGTTCAGCCTGGAGAAAAGGAGGTTGAGAGGGGACATGATAGCCCTCTTTAAGTATTTGAAAGGTTGTCACTTGGAGGAGGGCAGGATGCTGTTTCTGTTGGCTGCAGAGGAGAGGACACGCAGTAATGGGTTTAAACTACAAGTACAACGATATAGGCTAGATATCAGGAAAAAGTTTTTCACAGTCAGAGTAGTTCAGCAGTGGAATAGGCTGCCTAAGGAGGTGGTGAGCGTCCCCTCACTGGCAGTCTTCAAGCAAAGGTTGGATACACACTTTTCTTGGATGCTTTAGGATGCTTTGGGCTGATCCTGCGTTGAGCAGGGGGTTGGACTAGATGGCCTGTATGGCCCCTTCCCACTCTATGATTCTATGATTCTATAATTCTATAATTCTAGGGGGAAAGCCCCTTGTGCCCAGGAATCCAACGGGGGCTAGCACACACGCCTGCCCTGTAGCTTCATGTTTCCAACTTAATGTTTCCAAATAAGAGGGAGAGGGGGCGCATAGTTAGCAAAGGCTCAGGATGCAAAGGGGAAAGCAGAAATTCAAGCACGCCCCTCCCCCTCCCAGGACGAACCACTCATTAACCATCGATTCAGGAATGTTACCGCCACGGCAAATGAAAAGGAAGCACCTGATCAAACTGAACTCACTGAACCCGAACTTACAAACCCCTCTGCCTTCGTCTCCCCACAGCAGACGCCCAGGGAGGGAGGGCAGCGCTAAGAGAACAGTGACTAGCCCAAGGTCACCCAGCCGGCTGCATGCGGAGGAGAGGGGAATGCAACCTGTTTCTCCGGATTCAAGCCTGCCGCTCTTAACCACTACACTATCCTGCCTCCTGACCAGGCTGGTAAACGCAGAGCAGAATCTTGTCCCTGGCAAGTGATATTGCAGAATTCTAAAGCCACATTTTGCCAGGAGGAATGAAGGGGCCACTTTCAGCTGCCTCCAGGAGATGAACAGGGCTGTGGCTCGCTGGCACACGCAAGACCCCGGTTCAGTGCTTGGCATCTCCAGGCGAAGGGATGGACATGAAGGAACTCTGCCAGAGGCTCTGGACTGAGGGTCTGAGTCAGAATAAGCCGGTTTCACGCACTCCTGTGATTGGACAGCACAGAACTGTCATGGGGAGGAGACAGCCACAAGCCAATCAAGGCAGTTGGAATGGTAAGTTATACTAGGAGTCCCTGCCGGGGATGGCCCCGGATAGCCTGCTCTCTCCACATCTCAGAAACGAGGAATTATACTTTGATGCTGGTCAGTGACCGTAAATAAATGATCTATAGGTGTTTGCAGGCTGCTTTGGGAGTCCTTCGGGTAGCAGAAAGCAGGGTGCAAAAACCAGGCCCTCCTTCTCATCTTCCTGCCTAGTAAACTCTGCCAGGTTGCTATAAGCCGGCAGTGACTTGAGAGGATTTCCCAGCACCCAGAGCCCTTGCCCTCTGTGGCATCAACCGGCACACAGCAAAAGGTCTTGTGCAGGGAGGGGCCCATTGTGCCCTCGAAAGAAATAATGCGGCTATTTCACCGCTACACGTTTATTTACTGGATTGTGTCAGGGTGTTTGTTATTTCCCTGGCCTGGCAGATTCCTAATTTTCTTTAAAAAAAAACACTTCGGGTACAATCTATAAACTCCTCATATACCTTTCCCCAAAGTTTACTTCCAGATATAGGACTCTCGTGGTTTAATGGCTGCGGAATCCAGCATCGTTGAAAACAATGGAGGGGGATTAGATGAAGTTTTACATTGATTTTAACCAGAGGACTCTGCAAGTAATTGTTTAAAGCTCAAAATAAATCTAAGTCCAATTGTCAACTGCATTAAAAATATGGCCTATATGGGCAATCTAATAGCAATTTTAACTAGGGAGCTACCATGGCAAAGTTCTATATTTAAAGTAATTGTTAATGGCCTGTAACTCAACAATCTGACCAATTTTCTCCATACTGTATTGAGCACAAAAACAAAACAGCTGGGTGCCTACCTTACACCCAGAAAACACAATGATGACTAATAAATCACAGAGAGCTGCAGCAGGGTAGGCTACACAGCCATTTCAGAAGTCCCCCTCACCCCGCCCCCCCCCCAAAAAAAACATGCCTTTATCATCACGCAAGCCACAGTAAAAAAAAAAAAAGAATTAAGTTATTTCTGAGCTGCAAGTAAAAGATGCTGGTCTGGAACAGGGAAATATTCGGGTCAGAAATACTGACAGTTTCTGAGCCAACCCCCCCCCCCCCCAAATATATGCAAGTTAAATACCCTCCTCTGGGTGGGCAGCTCACCCGTCTATTCATGGTATATATGATGGAGAGTTCACTAAAGCTTTAATAGATGCCCAGCTGATTACAAAAAATTCAGAGAGTAGTTTAGTCAAGCTACTAAACAACTGAAACATACAAGGAATCACTAATATCTATAATGCTATTTTTTTTTAATGAAGTCGCTGTTCAACCCAGCAGGGGAAGAATAGTGTGAAATTTCTTAATGAACCCCAGTTCAGGAGTTTCATGCTGGTGTCTCCCTTTAAAGTTCTCTGATTGAAGAATTGTGCCTTTCATGTCACAAGCAGAGTTCCAAAGGGACTGAAATGCTCAGAAATGTTTCTGAATATCCTAATTTTTAAGTTCAGATTTATGTCCATTCATGATTACTGTTTTATAGGGGATGTTTGTCTCCTGTGGAGAGCACAAGGGCATCATTGACACAGGACAGCGCAGAGCACATGATGATACCAAACCATGTTTCCTCGCCTCTCTGCAAGCTTCCGGCTGAAGGTTTTTTAAAGGCCTTTCTTGTTTGTTTTTTAATTGACTCCTCGCCCAGATTTCAACTTCTGTTCAAGAAGACTTAGTGTTTTCAAAGATTTGTATTTCATTTAGTACTTTTCTTAAAAGTGGCACGGAAGGGCCTCGGTGGTCATTCCACAGCCCAACTGAGGTCCTCCTGAATCTCTCCAGGGGGCATGTTGAGATGTCCCATCTTGCAACGGGAGGACTGGGGGCCTCGCAGGGAGCCCAAAACGAGGGCTGGTGGGCAGGAAAAGCTACTGCTGGTTCTGTCCTCTGGCCAGTGGCCTGCGTGGTATGGGGGTTTGGTTTCCAGGCAAAACTGACTGCTTGGTGTTATCTGTTTCGACACTGTGTGAGGGACGACGCTAGACTAGATGGACCCCGAGTGTGATCCAGCAGGGCTCTTTTGAGGTTCTGACCCATGTAAATGGCCTATGCACCCCGCAGGGCTCTTCGTTCTGCAGGTATGAATCTATCCGTTGTCCCAGGCCCCTGGGACATTCACCTGGCCTCGACCTTGGCCGGGGCCTTTTCGGTCCTGGCCCCAATCTAGTGGAATGAGCTCCCGGAAGAGCTGAGGGCCCTGCCGGAGTTACCAGCTTTCCACAGGGCATGTAAGACGGAGCTCTTCTGCCAGGCGTATGGTTGAGGCCAGGATGGAGTCTAGTGTTACTATTGGAGGACCCCCACGAATATATGATTAGACCTGGTTCCCTGCTCCCAGTGGAAGAGAACTTGGCCACGGGCAAAAGGGGGGGAGGGGAGATTAGTATTTTATACAAATAAATTGCCATCCAATTAATTGTAGTGTCTGGGGTGTTTTAGGGCAGGGGTAGTCAACCTGTGGTCCTCCAGATGTCCATGGACTACAATTCCCATGAGCCCCTGCCAGCATGCTGACAGGGGCTCATGGGAATAGTAGTCCATGGACATCTGGAGGACCACAGGTTGACTACCCCTGTTTTAGGGGAGTTTATGGTATTTTATTGTATTTTATTGTGCTGTGAACCACCACAAGACTTTTGGAGAGCGGTATAAAAATCTATAATTTTTCACCAATGCTTCTGGCATTCCCTCAATGATCCCTCATTGTTTTAATTGCTGTTTTTTTAAAAATGTTTTATATCTCATTTTTAATTGCAGGACTGATTTTAAAGTGTTTAAAATGGGTTTTTTATCAGGCACATTTTGAACGGTTGCACGCCTTAACGGGCCTTGTAAGGGCAGAAAGGTGTAACAGATTTAAATTAATAGAAAAGGTGTCTTTTAGTTCAGAATCCTTTGCCTCAAACAGAGAACAGCAGGCTGGGACTCTTAAGGCTTTGGAAAAGAAAAGTCCCATAAAGTCAGGATCATGACACTTGGGGACGGGGGAGGCAGGAACACTTCGGGATTTCAGAGGAGAAAAAGATGAGGATTGTTCTTATTAGAACTGCCAATTTCAGCTTTGGAAATTCCTGCAGATCTGGAGGTGGAGCCTGAGGAGGAAGGGGCCATGACTCAATGGAAAAGCATCTGCTTGGCATGCAGAAGGCCCCAGGTTCAATCCCCACCATCTCCAAGTCAAAGGGCCAGACAGGACATGATGGGAAAGGCCTCTGCCTGAGACCCTGGAGAACTACTGTCAGTCTGAGTAGACTGCGCTGACTTGGAAGTAGCCTGGGTTAGACTCAGTGCCTATGCTTTTGGGGAGGGGCCAAGTCTCCATGGTGCAGCATCTGCTTCATCTGCAGAAGGCCCCAGGTGCAACCATCAGGCTTGGCCATTGAAAGGACCAGGCAGCAGTTTGGGAAAGGGAGGGGCCTCAACAAGTCATAATGCGTTAGGGGTGGCCAGACCGTGCCTCTTCAGATGTCCATGGACTACAATTCCCACGAGCCCCTGCCAGCATGTCCTGGCAAGGACTTGAGGGAATTGTAGTCCATGGACATCTGAAGAGGCACGGTCTGGCCACCGCTAAGCCCAGACTCCAAAGCAAACATTTGCTCACGGGGGGGTCAGTTATAATCCCAGATCTCCAAGCTCTGCCTGATGGCCTGGCGGTAAAGAAAATGATTGCAAACTTCTCTTTGGTCATACAATTATTAGGGATTGGCTATAATTTTACATCCTGGTCTGTCCTGGTCCAAGTCTTTGGTTCTGGCCAGGCAGAGAAAACAGCCTTTTCCTCACTGGAATGTAGCCTTTGATAAGCTCTCTCACAAACCAAAGTTTATGCTGCAGCTGAGAGCGTCTTTCTCAAGGCTAGAGAAACGGAAGAAGAGTATCTCACTGCCGTTTATGTAACCAATTGGAGACTGGGAGGGAAGCATGCGAGCAGATTTTTGGACCTGTCAGCAGTTCCTAGAAGGCAGGCGTAAGGGCTGGAGCAGGGGTAGTCAAACTGCGGCCCTCCAGATGTCCATGGACCACAATTCCCAGGAGTCCCTGCCAGCTTTCACTGGCAGGGGCTCATGGGAATTGTAGTCCACGGACATCTGGAGGGCCGCAGGTTGACTACCCCTGGGCTGGAGGGTGTCCTGGGGGGAGGAGTGGGGAGGGAGAGACCCCAGGCTATTGGCTCATCCTACAAGCCCAACCTCCAAGGGACGGGTATTTAACACGATGTAATCCTATTGTTCTTCGCACAGATTTGGGAACTCCCCGGTGTCTAAATTTCTTCTGCAGTAAAAAAGTTTTTTTTCTCTCACTGAGATTAATTGGGGCTGGGCAAAAGAACCCTAATTTGGCCATTTGGCTATCATGCCTGGAGGCTGGCAACCCTAGCTCTTGGCCCGCTGTACTGAGAGCAAGCCAAGCACTACCGGTGCCTTCTGCTTAGCACAACCATACAGGGTGCTGGTGTGCAGGAGCCATGGTGGGAGTTTCCTAAAAGTGGAAAAAGCAATCCGGCTTCCTAACAGCATGAGGCTCTAAAAGAAAACAAGGCCTTTTCTTTTTTTTTAGAAAGACATATTTAGCAGAAACAGCATGCATTATAAAGAAACAGCATGAATTTTCTTTTGCCAATCAGGAGAGAAAGTAGTATGTGTATACACACACACACACACATATACACACACACAAATACTATCTTTAAAGGGAAAGACTCCCCCTATTCCCACTTGGGAGACTTCTAATCTGGCATGCCGAGTTTGATTCTACACTCCCCCACATGCAGCCAGCTGGGTGACCTTGGGCTCACCACGGCACTGATAAAGCTGTTCTCACAGATCAGTGATATCTCAGCCTCACCCACCCCACAGGGTATCTGTTGTGGGGAGAGGAAAGGGAAGGCGAATGGAAGCCCCTTTGAATCTCCTTCGGGTAGAGAAAATGGCATGTAAGAACCAACTTTTCTTCCCCTCCTCCTCCTACTACTCTTCCTCCTCCTCCTCCTCTTCCATTCCTTGCTTGTAGCCTATTTTGCTACCTTTAGAGGAAGATATTACTGGGCTCTTGTGGTCCCCACCATTTATTTCAACCTCAAACGCATCGGCGTCAAACTTCCACTCTGTGCGTCCGATGAGGAAAGATACGCAAACAGATACGGGAATGTGGATTTTGTGGGTTCGAAACATGGGAGGCTGTGACCTTTTCAGACTTGCAGGCAGATTTGGAATTCTGACCCAGCGTGGGGGGAGCGGTCACAACCATTTCTGCTTGCATTAAACTACCTTCTTGCATGCGCACAACTTATCTTCAGTCATGAGGCAAAGATCTCTGAGCACTGGGGGGGGGGGGCATGTGTTGCTAAAGAAACTTCTCAAAAATCTGCAAAGCCAATCAAAACTCCAGCGGCCACTCAGAAGCCCTCCTAGGCAAAAGGCCCACCTGGCGCCACCCCCTTTCCTTTTTAAAAAGGTGTCTACAGGTGCTCGAGTGGGGAAGCTCTGCCCGCCTCCCCCAACAGCCATTTTCTCCAGAGAGGCCGATCTCTGTCATCTGCAGATCAATGATTATTCTGGTTCCTCACCTGCCTCTGGAACTTCTACTGGAGACCGGAGATGCAACGAAAACCTCCTCGAGAGAACTGGAGCCAGAAAAACTTCAACTCTCCTTTCAGGGCATCACAGCAGAAGTCGCCCCTCGACACTGAGGGGACTATTGGGACATGGGGTCAGTACAGCAGGGTCTGGCCCAGTCACAGAAGTGTGATGCCAAGGGCAATAAATAAATCTCCCAAGAAGAATATGGCACAAAAGGTAAACTTGCATTTATTCATGTCGATCCGGGTCATATTCAAGTTGCCCTCAAAAGAAGAGAGAGCAGCCAAATCTCCAGAGGCCTCTCCCCACTGCAAATGGGCCGCTTGTGTGGGAGTCCGAGGGCATTGTCCCCGGAGGAGAGACCTGCAGAGACGTGGGTCCCTGGGAAGGCCACGTGGAACGAGCGGGACGACAAAGGGAGAGGCAGAGAAGGGAGGAGAGAGGTCAGAGGTAAAAATATTTTTATTAAATTATCTCCCCTCTACAAAACACCATATAGAAAGCTGATTTTTCAAAATATATATACCTCTTTTATGTACAAACCTTTCAGGTAACTAACTTCAGGTGACCACCTGTAACGATTATGGCGGGATGGTCCCGACTTTGGCCCAAATGTCCCGCCTCCCACGGCAAACCCAGAATGTCCCCCCTGCCTTGGGTTCTCCCCCCCCCTCGCCTGCCTACCTGCCCGCCCGGCCACTCCCCAACTCGCTCGCTGTGCCTCTGCACCCGACGCCTCTGCCCAGCGCCCTGGAGGCGGCCAAGGGCCGGGGGGAGGAGGAGAGCGGTTGGGGCTGGAGCTTCCGGGCAAGAGGAGAAGGCACTGGTGGCCCCCGCGGCAGGAAGGGGCGGGGCAGGAAGGAACTTGGCCTGGCGCCCACGACACCCGCCCCATCAAATCAGCCAACCACGCCCTGCCCAAAGAGCCCGCCGTGTCTGCCCGGAGGTGACGGCAGGCTCCGTGGGCATCTGGGGCCGGCTCCCCCATGCCGCAAGGCTGCTGCTGCTGCTGGGAAGCCGGCTCACACACCCCACCCCCCCGCCCGTTCGCTCACTCACTCGCTGGGGCCAGCTCTGGGTAATTTCTTCTGGGCAATTTCAGCAAGTTACACAGTTCATTACATTTAGCTTTATGGATCCTTTGCAAACACTCATTTATTCCATGCCACCTTTCACTAGTCAATCTTGGGATTGACTTGGGATTTTGTTGCTGGACACAGGACAGTTTAGGAGGGGCTGTGTGAGATCTACTTGGATTCTAGTGACACAGACTATATATGCTACTCTGCAGGCAGGAGAAATGCCTAAGAGAAGGTGCTTGTTCTGTACCAACCTCCAGGCAACCCCCTGGTGTCTCCAAGTGTTGCAGGCCTCAGGTGATTCCAGACCTCCAGGTCATGCCTGAAGGTTGGCAACACCTCTGGCCAGTGGTGTCCCTCCTTTCCAGCCTTGAAATCTGGTCACCTTAAACTAACTCCAGCATTCAAATGACACAATTCAACATTAGCAACTTTTGAAAATTATAAATAAATTACAACATTCAAAGTTGCACCAACCGCAAAACAACACTCCAACAGTTAATTTGTTTTCCCCGCAGTAATTTCTACTTTCCCCCACCTCCTCATGTGGTGGGCATCCCGCAGCCCTCCAGCCACAGCCACCTCTGCACCAAACTTGTACCTTTTTCATTCTTTGTCGTATGCAGACATGCTTAGTAAGCAGGGTATTATGTTCTCCACTGTCCTGTCTCCCGCCCGTTTTCATGCCTTTCATTTGTTGAAACCTAAGAAGCGTAAGGAGTAACACTACCACCAAGTTTACGATCCGTGCGCTGGTCCATGGCAGACTCCTAGCCCTTTGCCTAGTCTGTAGGCCTACTCTAACTCGTTGCACCCTTTCCTCACGTTCCCTCAGAAGAACTGATTTTAGCAAGGCGCTGTTCTTTTCCCTTTCTTTGTCCTGCCCAGGGCTTGCTTTCCCTTGGTCTAGGTCAGGGGTGGTCAAACTGCGGCCCTCCAGATGTCCATGGACTACAATTCCCAGGAGCCCCTGCTAGCGTTTGCTGGCAGGGGCTCATGGGAAATGTAGTCCATGGACATCTGGAGGGCCGCCGTTTGACTACCCCTGGTCTAGGTCCCCTGGTTCTATTCCAGCTCTCAGGTTAAGGCCAAGGGAGGCATTCCGTGCAAGGCGAGAACACCTACACCCACCGGGAGCACTGCAGCAGCCCCCAACCTCCAGGCGTGCTGAGTCCCCCCCCTCCAACATGATCCCCCCCCTCCCCAACAGCTACGCTCACTCACTGAACCTGTTGCAAGAATGGGAAACTCCCACACCGGCACGGGGCCCGAAAGTGCAGTCTTGTTTGACGAGGATTTATTCTCAACTCTAACAAAGCCTTAAACATTCGTCAGACTTATAAATCTGAGGCTGCTGGAATATTCATATTTTTTTACCCAGAACAAGGATCACATTCTCAAACAATGCATGAGTCACTGCTGGCCTGATTGCGTGGAGGTGTTCGTACCTGAAACTGTAACAAAAGCAAAATATCTTGGCTGAGTTTAATGACATTTTAATTAAACATTACATGGGGGGGGGGGACCATACAGAATATCGCTACCCGTTATCAGGCTGCCACTTAACACTTCCTCCGAGCTGGGGCCAGCTCTTCCCTCGGAAACCTGAAGCCTAAATATTTCCCTTTGCTGCCTCAGTCACCTGGCACCACAGGGATCCCTGCGCATAGCAGGAGAACTGCGTTCTGCCAAAGGGACTTGGAGAGAACAGACGATGACTGTGATTTTCTCAGAAACTGTGTCCACCCTGGCTCAGAACCATTTTACACAAAGAGGAAAGAGAGCCCAGTTGCTTGCAAGCGGAGAGTCTGCTTGGCCTTCCTTTCCAAAACCATCCGTCCTCCCCCACCCTCCCCGTCCTAAGCTACAGACTCACGGTCTAAGCAGATTCAGAATTTGTTTCCTTCATGAACTGAACTGCCTTCTAGTTTACCAAATGGAACTACTGTGTCTCTGAACATGTGCAGAGTGGTTTTCTCCTCTGAGCAGCTATTCAAAAAAGTTCATGGGGCACCTTTCTGATTACTGCGAGCCTTCACATGCTCGAAAGGAGAAATTTGGAAGTGACTATAAACTGTATGGTCTCCATGGCTTATCTTATTCTCCAGCTGCTGTACTCGTGTATGCTTCATGGCCATAGAAGGTGACTGACTGACTGTCTGGTAAAATCATAGAGGACTTGGCAATCACTTCACCTCTGTGTCATCACTTCCAAATTTCTCCTTTCGAGCATGTGAGGGAGGTGAGGCTGAGAGAGCCCTGAGATTACTGAAGAAGAAGAAGAAGAGTTGGTTCTTAGATGCCGCTTTTCTCTACCCGAAGGAGGCTCAAAGCCGCTTCCATTCGCCTTCCCTTCCTCTCCCCACAACAGACACCCTGTGAGGGAGGGGAGGCTGAGAGAGCCCTGAGATTACTGAAGAAGAAGAGTTGGTTCTTATATGCCGCTTTTCCCTACCCGAAGGAGTCTCAAAGCGTCTTCTATTCGCCTTCCCTTTCCTCTCCCCACAACAGACATCCTGTGAGGGAGGGGAGGCTGAGAGAGCCCTGAGATTACTGAAGAAGAAGAGTTGGTTCTTAGATGCCGCTTTTCCCTACCTGAAGGAGTCTCAAAGCGGCTTCTATTCGCCTTCCCTTTCCTCTCCCCACAACAGACACCCTGTGGGGTGGGTGAGGCTGAGAGAGCCCTGATATCACTGCCCGGTCAGAACAGTTTTATCAGTGCCGTGGCGAGCCCAAGGTCAACCAGATGGCTGCATGTGGGGGAGCGCAGAATCGAACCCGGCATGCCAGATTAGAAGTCGGCACTCCTAACCACGACACCAAACTGGCGTCACAAGCTTCCAGGCTTGGAAAATACATTGATTTTATTGTAGGTAAGACTGTTTGGCTATTCTAAAATGTACAACGACATCCAATATAGGGGGCACTAGTTCCCAAGAGCAAATAGATGGGCCAGACTAGCTCAGTCTCTTTAGATCCTGGAAGCTAAGCTGGGTCTGCCTGGTTAGTATTTGGATGGGAGACCACCAAGGAAGTCCTGAGTCGCTGCACAGAAGCAGATGATGGCAAACCACCTCTGAACATCTCTGGCTTTGCTTTGGATGGCCCAGGGTAGCCTGTTCTCATCAGATCTTGGAAACCCTACGCACGGTTAGCTCTAGTTAGTACCACACCAACCAAGTCCAGGGTCAGTTAGTAGTCAGAGCTGACACCTGTCCAGCATCCGCTGACTTGCGTGGACGATGTCCTCCAGCCTTTCTCAACTTTCTTTGCCATTTAGAAACATTCTTCAGGCTTTGAAAAAACCTCGAAGAGGCACAATTGTGCAGAATAGGGTTGGGAAGCAGAGCTGTGGACACGCCCACCCGGGGCCCCTCCCCTTCCCACTGCCTCCGGGCCCATGATGGGCTGTTTTGGGAGGGGAGGGTGGGTTGACCTGTCCATATATGGTCATATCACCCTAAAAACTTTTGACAATTTGAAAAAAAAACTCCCATCCATCTGAGACACCCTTCGAGGGCCATCAAAAAGTTCCATGGTTTCATGAACCCCTGGTTGAGGAATCCTGATGCAGTCACTAGAGGCCACCACCACTCAGGCCTTTAAAGTGACCGTTTGGCCCCTGACCTGGATAGCGTTGGCCGGCCCAGTCTCATCCCACGTTAGGACTTGGAGGGGAGACCAGCAAGGAAGTCCAGGACTGCTCTGCAGAGACAGGCCAAGGCAAACCACCCCTTGCTCGTCTCTCGCCTTGAGAACCCCAAGAAGTCACCATAAGTCAGCTGCGCCCTGATGCTGCTTGCCACAACAATATTTGCAATGAGCACCAACTATCTGGCGCTTACTGACTCTTCACTTGGCTGCTGCTACTCTTGTCCTCCCTCCCTAGCTGTCATCGGAGGAGAGCTCAGCTGGCTGGGAAATTTCCATCTCATATTGATTGTTATGGGCGGGGGTGGATATTCATGACACAAAGAGGGGCTAATGAAAGCCTCGTATGGAATTAATGTGCCGTCCGGGACGGAAACGGGAGCCCTTGGAGAGGTGCGTCCCTTGGCGAAGGCTTCGTGGAGATCCAACCGGCTCCCCGGGAGTATCTGTAAGTTAACCTTGAGGTCCTGTTTGGCAGATAAATGACAACCAAGGTTATCCCTCTCTTTATTAATATACTACGGTGCTTTCTTGCAGTTTTAGTGCAATTACGAGAAATTGGGGAACGAAATTACAATTAGGTCTCTGGCAGCGATAATCAGAAAATTAGGTCATTAAAACAGGAAAAACCTGCAGGCGGACAAAAGAACCCAGCTTCTAAATTTTGGGACTGACTCATGGATCCAGGGAACATTTGTCGATGCTGAGGCTAATAAATAATAAATATGCAAGAGTTAGCAACTGCTGGGCTGGGCAGAGTCCTGCCATTTCCCGCTCTTAGAACAGAATGAGCAAAACCGCTCAAGGCCGTCCACGCAGCCATTAAGCCCCAAGCACAAATTTCCAACAACTTCTGCACAACTTGGGACCCACAACGCAAACAGCAGTTACACATCAGGGTTGGGCTACCCACCAGACCCTTTAACTGGCGAGGAAAGGACGGCTGCTTGTGAGGCATGCAACCCTACAAGGAACACTCACAAGGACCTCCCAGACCGCTTGAACATCCCAGTCTGCCTGGGCACTTTATCAAGGGTCACAAACTGGCCAGAAAGGGGCGGGGGCTCATCTCCTTCAGGCACATGGCGCTGCCTTCTACTGATTCAGACCCTCGGCCCGCCAAGGTCAGGATTATCTCCTCAGGCTGGCAGCAGCTCTCCAGAATCTCAGGCAGAGAAAGACCTTTGACATCACCTATTGCCATATCTTTGAAGTGGAGATGCCGGGAATTGAACCCAAGACCTTCCGCCTGCCAAGCACAGGCGCTTCCACTGAGCCACAGCCCCTGTCCGCCTCTCTGATAAGTTCGATGTGTCAAAATCAGCAGCTTAAACCTCTTCCCGCTTGGGAGGTCAGTTTGCGATACAGTGGTTAGCAAACCTGAGTTTAATTCTGCCTTCTGCCTCAGGGTTGCCAGCAATGGGATGGGGAATTCCTGGATGTTTGTGGGCGGCTCTGGGAAACAGCAGTGAGGTCTAACCCCATAAGGTCCAGAGCTGCCTTTTGCTCCTGGAGAACTTGGCCCTATAGTCTGGAGCCCTATAGCCAGCCATAATCCTAGGCAAACCTATATCAGCCCGAAAGCTCTACTCATGACCTTGCAGACCACCAAGCCAGCACATTGCATAGCTGGGGGGGAGGGGAATCAAATCGCTTTTTAAGAGACAGCTACAACAACTGGGTAGGGGGTAGCCAACCTCCAGGCAGAGCCTGGGGACATCCCAGAACTACAACTCACCTCCAGATATCAGGGATCGGCCCCCCTGGAGGAAAGAGCTCCTTTGAGGGGCATGCTGCTTAGCAGGAGATCTTGGCTGAATCTGCACTTAGTTTGTTTTTTTCCGGTGTGGATTCTGCTGAATCCAGATCGATTTGAACTCAGGTCTTCCTCTATCCGTCCCCCGCCCCGCCACATCATTGGGAAAGCTCAGAAGGGGAGGGGGGAGCCAAGGCCAGACAGATCCTATTTCTTTCTTTTCTTTTCTTGAATGGGGGGGGGGGGATTGAAGACAACAGATAAGGGACAGAAAAAACCATGAGGCCAATCTCTATCAACAGAAGGGAGGGTTTCTGCAGTTTCTACAGAAAGAAAATTAGGGCTTCCTCTTTAAGAAAAGCTAACAGTCTTGCCTGGCTTGGCAGGTTTGGCCAATCAGAACTGCTCTGCCACTGAGTCAGCTGGCCAATCAGTGCTTCTCTACCACGGAGAGAGTTCTTTCTCAATCCAAATCTTCCAATATCAAGGATTAAAAGCACTCCTGGATATCGCGAAGAAATGGTAGGGTGACTCTGGATCAATCCTGCTTGGTGCAGAGGGAAAATTAAAATTGCCCAAAATCAGAACGGAAATCGCATTCTGTGTAGACGGCAGGGACTGAATCGACCTGGGAAATAAAAGCTCTGTGCCGTTTACACCCTTGCTGAGGTCCCTCCCCTCTCGGAACTCCACCCTCTTCAGGCTCCACCCCCACCCCAATTTTCTGGCAGGTCCAAATGCAGAGTTGGGAATCCTAATAATGTGGTCGAGCTTTCACCCGTGTGGCAGTCACACTCACAATTATACGGTGCGATGCTAAAGAGAGTTAAGCTCTCTGGAATCCACAGCCTCCGACTGGAGAAGCTCTGCCTGGGATTGTGCTGCTGCTGTGCCTCTTTTTAGCACGAAAGAAAGCCCACTGGCTTCTAGCGGGTGAGGGGGGAAAGCATTTTTATTTTTTATTTTTGTCTGAATCCCGTTGTTGTCTCTGAAACAAGGCCATTCTACAATGCAGGCACTGTCAGCCAAGGGATCCACGGAGATCCACTGCCTTCCCCCTCCTGCCTTGATGGACTCAGCCACAAGCTGGTTTCACTGCTTCCCCCCCCCCACACACACACACACACTCCTGAGCATGAGGGGGTTGTCTCCTGGTTTCTGCACCTGGGTGGAGGCCGAGCCCAGCTCAAAAGCCCTTCTGTCTCTCCTCCCCCCCCCTGCCCCCATCCTGCTGGAGCCTTCCTCCCTGTTACCGCAGGTGATGATGTCACTTCAGGGGGGGGGCATGCCAGGGAGGCACGTCTTCCGGGGCTCTTCAAAGCCTCAACAATTCTTTCAGGGGCTCCTCCATGATCAAAAGGCTGAAAGGGGCTGCTAGTGTGGCCAGCCTCCTCCGGCGGGGGACTGAGCAGCATTAGATCCCATCAAAGCCCCTCCTCTCCCCAAACCCTGCCCTTCTCAAGCTGCACCCACTCACCCCCCCCCAAAAAAAGAAATCTCCAGGAATTTCCCCACCCAGAGCTGGCAACCTCAAGGGCCACCTTTCCCAGCTGAGCTGATGTTTCCTCCTTCCTTCGAAAGAAGCTTCCAGATTCCAGAGTCCCGGGGGGGGGGGGGAGCCAACTGCTTCCCACACATTAAAAGAACAAAACCACCCAAAACAAGAACCCCGTCTTTGATTCTCCCTGAGATTTTGGTGGGGAGAAAAACAAAAGAGAACCAGGCGAGTGATTAAGTGAGGCAAAGACAGATCTGATTGTATCGCAGTGGGGCTTCTTAAGATAAACTGCTCGTCGGAGAAGGTAGACAATCGCCCATAAGGAGTGTCAGCTATCACATCTCAGTATATAAATATTTCTAGTCCGGATTGAACACAATAGCTTTTCCTTCACCCATCACCCAGCAGAGTCAATAAATAAACTTAATGAAATTCATGGCACATTATTACGTTACTGGGTAGGGCTGCTATTCATTTAAGAAAGAGGAGGGGGGGAGAAAGAAAGGGGAGACGGGAGGTCTTAAAAAAATACAATAATTCACAACGTGTCAAACGCTCTGAAGCAGTCGTGGCAGCACAGGAGGGTGTTTGGGGGGGGGGACGACTTCTTAAGAGTCTGTGACAGAGCTGGGCTCCTCAAAAGTTCAGATGGAAGTACAGAAGACTGGGACCAAATCCAGTTTCCTATAAGTCGGCTGCTTTGTCGTCTGGGAACACAGACACCAAAAAGATGTGTTATTTGCTGAAGTGACGCTCCCAATACCAGCATTAGGGAGGAAAGGGGGGGAGAAACCAGCAGAAAGGGCTACGGCATAGGCTTCCCTGTCAATTAAGCCACAGATGGATTCTGTCATTCCCTTTCCCCCCATGTCCTTTTAATATATTGTGTCATATTAAGAGAGCCGGGCTTGTCAATAAGGTAGATCAGAATCCTGTTACTGGAGTCAACCTGCCAATATAATGACCTCCCTACATATTGAACTAACCAGTATCCATTTTTTTAAATGTAAAAGATTCAAACGGTTACAAGTTCCTGATGCCTCTATCTTGATGTTATATAAATATTACAGACATCTGAACCCGAGAGACTTACAGAATGGTCTCTGGATCACCCCACCTTTGTCCCCATTATAAGAAGAGTTGATTTTTAGTTCCTGC
This sequence comes from Paroedura picta, assembly GCF_049243985.1. Classification (NCBI taxonomy): domain Eukaryota; kingdom Metazoa; phylum Chordata; class Lepidosauria; order Squamata; family Gekkonidae; genus Paroedura; species Paroedura picta. The sequence continues at coordinate 126,689,000 of NC_135374.1, read as the reverse complement.
TTTTTCACTTCCCAAAGGAGTTTCAAAGCGTCCTTTCCCTTCTTCTCCCCACAGCAGACACCCTGTGAGGTAGGGGCAGCTGAGAGGGCTCTGAGAAAACTGGCACTGGCCCAAGGTCACCCGGCTGGCTCCACATGAAGGAGGAGGAGCAGGGAATCAAACCTGACTCTCCAGCTTAGAGGCTGTTGCTCTCAACGACAACACCAGGCTGGCTACTTGTATGTGACCCTCACAGGGGAGAAGCACACAGAGCCACAGACAGGACACTGGCAGAGCTGCGATCCCATGCACATGCGCCTAGGAGAAAGTCCCACGTGATACGGGGAGAGTGCTTTCTGAGTAGACTTGCAAAGTGTTGCAGATCAGGGGCACTCCCATGACAAAAGGCTGCTGGTTTGTCCCAAGTGCTCTCATAGGAGGCAGGAGCCAAGGACAAAGGCCACCATGCCGGTAAAAGAGGAAGGTCCAACCAGAGATGGAGGGACTCCATCAAGGAAGCCACAAAGCCCTCTGTTTGCAAGGCCTGAGCAAGGCTGTTCATGAAAGGAAACCCCACAGGTAGTGAATTTAAGGCTCTTCTAGGTTACAAGACCCAAGAGGTGGCTCTGGAAGCCCTTCCGTTTCCATTTAGCCAAAGGCAGGAGCAGGAGTGGGGCATTTGAAAGTCACCTCCTGCTTTGGAACAGCAAGCATCATCAGGACATGCCAGGAATTACCAAACAAAAACAGCAACAGCAACAATAAACACACAGCTTTACCATAGAGACCTTGGAAATCCTTAAAGCATCATAACAGCACTTAAATCGAGGGTGGGGGATGTGGAGAATCACCAGGAAGACCCCCAACATTCCCTGGGAAGATCTCCCAAACCAAAATCTGATCAATATGCCGGTGTAAAGGGATGAGAGCCCCAGGGGGGGAGGCGGGAGGTATAATCCAACCCCAGAAAGAAATGCATTGGATTCCCTGTTGCACTGCTACCCTTGAGGGAACAGCACATATGTTAGGTGGAACCAATAACCCAGTACCATCAGGTTGCCAGCTTCCAGGTGGTAGCAGATCTTCTAGGATTACAACAGGTCTCCAGGTGAGAGAGATCAGATGACCAGGAGATAATGGCCTTGATGGCATTATATGCCACTGAAGCCACACCCTTCTCCTCCCCAACCCCTACCCATCTCAGGCTCTACACCCCCAAATCTCCAGGTATTTCCTATCTCAGAGCTGGCAACTCTATCAATACAGGGAGATTCTAAACAAATTTGTTTCCCAAAGTCCCTAACGTCAGATCAACTCCTGACAGGGAATTCTGCAGTCCAAGGGCCACCGCTGAAAAGGCCCTGCCTCCATTGTACTACAAGGAAAGGCATGCAGAACCAGGGTGAAAAAGCAGATCTGAATGTCATGAACTCTGGCCACATAGACATCGGGACACAGAAGGTAGGAAGTGAGGAAATCTGGGCTGCCATCTCCAAGATGAGGAATTCCTGTAAACATGCAGGTGAAGCCTGGGGAGGGTGAGACGTGGGCAAAGGGAGGGACCTGAGATGAATATAATTCCATACAACCCTCTATCCAAAGCAGCTATTATCTCTCAGGGGACAGCTCTGGGATCTGGAGAGCAGCTATGATTCCAGCAGATCTGAGGCCTCCGCTTGGAGTTTGGCCCCCACCCCTTGATGGACAGCCAATGGCGGCTTCCCTACCCCCACCAACCCAATATGGAGCCATATCTTTCCGCCTTGCTTCACATCCTCCCTGCAAAAGGCTCAGGCACCCAGGTCATTGAACTGGTGGATTCCACCTCCACTGGCACGAGAGAGGGCATCCCTCCCCACAAGAACATTGGCCCACCAGGGCTGAATTTGCACTTACTTTGTTTATTCTGTTGTGGATCCTGCTGAATCCAGATCGATTTGAACTCGGGTCTTCCTCTATCCCCCCCCCCTTCCCCATTGAAACAGAAAAGTGTTCTGCGCGTGATTAGGGAAGCTCAGGGGGGGGGGAGCCAAGCACAGCAGGAGCCTCTTTCTTTACTTTCTTGAAGGGGGGAGGGAAGAGGATTGGAAACAGCAGAGGAGGGAGAAAAAAGAAACAAGAGACAAATCTCTGCTGAGAGAAGTTAGGGCTTCTGGAGCTTCTGCCAAGAGAAGTTAGGGCTTCCCCTTTAAGGCAAGCTTGCAGCCTAGGAACAAGGAAGCCAATCAGGGCTTCTCTACCATAGAGGCTTAGCAGCAAGCAGAGAGCTGCATGCTTTCTCATGCCGATTTTTCAAATATCGAGGGTTATATCCACTCCAGAATATCGTGGGGGAAAGGTAGGGTCACTCTAGATCAATCATGCTTGTTGCAGAGGGAAAATTTAAAGGACCCAAAATCAAAGTGGAAGTTGCATTCAGGGGAGACAGCAGGGACTGAATCAACCTGGGATTGGAATAAAAGCTCCATGCAGATTCAGCCCAGGACCTTTCCAGGCTGCCATAATGGCCAATTTGCCTCTGTTCTCCAGGCTTCCTTTTTGTTGTGGCATCGTGCTTTTCTGTGGCAACCACTGTCAGAAACCAAGCGGATGAGACCCAAGAGATTCACAGCAAAGACATCACTCCCGGGCTTCAGGATGAAGCTTTAAGTAAAGTCTTTATTTGAAGGATCAAGATCAGCACATCACATAAGCTCTTAGACAGGAATCTTGATAGAGACACTGGGATGGGGGTTTGCATAGAAGCGAGGCAATAAGGAACCTGGGCCCGAGGAGGGGAGCAAGGAATTGGCTTTTGGCTGGAACCTGGATTCACACAGGAAAAGAGCAATAGTGTTCTCTGATCTCAAAGGTGCAAAAAAAAAAACCACTCAGGTAGCAATCTGGTGTTTAGACTGCCTTGCCTGCGAGGCCAGCCTTGAAGTGAGCCAATAAGGCCTCCTAGCTCCTGGCTGGCCTGTGGCCTAGAGTGAGCCAACCAGGTCAGATGAGCACCAGCCAGGATGCCGGGAGCATCACAGGCCAAACTGGTTCCTTTAAACCGGGGAGTTGCCTTCATTTTGTAAACAACTTTGAGTCCCCAAATGTGGGAGACAAGTGGGGTATAACTTAAATAAATGTTAGTAATTGGGCTAAAATGGAAAAGTAATTTAATTAGGAGACTAATTAAAGCAATAAAAGGAGCTTTGGGGAATGTTTCAGAAAACATCTGCACATCTCGCTCTCTCTTTTTATTCCAAGCGCCCTCTGATAAGGAAAACGAGAACATGAGCTGCCGCTTTGCTCCCTCTTTTTCATATCCGACCTTGCTCTCCGGGTGCCTTTTCATCACTTCCATATCACTTTCATGGATCTTTTCTTGGTGGTTTCCCACTCATGTTGCTCCCTGGGGAAATGCGCCATCCACACCGTGCGGGCAGATTTCTAGCGATGGTTATTCTATAGGCCTTTCTGCCGTTTCCACTGAAAAAGCAGAAAGGTCACTGAGGGCATGTGGAGGGCATCGACAAAACTGCATCTCAGTTAAACCTCTTTTCCCGTGCATAGAAATGGGAAGTGAAACTGTCGTCTGAAATAGTTCCCCTTCGGAATTCTTCCTTGAGAAGATGGCTGCAGGGATGTTCATTTCTCTCCATTTTTTAAACAAAATATATAAATAGAAGATAGAACCTGGGGGCATTTGAAGGACTTCAGAAGCATCCCGTTGTCCGCACAACAGTCTTGTAAGGCGAGCCACTTTTATTACCCCTGATGTGGGCTGCAAGGAACTCGGGCTTCAAAAAGAAGAGCTTAGCTAAAAGGCCCAATTGCAGTCACAACAAAAGTGAGATTCACATCAGAGATTTCCTCATTCATTCTTCCATCTCTTAGCCACGACCTCTGTCTGAAAGCAATACTGCCTTTTTTCAGCACTTCGAATAAAAGAATGCATTTTAATCAATTTTTACAAGACCACACTTCTTAAATCAGACTGCAAAACAAATAAATGTCAAAAACAAACATAACACAACTGTCATCTGTACTAGGACGGCTCATTCAGACTGGGGGCTTCTCAAACACTGAAGGACGCCCCCCCCCCCAAATAAAACCCAAGAAATCACTGGCTTCCACATCCTTTGTAGAAACCCCTGTACATTTGATGCACATTACAGACAGAGCGGCCAGACCCTCGCCAGGGGTGAAGATACCCCATCCCAGCATTGCCCCCTCATGGGGACTTTCCAGCAGCAGGGGAAGACTGATGCGACATCTCACTGCGACATCACCACTGCGACATCTCTTCCGGGATGCACTGAGGTGATGTCATCATGTCACCAGTGGTGCAAGAGGGTCTGTTTTTTTGTTTTTTTGGAGGGGGGGACTCTGTGGTGGAAAAGGTGTCTACCATAAAGCAGGGGTAGTCAACCTGTGGTCCTCCAGATGTCCATGGACTACAATTCCCATGAGCCCCTGCCAGCGAACGCTGGCAGGGGCTCATGGGAATTGCAGTCCATGGACATCTGGAGGACCACAGGTTGACTACCGCTGCCCTAGAGTTTTCCCGAGATGCTAGACTGCCTCACATCACTGGCCCAGAGTCATTTGGAGTGTTTCCTGATAAGTGACATCTACCCAAGCCCAGATTTGCCCCACTGCTGCATTCCATGTGACCAGCTGTTTCTTGGGAACATTATCTCCCTGAGCTATTCACACCTGACTTCCAAAATAACCTGGTGGCACTGGGGTCTCCATGACCCACTCCTGTCAGAGGTAACGTCTAGCCTGACCCTCAGCATAGCCTCCTCCTTTTCACACCAGCATTATCAAATGGCTGGATCCAACCCATTCTCCCCACATTCAGATGATCGCCAAACACTGGTAAGTCATCTGTTAGTTGCATTCAGTGTCCAAGGATATTTAATTTCAGTGTCTGAGAGCTGATATTTCTCTATGCTAATTCATTAGAATCTGCCATGTGATAACTGGGATACTACAGCATTTCAAATTGGACAATATTTGATAGCAAGCATGATAAAACAGCTGACCGTTGATGGTATTTGACAGACGATACAAAAAAAAAAAACAACCTCTTGATGGCTGCTGAGATTTCATATTTGAGACCTCACAAGTCAATGCAAGACAAAAAGCACCAATGTCCTTTCAATGTTCAGTCAAAGGCCACACTGGGAAACTGAATTGCAACCAATCTGCAACACTAGCGGGAAAGTTCTGTGTGTTACCATTGTTGCGGTTTCTGCAAAGTCCCTCCCCCTGGCTCTCTCCTCTGATCTTCTGGCGAAGCGATCGCCATTTTTTTTTCTCGGAGCGAGCGGAGATCAACGCACCGGTGAGTCTTTGTTTACCCAGCGAGATTTCCCTGGCTGCAGTCCCTCCCCAGAGCTGTTTTAAGTCACAATGCATCAATCAACACACAGCCCCATTTGCTGGTTTATTTTCCCTTTATTTTTCACTCTATTTTCGGCCGAAAATCGCGCCCGTGCGGGGGGGGGGGGTTTCACTCGGGGGGAGCGTGGCAACGATGAAACGGCAGCTCAAACACCACCTGCTACCTAGATGGGTCTCTCCGTTGCAACGAATCAATGCAGATTTGTTGCAACTTGTGTGTGTGTGTGTGTTTTTAAACCTTCCTTAAAGGGAAAGGGGCTGTTTGGGAGCATGATAACGGCCGCCCATTGGCTGCTTGACGGCCAGGGGCGGGACAAAGCTCGGCAATAGCGCTTCCTGGCTAGCGATTTTTGCCGAGACCGGAAACCTGTGGGAAACGATAGAAACGCAACTGGATTCCACTACAAAGGCAGGTGTGCATAATGACGAATTCCACTATTTAAAATGTCGTTTTTCCGTTCCGCAACCAATTTGCTACATAGATCCTGGTGCGGAATGGCCCTAACTCATCTCTCAACAACAGGGGAAAAGATAGATGGACTGTGTATAGAGTGGTCACATGGGGCTTAAGAGATCTTTCAGGAGTACAACTCATCTCCAGACTACTTGGAGAAAGTGGCCGCTTTGGAGGGTGGACTCTGTCTAGGATGGTCAGACCCACATGCAGCTGACAGACCTCCTGGATTTACAGCTCATCTCCAGAGGGGCAGTGATCCATCCCCTGGGAGAAAAGGGCCGTTTGGGGACATGGCATTATCCCCCACTGAGGTCATCCCCCCCAAAACCCGACCATCCCCAGGCTCCACCCCAAACCTTCAGTCACTTCCAGACCTGGCGCTGGCAGTCCTTCCAAGGAGCCTTGTTTTTGTCTTGCCCGTTTGCAGCTGAAGAAGCTTTCAGGTTGGCTTTTGTTGCAGTGCCGCATGGGGGGGGGGGGGGTTCAAAGCACAGCCACTGGTGCTGGGGGTGCAGGGATCCCCCTCCCTGCAGCCTCCCCACAGTCAGCCGGCTCCACTGAATGGCAAGCAGCCCTTTAAAAGCCCGACTGCTGGACCGGCTTGCGTGAATTAATCTGCCATTTCACACGTCCGCCCAAGGGAGGCATTGTAATTGCAAATTCTGCATGCTGACTGCTGAGAGTCATAACAATTATATATGTGCACTTCTTTTTTTAAAAGCCAGAAGTAGCCACAGGTGGTTAAAAATGGGTTGTGAGATGGGAAACTGGGCATGCATTTTAATTAACCCAAATTACTTTGGGAATCGTCTCGATTGAGGGCGGGTGGGGGAAGTGCTACCAAAAGCCTATTGCTTGAAATGTACCTTGGAACAGGGGGGGGGGGGGAGGAAATGCACCCAAACCTTCTAAAGCTTCCATTATTAATATCCGCAAGAGAGGAAAGAAGCCCAAGCCGTCAGCTCTTGTCAATCCAAGCCACCCCCCCCCCAACCCTGCAGTTTACATTTGTTTAACCCACAGGGTTGTCTCCCGCCATACCTTCCAAGCAGGATAAACCATTGCCTTATTGGAGGGGGCAGGCTCGGTTAGTGTTGCCACTAATTGTTAGTCCTTCCTTGCCAAAATCCAAAACACAATGTCCGTAGGATCCAATTCTCCTTTCCCCCATTTCACAGGGCTCTGACAAATTGCCATCCTGGTAGCTGAACTTCTGCCAGCCGCACTGAAAACGGGTAGCAAAATCCCTTCCCCGTTCTCCTGAAAGCTTCGTTTCCTGCCACTGATGTCACTGCCAATGAAGAAATGCCACGTGTGGAACGAACAGCAAAGCCGATCTGACCGTGGAGAAGGCTTCAACCTCCTTGAGCGAAGCGTGGAAGTCACAGAACTGTGCACTTAAACAGGGTCCTTGAGGTGGGATATTTGCAGGGCGCAAAAGGCTCGTGGACACCTGACTTCACACTTATGGATTACTGGCAGCAGGATGTGCGGATTCCCTCCGGAGTGGACCTCAGATTTGTTACCCAGCAGCCCATTCCTGGTGGGGAATTCTCAGTCCCCATCTCTCAGCCTCCAGAGACTCCAGAGTGAAAATAATGGCTGTCCAGAGTGGCACTCTAGGAATTCCCCATCATCTTTGTTGTCCTTACCATAAAGACCAGGAAGAAGGGTTAAAACACATTCCGTAGAATACAGGATGGACTGGGGTATACCACATAAGGTGAGGGCACAGGGATGCAGACTGACTCTCCCCTCCCCCCAAAAAAAGAAACTCCCAGGGGGAGGGGGGGAGGCATGGATTCCAGGTCAGCCCCATTACCTGAGTGCAAGTTTTCTTCCCACACAGAACTTTTTAGACTACGCAGAACTCAAAAACTGCTTTTGAATCTTCACAGTATTCTCCTTGCATTTGCTGCACAGGCCTCAGAGGTTTCCTATCAGCTGGAACACAATGTGCTCCCACCCTCAGTGGCCAAGCGGCATAGCTCATTCTCACATGTGCCCCGTTCTGTGCAGAAAGGCAGCAGGATCACTCCGGGGCCCTGGGTAGCAAAGGAGCCTCCAAAGAGTGCAGATCCACCCTCCAAAGCAGCCCTTTTCACCAGGAAAGCTGAGTCCTGTAGCTTGGAAAGCAGCTGGGACTCCCTCTCCGTCTAGACCAGGTCACCAGGGACAGGGCTTGAGATTGGCTGACAGTGACCCATTTTCTCCCCAGAGATCCCCTTTGTGAACCTTTGAACTCCTGATACAGAAAGGTCTTCCAAATGTCCTGGCAGTGGAGATGTATTTACATTCAAGAACCTGCACTGACTGAAGTTCTAGAGACCTCTGGGAAGAAAGACAACCCTGAAGGACTCTAGCCACAATTAACAAAAGGCAGATTTCCTCTGGTGTAAATTCATTCATTCCAATGGGCTTAAATTAGAACAGGGGTTCACAATGCTGTGCCCATGGGAGCCGTTGCACCTGCCAACTTGGGAGGCCACCAAGCCTTTTTAGGAAATGGGTGGGGCTAGGTAAGGCTTTTACCCAGCAAGATATTTGATTGGCTGTGGAATTTTTTCAATGTTGCTTCGGCAACAGCTGCCACCAAAGCCCAGGGATCTATATCTTCAAGTATTTAAAAGGGTGCCATATGGAGGATGGAGCAGAATTGTTCTCTCTTGCCCCAGAGGGACAGACCCGAACGAATGGGATGAAGAAGAAGAAGAAGAAGAAGAAGAAGAAGAAGAAGAAGAAGAAGAAGAAGAAGAAGAAGAAGAAGAGTTGGTTCTTATATGCTGCTTTTTCCTACCCGAAGGAGCCTCAAAGCGGCTTACAGTCGCCTTCCCTTTCCACTCCCCACAACAGACACCCTGTGAGGCTGAGAGAGCCCTGATATCACTGCCCGGTCAGAACAGTTTTATCAGTGCCATGGTGAGCCCAAGGTCGCCCAGCTGGCTGCATGTGGGGGAATGCAGAATCGAACCCAGCCAGCCAGATTAGAAGTCCACATTCCTAACCACTACACCACACTCCTAACCACTAAACCAAACTGGATGAAATTAATTCAAAAGAAATTCCATCTAAACATCCTGAAGAAGTTCCTGACAGTCAGAGCAGTTTCTCAGTGGAACAGGCTTCCTTGGGAGGTGGTGGATTCTCCATCTTTGGAAATGTTTAAACAGAGGCCGGATAGCCATCTGACGGAGAGGCTGATTCTGTGAAGGCTCAAGAGAGTGGCAGGTTATAGTGGATGAGTGATAGAGGCGTGAGTGTCCTGCATAGTGCAGGGGGTTGGACTAGATGACCCATGAATGAATGAATGAATGAATGAATGAATGAATGAATGAATGAATGAATGAATGAATGAATGAATGAATGAATAAATGAAAAGGCAGGGCATCCCTGCATTAGAGTAACCCTATGTAGGGTTGTGCTGCGATTCTGTTAAGGAAGGGCAGCTGGATTGGGTGGGTGCAGTAGGGCATCAGACGACCTATGGGATAGAGTTTGGATATAGCTAGTATAGATTTTTTCTTAAATTGCTGCTCACCCCCCCCCCCCCCCGCCTTGTCTCCAGAACTAGGAGCGGCATGAACTGGCCCTGGATGAGAAGTGTGCGGTGTTTACTGAAGCAGAATCTAGAAAGCAGATGTCTTTTCCGAAGCAGTTATTCACAGCTCACACAATGTCTCCGGCAAATGCCACGAGATGAGTATTGTTGAGATGCTTTTCCCCACTCCCGTCACTGAAGTGGATCTCTCTCTTCCTTTGAAGCACACAGTTTCTGCCTCTTCCCTCCAAGTGCACACATTTATCTTGTTTGAAGTATGGCCTAGATATTGAAATAATTTCTAAGGGATTCTTAATGCCACTTTAAAAAAAAAATGCCTGTAAATCCTTTATTTCCTGGGTACTCTAAATGTGACTCTTATTTCTCTCTGTTATTTGATCCAGGGAAGCAACAAAGGGATCTGGAGAGACCACGTCGGACAGCTTTTTCTTTCACAGCTGCTGTAGGGATTAATTTTTGTGCCTGATCATCAAAGCGAGATTTCTGTTTTTGTTTGACGATCTTAAGATCTGCATCTCCAGTTACACAAAAGTGTATGCAAAGCAGGCAAAAATCTCAAAAGTGGCAGCCATGAAGATTATCTCAGTGGCATGCCACAGAACAGTCTGCAGTGCCAGGAAAGAGATTGCATCTCTGGATGTGGAGGTCCTATCCCATAAATAAAACATATAAATATAAAGCTGGACGGAAGCTCAAAAGGTCATCTAGTCCAAACCCCTGCACAATGCAGGGAATTCACAACTGCCGCCCACCCACACCCCCTACCCCATGCCCAAAGGGAGGCAAAAACTGTCCAGGATCCCTGGGCCCATCTGGCCGGGAGGAAAATTCCTTCTGGACCCCAAAATAGTGCTCAGCTGAGCATGGGCTCATTCCTTCCTGCCCCCCCTCTGAGGAACTGGCTAAACTCACAGAACCAGCATTGGTGCCTGATGGCCATTTAGCCCCTGCATAAAAGACGGAGAGCACACCACCTCCCGAGGAAGCCTGTTCCACCGAGGAACTGCTCTAATTTCAACCTTTGGTTCTGGGGCAAGAGAAAACAGCTCCACCCCATCCTCTATAGGGCAGCTGCTGAAGATAGCTGCCGTATCACCCCTCAGTGTAAAACCAGGCCAATAAATATGGCTGCCAACATCTAGGTCAGGTCTGGAGATCTCCTGGAACGACAAAGAGCAGTTCCCTGGAGAAAAGGGCTGCTGACTCCACAGAAGCCCCCCCCCCACTCCCCTTCTGGTGCTCCACCCCCACAACCTGGATCTGGTCAACCTACTGATGAACCAGGACTTGTAAGAGATGGTCTCAGCCTGCATGTCCAAGGTCCTAAGTTAGGTCATCGTGTGCAGACTGGAATACTTCACAGGACTGTGACTCTCACGTGCAGCTCTACTGTGTTTCAAGCAAAATGATAACTTAAGAGGGGTAGGAGGACCCAGTGAATGATCAAATACAAGTCAAGTATAGAGGCACTGGGAGACCAAGGTGGCAAGCACAATATCCCAAATAGACTTCTGTAGAGTCTTGAATCTTCTATTATTTCTTTCTTTATTGCACAAAGCAGTCCCAACAGATTTCGCCCATTGGCTTTGTCAAGGGACATTAAATTTATAGTTTTCAGACAAACTTCAGATTAGTAAATATATGTCTCTTAAACAGAGTATAAGGTCGTTTTAAGAGCAGCTACTCTTAGCTTACGGCGTTCGAGCCCACGGAGGGGAGGCATCTCAGCAAGCTATGTGGCCCTGCTCCACCCTCCAGAGCAGCCCTTTCCGCCAGGGAAACTGATCTCTATTTTCTGGAGACCAGTTGTAATTCTGGGAGATCTCCAGGCCCTACCTCGAGGTTGGAAATCTTAGCTGTGAGTAACCCCCCCCCCAAAAAAAAAACCCTCACTTCTCCAGCAGAGAGTGAAGCTTGCCATAAGCAATAAACCCTAATCTCCCACCCTTGATGATTTGAGGGGGGGGGGAGAAATTGGCAAGGGGGGAAACTCTAGGCATTATCTTAATCTCTATTGTAAAGATCATAGAGATTGTGGGGATTCCAAGAGAATCACCCACAAGTGATGTCACATTTTCTAATGTTCCACATGGCAAGTAACATCACATCCTCTGTCCCAGCATTGTGGAGGATGTAACACCTCTTCTCATGAAACTCCACTCCCTGCCCCCCCCCAGGCCCTGGTCCCAAAATTCTCCTGGCGACCTTATACCGGATCAAAGGGTAAAGGGTGGGCTGCAAGGAAACTAGAGGGTCAGGTGGACACCTGAGATCAGAGCAAATACAGGGGGCTGCTGGGTCTGGCTGGCACCTGAGAGGGAAAGGTTTTTTTTTGGGGGGGGGACTTCAATGCCACACAGTCCAAAGCGGTCATCTTCTCCATGTGATCTGTCTTCTGTCTCCTGGGAACCCCTGGGATCACAGGTCTCCAGCCACCCCCTGGTTGGTCAAAAAGCCCCCCCCCCCCAGCTGCTTGTTCAGTCTAGATACAGAAATCACAGGCAGTTCTGGACAAGGGCTGAAGAGAGTGCCATTAACATAAACAGGTAAGCAGTATAGAAAGACGGCTCTTGTCTTCCTTTCTTATTTCTGATTTATTTGCAGTCCTCCCCAGAGCTCCGTCCAGATAACAACCGCTTTCAAAAATCTTCTCATCAGTGGTAAAGACACCCAAGAGACACTGGAGTAAATTTCAAAAAGCAATCAAATATTTCTCCAAGGTGGTATCATAGAAAACATCTACAAAGGCCCTCGTTGCACGATGCCAAAATTCTCTTCCGGAGGGCAAAATCCCAAAGAGAAGCATCAATAGAAGCACAGGCATGACCCCACCTTTGGAATCCCTTTGGAAAGGGAACTCACCACGGAGAACTCACAGTTGACATCTTTCTAGGGTTGCCAGCTCCAGGTCAAGACATTCCTGGGGATTTGGGGGAGGTGGAGCTAGAGGGGGATAATGGGAAAAGTCTCGGCAGGGTCTGAGGTCTTACAGTCCACCCTCCAGAGCAGCCGTTTCCTCCAGGGGAACTGATCTCTGGAGATCAGCCAACACCTGGGAATTAGCAACCTGAATTACATTTGCCAGGCTGCAGGAGGGCTAGGTTAGAATCATAGAATCATAGAGTGGGAAGGGATCTCATGGGTCATCTAGTCCAACCCCCTGCACTATGCAGGACACTCACATCCCAATCGCTCATCTACTGTCACCTGCCACCCCTTTACCTTCACAGAATCAGCCTCTCCGTCAGATGGCTACCCAGCCACTGTTTAAAAATTTCCAAAGATGGAGAACACACCACCTCCCAAGGAAGCCTGTTCCACTGAGATGGAATTTCTTTTGAATTAATTTTATCCCATTTGTTCTGGTCTGTCCTTCTGGGGCAAGAGAAAACAGTTCTGCTCCATCCTCCAAATGGCAGCCTTTTAAATACTTGAAGATGGTTATCAGATCCCCTGTCATTCGTCTCCTCTCTAGGCTAAACAGACCAAGCTCCCCCAACCTTTCCTCATATGTCTTGGTCTCCAAACCCCTCACCCTCTTTGTTGCCCTCCTCTGGACATGTTCCAGTTTGTCTACATCCCTCTTCAATTGGGGTGCCCAAAACTGAACACAGTACTCCAAGTGAGGCCAAGCCAGAGCAGAGTAAAGCGGTACCATCACCTCCCGTGATCTGGACACGATACTCCGCTTGATACAGCCCAAAATCCCATTTGCCTTTTTGGGTTCCCCAGGCCTGTCTGGAAAAGCCAGGTATTAGTACTTGCATCACCTTCTCATTCAAATGTGTATCTGCTAGCTGAGTTTTCTACTGAATTCCAGCCCTGGTGGCTGTGATGCAGCTGAGCACTTCCACAGGCAGAAGAACTTCCACCTGCGGAAGGCAACTTTCATGGCTCCTCCTCTCCTGCTGTAGCCTAAAATGGTCCCTGAGAGGAAGAGCTGAGAAAAGGAGTGACTCTACGCAGGTCTATAGAGAAGAGAGTCCCTTTATATTGGGGGGAGGGACAGTGCTTCAGATTGGAGCATGAGCTGCATGCTACAAGTGGAAATATCCTTCCACCCACGGAAACACTCCACTGGATCCAGAAAGGATTACATAGAAATCACCCCCACACACACACACACACACACACAAACACACACCCTCAAGTATGTAATATCATTTACTGACATCTTAGGAAAATGAATCTTGACGTTCATTAAAACAAAACAAAGAGGTGAAAACACTCTCAACTGTCATGGAGAAGGGATGGAAGCAAAGCTATAATCAAACCCCAAAATAACTCCCAGGTTCCAAATTATTTATTTAAAACAGCTACAAAGTGAGACACTTGTGCCACTTAATGGCATAAGATCCTGTCGCTATTATTAAAAATACATTACAATCCTTCAGGTTTGGGGTGCCATTATTTGCCTTTTGTTTTTCTAATTCAATTGTCAAGTGTGTTCCCAACATTTTTTTTTTAAAAAAGGTCTATATCTACAAAGCTAGCAAGACATTGCTGCTTTGAAGACCTGCAATTGATTTTTAATGCTGCCGCTTTTAGGTACTACAAAGGCGGTTCTCCTTTGATAAAGGCAGTAAACAAGAAATCGCTTTTTAAATGTTCCCTTCCATCTAAAGGTGTTGGGTTATTTTTCATTAATTAAAAGTCAATCAAAACCTGCTGCAGTTTTATTTTCAAGTTCAAGGTGGTGGCTGTTTTCCAAGACGGGCCGGGCTGAACAAGACGTGAGGCTCTTGATTAGAGTCGGCTCACCCCAGCGTGCCATTCTAGGGAACCAGTTGCCCTACATGTGCATATGGGAATCTGCATCCAAACAAACGGGCACAGGAAAAGCTATGATTAAAAGAGAAAGACAGTTCACCCCAGCGCCAGCTCTGTCTGCTATCCAGGCGCCAGCTATTGATGGGAACTTTCCAAAGCCCTGCTGCCACGCCCTTCTGGCAGCTCACACCAAGCAATTTGGCAAGTTGTAGCCAAGATGGCCCACTCTGGCTTGGGAAATCGCTGGGGATTTGAGGGTTAGTTTGGGAAGGGAAAGGACTCAGTGGGCCATAGATCAGGACGAACCACGCACCAGAACAGCCGTTTTCTCCAGGGGAACGTGATCTCTGTGATCTGGCAATCAGCTGTCATCCCGGGAGATCCCCAAGTCCCACCTGGAGCCCATCAACGCTCTCTGAGCCACCCTTCCGGCTATTCAGGAGCCGAGCACCGCAGCCACATTAGGCAAGTTTATAAAACAGAACCCAGCCCCTTCAGAGAGCAGGCCTTCCAGGCCTTGTTATGCAGTAGTGCTTAAAAGCGCTGGCTTCTAATCTGGCAAGTCAGGTGTGATTCCCCGCTCCTCCTCCACATGCAGCCATCTGCCCAAGTCACAACCCTTATTGTGCTGTTCTCGCAGAGCATTTCTGTCAGAGCTCTCTCAGACCCACCTCCTTCACAGGGTGCCTGTTGTCTGTTGTGGCTAGCAGAAGTCAAGGTGATTGTAAGCCACTTTGAGGCTCCTTTTGACAGTGAAAAGCAGGGTATAAATACCAACTCTTCTTCTTCTTGGTGGTGGTGGTCGCCCATCCACATATTAACCATAAATAATCCTTCTTAGCTTAGATATTTGAGTAGATCAGGCGAGCCAAGGCTGGTCAGGTCATTATAGCTTCAAGTGAAAGACATAAATGCCAGATCTGCCCAAAATTGTACACTGAATTTGCATGTGAGCTGCTTTGCTTCCATGAATTGGAAACAGTCTTGAGGGACCCCCCCCCCCCTCAGTTTTCACATCCAATCCCTTCATGACCCGAAGTGCTCGTTGATGGTTCAAGGGCCTATAAAACTCTGTGTGAACCTTTTCTGACAACTTCCTTCTGAGCATTCCGGTTTTTGCCTTCCATCCTGACATAGAAACAGATTTCTCATCATCCAAATTCCCCCCCACCCCCACCCCCACCCCCACCACTTGCTTCTGCCTCACATTAATTTTGGGCACGCAAACAAGCCAGACTCTGAAGCAATTTACATGATTTTTAATCCCAGGATTCAATAATGTACGACAAATGGAGAGAAAATGTAAAATATAATACTTTTGTTTACTTATGA
Source organism: Paroedura picta (assembly GCF_049243985.1). NCBI lineage: Eukaryota > Metazoa > Chordata > Lepidosauria > Squamata > Gekkonidae > Paroedura > Paroedura picta. The sequence goes on along the minus strand of NC_135374.1, from coordinate 126,673,518 downwards.
GATTCCCTTTAAGTGTTAGACACTGTTGATAATTTTTTAAGTTCAATTTTGCTTATTTTTGTTAGCATACAAGACATTTTTAATAGAAATGTGACAATAAAATAGGAAGCTATTGTTTAAAAAATGTTTTTAAGGCAAAAAATACTTCTAAATTATTTTAATGTATTCCATTCTTCTAATCAGACCAAAGCCTATTTATGTAGATTAGTTACATCTACAGTCTCATTTATCCAACCTGTATTTATCCTTTGATCACAAAGCTTGTTAACTTAAATGCTCTTTTATTGTTGTGATGCGTTTTCCCGTAATTATGCGGTTTAACTGCCGGATTCCCCCCTCCCCCCAGCCAGAATAAATCTATGTAAACGCGCCAATCATATTCAGTTGTATTATGCTGGATGCTCAATGAACTGGAATTGCTCTTTGATGACAATAAAACTGCCTGGACCGTTTCCAGGGCAGGGCCCAAAAAAACCAGCAATCAAAGTGTCAGCGGGACTCAAAGGGGAGTCTGACATAGAAGTCTCGGTGGATGCTCTGAAACGCCACCTGAAACTAATTCTGCACGTGGATCCCTCCAAGAGCCAAACGACTATCATTTCAGATGCATAATTCCCTTTGTGTGGGCGGGATTCTTGATCAACGCTGGCAAGTTCCACAAAGTCGCGAAAGGAAGATGCGCTCTACTTTCTTTTTTTGGCTGCATCTCTGCAGAATGCAGATGGCCTTGAGCAGGGCTGCCACCAATCCTGCCAGAGGACTGAATGGGAAGGGCTGCCAAAAGCTAGAAGCGACACAGGGCTGAGCTGGGAAAGCAGCAATTCCTAGAGCTACCCTCCGCCACGTCTCTTTCTCTTGAACCGAAGTGATGCAGTTAAGAGCCGTAGACCAGCCCTCCTCAAATGTCTGACCGTTGAGAAACCCCTGAAACATTCTTCACACTTCAAGAAACCCCAGAAGTGGCATGATCAGGCAGAATATGGTTGGGAAGCAGAGCTGTGGACACCCCATCCATGGCCCCTCCTCTGCCCACCCCCTCCAGCCCAGCATTGACCATGGGGGGGGCAGGTCAACACAACCACATAGGATCCTATCACCCAATAAATGTTGAACAAATTTTAAAAGTACATAAGAAATTAAGGGAAACCCTTCCAGGCCCTTCAAGAAACCCCAGGTTTCACAAAACTTTAGTTGAGAGAGCCTGCCATAGACTTTCCACCAATTCCTAGAGTAGCCCTACATCACTTCCAGATTTTTTTTAAACCAGAAGTGACTTCCTGCAGCACCAGAATTTCTGCTGACTTTGAGACCCCCACTATATCACTCCAAGATTTTTCCCAGAAGTGATGTAGTGCTACACCCTAGAGTTTCCGGTGATGCCTAGAGCTATCCTATGTCACTGTAAAGATTTACGGAGCTCAGGAGGAAAGGGTTGGGAGAGGGAAGGGACTTGAATGGGGTATAAAGCTGGCGTTTTCCTCAGGGGAACTGATCTGCATCACATGGAAATCAGTTGTAATCCCAGGAGACCTCCAGCCACCACCTGGAGACTGGCAATACTTAGGGTTGTCAACTCAAGTTTAGGAAATACCTGGAGATCTATGGGGTGGAACCTGAGGGGGGGCTGAGGAGGGACTTGAGTGGGGTACAGCGCCATGAAGTCCCCCTTCCACAGCAGCCGTGTTCTCCAAGGGAACTGATCGCTACTGCCAGTCGTAGTTCCAGGAAATCCCCAGCCACCCCCTGCAGCCTGGCAACTCTACAATGGGGCAGTCTGGTGATGTCGTATTTTCACAATTGCAACAGTGCAACTGCAGCTTCCTGCCTTTAGCAAGTCCGATATTTACTCAAAGGCAAGGCTGTTTTTGTTTTCTTTGCAGGTATACTATCAAAGAGAGAGGGGGGGTCATCTTGTATTTGCATGCAAGTTCTAGTTATGTCCAATCTATGTTTGTGTATAAGATTCTTAAAAGGGCTGTCTTAAAGCAAAAGGAGACTTTCCCCGACACAAAATGCTCTCCGAGAAGCTGGCTCCTTTCCCCGCTGCTAGGAGAACGGATCCAAGAGATCCAGGCCAAGGGAAATAAAGCAGAAATGGGAGGCACTGTTTCTTTAAAAACACACACGGATACCTCTTAACGGCGTTTTTCATTGTTGCCAAGGCCTCTAGAATTCTACCTCAGTTTCCCCTAAAGCTTCTGAGCACAAAGCACAACAGGGGGACAGTTCACGTTTCATGTCCCCCACTTCCTGAACTGTGCAAGCTCTGCCCCATTTTGAAGGTGCTTCCGGACTTTTATTTAGAAGAAGAGCTGGAATTTTTATATCCCATTTTTCACTACCCAAAAGAGTCCCAAAGTGGCTTCCAATCACCTTCCCTTCTTCTCCCCACAACAGGCACGCTGTGAGGTAGGTGGGGCTGAGGAAGCTCTAACAAGAACTGACCCTAAGAACAGTTCTAAGAGAACTGTGACTAGCCCAAGGTCACCCAGATGGCTACATGTGGAGGAGGAGGAGTGGGGAATCACACTTGGTTCTCCAGATTAGAGTCTGCTGCTCTTAACTATGACACCGATTTATTTATTATATCCTGTCTTTCTCATCAAAGGGGAACCAAAGTGGCTGACATTGTTCTTCTCTCCTTTGTTCTAGCACCACAACAACCCTGCGGGGAAGTTTAGGCTGGAAAAGTTGACTGGCTGAAGGTCACCTAGAGAGCTGCTATGGCCACAGGCAGGGATTTGAACCTGGGCCTCCCTGATACTGTTAAGCCATACACCACACCTGAAGGTTTTCGGGCAGCTTTCTCTTTTGCTGTGGTGGCTGTTTACGTTTCAACACATGGGTCCAAGTTTCCCGGACTCTCCAGTCTCCGGAAGTGGCTCCCCGTGAGACTTCACCTGTTTTCCCCTCTGGCTGAGGTGGACCCGTGGGAAATAGGCAGGAGCATTCTCGCCTGAATTCTCTTCTCTTCTCTCCTTTGCTTTGTTTTTCTCCTGGCTGACATCATGCTTCCCTCGACTATGTTATCCTCACAACAACCCTGGCCTGTTTTCCTCGACATTCTGAGAAATTCAACCAAAGACCACGGGAACAAAGCTCAAGAATTAAAGACAGAGCAGAATCAGGGCAGTAGGACATTGTTCTGCTTAGGCAGCACGTGAAGACCGAGGGTCCCCATGTCTCTTGCTACAGAGACCCAGCTCACTACCACTATACTGTTGGCTGGTGGGAGAAAAATAAGACCCCCCCAAAGGCGTTATGTCACTTCCAGGGGAAAGCTAGAAATGGCCCTGCCCTTCGAGAAACCACCAGCAATTCCTGAAGAGGCATGAGATCACTGCTGGGGTGTCCCAGGGGTGGACGTAGTTAATGTGGCCAGCTCTCTGTTGGGATAGTTTTGGAGACATGCGGGTGCAGATTGCAGAGGGCATGGTTTGGGGAAGCGACCTTAAGGCAGGAGTGGCCAGACTGTGGCTCCCCAGATGCCCATGGACGCCGTTGGGTCGTCCTGCCACCCTCCAAAGTAGCTCTAGAAGCCACCCACCCACCTAACCTCAAGGGGCATCAGTAATGTGCTAAAAGGTCCTTGCCCTGCTGACCATTTTCCTACAGCAACCAGTGTTTCCATGGTCTGGGGTTCCAGTCCAGAGGCCCCCTGAAACTTCAGTTCTGCAAACCAACCAACCGCCTCCCCCCACGCCAGCCCTCAAAAAACACTTCACTGTGCAGAGGCAACCGCTGAGGTTGCAAGTATCATCCAGCCACCAACCACAGAATCACAGAATCCTAGAGTTGGAAGGGGCCATACAGGCCATCTAGTCCAACCCCCTGCTCAACGCAGGATCAGCCCAAAGCATCCTAAAGCATCCAAGAAAAGTGTGTATCCAAACTTTGCTTGAAGACTGCCAGTGAGGGGGAGCTCACCACCTCCTTAGGCAGCCTATTATGCAGCCTAACCAGGTAGACCCCAGGCTTACAAATCCCCAAACCTTTATAAAGTGCCCCCTTTTAGCCTTTGGTGACCAGGCTAGACTGAATATAGGAACATAAAATTTTGGAACAAATAATGAAACACTTGGTCCTTGAGCAGCTGGAACTGAGAGCTGTGATTTCTAAGACTTAGCACGGGTTTGGCAAGAACAAGTCATGTCAGACCAACCTTATGTCTTTTTTTCGAGAAAGTGACTACCTTGCTGGATCAGGGGAGTAAAGCTTTTGATAAGGTTCCACATGATATTCTTGTTGACAAGTTGGTAAAATGCGGTATGGATCCTAATTCTGTCAGGTGGATCAACAACTGGTTGACAGATCACACCCAGAGGGTACTTGTGAATGGTTCAGCATCCTCTTGGAGAAGAGTGACAAGTGGAGTACCCCATGGAGGGAGCTAACATTGCTGACTAATCATAAGTGATTTGCTATTCCCTGTCTCTGCGAAGCAACCCAGAACTTCAGAACATACAGAATCCAAGCTGGATCAGGCCCTTGACCTATCTACTCCAACTCTGTGTGTCACATGGTGGCCAAGACCCAAGTGCCATCAGGGGGTCCAGCAGTCCGCCAATAAGCCCTCCCACTGTTGCACCCCCCCCCCAAAGCACCAAGAACATTGAGCATGATTGCCCAAGACAAAATGCTCCATCTATATCAGGGGTAGTCAAACTGCAGCCCTCCATATGTCCATGAACTACAATTCCCATGAGCCCCTGCCAGCAGTTTGACTACCCCTGATCTATATCTTGTGGCTACCAGCTACACATGAGCCTCTGCTCCATATGTTCATTCACTCCCCCCCCCCTCCATGCTTGTGGCCACAATCACTTCCTACGGCAGGGAGTTCCATAGGTAAAAATGCATTTTCTTTTATCTGTTCGATATAAGACTAAAAGGTAAAGGTAAAGGTATCCCCTGTGCAAGCACTTAGTCATATCTGACCCTTGGGGTGACGCCCTCTAGCGTTTTCATGGCAGACTCAATACGGGGTGGTTTGCCAGTGCCTTCCCCAGTCATTACCGTTTACCCCCCAGCAAGCTGGGTACTCATTTTACCGACCTCGGAAGGATGGAAGGCTGAGTCAACCTTGAGCCGGCTGCTGGGATTGAATTCCCAGCCTCATGGGCAAAGCTTTCAGACAGCTGCCTTACCACTCTGCGCCACAAGAGGCTCTTGATATAAGACTACTGCTCATTAATTTGTGCCCATGAGATCTTGCATTATGAGCTAGGAAAGGGAGAAAAGGGCTTCTTTCCCTACTTTCTCTCCCAAACATCATTTTGTAAACCTTTCTCTTGTCCCACCCACAATTGTCATTTCTCCAAGCTCAAGAGCGCTAACCTCTTCCACCTGTTCCACCCCCTTAATTTAGTTTCCCCTTTCTGCACATTTCCCAATACTGCAGTGTCTTTCTGGAGGTGCGGTGACCAAAACAAGCCAAATGAAGCTGGGCCCTAGAATTATACAGGGACATTATGAGGCCTCCCTGATGGTCTCCCTCCCAAATACTGACCAGGGCTGACCCTGCTTAGTTTCTGAGAGCTGATAAGATCAGGCTACCCTGGGCCCTCCAGGTCACAGCATTTAAAACATGCAAGCTAAATTTATATTTTAAAAACACTTAAAAACAATTAATATCAAGCCCCCCTCACAAACCATCATCATCATCATCATATCACATAAAACATGAAGGGTACTTCCAATGATGTTCCTCCCCCTCTGATTGGCACTTAGGGGCTGGCCCTCCCCAATTAGGGCTGCTGTCGGAAGACTGGGAGGGCCCATCCCCACTGAGGGCCAATCAGAGGCTTTTACCCCCCTCTCCTCCCACTATCCTCCCCCCCACACACACACACACCCCGTGGACAGCCAGCAGGAGCTAAGCCATATGGCTTTCTTGGACTAGCCATCAAAGCCTCCCCGCCATTGTGGGGAGGGGACTGTGTTCACTGGCCTCCTCCACCACAGAAGCCTAGCCAGCCTTCCCAATCCTGTGGTAGCAATGAGGCACCAGAGACCAGCACAGTCTCTGCGGAGGAGGCTGCTGGCCTTCCAACCACTGGTGGCCGTGAGGCTGGCACATCTTGCCCACTTCTTCCCTGTTGGCAGCACGGGGACAACCAGCCCACACTCTTCACAACCCGCCCCCCACACACTCTTCACACGTCCTCTCTGTGGAGGGGGTGGTAGGTAGAGCCTGGAGCCCCCGCACAAATGCGGAGTGGTGGAGAAGGCCGCCCCACTCCCCACCACCATCCCTCCCCTCTCCATGGTGCCCTCCCTGTGCAGGGTGAGACCCCAAAGTCCCACCATGTCCTCCACCACAGCCCCGCTGCTTTCCCCGGCCTCGGAGCCACCGGCAGGCAGCAGGGAAATCCCGCACTCCGTGATGCACCTGCAGAGACAGCTGCCCATTTCTCCACAAGGCATTAAATAATATGTAGTAGCCAATGCTACTCAGGCAGGAGACGATGGAAGAGAGCCCCTTGCAGGAATGTGCGCTTCCACTCAGCTCGGCTGCCTTGGCAGCGCATGGGAAGCCAGTGGCCGGGCACAGAGAGGGGGGCGGCCTCAGGCTTCAGTGGTTGCCGAGGCAGCCGAGCCGAGCCTTTGATCCCGAGGATCATTATCCACAGTTTGACATCTGAAGCTAAGCCCCGGCTACACACACCTGTAGGACTGCTTGTTGTTGTTGTTAGGTGCGAAGTCGTGTCCGACCCATCGCAACCCCACAGACAATGATCCTCCAGGCCTTCCTGTCCTCTACCATTCCCCGGAGTACATTTAAGTTTGCACCGACTGCTTCAGTGACTCCATTCAGCCACCTCATTCTCTGTCATCCCCTTCTTCTTTTGCCCTCAATTGCTCTCAGCATTAGGCTCTTCTCCAGGGAGTCCTTTTAAGGAGCAGTCAGGGCTGATCTCCTCTAGGACTGACCGGTTTGTTCGCCTTGCAGTCCAAGGGACTCGCAAGAGTCTTCTCCAGCACCAGAGTTCAAAAGCCTCAATTCTTTGATGCTCGGCTTTCCTTATGGTCCAACTTTCGAAGCCATACATTACAACTGGGAAGACCATAGCGTTGACTAAACACACTTTTGTTGGCAGGATGATGTCTCTCCTTTTTTTGTAGGACTGCTAGCCTTCCCAAATTACAGATGTAGTATCAGTTCTCTGGAAGAAAAGAGGAGCTTTGCAAGGTGAAGTCTGTGGTGTTATACCATGCTGAGCCCCCATCTCACCCCCACATCCCCAGCCCAGAGTAGGCAAATCTATGCTCCAGCATGACAGGATTTCAGAAACCATAACTACTGCATGACCTACAGTTTTCTACTGCATGACCTACAGTTCCCACCACTATATCCTCTTAAAGCAATGGGTGGGGTTTGAAGAGTGAGGTTCTTTACCAAATTTGGTCTTCCTTCCATCGTCATTTGCTTCAACAAGTTTGTACGTGAACATAAGCATGAAGCTGCCTTCTCCCAAATTAACCTCTTGGTCCATCAAGGTTGTCATTGTCTAACCAGACTGGAATTTGGAACTATGCTTTAAAAGTCAAATGCACTCTCATCACACCATGAAATGAACTCTGGGTGGAGAACATGGTTGCCAGACTCCAAACTGGCCTCGGATTCTTCCAGAATTTCCACTGGACTCGATGTCTCCTGAAGAAACCGGCAGCTTTGGATGGTTGGGATAATGGGGCATGTAGCCATATTTCAGTTTCTACCGTACATAATCCAGCTTCCTATCTCAAGATCACATTAGGTGAACCTCTAGAGCAGGGGTAGTCAAACTGCGGCCCTCCAGATGTCCATGGACTACAATTCCCAGGAGCCCCTGCCAGCATTCGCTGGCAAGGGCTCCTGGGAATTGTAGTCCATGGACATCTGGAGGGCCGCAGTTTGACTACCCCTGCTCTAGAGTGTTAAGTAATGATCTTACATTTTTTTGATTGAACTAGTTCCAACCGCTTGAATATGCCCAATTGAATAGTGTGTGTTCTGTACCTCATCTGGGCTACATCGTGATTTGCCAATGGAAATCACTTCTAAATAACAGGAACGGCTAATGTCTACTAGCAAATGATGTTTCTTTATGATTTACTTTTTCTTTTATACTTACGTTGCATTGGGTTTTTTTTTTTACTTTTGTTCTTACAATTATGATGTTGTTTTTATACATATGCTGTTGTGCACAGTATTTACTTAGAACAGGGATGCTATTCCGGAATTTTAATTCACTAGTTTTTTTTTCCTTTATGTTATGTTGGAATCTTACTGGTCAATGGCCGTATAAATAAAGTGGATATCCTGCTCAGATCTCTTCCCTCCCCATGCCCTGGCCTCCTCATGCCCCCGCCCTGATATCCGTGAGTTGGGAAATGCTCAATATTACACTGATGAATGAGCAATCGTTTGCAAGTTTGCAATTCTTTGCAATTGTTTCCTCCAGCACAGGAGGAAGAGCCCACTTCTGAATGGCTGCTGAAGGGCAATGACAGGACAACATCCAAAGATGTGAGGGATGCCAATATATATTAATTAATTTATTTAGAACATCTTTTTTCACGTTGCCTTTTAGCCCCATCCGTGCATGGCAATCCGAGGATCACAGCCTGGTGTTTAGAAATAATTTTAATGGCTGACGTTTTCCAACGCTCTTTATCTCTCGGAAGCCAATGGGCAACAGGTCTGATTTAATGAGGTGGGCTTTTGTTTCAAATGCATCATTAATCCTCCATTTTCACAACAACAGCAACATGTTCCTTCTTGGTTGATTATCTTGTAGCAAAGGCATCGATAATGCAACATGCCCAGCCAGACTCTGGTTGCAATGAACTGGTTGGCTGGGATGCTGGGATATCGGGGAAGGTTCGGGAACGCCCAAGGAGCAGTTGAGTTTGCTTGAGTTCTCACAGAGAACGGGGTCATAAGAGCCTTTGTTGGCCGTGACTGGTAGACAATGTTCAGCAATTCAAGATCTGGCCAAGTTCTCGGGAACTGCAGAGGTGTCCGTTCCTCACAGGATTCTTGCTGTTCCAAGCAACACGGGGTTCTGGAGCTGAGCTGGTGTTATTTGCTCAATGCTCAGAGTGTCCAGCTGTTTCTGGAGACTCCACGGGTTCCCACAGGTGCACTAACTCTGTTTGTAGGTCTTGTTATTTGTGAGCTTCTCCTGTTCTTTCTTCTCGTTTCTGCTTTTCTATTCTTTTATATTCTCCCTCCACTGGGGAGAAAAGCAAGGTACAAATGAATGTATAAATGCATAATTTGCAGGGGGGCAGAGCTGTCAGGAGATCCAGTCAACTATCTGCTGCCTGGACAAATAACACAGCCAATATCAGGAAGAACCGTTGAGCATTAGGGTCGCCATGGCAGGCAACTGGCAGGAGGTTTGGGGGAAAGGAAATATGAGAGAAATAGCATCTTAAACACCAGTACATTATTTTGCGGGGAAACCCAGAAGTGACACAGAGTAACTCCAGGCAGCCCTGGAAACTATGGTAGTTTTCTAGAAATTCCTAGAGTTACACCTCATCACTTCTGGGTTTTCCCCAGAAGTGACGCAGTGGCATGCAGTCTCCCACCAGAGCAGAAGACCTGACAGCTGTCCTACCTATGCAGGCGAGAAGTAGATCATTGCTGGAGAGTGGGGGAAATGTTCCTCTCCCCACCCCCCACCCCCAACTCTGTGACTTTGAGCGGTTACCACCAAGAGCGCTCCATCTACAAGCCAAGAATTTTCTGGTTCGAGGCTAAGCCCATCCTGCCACAAACAACCACAGCGGTTACAGGGACAGCTGCCTTGTGGTTTCCTGGAACGCCACTGAATGGAGCAGAGATTGACAAATAGGCTTCCCCATGGACCTGAACGGTCTCCGGGGAACTTTGCACAAGCTGAATAACTGCACAGCTCAAAGGTATTTCATCACTGCCCAGATGGGGAGCCAACAGGCCTGCAGCCAAACAGCAGGTCAATCCACCACAGAGATGGGCACATGTGGAACCACTCACAAGACAATGCCAGGCCCACTCCTGCTCAGCAAGACCCCCATGTAAAGAAAATAAGGTACAGGTATGCACAATGTCCACATAAGCAGCACACCTGGGTGTAAACTGCACAGAGCTTTTATTCCAACCCCAGGTCGATTCAGTCCCTGCCCTCTACACAGAATGTGATTTCCGTTTGGATTTTGGGCGGTTTTAATTTTCCTTCTACGGCAAGAAGGATTGATCCGAAGTGAGCCCACCTTTATTGTGCGATATCTTAGAGTGCTTTTAAACCTCAATATTTTTCAAATCCGGATTGGGAAACCAAGCTCCGAGAACCTCTGATAGACCTGGTCACGTGACACACTTGCCTTAAAGGAGAAGCCCCTAATTTCTCTCAACTTCTGTTCGTCCTGGATTTTTCCTCCCTCCTCTGCCTTTTTCAATCCTCTCCCCCCCTTTAAGAAAAGAAAGAGGCTCCGTGCCTAGCTCCTGTCCCCCCCCTTCTGAACTACCCTAACCACATGCAGAAGACTTTCCTGTTTCAATGGGGAGGGGAGGGGGGAGGGGAAGACCCGAGTTCAAAGCGATCTGAATCCAACAGGATTGACAATGGAATAAAGAAAGTAAGTGCAGACTCTGCCCTGGATTCAGGGTGAGGCTCCTAACCTCCAGGTGGGGCCTGACGATCTCCCAGAATTGTAGCCGATCTGCAGACCGCAGAGGAAAGTTTCCCTGGATAAAACAGCAACTTGTGGGGGGGGGGGGGGGGGGCTCTCTGCTGACCCTCCTTCTCCTCAAAGCCTGCCCTCTCCAGGCTCCACCCTGAAATCTTCAGGAATGTCACACCCCAGAGCTGGTGAAGGGGCTCTGAAATTGTTATTTTCTCCAAGGAAACACAAAACGGGGAGGCTCAGGGAAGGGAGAGATGACCATTTTATAAAAATCTGCATTTTTCCCCATGAAAATCTATAAAAACTTCCAACAGAAAACTGTACATTTTGAGGAAGGACTGGGGAAGAGAAACCCTAGAATAAGATTTCTCTCTTTAAATGGGATTTTTTTTTTAGTTAAATGCTTTTTTAACTACCATATTTTGGTCATACAGGGTGTTTTTTTTAATGTAAGACATCATTAGATAATGGTAATTCCTGGGCAGACTGCAGAACGATGTCGTACCGCATGTTTTCAAACATGCATTCAATGTTTAAATGTCACCAGTCCTAGGACATGTCTAATGAGAAGATCTGCCCAAGAGCTCATGGTTCCCAGTGCCATAAACTTCACCTGACTGCGAATAGCCTTGGAGGTCAAAACCAAGACCAGGAATTTCTCTGGCAACCAATGGAGCTGCCTCAGCACAGGCTGGCTGTGGGCTCTCCACAGTATTCTATCGAGGACCCTCGCAGAGAGCCAGTTTGGTGGAGTGGTTAGGAGTGCGGACTTCTAATCTGGCATGCCGGGTTCGATTCTGCACTCCCCCACATGGGTGACCTTGGGCTTGCCACAGCACTGATAAAACTGTTCTGACCAAGCAGGAATATCAGGGCTCTCTCAGCCTCACCCACCCCACAGGGTGTCAGTTGTAGGGAGAGGAAAGGGAAGGCGAATGTAAGCCGCTTTGAGACTCCTTCGGGTAGGGAAAAGCGGCATATAAGAACCAACTCTTCTTCTTCTTCTTCCATCCTGCAGCAGCTGCAGTTTCCAGGTCAGGGACAAGGGCAGGCCTGCGTAGAGCAAGTTACCAAAATACCATCTGGAGATGACCGTTGCAGGAAGGCCTCCAGTAGCCATTATACCCCACTGTGGTGCCACCCAAATGCTGTGGGGTCAGTTCTTCTATTCCACACACACACCCCACCCGAGATATTTAAGACTGAGCATATTAAATCAGCTCAAGGTCCTGGTCCCAGAGAAATAAAACTGGACTCAAACAGAGTCAGGGCCTTTTCAGCCCTGGCCCCGGCCTGGTGGAACACTCATCCCAAGTGAGATCAGGGCCCTGGTTGAGATCTGAAGAATGCCATCAATAGGCAGCCTCCCTACCCAGATGTCAACACAAATAATGAACATCGGCACTTCACCACCCCATCCCTCCTATCAGAGGGAAGGCAGGAAGTTCCTTGAACATTTTAAATTAAAATGTTAGAACTTTTTAAATCACTGTTTTATGATGGATTGTAAGCCACTCTGAGCCCTTGGGGGAAAGCGGCATATAAATTTGATTTAAAAATGTAAAAATAAATGCTCAATACCCAGAGGTTCGTCAATTTGAATACTGACTGCTGAATTGCAACTGATAATGAAGCTAAGGGCAGCGTATCCTCCGGGACTGAATCCAGATCTAGGTTTTCCATTACCAATCCTGTTTTCTCCACACCTATGCCCACTCTGCATATCACACCTAATGCAATCACGCCTGCTATTGTCATCCAGCATCTGAAATCACTCTGCTCTCCAAGATACCAGGACAGAGACTGACATAGCCGAATCTGAAGAAGTGAACAATGATTCATGGAAGCCCCTCCCCTCACTCACATTCTGCTAGTCTTGAAGTTGCTGTGGACTCCAGCTCTTTTCCACTGCTACAGATGGACTGACATGGACACCCATCTTGATCTATCTCACAGCCCACTTGGATCCACCAGAACAAATGACTGGCCGGTCCCGCTGGGAATTGTGCTGCAGAACATCATTTGGCCAAATGCCCCCAATAAATTTTATTGACTGAAAATAGAGACATGAAGCTGCATTAAACCACCACATATTGTCCACTCAGGTTGGCAGCACCTGTCCAGGATCTCAAGCAGAGGTCTTCCACATCACCCCCCCCCCCCCCACACACACACACCTGATCTTTTAAACCAGCCGGGAATTAAACCCAGGACGGCATGCCGGGCCAATGTGCCACTGCTGAATCAAGGCCCTGTCTTTCTCCCGAGTATTTCAGGAACCAAGAAACCGTTTCAGAAAACAACAGATAAAAAAGCATTAAAAGCAGTCTGCTCATAAACACACTGGTGGATATTCCCCCTCTGCCCATTAAGCTGCCTGGACAGAGCTGCCAGGAGCCAGGTGGGGCCCTGAGATCTTCCAGCATTACAACTGACCGCCAGATGACAGAGGTCAGCCCCATCCCCACCCCTGGAGGAGAAAGGGCACCTTGGGAGGCTGCAGTCGATGGTTCATGGAGATGGGGCTCAATGCCCCCCCCCCAAAAAAGTCTCCTGAAATGTTTCCAACCTGGAGTGGAGGACTCCAGCCTCTGTGTGGTCACTGCTGCTGCCCTGGTCTTTGTCAGCCATCCATCTGGTGGGGGGGGGGGAGCCGGCTGCGGCAGGAACCAAGAGGCCTGGCTGTGAACCAGAACATTTTCGCCTCCCATCTTGCAGCTGGTGAGAAGCATCTTTAGGTGACCTGAGCTCAGCTCCCATCCCTCAGGTCTCCTCCCTGCTTTGATGGCCTGCTGCATGCACCAGAGCCAAATTGCTTCAATACTCTGAAGTAGGGATTCCCAGCAAGGGGTCTCTGAAGAGGGTCCGTGGGAGCACTCAAGTGGTGTGGTATTGGAGGGGGGGGGGTCTGAGCTGGATTCTCTGCTCTTACTCTTCCAGCCTACAGGAGGCAGAACTGCCCTAGTAGTAGTAAAGGAGGGGGGAGGAAACAAAAAAGAGGGCGAAGGGTGCAGGTAGTGATGTCACTCCTGGGGGTGTGGCAGGGGCGTGGCCAGCTGACATAATTCCCAAGGCTCCCCAAAGTCTGCAAAATTATTTCAAGGGTTCCTGCATGGTCAAAAGCAGGGGTAGTCAAACGGCGGCCCTCCAGATGTCCGTGGACTACAATTCCCAGGAGCCCCTGCCAGCGAATGCTGGCAGGGGCTCCTGGGAATTGTAGTCCACGGACATCTGGAGGGCCGCCGTTTGACTTTGTTGTTATGTGCGAAGTCGTGTCCGACCCATCGCTACCCCATGGACAATGATCCTCCAGGCCTTCCTGTCCTCTACCATTCCCTGGAGTCCATTTAAGTTTGCACCTACTGCTTCAGTGACTCCATCCATCCACCTCATTCTCTGTCGTCCCCTTCTTCTTTTGCCCTCGATCACTCCCAGCATTAGGCTCTTCTCCAGGGAGTCCTTCCTTCTCATGAGGTGGCCAAAGTATTTGAGTTTCATCTTCAGGATCTGGCCTTCTAAAGAGCAGTCAGGGCTGATCTCCTCTAGGACTGACCGGTTGGTTCGCCTTGCAGTCCAAGGGACTCGCAAGAGTCTTCTCCAGCACCAGAGTTCAAAAGCCTCAATTCTTTGACGCTCGGCCTTCCTTATGGTCCAACTTTCGCAGCCATACATTGCAACTGGGAATACCATAGCCTTGACTAAACGCACTTTTGTTGGCAGGGTGATGTCTCTGCTTTTTAGGATGCTGTCTAGATTTGCCATAGCTTTCTTCCCCAGGAGCAAGCGTCTTTTAATTTCTTGGCTGCAGTCCCCATCTGCAGTGATCTTGGAGCCCAGGAAAATAAAATCTGTCACTACCTCCATTTCTTCCCCATCTATTTGCCAGGAGTTGAGAGGGCCAGCTGCCATGATCTTTGTTTTCTTGATGTTGAGGCCGTTTGACTACCCCTGGTCAAAAGCATGAAAAGGGCTGCTCTAAAGTGATATTAGAACGGAGTCTAGCAAAGTTTTATTTGAGGTGTCAGTTTCCATGGACATGCAAACTTCTTCAGATCCTTGAGGGCCAGAAGAGGCCACGAAGCCATGGGGGTATTCACAGTAACTGCTCCCGATGTTTGCAAATGGAAGCTTACCTCCCTGGGTTGTTGTTAAGAGGATGAAATGGCTGTGAGGAGAACGACCTGAGCCCTTTTGAGTCCCCGTTGTGGAGAAAGGTGGGACGCGAATGAAGTAAACCAATAAATGTATCTAGAAATTTCAAAATATGTCATATTCCCTGGTTGAACCGATCAAGAAGCTGCTAGGCCTACACAGTGAACAGGACCTGACGCTTTAAGACCCAGCAGACTCCTGCCATTCAGCCGCATGGATGGCAGGTGTCTCCTCCAGGACTTACAAGGACACTGGACAGATCCCAGCCATGACCTTTCAGCAGGAGTGGCTACCTGTGGTACTCCAGAGGTCCATGGACCAATGTTACCTTGAGCCCAGGGACATCTGAAGAGCCACAGTTTAGCCACCCCTGCCCTATGAGCTCAGCAAAAGTCACCTGCGATGTGACAGCCAAACAATAAAAAAAGGAAAAAAAGAAATCCTAGAATTTTTCCCTTGTACATGAAGTCACCCAAGCCCAGGAGGCAGGATTCCTCAGGACTTGTTTGGAGTTTTTTTCCCCTTTCCCCAGACAAAAGACTGTGAGCCCATGTTTACGCTCACTTAAATAATATTATTAACTCCCACTAACTAACAGAAAATTACTAGGCTAGTGAACAAAGCGGGAAGAAACAAACAAACAATGCAGCTCTCACGATACTGGGTTTTCCTAATGATTCAACACACTAGCAGCAACTTGAAATATCTCTCCTGCTTTTCAGGCCCTGTTGAAGTTTCTCAAGGTGAAATCAGAGAGGTTTATTAAAGCAAGGCAACAGGATAAGAAATCCAAACAGCAGGGGACACAGCCTAGGGGGGGTTTCTCTCCCCCCCCCCCAAATCTCATCTCTTCTTCTGAGATGCTTCTTGGGACACCTGGTGATGAGGCGGCCTTGGGATCTGACAGTAATCTGTAGGAACAGCGTAAACCTCAAGTGCCTGGCAGCATGACCAGCAATCCGTACTTTATCTTCAAACGTTACAGGACTGCCTACGACAGCAAACCCCAGTGATTCTCAGCTTGAAAAGTTCCTTGCAAAATGGGCTTTTTGTGTTGCTGCCCGGGTTTAACAAAAAAGCAGCACCCTTCTTCTGCCTCTGCTATATCTGCCCCTCAGAGCAGAAGGGCCATTGTCAATATCCCATCAGCGGCAGCACAACTGGCTCATG
Organism: Paroedura picta; assembly: GCF_049243985.1. Classification (NCBI taxonomy): domain Eukaryota; kingdom Metazoa; phylum Chordata; class Lepidosauria; order Squamata; family Gekkonidae; genus Paroedura; species Paroedura picta. The sequence goes on along the minus strand of NC_135374.1, from coordinate 126,657,537 downwards.
CAGGCTCGGTTTGACGACCACGCGGCGTCATCTTAAATCGTCTCCATGTGCGACTTTCCCTTTATCCATCAACTCTTTCATCTTGTTCTTGTTTGTTTGTTTGTTTAGTTTGGGAAATGGGGAGGAACAGAAAAGCTTGGCTTGTTTACCAGGAGTATTTTTCAAAGGGCTTCTTGTTAGCATGAAATTACTGCAGGTAGCCAAGGCAGGTCATCCGTGCAGGTCTAATCTTTGCACACAAGCATCATGGAAGGAAATGGGAGAACAGCCAACTTCGACCGAGGTGTGATTAGGCGTGGAAAAGAGTTCAAGAACAGTGTCAGAGGGACAGACCAACGGTGCTGTACTCAGCTCCCAAAAGAGCCCTTAGGAACAAGGGTGTCAGACATACAGCTCGGGGGCTGGCACCGGCCTGTCCAGAGGTCTTATACAGCCTGTGAGCAACGGATGCAAGGGCAGGAAGGCAGGTGGAGAGCGGGCACATGCGGTGAGGGGTGTGTGGTCTAAGCCAGGGGTGGGCAAACTGTAGCCCTCCAGATGCCCATGGACTACAATTCCCATGAGAATGGGAATTGTAGTCCATGGACATCTGGAGGGCCACAGTTTGCCCGCCCCTGGTCTAAGCTGTCAAGAAATAGAAAGGAAATTGCCAGGGGGACAGGACTGTGAGGCTGAGGGGAAACCGTGGAGGGGGGGGGTGGCAGAGAAGGTGGGGAAAGACATCCTGGCAGAGGAAGCAAGGGGAGGAGGGGAGGAGGGAAGGGAGAAAGACATCTGAATGGCTGGATGCAAAAACGTTGCAGGAGGACAAAAAGGACCCCTCTGAGGTTTCGGAAACAGCCTCTCCATCAGCCCTTCCCTTCAGCCCCCGGGAAAGGCGGCAGGGATGAGAGCGGGAAGGGGGAATTTGGGGAAACCAGGTTCAGATCCACCCCCTCCTCTGGAGCCGAGGACCTGGAGTCTGGGTTGCTCAGCCTGGACCACCTCATAGGATTACTGGTGAGGGTGGGACAGTGCAGGGGGAAGTCTGGTGCCCCTCCTCAAGACCCTCAGAGCCAGGTCAGGACAAGAGCAGAAACAGTGAGAGACAGATCATGACCATGCTCAGGGTCTGGGCTTAAGGGGGAGTGGGGATGCTGAAAAACGACCTTATTAACTTGCAAGGAAGATGAGTTGTCTCCTAAAAGTGCTATACATACAAAAAGTAACTAATTTGGATGGAAATGTAAGATAGACCGTTTTTATGGTACTCCAGGGGGAGGGGGGACACAGTCTTGCATCTGATTAAATGCATTTATAGGGACTTTTGTGGATTCCCCAGTAAATCAGTTGCTTTCACTCCTACGAATCAATTACTTTTGTTTGTAGTATGAGTAAAAAATAACACCGCTAACTGGGCTTCCCTGTGTCATTTATAAAGTTTACAATCCCCTGTGCCTGGCATTACATCTTATGGCTCACATGGTCTGTCCAGTGAAGTCATATATATGTCAGATCTGGCCCGAGTAACCTCTGCTCTGGAAGGTCCTAAATAATTATTAAAGTTATGGCCTTCCCCACCTGCACCCATCAGCAGGCGTGCTGAGGTATACTGCCTCTATACACGGAAAGTCTATTTAAGTCTGATGGCTAAAAGGGACTGGTCATCCTCTACTCTGGAGATCCCCAGACTTTTTGAGCCTGTGGGTACCTTTGGAATCCTGGCACAGGGGGGTTGGCATACCCTGTGGGTGAAATCAGAGGTCCTAGAGTTCTCCCCAGGTCTGAAAAAGGTTTCCCCCCTAAGTATCTGAGCAGAGAAAGAAGGAACCAAACCTGAATGTCCTTTTCCTCCTTGGGGCAAAGTTCTGCCATTCCTCACCCCCCATTAACTGCATCCGAGAGGTTTTTACTTGTGGCAGAATGCAGGATTCTTGATGGGCAGGAGCCTTAAAAAAACCCAACATGTGTGATTATTACATTTTCTGCGGGTCAGTCCCATAAATTCACTTCTGCATTTTGGGAATAAGTGTTTAGGCCTGTCTGGAATCTACTGAGAGCCTGTAACATTATAGGAGAGAGAAATCCCATCTTTTATTGTACCCACCCCATACACCTTAGATTGTTTTTAAATATAATAATAATAATAATAATAATAATAATACTTCCTCTTCCGAAAAGTTTCCTCTGTTGTCCTCAGCATGGAACAACTGTGGGTGCCTCCAGGCCCCCCCTTCTCCTGTCCCAAGTCTTGGGTGTTTAACAGACACAATGAAATTTAAGAAGTAAAAACATTTCTTAGTACTAGACGCCAAGGTCATGAAAAGCTTCCCTTGGTTCACTTTGGGGTATCGGGTGGCTACGAAAGGAAAGGTGGGGAAGCAGAGAGGGACCGTAAGCGACCGAGATGATCCCGAAGGGGGTGGGGGGGAGGCAAAGACAGCAGCACGAGCGGCAAAGTTAGCCTCTGGCCAGCATCTCACCCTAGGGCAGGGGTAGTCAACCAGTGGTCCTCCAGATGTTCATGGACTACAATTCCCACGAGCCCCTGCCAGCAAATGCTGGCAGGGGCTCGTGAGAATTGTAGTCCATGAACATCTGGAGGACCACAGTTTGCCCACCCCTGGCTTAGACCACACACCCCTCACCGCACGTGCCTGCTCTCCACCTGCCCTCTTGCCCTCGCACGCGTTGACTACCCCTGCCCTGGGGAGTCACCAATGCAGCACACCTGCCTGAGTTTGCACAGAGCTCAGGTCCACCCTTCCACCTCTTGATCCTCACACCAACCCTGCAAAGTAGGCCACTTTGCGGGGGGAGAGGGAGTGAAGGGCAAAAGGCCACCCAGCACATTCCGTGACTTTAAGGTCGCTCTCTGTTACTTCACCTTGCCTTTCATAGCCGCCCAACTCCAGGTTGGGAACTGGAGAGCAGCACTTTCTGGCCTGCATAAGCAGCCCCACCTGACCGACAGAGGCCGGATTCACGGCCCAGTAAAGTGCAGGACTGCAGGTGGACTCCCTCAAGGCTGTTCTGTCTTCCCCCGAGCCGCTCAGGAATCACAGGTCCTGCCAGCTGTCAGGTGAAGCTGAAAGGAACCACCCAGGGAACTCCATGGCAACGCAGGGGTTTGCACACAGGACGCTGTCACCTACCAAGCCAGACCCTGGGCCCAGGGAGGTCTGTGACTGGGAGGGGCTCTCCAGGGTCTCGGGTGGAGGAATTTCACAGTGCATGCCACGGGATTGGGATTTGGCGTCTTCTGCAGGCCAAGGAACGGCTTTTCCACTGAGCCCCAGTGCCTGTCTATGACGCTCCAGAATTACCTCCTAAGCCCTCTTCCACCCTGGCTCCATAACGGAGGACTCATGTTTCCCTTTCTCCCCCCCCCCCCAAGGTCTTTCTTCCCCAAATGTGTGGAAGGGCTTCCATTTGTGCTCCAGGCAGCTGAGATCAAATGGCTCTCATTTAAAATCTGGGAGATTTAAAGCCTCTGGGAATCCACAGTTAAGGGGGCTGGATCAGAACCCCAATGCTTAACTGGCAATTTTACTACTACAACGTGCAAACTTTTCTAGGCATTTATTGCACAACCCCCAGAACATCCCAGGGGTCAGCAACCTCCGCTCTGGAGTCAAATGAGGCTCTTTGCAAAATAAAATGAGATCTTCAACTTCAGGGCTATGGAAGGAATAGGTGGGAATGATGGGATGGCCAGGGGTGAAGGGGATGCCGGGGGAAATTGTGATGAGATGAAAAACATTTCTTTGGGAGATGCCTTCCCTATGGCAAGGCCTTGTGGCTGGGTTGTTCCTAATGAATTACTAGCAAACGCCGGCGTTGGGGCTGCAGAGACTCTGAGGATTCCTAGTCTGTCTCGAAGTATTCCAGTTCCCAGTGATACCCCCAGGCCTCTTTCCACTGGGTCTTTTTGGGATCTCTTAGCCACTTTCACACAAACTGAATGATGCACTTTCAGTCCGCTCAAGATGCACTTTAGTGATAATTTGCGAGTGGATTTGTCTTATCAAGTTGCGCTGCCACAGATAGCGAGAGCTGCACTTCCAGTCCACTGTCCGTGTGCTTGAGCAACGGCTTGGAAGTGGATTTTGCAAAGTGGATTGAAAGTGCTTTATTCAACGCTTTGTCAGGCTCTCTTGCCAAGGGCACTGAAGTGCATCAGTCAGCGTGTGGGGAAGGGATTTCATTCTGAGCGGTTTCACTTTTTAATTATCAAGGTTTGCCAACTTCGGTGTTTTATCGTCATCATTACAATAAAATCTTGGAAACAAACACTTGGTGCTGAGGAGCAAATGTCACTTTGTCTGAAAGTTTTGAACACGTGGAAATGTTCAGTGCAGAAAGGCAACTTGCGTTTGCCGCCCAGAGAACCCTTGAGGGGCTTTCACATTTCTGTTGACCCCCGACCCAAGTTACTCAGAGCAGCTTCACGTTTCTCCCTTCCTCATTTTCTTCTCAGTGGCACGGCTGAAAGGGTGGGATAATTTATTTACTTTATTTTAATTACAGGATTAGCCTGAAAGCTATCTGCTACAAGAGGAGTAGCTTCTTATACCCCACTTGTTTCTCTCCTAAGGCATCTCAACGTGGCTTACAATTGCCTCCCCTTCTCCTCCCACCCCCAGCCCTGGGAGAAAGAAGAGGCTGAAAGAGTTTGGAGAGAACTGTGCCTGGCCCAAGGTTGCCCAGCTGGGTCCATGTGGAGGAAGAATGGGGAATCAGACCAGAAGGTTGGCAAGCCTGCTAGGACAGAACTGTACAATTTCCCATGCAAACATCATAATGCAGGCAAAGCTCTATCTAGGGCAGGGGTAGTCAAACTGTGGCCCTCCAGATGTCCATGGACTACAATTCCCAGGAGCCCCTGCCAGCGAATGCTGGCAGGGGCTCCTGGGAATTGTAGTCCATGGACATCTGGAGGGCCGCAGTTTGACTACCCCTGATCTAGGGTTACCAACTCTGGCTTGGTAAATTCCAGGAGGTTTGCAAGAGCCTGAGGAAGGTGAAGCCTGGGAGGAAAAAGAGACCCAGAGATATAATCCAGGGGTGGCCAAACGGCAGCTCTCCAGATGTCCACAGACTATAATTCCCATGAACTCCCGTCAGCACATGGGCTCATGGGAATTGTAGTCCGTGGACATCTGGAGGGTCACAGTTTGACAACCCCTGATACAACCCCACCAAGTCTACCTGCTGAAGCTGCCATTTTCTTGGGGGGGGGAGCTAATTTCGTTGCCTGGATGTCAATCACAATTCCAGGAGAACTTCAGACAACCCTTGGGAGGACAGCAAGCAGCCAGAACCAGTGGGATGAAATTAATTCAAAAGCATTTTCAGCTAAGCATCCAGAAGAAGTTCCTGTCATTTAGAGCAGTTTCTCGGTGGAACAGGCTTTCTTGGGAGGTGGTGGGTTCTCCTTCTTTGGAAGGTTTTAAGCAGAGGCTGGAGAGCCATCTGACAGAAATGCTAATTCTGTGAATTTAGGCAGATGGTAAGTGGGGTGGGCAGAAGGGACTGTGTAGCTGCTTGGTTCTTGTGGCCATTTCCTGCATTGGGCAGGGGGTGGACTAGATGACCCTGGAGGTCCCCTCCAACTCTAGGATTCTACAATTCTACGGTGTGTTGCTCTTAAGGAAAGCCCAAGAAATACCCTCACGTGCTGGCTTTTCCCCAGCCCTAGATTCTGATGGGGAGCAATCCACGGGTAATAACAGTGTTTCCCCCATCTCAGCAGACAGGTGGGTGCCTGAGGACAAGGTTCCCAAGATGGAGGCTCATCTTCCTAAGTAGGGCAGGGAAGACCGGAGACCCTTCCCCCGCTGTGCTTGACCTCCCTTGCAGAAGGTGGTCCGGCGTGCGACTCGGAACACATTCGGGAGGTGAAGTTTTCTAAGCCAGAGTGGTCCATACCAAGGAAGGAAGAAAAACTGTTTTGCCTCTTGTCAGTTACTGGGGATGCCAACCTCCTGGGAGGAGCTGGAGATGTTCTAATGTTCTGATCTCCAGATGACAGAGATTAGCTCCAGGGGGGGGGGAGGAGGAGGCTGCTCTGGCCTGTGGCTTCCTTGGCATCATGCACTACAGAGGTTGGTCTCCTCTTTTAGCCCTGCCCCCCCCCACGCTCCACCCCCAAAGCTGAATTTTCCAACCTGGTCCTGAATTTCAGGTCTCCATTGATAACTGGGTGGACTGAAAGGAACTATGGAACGGGTGGCCAGACTGCAGCTCTCCAGATGTCCATGGACTACAACTCCCAGGGGCTCATGGGAATTGTAGTCCATGAACGTCTGGAGAGCCAGTCTGGCCACCCCTGAACTATTGTGCCTAAATGAGTCTCTTCAGCACAGCCTGCAGAAATACTGTGCTGCAGCCACTTAATGGCAAGTTGCAACTGTTTCTAAAATGTGAACTTTGGTGGAACTGAGGATGTGTCATTTCGATGACAAGGAACGTCACTTATTTAGACTCCAAATCTATGTCCTCTTGATTTTTCTGAGGTCTGAGGAGGGAGACATTACTGCACTGTTGAACATCAATGCAACCCTGTCTGTTACAATTTCTGCACACCTACTAGGTCACCCTTAGAACGAAGGCTTCCCACTGTCAGGAGGGTTAGCATTTTACAGAAACCACAAAACACCTTTTTAAGGGAGGAAATGCCTCTTGCAGTTTTATATAGATCTCTGGACAAAATAATAATACAACATACACTGTTTAAGAAAAGAAAATCATGTTTACCAGATGGGATGTTACACTACATTAAAATCCTTATTTACTTAGGATCAGTACGGTGTGCATCGCTTGCTTCAGACAGATTTCACATCACTTTAGTAAAATATAATAATTCTCAATATTCAAACAGCTATTACAGTGGATAGAAAGGATTTGGGTTAAGGCATGGGCTTTTTTGTCTTGTTTTTGGTATTCTGACTACTCCGTTTTACATTCTTTAAAAAGACATGACATAAAATGAGTGCCACTAACCCAAAGAAGAGGGGGAGGGGGACATACCCATTTTAAATGCATGAATTATAAATCAAATTACCTCCAGTTCTGCCCTAACCTAATCTTCTTCCTCTAAGTGTCACTTTTTGTTAAAATCAATTTCAGATCCTGAGTATTGCTCTGCTCACCTAATTGATAGCAACACACATCTATGATAAGCATAAAATGAAATTGTTTCTGGAATACAACTCAATAGTGGGTTGAGTTCACAGTGACCTTGCATGGGAACAACCCCCCCCCCCCAAGCGCACACACACACACCCCTACTTCCATAACTCAACAGCTGCTATTTAATCAGGTATTTTCCTCCCGCACACCACGGGTTCTCTCCACTTTCTCTCCTCCACTAGAAAAACACCCTTCCCCCCATTAAAGGAAAGCTTTAAATAAAAACTATCCTGTAGGTATCTCTGTGTGTGTGTGTTTGTGCATGCAACTGCATTGGCCACAGAAGGCCACTCTAAGGATTGCCAACTGGAGATTCAGAGGGGTGGAAATTGGAGGACTGTGGGATTTGCAGAGGGGAGGGACTGCAGAGGGTCAAAATGTCCTAAAGGAGCCATTTACTCCAGGGGAACTGAGCTCTGTAGGCTCCGTGATTCAAAGAGCTCTCCAGCCCCTGCCTGGAGGTTGGCAACACAAGGCCATCCCCAAAGGTGTCCCGCTCTAAGACAGTCTGAGTGCAGAATTCTGCCTGTGCTGCTGCCACGTGGAACCCGAATGCCACGCCCAGGAGAGAGGGCCAATGGCTGACTCCGTTCCTGGCCTCCAGCGGCTTCCAGCCCCTGCAGATCTTGGTAGGTCCCTGTCCTGGGTTCTCCTCCTCAGTCCGACCCGAGTGTGATGAGAAAGTTGGGAAGTAACTTTTGCACCCAGATCCCCACATCCGTTTACTCAGGTGTCAATCTCACAGGAAGCCTAATCCCAAATAAACACAGGAAGCCTAATCCCAAATAAACGTGCAGGGGATTGCAGAGATAGGAAAGGAAGACAGAGAACAGTCAAAGCAGCACGGAGCTGAACTCCATTTCAGATCTCTTTTCCATGCATCAAGGGCCACTTCCGTGAGCACAAAACGCATCTGTGGTGCCCGGGGAACCCTCGCTTCGTCCCCCGGAGGCTCAGGACAGCACAGGAGAAGCAGCGAAGGGGGAACGAATAAAATATATGATGTCTGCCAGCAATCTGAACAGACCCCCCCCCCCCCAGCATTGACTGTGGATACAGAAAGCCCAGGAAGCTCCAGCCATTCCTGCTCTCCCTCAGGGCTGTGAAAACTTCCATTTGCAAAAGAGGGGTGCGGGGGGGGGGGATTCTGGATTGTGCCACCATTTTTTTTTGGGGGGGGGGTTGAGTCAAAGTTTTGAAATACCTCTCTGAAAATCCCTTCCTGCATACAAGAAATTCACATACTAGGGTTCTTTCTGATGTATAAATGTACTCTACTGGTGTGTGTGTGTGAGGGGGGTTAGTCATACAAGCCCCCCCACCCAATATTACAAAATATGACTCCCCATGCGTGTGCTCTGAAGTGGTACAGTCCAGCATTCACCCCATCCCAAACCTTTCTTGCTCATGTCCAGATGGACTTGGAAATGCACCCCCGGAAGCACCTTCAGGGCCACTGCTCTGACTGAGTTCTGTTTTCCTTCAGAGCGCTGGGGACCAAGTTGGTGGGCTATGATCCACACAACTCTAGAGCAATCCTATAAAAACCATTGGACTACAGTGGGACCTTGGTGGCAACATCAAAAACCCTTTTTGTCCTCTAGAGCAGGGGCAGTCAAACTGGGGCCCTCTCCAGATGCCCATGGACTACAATTCCCATGAGCCCCTGCCAGCATTTGCTGGCAGGGGCTCCTGGGAATTGTAGTCCATGGGCATCTGGAGGGTCGCAGTTTGACTACCCCTGTTCTAGAGGGTGGATGGAAGTAAAGCAAATGCTGAGCTCCCTCCATGTAGACCCGGGCTCACGTATTCATTGCACTGGGCCTTGACCAGGAGAAAATAGCTGTAGAAATAAGGGAGGCCGCTCAGGCCTTGGATATTCAGGCATGCCCAGACCCCACCGGTTTCCATGCCCTGAAATCCCAGCAACGTCCTTGTCTTTGGGGGCTCCCTAGTGCCACAAAAGGCATCTATTTTACAGCCTTCACTTGCAAAGAAAGAGACACAATCTAAGGCACGGCCTGACCCCTGCGATCTTTTCGGAGACAAAGCAGAAATCATTTTAAGGCAGGCTCACGCCCTTGCAGAGCACCCAGTTTCTCAGCATTTGATTACTGGATGCTTGCCAAAACCTCAAGCCCTGGAAACAGGGTTGTGCGAAAACAGTCATACATGCAGGTCACCCCTGGATCCAGTTGTCTGGCAGCCATCGGGCAACATATAACGTTTGCCAGCAATCTGAATATGGGCCGGTCCAGAATCTTTTCCTGCCTTTCAAAAGCTGATAGCGGACCGACCAGAATTTTGATTTTGTCAACCGGTGGCAAAATAGATCTTCTCTTAATTTCTTTTCATCTCCTAAATTGCCGCTACAGACAGAGGGCACAGCCCAGGCATTTACAACGAGAAATCAGCAAATCCCATCTTTTTAAATAGGAGCGTTACGGTGGGAAAGAACTGTTTCTGCCTTCAGCCATGCTAGCTAGTCTAAGTCAACCTGCTGTTTATTTATTTATTTTAATAATTAGGAGGCAGGTCCCAAGAGAGACTGCTCTGTGTCCAAAATAAATATTTGGCGGGCAGGTTTATTTTCATAGGCCATTTTAAATATTAAAAATATATGTGTTTTGCAATAGCGGGCCCTCTGAACAAATGGGAAGCTACAGGCTCTACAGTTTTCTTCAGCTTAAATCTCAAATTTGTGTGTGTGTGTGAGTGTGCGTGAGAGGGAGAAACTGAACAATGCCTGCCAGCTCCAATTCACAACAAGTGGCAGAAGATCTTCATACCGTCTTCTGTCTCCCTAAGGAACATTCTAGGTGAAAAACCCTTTTTTGGAAAACACGTGCAGCTGCCTTCAACTGAACCAGGCCCATGGCCCAGCAAGCTTCGTACTGCCTACTGAGACAGGCAGCACTTCTCCAGGGTCTCAGGCAGAAGGCCTTTCACCTTTTGAACTGGAGATGCCCGGCCAAGCAGAGGCTCTGAAACTGAGCCAACGCTCCTTGTCTGGTGCATTTGCGAGCGTGCCTCCACATGAGCACAAACCAAGCGGCCTCACACACAATCCGACCCGAAATCCCTGCTCTCTAACTAGATGGGCAGTGGCTGCCCAGGGTCTTCTGCTGCTTGCTGCTTTTAACTGGAGACTGAACCTGGGGCCTTCTGCATGCCAAGAAGATGTTCTGCCACTGAGTCACAGCCTGGCCCCTGCTTCTAGAGCCCACACCGGCTTCAGACTGCTGGCCTGTTTCATTGCTACGGAGGTTGAACCCCTCGTTTTTGGGCCTAGACAAGAGGGGGCCCCCAGGTAGGACAGTGCCGGCCCCTGAGCCTCGGGGTCTTGGCGAACCCACAGAAAGCAGTCCTAAAAGATTCCTACCTGAATTATGGACATCCTGCTGGGGGGAGCTTCCGTGACGTTAGTCCCTTGCCCCGTGAAGCTGGTGTGGCACCCCACGTGGCCCTGGGGAACAGTCAGGTTGTTGGAGGCGGGCTTCAGGTACATCACCTCGGAGCGGGGCGAGCTGAGGGGCAGGCGGGTCTGGTAGTCAAAGTACATGGGCGAGGTGGCCAAGGAGGGGCTGCTGACCACGTTCATGACGTTGAGGGGCCCCCGGCTGTCCTCCCCTTCGCTGGGCACCAGCATGATGTCATTCTTGCTGATCTTCTTCTTCTTGCCTTTGCCCCCACCGCCCCCTCCGCCCCCGCCGCCCCCACCACCACCCCCTCCCCCAAGCTGGGGGTGGCTGTACTCAGCAATACGGCAGTTGTAGGTGCGGATCTCCTTGTTCTCCCGCTTGCACTTGACGGCCACGGTGACCATGGCCGCCAGCAGGATGACGGAGACGGTGCTGAGGGTGACGATCAAGGGGAGCGACAAGTCCCAGTGGGGGCGCCGGTGCTGCTCCCCGTTCACCTGGGGCTCCCCCGACTCTGGCAGAGGCCCAGCCAAGGCCCGGACGATCAGCTTAGCCACGGCAGACAGGCTGGGCTTCCCGTGGTCACTGACCTTGACCACGAGCTCAGCCACGGGGCTCAGCTCTTCCCAGTAAGGGTGCAGAGTGCGGATCTCCCCGCTTTCAGGGTCCATCTCAAAGAGGTGCTCCTCGTTGCCTTCCACAATCTCATACGTGAGGTGGCCACTTTCTCCAAAATCGCTGTCCAAGGCACGGACGGTGCCCACGGGGTAGCCCACGCCGGCGTTCCTCGGGACCTGGAGCTCGGCAGTGTCGTTGACCAGGGTGGGCAGGACGATAACAGGGGCGTTGTCGTTGACGTCCAGGACGGTGACCCGGACCGTGGCATTGCTCTCTCGGTGGGGGGAGCCAGAGTCCTTGGCCAGCACGTGGAACTCAAAATGCTTGGTTTGCTCGTAGTTGAAGCTGCGCAGGGCATAGAGGGCGCCATTGGTGGGGTTGATGGAGACGTAGGTGAAGATGGAGACGTCCCCCACGTGGCCGGGGAGGATGAAGTAGGAGACGGTGCCGTTCTGGCCAAGGTCCGGATCCTTGGCCAGCACAGAGCCCAGGTACTCCCCGGGGATATTGTTCTCGGGCACCTGCAGGACGTAGAGGTTCTTGTTGAAGCGGGGCGGGTTGTCATTCTCATCCAGGATCCGCACCGTGAAGGATTTGGTCGAGTTGAGCGGAGGGCTGCCCCCGTCTCTGGCCACGATGGTGACGTTGTACTCATCCTGGACCTCCCTGTCCAGCGGGCGATCGGTCACCACCGTGTACAGGTTGTCATAGTTTTCCTCCAGGGTGAAAGGGGCGGCTCCATCCCCTCCGCTGCCCTCCCCTTGCACCCGGCACTGCAGCTGGCTGTTCTTGCCCGAGTCCCGGTCGGTGACCCGGACCAGGGCGATGACGGTGCCCGGCGGGGCAGCCTCGCTGAGCGCGCCCTGGCGCACGGAGACAAAGCCGATGGAGGGGGCGTTGTCGTTGCGGTCCACCAGGCGGACGGAGACCTTGCAGTGGGCCGGGATGGGGTTGGGGCCCAGGTCGCGGGCCTGCACGTCGATCTCCACCAGGCCGCCCTCCTCGTAATCCAGGTTGCCCTTGACGCGGATCAGGCCCGTCTGGGGGTCGATGCTGAAGAGCTCGCGCACGCGCTCGGGCGTGTAGCCGCTGAAGGAGTAGAGCACCTGCCCGTTGGTGCCCTCGTCGGCGTCGGTGGCGTTGAGGTCGATCACGGCGGTGCCCAGCGGCACGTTCTCGGGCAGCTCCACCACGTAGGCGGGGGCCTCGAAGACGGGGCTGTTGTCGTTGGAGTCGATGAGGCGCACGTTGAGCTGCACCGTGCCCGAGTGGGGGGGCTCGCCGCCGTCCAGCGCCGTCAGCACGAGCGTGTGGTGGCTCTGCTCCTCGCGGTCCAGGGGCTTCTGCACCACCAGCTCGGGGAACTTGGTGCCGTCGCCGCGCGCCTTCACGTCCAGGGCGAAGAGGCCGTAGTCGTCGCGCGTGAGCAGGTAGGTGCGCAGGCCGTTCTCGCCGGCGTCCGGGTCGTGCGCGCTGGCCAGCGGGAAGCGGGTGCCCGGCGCGGCGTTCTCCGAGATGTCCAGGTCGACCTGGTCGGCGGGGAAGGCGGGCGCGTTGTCGTTCAGGTCCTGGATCTCCACCTTGATCATGCAGATCTCCTGGTCGTTGGCGAAGACCTCGAGCGACAGCAGGCAGCGCGCGCTCCAGCGGCACAGGGCCTCGCGGTCGATGCGCTGCTTCGTGTACAGCAAGCCGCTCTCGCCGTCCACGTCCAGCAGGTGCGGCGCCGAGTTCTCCAGCACGCGGAAGCTCGACTTGCCGCCGCCAACGCCAACGCCGCCGCCGCCCCGGGCGCGCTCCACCGACGGCGACCCGCCGCTACCTCCGGGCTGCAGCCGGGCATCGCGGCCGATGTTGCCGATCACCGTGCCGGCGCCCTGCTCCTCGGGCACCGTGTAGTTGAGGTTCTTGAGCGTCAGGGCCGGCGCCCAGCACAGCAGGAACCACCACGCCGACGGGCACATCCCCGACCGGCGGCCGCGCAGCTCCCCCGCCCAAGCCCGGCCTGCCGCCGCCGCCGCCGCCGGCCTCCCCCCGCCCGCCGTCCTCGCCGCCGCCGCCGCCGCCTTCCCCCTTCTCAAGTTCCAGCACCTGTTGCGCCACGAGCTCCGCAGAGCCCCGGCCCCACCATGGAGAGAGGGAGGCGGGCGGGCGGGTGGCGGCTCGCCTGCTTGCCGCTGCAGTCCCCGCTGCTCGCTTGCTTTGCTGGCTGGCTGGCTGGCGGTGTCCAACTTCGGCGAGGCGGGCGAGGGCGCCGGCGTCGCTCTGCGAGGGAAGGGAGATCCGCAGCGACGCTGCCGCCTGCCTCTTCGCGCCTCGCCCGGGAAGCGGCGGAGAGCCGAACAAGCCGCAGCCAGCGGAGCCCGCGCCGGTCACGCAGCCCCCGCCAGACCGCGGCCCACGACGCCGACACGGAGACGGGAGAGCCGCGCTCGGCCGGAGACGGAGACGGGAGAGTCGTCTGCCGGCCCCGCGCCGGGCTCCCGGGGCTTGTTCAGCGCTGCTGCCCTCGCCGACGCCGCTCCTGCTCCTCTTGCTGCTCCTGCTGCTGCTGCTGCATCCGCCGATCTAATCTCGCCCGCTCGGCTGCGGCGGAGCGCCGCATCTCTCGCCGCCACCGGGAGGGAGAAGAGCGCCCTGCCTCCTCCTCCTCCGCCTCCTCCCTCCCCCTCCGCCTCCCTCACACGCGCGCCGCCAGCACAAGAGTGCGAGGCGCTCGGCGGCCAGGAGCGGGTCCCGCCGGAGGGGCCGCTCCTGCAGGCGGAGAAAGAGGCGCCCTCGCCGCAGGCTCACGGGGAGCGGGAAGAGCCCTCTCCGTCCTGCGTGCCCGGCCAAAGGCACGCTCGGCTCCGCAGCGCCAGCCTCCTGCGCCCGCCCGCCCGCCCGCTCCTGCCTCGGCGAGGGTCTGCAGGCGCCGGCACTTTCCCGCTCGCTCGCTCGCTCGCTCGCTGCCTGCCTGGCTGCCTTGGCGGCTGCCTCTGGGCTCGCTCTCCGGCGCTCTCCCGCTCTGGGTCTGGGTGCGTGTCGCGCGCGCGAGCGAGCGATCGAGGCGGCGAAGGCGATCAACAGGCAACTCCGGGCTGGCCGCAGAGATTAAAAAGCGAGCGGGAGGCGGAGAGACCCCCTCGCCGCGCGTCCCCTCCCTCTCTCGCTCGCTCCCACGTGCACGCTCCCGCGCGCGCCCCCAGACAGACACGCACCGGCCCTCCCTGCCCGGGAAGAGGCTTGGCATTCAGCAGGCAGTCGCCGCCGCCGCCGCCAGCCGCTTCGGGTCGCTTCGGGTCCCCCGGGGGGAAAAGCTTCCCCGCCACGGCCGGCGGATCGAGGCGCTGCACGAGCCGCTGGAGGCGCCGCGGGGGCCAGAAAGGCCGTCTCGGACCCCCCACCCCCATCCCGGGCTGGAAGGCGAGAGGACTTGGCGTGTGTGTGTGTCGCCCCCCCCCCCCTTCCTTCCTTCCTTCCTGGCGTTTATTTATTTCCCGGGGATCGATCGGGCGGCAGCTTGCCGAAGGCGGCGGGCTCTCCCCCCCCCCGCCCCTGCCCGGGAAGGCGCCGGCAGAACTGCAGGTGCTTCGAGGCGGCGGGCTGAGTCAGAGGCAGCCCCCTCCGCCCGCACCCGCACCCCACACGCTCGCCCATCGCGGCGACACACGCACACACACACGCACCCACCCCGGCGCGCGCGCGCGTGCCCAGCCCAGCGCCACACGTTGTTCCCCGCACCGCCGCGGAGGAGCGGCCGCCCCCCAGAGCGGCGCCGGGCCGGAGGGAGAGCGGGGAAGGGGAGGGGGCAACATTCCCGCGCCCGTGTCTCCAACGGCGCGTGTGAACCGGCCACGGGGACGACGGGGACAGCAGCCAGAGCTCGAGGAAGTTGGGGCTGCCTTTGGACCGCGCGCGTGGCTGGGGGGAGGGGGGGCTGGGCGCACGCACATCAAACGGAGTGGGGGGGGGCTGCGAGGGGGTTCGGCCGCCAAGGGAAGCGGGCGCCGCAGGGGAGGCGGGTCGGCGTCTTCGTCCCCGCAGCGCCTCCGGGCCAGCCCGCCGGGCGGGGCGCATGGCTCGGCCGGCCAACAGCGATGCCAGCACGGGCAACAGTTGGCCCCGGAGGAGGCGGAGGCGCCGCACACCCAGCCCCCCCCCCCCCGGCCGCCCCGCCGCTTCTTGCCGACTGAGTCGCGGGAGCCTCAGGCCGCCGCTTAAACCTGGCACCGGAGTCCCGGCCAGCCAATCGCCGCCCGGGGAGAGGGACCGGCCTCCCCGGGCGCCTTCCAATGAGGAGGCGGCGCCGGGCGACTGGGGAGGACTGGGGGGGGGGGGGTTGGCCGGGCGGTTCCGATGCGCAGCGGCTGCCGGGCGGGCGGGCAGGAGCCGCCGAGGATTTGGTGGGCGCGGGGGGGGGGGAGGACGCGTCTCTTCGGCCCCCGGCGTGGAGAAAGGGGACGGAAGCCTGAGGCGTGACTGTGCAAAACGGGGGGCGATCCTCTGCTCGCCGACTCGGGAGCCGGGATTGGCAATCGAGCAGAGAATGTGGCTGCTGCCCGCTAGCCGGAGCGAAGGGAGTCTGGTGGAAATCTCATCATCCGTTGCTTTCCCCCTTTGGGGAACTGGGAGCCTGTTTCTAAGGGAGGGGAATGGGCAGGACGAGACGCCCTGCAGAGTTCCCAAATTGACTCTGTACGTGCGCAGAGGTGGACAGAGTCTTCCTCCTCCTATACTCCTCTGTGATGTCTAATTTAGGACAGCAGCCAGGGCTAAAGAAGAAATCCATTTTGAAGAGAGACGGTGAGGGGGAGCAAGGGCCAGATCTGGTAAAAAGTGGAATTCGGACACAAAATTCCCATTCTCATCTCCACACAATATTTGGCTTCTAAGAATAAAGGAGGGTGGCTGGAGTGGAATCCATCATACAAATTGTAACCAACAGATCCCCCCCCGCCCCTCCCAGTTGTGTCAGGCAAGGACTCCCAGGAAATCTCCTTCCATGCTTAGTTCAGTCCCAACAGGAAAACAAAATACAAAAGGGATCCTCCACACACAGAGGCAGTAAGTTTCCAAATACCATCTCAAGGGAGCAACGTTTCAGGGGACTCAAAGTGACAGACTTGTCCTCCATTTTGGCCTCACAACAACCCAGGGAGGTAGGTCTGGCCAAGACCGTGTGATTCACCCAAAGTCACCCTGCAAGCATCTATGGCAGAGTGAGGATTCGAACCTGGCTCCCTGGGCCCCTATGCCCTCTAGGGCAACTGATTGGCAACTCCCTGAACAGGATGGTAGGCAAGATGGAGCAGCCCCAGCAGGGCTCTTCTTATATGGACTGAGCTACCAAGCTACCCTGCTTACATCTGGTGGGTGAGTCTAGATGTCCTTTGGGGCCTAGATGTAATTCAGTAGCAATTCTTTTATATTTAAAAAAAACAGATTGTGATGAAAATTTGCTCAGTCCTTTCAGTGCTACTGAGGTAGTTCTATAGTTGTGCTCTCACACGGTGTTGTGCAGCGTGGAAGACAAGAGGGAGGTGACCGGCGAGGTGCCGTGGGCCTCAGTACTGGATCTGGCACTTTCGAACATTTTTATCTGTGATCTGGATGACGGAAACTCCTCATTAAATCTGCAGATGACCCTAAATTGGGAGGAGTAACAAACACACCCACATGGTAGAGCCAGAGTTCACGGAGATCTGAATATGCTGGGAAAGTGGGCAAATGGGAACAGGATGCAGTTCAGTGAAAAGTGCAGAGTGCCACATCTGGATCCCCAAAATGAGAAGCCTGCATACCGGATGGGAGAGACACTCCTGAGCAGCAGTGTGTGTGAATGAGATCCTGGGGTACTTGTGGACTGCAAGCTAAATGTGAGCAGGCAGCAAAGAAGGCAAATGCAGTCTTGGGCTGCATCAACAGAGGCCTCCATCAAAATCGCCAGTCTCCAGTATCCTGCCTTAGTCAGATCTCACCTGGCCAACCCACCTCATGGCTGGCGTGAAGGTAGAATGGAGGAGAGGAGAACCATAGAAGTTGTTTTGGGTCCTGTGGGGGCATTTGGGGGGGGGGGGCTCTGAGGCAACTGCCTTCCAAGTGGAAGAATATCCCACCCCCCACTCTGGCCTGAGGGTTCTTTAGACCCCAACTGCCCACTATAAGGATGTCATCAGCTTCGTGCTCCCAATGAGTTCTTTTCTGGAAACATGCTGGACTGAGGCCGGGCTTACACGTGAGGTAACTAGAGACCAAAAAGCTTCTTTGGCTTTTGGACTCTGAGGACAAGACACCCAGGGAGAGGAACAACAAAGGTTTATTTAACAGGAAATAAAGCAACTAAGACGTGTGGCTGACGCAGGTCTACCAATTCAGGGGGGGGTCACTGTGTTGGCCGGAAGCAACGGAACAAGGTGAAGCGTCCAGGGCCTCCGGGAAGACCGACCAGGCTTGATTCTGGTGGCACAAGTTTTCATGCACATGGGCGCTTCTCCAAACACGCACACCAACGCACGCTTTCCCCCCACTGAAGCAAGCTTTTGCCCCTCCATCAGCCCCCAAACCCTGGGTGAAAGCCCAGTAAGGGCCTGGCTCTTCTCCGGTCTGAGGAGAAAGCTTTCCCCCTCCTCTTTTAAGCGGAGGCTGGCTTGGCCCCACCCATTCGGAGGAGTTCCATGCGCTCTGATTGGCTGGTGATGCCTTGGATTTGCATGAGCCCAAAATCACAAGGGCTGGTTCTCAGGCCTGGAGGAGAGGCAAGACTGGGGGATGACTGACACAGGTCCATTTGGGGAGAACAGTGGACTATAAAGGAGAAGGAAGGAAGGAAGGAGAGTTGGTTCTTCTATGCCGTTTTTCTCTACCTGGAGGAGTCTCAAAGCAGCTTACAATTGCCTTCCCTTCCTCTCCCCACGACAGACACCCCGTGGGGTGGGTGAGGCTGAGAGAGCCCTGAGATTACTGAAGAAGAAGAGTTGGTTCTTATATGCCGCTTTTCTCTACCCGAAGGAGGCTCAAAGCGGCTAGTCGTCTTCCCTTTCCTCTCCCCACAACACACACCCTGTGGGGTGGGTGAGGCTGAGAGAGCCCTGAAATCACTGCCCAGTCAGAACGGTTTTATCAGTGCCATGGTGAGCCCAAGGTCACCCAGCTGGCTGCATGTGGGGGAGCGCAGAATCGAACCCAGCATGCCAGATCAGAAGTCCACACTCCTAACCACTACACCAAACTGGAAAGACGAAAGGAGGGGAGGAGGAAAGGAAGGGAGGGAGGGAGGAAGGAAGGAAGGAAGGAAGGAAATGCCATCAAGTCTCATCTGATTTATGGTGACCCTCTAGGGCAGGGGTGGCCAAGCAGTGGCTCTCCCGATGCCCATGGACTACAATTACTGTGGCAGCATGCTGACAGGGTCTCATGGTAACAGTAGTCCATGGACCTCTTGGCCACCCCTGCTCTAGGGTTTTCAAGGGAAGAGATATTCAGAGTTGGGTTGTCATTGTCTCACGTCCCTGGTATTCCTCTGTGGTCTCCCATCCATAAACTAGACAGGGCCTATCCCGCTTAACGGATGAGACTGTCCAGGATGGATGGATCTTGGTTTTTTGTTGGGCTTGCTCCAGACATCAGCTGCATGGGGAGGAATGGCCATTCCTTCCTAGGCCCTCACAGGAGCTCATCTTGGCCCCTGCAGGTGGAGACCCAGACCCAGGAAGGGAACCCACTATGGACCCTGGAGATCGAACCAGAAGAGTTCCTGGAGCTCACGCTTGCCTAGACATCACCCACTCACCTGGCCCAGGGATTCTCACATTCCTTCGGGGAGGCCTGTTGTGATTGTAACCCTGAGCCGAGCAGGAAGGGCCGGCTATATAAAAACAGAGTTGTTGTTGTTGTGATGATGATGATGATGATGCTTCACCCAGGAAGGCAGAGTGCCCGGGCTGTGTCCTGCCCACCCAACCGGCCACTCCATCTTTCTCCCCAGCTGGGGGCCCAGCGGTTTACCTCTTTCTCCTCACCTCCATTTTATCTTCACACTCAAACGAGTGTGCCACAGTGGCTGCATCACAAGTCGTACGTGCAGTGAGTATAACATGGGAATTATTTGATGCACCAATATATTATTAGATATCTCTATATCACAAGTTGAATGGTCCATGTACTGAGCATACGATGGGCATTCAATGCACACACACACACACAGTTCAATCTCGAACACCCGAGTTCAATCTCCAGCCCCTCCAATTTTAGGAAGGCCCAGGCGGGGGCGATGGGAAAGACCTCTGCCTGACACCGGCTGCCGGACTGGGCAGACTGGCACACTAACACTTGCTGCGTTGTCCTTACAGGTGCGCCGAAGGATGTCCGCAGGATGCGCGGGGCGCGTGCCCTCCAGCTGGGGCATGCAGCCTGTGTGTGTGTGTGTGTGCGTTGAATGCGCATATATGGCCATTCCAGAAGTGCTGGTGGGCCTGCAGCTCCCGGAGGGAGGATTCCGCTTGACCTTGCGCGGGACTTGAACGACCTGGCTGGCCGCCCTACACCAAAACCGGCCCGGGAGCCGCCAGTGGGATTCCCGGCACTCTGCTCGACCAGATCCGCTCGGCACCCCGCGGGGGAAGCCGGGCCGGGCCGGGCCGCTGGGGGGGGGGGGGGGGTCCCAGTGCGTCCTGCGCAGGCGTGGCCGGCCTTGGTCCCAGGCAGCAGCCCGAGCCTTGCGCAGCAGGCGTCTCTCCGCGCGGACGCGGCTCGCCCGTCGGAAATGCGCGCGCCTGTGCGCGTGCAGAAGAGAGCGTCTCGCGCTGCCGACCTCCAGGCATTGCCGCCGACCCCGGACGAGGGAGGGAGGGGGGGGGGGCTGCTCTCGAAGCGTTCTGGGGGCGACCTGCAGCCTTCGGTGGGGGGGGGGGGAGACCTCAGACTCCGCGGAAGCCTCCCGCCGAAGCAGCACTTCCTCCGGGGGAACGGCGCTCTTCGCTTCAGGGGACTTCCGCAGAGGGAGGCAAGGCAAGCGAAAAAGACGGAGGAAAACCCGTGAGAGAAGCGGTTATAGTACATTTACAAACACCCATGGAAGGGCTAAGTTAATATTACTTGAAACGAAACCACTGTGTGTGTGTGTGAAGCTCTTTTAATGCAATGCAACGTCTACAAAACTGTCTGCTATTCAGAGGGATGCGTATTGAACACCCACATCCCGTTCTAATACACAGAGTTACCAACTGGCTTAATAACCAACAAACTGCTGCATCGTCAAAGAACAAAATAACCAGGCAAAACATGTTTGTGTCTTCCGCTTTGTTACACTGTGTCTCTCTCAGAGCGTGCTTCTTTTCCTTGTTTGCCCCCCTGGAGGCAGGCATCCTTGAAGCTCCGTGGACGGCAGTGCCACTGAATCTACCCTCCACGGCAGCCCCTTTCTCCAGGGAAACAGCCTTAAGTCTGGAGAGGAGCCGCAATTCCAGGGCATCTCCGGGTCCCGCCAGGAGGCTGGCATCCACTGGACTTACACCTTGCTTCTCGCCCCAAACAGAAGCAGGCTCCACCCCTTCCCCAAACCCCCAGGATTCTTCCAGGCAGGAGCTGGCAACCATAGGCGGATGACGCCACCTCCTCCTTCATGCCTGCTGAGCCACTTGGCAAGAGAGAGGCATTCTCCAGGCCCCCCCACCACTGAGCCCCCCCAATGCATGGGGGAGGGGGGGAACTGCAATGGTCAGCCCAAATAGGGCTGGCTGGAGGAACTTCAGGCTGCCTGCTGCGGGGTGGGAGATTCCAGGGGAGGGCAGGGTTTGGGGACAGACAGGACCTCAGTCCCCACTCCAACTGCAGCGGGAGGGCTTTCCAGACCAGCTGACCTGCTCCCTGGCTTGCTGCTTTGTTTGCTTGTTCATGCCGCACCTCCTGGACAAAACTCTGCTTTGGAAGGCAAACCACATGGTGTTCTAGCCCAGGGGTAGTCAACCTGTGGTCCTCCAGATGTTCATGGACTACAATTCCCATGAGCCCCTGCCAGCATTTGCTGGCAGGGGCTCATGGGAATTGTAATCCATGAACATCTGGAGGACCACAGGTTGACTACCCCTGTTCTACCCTACGGAAACCTCCCTCACGCAGGCTTCACCCTCAGGTTTCCAGGTATTCCCCAACCCCAAGTTCTCAGCCTCAGGCAGAATGTCTCAGGGGCTTTTTGCATGCCTTCAAAATAGCACAATGGTTGCCAATTGAAAACGCTACTGATTTGCTGTTTTGCACAACGTCGTCGACAATCTGCCACACACCTGAAACCAATCTGCAAAAAGCGCTTCCTTGTAGCGCTTTCAGGGAAATCCCCAAAAGTGGATTCACCCTCCGGAAAGCGATACACTCCTGCAACCAATCTGCAACACTAGCGAAAAAGACCTGTGCGTTAACATTGTTGCGGTTTCTACAAAGTCCCTCCCCCTGGCTTTCTGATCTTCCGGTGAAGCGATCGCCATTTTTTTTTCTCCGAGCGAGCGGGGATAAACGCACCAGCGAGCCTCTTTCAGTTTAGAGGCTTCCCCGGCTTCAGTCCCTCCCCTTCAGTCACTAAGCACACTTCAGTCACTAAGCACACTACTAAGCAGTCACTTTATTTTTTACACATTCATTCAGCCGAAAATCGGGCCCGTGAGAGGGGGGGGGGATTTTTTTTTTCACTCGGAGGGAGGGTGGCAACGATCAAACGACAGCTCAAACACACCAGGCAGCTGGATGGGTCTCTCCGTTGCAACGAATTAACACAGATTCATTACAATGGGTCTGTTTTTTTTTTTTTTTAAAACCTTTCTTAAAGGGAAAGGGGCTGTTTGTTAGCATGCTAACGGCTGCCCATTGGCTGCTTGACGGCCAGGGGCGGGACGAGCTCGGCAATAGCGCTTCCTTTCTAGCGATTTCTGCCGAGACCGGAAGCCTGTGGGAAACGCTACAAAATGCAACTGGATTCCACTACAAAGGCAGGTATGCATAACGACGAATTCCACTATTTTAAATGGCGATTTTTCATTCAGTGACCAATTTGCTACAAAGATCCCGGTGCGTAAAGCCCCTCAGAGTCCACCCTCCAGAGCTGCTGTTTCCACCAGGGGAAACGTTGAATGCATTCAGGAAATCAGTGGTGATTCCGGAAGGTCTCCAGGCCTCACCTGGAGGTCGGCAACCATAACTGGGAGCCATTTTTTTCTGCCAGTCAGTTAATTTAGATCTAAGTTGAGCATGCCCCAGACCCCACCTGGAGATTGGCAACCTTGCATCGCAGATCTCTGGCTTTGCAGAAAGAGACCTCTCCCCCCCCCCCCCCGCCCCCCACACCAGCTCCATAATCTCCAAGAATCTCCCTACCTGGATTTGGCAACCTTAATCAGAAGGGCATATCCATGTAGCACATGCTACAGGCCCAGTGGTTCCAGGGGCACCCTGGGGCCTCCACACTGTGATTGGGGGGGGGGGGACTTCATACTCAGGTGGCTTTTGGAGCACAAGAATGAAAAAAGGGCAATGTGCTTGTTCAGCATGTGCATGCGTGTGCACCAGAAGCCCCCTCAGATATCAGGGCAATGTGCTTGCGTGTCTGGCAGTGCAAACAACAGTGTCAATTGTGCTCTGCTAAGACCCCTCAAATCCTCAAACTGGCTCTGGGGCTACAGGCCTCGTGAATCCTGAAACCAGGGCTGACCCTAAAATGGACCACCTCTCAGCTCCTGCCTGCCTTAAATGGGAGAAAGAAAAGCCACGTTGCAATTTGCTTATGAGATAACTGGGATAACAGGCAAGTTTGGCCTTGGAGTACAAAATGAAGCAGGGCACAGGCTGGTAGAATTTTGTCAGGAGAATACAATGGTCATAGCAAACACTCTTTTCCAACAACCCAAGAGACGACTCTACACATGGACATCACCAGACGGTCAACACAGAAATCAGATTGACTATGTGCTCTGCAGCCAAAGATGGAAAAGTTCTACCCAGTCAATAAAAACAAGACCAGGAGCTGATTGTGGTTCAGATCATGAGCTTCTTGTTGCAAAATTTAGGCTTAAATTGAAGAAAGTAGGGAAAAGCACTAGGCCACTCAGGTATGAACTAAATCATATCCCTGAAAGAATATACAGTAGAGGTGACAAATAGATTTAAGGAATTAGATCTGATAGACAAAGTGTCTGAAGAACTATGGACGGAGGTTCGCGACATTGTACAAGAGGTAGCAACTAAAACCATCCCAAAGAAAAAGAAATGCAAGAAGTCAAAATGGCTGTCTGAGGAAGCTTTACAAATAGCTAAGGAGAGAAGGGAAGTGAAAGGCAAGGGAGAAAGAGAAAGATACACCCAATTGAATGCAGAATTCCAGAGAAAAGCTAGAAGAGATAAGAATGCCTTCTTAAATGAACAGTGCAAACAAATAGAAGAAAACAATAGAATGGGGAGAACCAGAGATCTTTTCAAGAAAATTGGAGATATGAAGAGAACGTTTCATGCAAAGATGGATATGATAAGGGACCAAAATGGTAGGAACCTCACAGAAGCAGAAGAGATTTTAAAAAGGTGGCAAAATTATACAGAAGAACTATACAAGAGCGAGCTTAACATCCCTGATAACCACAATGGGGTAGTTACTAACCTGGAGCCAGACATCCTGGAATGTGATGTCAAATGGGCCTTAGGAAGTCTGAGCAACAATAAAGCTAGTGGTGGTGACAGCATTCCAGCTGAACTATTCAAAATCTTAAAAGACGATGCAGTAAAAGTGCTACACTCAATATGCCAGCAAATTTGGAAATCTCAACAATGGCCACAGGATTGGAAAAGGTCAGTTTACATTCCAATCCCAAAGAAGGGCAATGCCAAAGAATGTTCAAACTACTGTACCATTGCACTCATTTCTCATACTAGCAAAGTTATGTTCAAAATTTTACAAGCTAGGCTCCAGCAATATGTGGACCGAGAACTTCCAGAAGTACAGGCAGGATTTCGAAGAGGCAGAGGAACTAGAGATCAAATTGCCAACATACGCAGGATCATGGAGAAAGCTAGGGAGTTCCAGAAGAACATCTACTTCTGTTTCATTGACTATGCTAAAGCCTTTGATTGTGTGGAGCACAACAAATTGTGGCAAGTTCTTAAAGAGATGGGAACACGAGAGCATCTTATATGTCTCTTGAGAAACTTATATGCAGGTCAAGAAGCAACAGTGAGAACTGAACATGGAATCACTGATTGGTTCAAAATTGAGAAAGGAGTTTGGCAAGACTGTACACTGTCACCTTGCCTATTTAACGTGTATGCGGAGCACATCATGAGAAAGGCGGGATTAGAGGAGTCGCAAATTGGGATCAAGATTGCAGGGAGAAATATCAACAACCTCAGATATGCAGATGATACCACTCTAATGGCAGAAAGTGAAGAGGAACTAAAGAGCCTGTTGATGCGGGTGAAGGAGGAGAGTGCAAAAGTTGGCTTGAAACTCAACATCCAGAAAACGAAGATCATGGCATCCGGCCCTCTCAATTCCTGGCAAATAGATGGGGAAGAAATGGAGATAGTGACAGATTTTATTTTCCTGGGCTCCAAGATCATTGCAGATGGGGACTGCAGCAAAGAAATTAAAAGACGCTTGCTCCTGGGGAGGAAAGCTATGGCAAATCTAGACAGCATCCTAAAAAGCAGAGACATCACCCTGCCAACAAAAGTGCATATAGTCAAGGCTATGGTATTCCCAGTTGCAATGTATGGCTGTGAAAGTTGGACCATAAGGAAGGCCGAGCGTCAAAGAATTGAGGCTTTTGAACTCTGGTGCTGGAGAAGACTCTTGCGAGTCCCTTGGACTGCAAGGCGAACAAACAGGTCAGTCCTAGAGGAGATCAGCCCTGCCTGCTCCTTAGAAGGCCAGATCCTGAAGATGAAACTCAAATACTTTGGCCACCTTATGAGAAGGAAGGACTCCCTGGAGAAGAGCCTAATGCTGGGAGCGATCGAGGGCAAAAGAAGAAGGGGACGACAGAGAATGAGGTGGCTGGATGGAGTCCCTGAAGCAGTGGATGCAAACTTAAATGGACTCCGGGGAATGGTAGAGGACAGGAAGGCCTGGGGGATCATTGTCCATGGGGTCGCGATGGGTCGGACACAACTTCACACCTAACAACAACAACAACAACCCTCCAGTGCACAGAGGCCGTGCTTCTCACGGGGAGTGTGAAAGACCACAGGAGCATTTATGTTAGACAATGAGCCCCCACCACAGTGGTCAGCAACACAAAGGCTTTATTCATGCTTAATGTAAGCCAGCCTCCACTTGTGATAAGCCACCGCCCATGTGGTGTGGAGCCAGGCTCCAAGGGGCCTGTCATGGAATCTTCCTAGGTGACTTTGGGCTAGTAATTCTCTCGGCCTGGCCTGCCTCACAGGGTTGTTGTGAGGGTAAAATGGAGGAAAGGAGAATGTTGCTGCCTCTTTCTGGGCCCCTAGGGGGAACACAAATGAAGCAAGCCACTGGATGCCTTGCTCTGGTATTCAGAAGTGCGCTGCTGCTTCATGTGGAGCAGGGCTAGTCAAACTGCGGCCCTCCAGATGTCTATGGACTACAATTCCCAGGAGCCCCTGCCAGTAAATGCATTTGCTGGCAGGGGCTCCTGGGAATTGTAGTCCATGGACATCTGGAGGGCCGCAGTTTGACTACCCCTGATGTGGAGCTTCTCTTTTGTGGCCGGTTCCAAATGCAGTAGAAGAAAAGAGCCAATGAGATCCATCAACAGCTGAATCTGGCCAACAAATTATTATCATTTATATTAATGTTTTATTATCTGTTACATTTTTATTAAAACATACACATCGAAGCTACATTTTGACCCCCAAATGTACATTTCAAGTATCCCCCCCCAAAAAAAACTATATTTTACACCCCCAAATGTTTCCTGCCCCTTCTAGCTGCCTCTGAAGTACTGGCCCATGAAAGCCCTTCCCCTGCCACAACCTTTGTCAGCCTTGAAGGGGCTCCTGGACTCTGGCTCTTTTCTGCTGATCCGGAGGGAATAACACGGCTACACATCTTGATCTATCTTCATGGAAGGGACCACGTTTTTCTGTACAGAGTGGAAATCCATCGGTCTTCTGATACTAGGGGCAGGCCTGTTGCACCCAGGAAGACGAGGGGTGCTAGCACACGTGCCTGCCCTGTGGCTTCACTCCCCACTCTTGAGATCCAGCGTGTTGGAGGTGATTGAACAGGAGGAGACTCTAATCTCAGGAGCCCAGATTGATCCCCCACTCCTACTCCATGTGCAGCCAGCTGGGTTGCCAACCTCTAGGTGGGGGGCCTGGAGATCTTCAGGAATAACAACTGATCTCCAGGTGCCAGTTCTTCTGGAGAAGACAGCTGGGAGGGAGGGAGGGAGAGAAGAGGCAGTTCTGGGTCCCCAGGTGGACAGCCTTTATTCCTTATCCTACCCACCCCCTGGACTATTGAGGCCCCACCTCCAAATTTCAAGGAACATTCCTAACCCAGGAGGCACCAACCTCCAGGTGCGACCAGGAGACTCCCTGGGCTTGGAGCTCATCTACGGACTATAGAAATCATCTCCTGAGGGGGAAATGGCTGTTTTGGAGGGGGAATCTTGCTATGACCACTCATCTCCAGACAACAGAGATCAGGCCCCCTGGAGCAAAGGGCTGCTGGGGGGGGACTGCAGCCTTGTGCCCCACAGAGGTCCAGGGATGCCATCCTCTAGAAAGGACAGACCCAGACGGACAGCCCTTCATCAGACTGCAGAGGTCAGTCCCCCCCCAGAGATGAGGGCTGCTTGGGAGGGGGGGGGAGTGTGGTCTTGTGTCCCACAAAGGTCCAGGGGAATCTCCAGGGGAAAGCTGGGGATTCCCAATTTCTATACCAGGACAGCTCACTGGGGCAGGCTGTGCTTGTATGCCTTGACAACTCATTAGGACAGACAGTGCTTTCCCCACACACACACTTCTACACCTCGGCAATTCATTGCTTCTTCCCTCCCACTTCTAGGGCTGAGCTACTCACTGGGGCAGGCTCTGCTGCTGCCGCTTCTCCTCTCCCTCCCTCCATGCCTGAGCTACTCACTGGGGCCATCTCCATTCCCACAACACGTTCTGAGGGCGGCAGGAAGTTGGGGGCAGAGAGCCTCCTTATCAGCCCTTCCTGGCTGAGGGCTCCCTCCCAATTAAGGGCTCAGCTACAGGGGAAGGCTGCTACTGGCCGAGGGCAAATCAGGTAGCAACTGACCTGTCATTTCTAAAAATATGTGTTTGACTGATAAGGACAGATGGACTCACATTCTAGCTATTTCTGAAAAAGTGAAAAGTGATTCCCAAAAGCCTACCCAACCTGGATGGAGTGCAACTATCAGTAGCTCACCTGGGTGTGATCCTCAATGCCTCCCTTTCCATTGAGACGCAGGTTATGGGATTAGTGCTTTCTACCGTCTGCGCCAAGTCAAGCCAGTAGCTCCCTACCTGGCCCCAGAACACCTAGCCACAGTGATACATGCGACGGTCACCTCTAGATTAAGGTGACCAGGTTGTCCCCAAATTTCTAATCAAGAACCCCCCCAGTCAATGGTGTCCCGCTTTACCAATGTTGAAATCTGGTCAACTTACTCTAGATTAGACTTCTGCAACTCAGTCTATGCAGGCCTTCCCTTAACCTTGATCCGGAAACTGCAACTCATCCAGAATGCTGCAGCCAGGGTCTTCACAAGTACTTTGTGGAGGTCCCACATCAGGGCTGTATTCTGGTTCCAACAACTGCACTAGCTCCCAGTTGAATTCCGGATCAAACTTAGGTAAGAGATCACTTTCTGTGGCCTTTGTTGACTTTAAATCTGCATTCGATTCAATATCTAGAGATCTATGGTCAAAATTATCCTACTCAACAATTGATAAACGGCTTTTGCTATTACTTTATAAACTTCACAAAAACACAAGTCTTCATGTCAGATTCAGCCCAGAGGGTCATTTAACCCAGGGGTAGTCAACGTGTGGTCCTCCAGATGTTCATGGACTACAAATGCTGGCAGGGGCTCATAGGAATTGTAGTCCGTGGACATCTGGAGGACCACAGGTTGACTACCCCTGATTTAACCAATTCGACCCCTACACAGAAAAGTGTAAGACAGGGCTGTATTCTGGTTCCTTTTTTTATTTAATATCTGTATTGATGCATTAATCAAACGTCTCTCACAGACCAGATTAGGCCTGAAAAGGGCCTTGGAAGTTTTGGCTTTACATTGCCAGGAGGAACACCTAGTTATCAATTATACCAAAACAAAAATTATCTGCTTTAACAACAGGGCAATTTTTTTTACTTGGCATATTGACCAACATCGTATCGAGCTAGTTAAATGCTTCAAATATCTTGGTGTGATCTTCCAGTATAACGGGAAGCAAACTGCTCATATTCACTCAGTAGCTAAGGCTGCTCAGAAGAGTGCAGTGGCTATCTTAAGATTCTGTGGAACTAAGGGTGGTAGTTTCATTCCTTCTGCAATCAAACTGTTTTCAGCCAAATCACTGGCTCAACTTACCTATGGTGCCCAATTAGGCCCTTACTCCAATTTTACGAGCCTCTTGTGGCGCAGAGTGGTAAGGCAGCAATATGCTGTCTGAATCTGTCTGCCCATGAGGTTGGGAGTTCAATCCCAGCAGCCGGCTCAAGGTTGACTCAGCCTTCCATCCTTCCGAGGTCGGTAAAATGAGTACCCAGTTTGCTGGGGGGTAAACGGTAATGACTGGGGAAGGCACTGGCAAACCACCCCGTATTGAGTCTGCCATGAAAACGCTGGAGGGCGTCACCCCAAGGGTCAGACATGACTCGGTGCTTGCACAGGGGATACCTTTACCTTTACCTTACCAATTTTACTCCCTTAGAGAAAATTCAAGCAGGTTTTCTAAGAGCCCTCTTTAATGGCCCAAGGAGAGACCAAGGCATGGATAACAATATAATTGAGCCAATTAGCTATTGGCTAAAAATTAATCTTCAGCCTGTAGGCCTTATTCCTTCTTTCTTGTCAGTTAACCCACAACCCAACTGGTGTACAGAAATAATTAACAAACTTCTTAAAATTGGTTTAGCTCCTGATCATCTATTAGAAACGGGGCACAGACAAGCAAAACATCTGGTCTATCAACAACATGGATATTGAGCTGCAAAATGAGATGGCCCTACTCCCAAGCCCATATAGGTTACTAAAGTCCTGGGAGGGATTTTCTACTGCACCATATCTAAAACATATCACCTTTACTAAATTTCGATGGGCTTTTTCGAGGGCCCGGTTCAATGCATTTCCATCAGCACTGCTAAGTGGAAGACTGCAGCGTGTGCCCATAGAGGACCGATTATGCCCTTGCAATTCAGGTGCAATTGAATCGATTGCCCACCTTATATTATACTGTGATTTTTATAAGGTTGCCAGAAGCCGTTTAATCTTGCCCTTGCTATCTAGGTTCCCTGGACTTACAGATGATCATTTAATTAACATCTTGCTTGCAGATAAAAATAATTCTGTTTCTTACATGGTGGCAAAGTTTTGCTACACTGCCAGCAGAGTGCGGAAATCTTTGGCTATTGTTGATGCTGAATGACCTGACTGTCAAAATGCTGTATTCATGTTTTGTGCCTTTGTCAACTCCCTGATGCCGAGTGTCCTGTTAAAACGCTGTAATAATGTAGGTGGTCTGTAGATACTTTGATGCTGGTCAATGACCGTAATAAATAATCAATCTCTCTCCCCCAAACCACAACCTCCTCAGGCTCTACCTCCCACCCCCCACCCCCCAAAAAAGAAATCTCTAGTTATTTCTCAGCCTAGAGCTGGGAACCCTTCCAAGACTTGGTGGACCTTTAACTTGGTCCAGCATGGTCCTTCCTGTGTTCCATTAACTCCCATCCATCCCTCAGGGTGGGGGTAACTCTTACATGTGGGGAGGGGGCAATCTCACAAACTTGCAAAATACTGCCATTCACACACTTGCAAAATACTGCCGTTTTAGCATCGCTGTTCAGAATGGGAAATGCACGTCTGTTAACAAAGTTGAACAACAGGGGCCGTTTAAAGCATTCTGTCTCTGTGGGCTCCCCCCCCACCCAATGTTTGTAGATTCTTGAGAGAGCTTCCAGTGTAAATAACCAAAAAAACCCAAAAGGTAAAGAACATAGTGTAGATAAGCTTTCAAATTGTTATGTGGCATTTTACCCACATATCTGTCAAGGGAAAGGTTAGAATTTTCACTCTTCTGAGGAAAACAGACCAATTAGCAGCCAGCTTCAGGCGCCGGGGGAAGCGTGACATATCTGCAGCTGTTGTCCATGCCACTGGTGGTCACGTATTTTGATGATCAATATTCGAACGGACCCAGGGTGGGTTGTGCCAGGATGAAGGGAAGGGCCATGGCTCAGTGGCAGGATATCTGCATGGCATGCTGAAGATGGCTTGGTTTGTTTTAAAGCTCAGGTCATAGGTGATGAGAAGGACCCTGAGACCCTAGAGCAGGGGTGGGAAAACTGTGGCCCTCCAGAATGCTGGCAGGGGCTCATGGGAATTGTAGTCCATGGACATCTGGAGGGCCACAGTTTGCCCACCCCTGCCCTAGAGAGCAGCTGCCAGTCTGAGTAGACAATACAGACCTTGATGGAGTGAAGGCCTAATTCAATGGAAGGCAGCTTCATGTGTCCATGTGGTGTTAGTAGGCCTCAATTAGAACATAAGAACCTCGCAAGAGGCCTGCTGGGTCAGACCAGTGAGGATCCATCCAGTGCAGCCTCCTGTCTCACACACACAGGGCCAACCAGTTCCTCTGGAGGGCCAGAACAGGACATAGAGGCCAAGGGCTTCCCCTAATGTGGCCTCTTGGCTCTGGAATTTGGAGGGCTAGTGTTCCTGAATGTGGAGGTTCTCCTCAGTCTCCATAAGAGGACAGGGATCACGATCCAGCCATGCTATGCTCCTGAGTTAGCATGAATGCCAACATATTAGGTTAGGCTTAACAATTGTTGGCTTCAATGGGCCTTACTCCATATATTAAAGATTGCAGTGCAGGTCCCTTTTTAGGGTTGGGGAGATGAGGGCAGATCAGTCTCTGGAGTCCAAACCGAAAGACAGACAGACAGACAGACCAGATGGCGTTCCAAATAATAAACTATTTCTGATCAGTTTTCTTGCTTTTTTTTTTTTACTTTTTATTGAAAAGTGCTCCTATCTGGGGGTCAAGCCCAAATGGCTGCTTTTCTGCATCCTCTTTCAGCATCAGATGGGCCTGCCCTCGAGGGGACTCTGGCGGTCCTGTCTTTAAGCCACCTAACTCCCCCACCCCTCCCTGCACGAGCAAACTGCCACTTTGCATCTGGGAGGCTTGCTTTCATTTCGGGGTGAGGGGGTGATGGGTAAGTAAGGAAGAAGTCTAGAGAAGCCTAGTCCATGCCGCGAACATTGCACAGCACATGATGCCATCATGCCAGCACCTTCTGGGTGACGCTCTGGAATTTGGGCAAAAACTCTGTTGTAAAATGGGCCTCTACCCTAGAGTTCTTGCCCAAATACCAGAGCATCACCCAGAAGGCCCTGGCATGCTGACGTCACTCCCTGTGTGTGGCCAGCTGTGTGGCCTAAGTGTGGCACACAAATTTAGCCATTCCTGCAAACCTTCCACTTTCCTGAGCACTGTAACGTTGCAGCCAGGGCACTCGTGGCGGACTCTCAGTGGGATCCTAAGCAGAGCCCCAACTTTTAAGCCTGTTGAACTTCAATGAGCTTGGAAGGGTGTAATTCTGTCTGGGATTGACCTATGGGGAACCCCCAAATTTGGCAACTGCCCTCCCCTTGCTTCCACAGGCATTGCATTTTTAATGGATGCAAGAGAGTTTGCCTCCACATCTCAAAATGGAAAGGATGAAAATGGCCTAATGGAAGGTGGCCAAGTGGCCAAGCCCAGGTTGGGAAATTCCTGGGGATCGGGAGACAAAGCCTGAGGGGGATGGGACTCAGGGAGGGCAGAAGCCTCACTAGGGTCTCCTGGCATAGAGCACAGGCTCTCCAGGTGCCCATGGACTGCAATTACCATGAATCATAGAGTCTCTAGGCAACCGATCTCTAGTCTGCAGCTCAGTTGTAATCCCAGGAGGTCTCCAGGACCTACCTGGAGGCTGGCAAATCCAAGCCCATGAGTACCTAACAGGGAACCCAGTTTGGCAGGTCTGGGTTGATCCAGCAAAACAGCAGACACTAAGAGAGCCCTCTGCACACCCAGCCCCGTGCGATAACTTTTAATGCCTTTTCCCCACCATTGATTTTTCAAACAGATTTCCGAGCCTGGCTTTATTACTGGCACATCCTTTTGTTGACATAATCCACACTCTTCATTATCTCATTATAGTCCTCTCTCTTGTTGTTTGCTAAGCACTAATAGTGTCTTTCATGTGTGCGTGTGCGTGCGTGCGTGTGTGTTTCCCAATAAACAAACAGTAGGTTTCTTGACCCGTCCCTGCAAACCTTGAGGCTTTCATTACATTAACAGAATAGAACAGTTGTGGCCGCCCTCTTAATAGACTTTGATTCTGCCGCAATGGCTAATCTCTTTACCCGATGCTGTCCTCCACGGCAGCCTTCCCATGGCAGAGCGCTTTGCACCCTCTCAAACAGGGAAACCTGGCGCGCCACCCCAAATAGGCAGGTACTAGCCCATTGCAAACCCTCCCAACCAATGGGAAAGGCACCTGCAAACCTTTCCCTACATGTCTCTGTCATAGTTTCTTTACATTTTATGCTTAACAGGATGTTGGAGTGCCAGTTGACAGGACAGCAGCCAGGGAAATGGTTTAATCATGCAGAGACTGGATTCACAAGCAAAATATCAAATGCGAGGGCATAATGCAGCTTTTCTCGGCTTTTTTAGAACTGAGAAACCCCTGAAACATCCTTCAGGCTTCAGGAAATGTCAGAAGTGTTGCGATCGTACAGAATATCGTTGAGAAGCATAGCTGTGCACATGTGCACCCCGTTGAAGGATATTAAATATTGGTTGATTTGTGGTAAAGGCTCAATATCCTGAAAGTTAGCAGAGTGCCCGATATGGCTGGTAAGCACAGCGTGCAACTGAGTGCCTGTGGTGAGAAAACAACAAACAAAGAAAAGCACATTCACCAAGGGTGTACTTAACTAATATAGGAACTATTTATTAGTGAACTTAAATCTACATACTTATAGGTAAAGAGCAGATGCCCATTCCAATCCTAATAGCTGGACAGTGAGAGATGGTGGAGGCATCTCTGTTCCATCTTGTTACAGGCTTGAGGAATGGAGGAGAACAGAAAGAAGACTCAGGAAACATGGAATTTCCCTCTAGAGGGAGGTCAGTGAGGTCAGCAGGTGTGGGGTCAGTGTTTCCATCTCTCTCCATTGCACTATGGTGATCCTGTTTAGAGTCTCAAGTCAGGAGACATTGTGCAGAGAGCTCTTTCCAACACCCTTCCAGGCCCATTATCGGGATTTTTAAAAGGTAAAGGTATCCCCTGTGCAAGCACCGAGTCATGTCTGACCCTTGGGGTGACGCCCTCCAGCGTTTTCATGGCAGACTCAATACGGGGTGGTTTGCCAGTGCCTTCCCCAGTCATTACCGTTTACCCCCCAGCAAGCTGGGTACTCATTTTACCGACCTCGGAAGGATGGAAGGCTGAGTCAACCTTGAGCCAGCTGCTGGGATTGAACTCCCACCCTCATGGGCAGAGCTTTCAGACAACATTTCTGCTGCCTTTACCACTCTGCGCCACAAGAGGCTCATAATTGGGATTCTTACAGCACATTAACTACAGCAACAATATCTACCATTCAAATGACCCACCCGACTCAGCTGACTCAATGCCAACACCAACCTCTTCACAAAGACAAGACTGTCTTCAGGGCTCTTATAAAGACTGTCACAGCGGGTTGCCAACTTTGGGTTGGGAAACACCTGGAGATCTGGGGGTGAGGCTTGGGGAGAGGAGGGGATATTAGAAGCAGGGATGTGGTGCCCCAGAGTCCACCCACCCAAGCAGCCATTTTCTTTGAGGAAACTCATCTCTGTCATGTGGAGATGGGTAATTCTGGGGGATCTCCAGGCCCCACCTGGCGGTTGGCAATAGTTACTAAGGATGTTGATTATCTTAGCTTTTGAAAACTAGAAGAAGAGTTGGGTTTTATTCCCCTCTTTTCTCTGCCTGAAGACAAGCGACTTGCAATTGGCATCCCTTTCACTGCCCACAACAGACATCCTGTGAGGGAGGTGAGGCTGTGACTAAAGGTAAAGGTAAAGGTATCCCCTGTGCAAGCACCGAGTCATGTCTGCCCCTTGGGGTGACGCCCTCCAGCGTTTTCATGGCAGACTCAATACGGGGTGGTTTGCCAGTGCCTTCCCCAGTCATTACCGTTTACCCCCCAGCAAGAGCAAGCTGGGTACTCATTTTACCGACCTCGGAAGGATGGAAGGCTGAGTCAACCTTGAGCCGGCTGCTGGGATTGAACTCCCAGCCTCATGGGCGGAGCTTTCAGACTGCATTTCTGCTGCCATACCATTCTGCATCACAAGAGGCTCATGAGGCTGTGACTAGTGCAGGTCAAAAAGGACACAGACTAGGCCAAGGCTGCATGAGGAGGAGCAGTGGGGAATCAAACACGGCTCTCCACATTAGAGACTACTGCTCTTAACCACTACACCAAACTGCCCAAAAAATATGCTTTCAGGTTAGCTGTGCCCAAGTAAAAGGCACGAGTCTTGAGGCATTGTCGCTTGTGTGTCCCTGAGCAAGTGTTTTCCAGCATCATTAATGCCCATGTCTTAGGGAGACCAGGGACTGGGAAGCACCCAGTTAAAGTTTCCAGATGTATTAACACACAGTGGATTAAAAACATGGGCATATTGCCCACACTTTGGGTTAGGGTTACCAACTCCAAGCTAGGAAATTCCTGGAGAGTTGGGGTAAAGCCTGGGGAGGGCAGAGTTTATGGGTGGGGGCTTCATCAGGGTATAAAGTCATAGATTCTGCATTCCAAAGCTGCCGTTTTCACCAGGGGATTCAATCGCTGTAGTCTGGAGATCCAGGAACTGTCCAGTCTTTCCTTGGCAGTTGGCAACCCAACGTTGCATGCTGTATAATTGCAGCACTCAGGCTTTGCTGTGTAGAGCTGCCCTTAATGGGCAAGCATCAGATTAAATGGTCTTCGCGCAAGAGATCACTGCTTTAACATCCCAGATTGTGTCGTAATTAACATTTGCAATTGCTGAGAAAATTACATTCAAACACACACAGAGATGTGTGGCAACGTGCATTTTTTTACTTAAGATGTGTAATAGCTGAAGTTTTCCAACTGGCTTGGGTTGATTTCCTCCTTTGTTTCTGTATCCCATCACTGTTCAGCCCACCAGTCTGGAAAAGAAGCAGAGAGTATTCTTTGGACGGAGAACTGCATTTTAAACTGTCCTGTCACAAGAAGGGGATTTCCCCCTGCAATCCACTTTTCCGAGATATAACCACTGATTCAGGTTATTATCTTCTTTTTCTGTTTGGAAGAGGGATTTCTCTGTCATTTCTCCTCCATTTCTCCTGGAAGAGAAACCAATGCACCATTTTGGAACATCAGCCCTTTCAGTTCTAAGTTCAGGTGGGCAGCCATGTTGGTCTGAAGCACCTTTAAGAGCAACAAAGTTTAATTCCGGGCATCAGGTTTTGTGTGCATGCACACATGTTCAGGCACATTCAGTTGGGCCCTGTCCTGCTCCTCCTCTCTTCAAATTTTTCTATAAGTGTAACAGAACTGATTAGAGACTGACTCCAAATTCCTAAAAAATGATTTAAACCGCTGTCTCTGGGAGAAAATGAGTAAAACGGAATCCAGAGGCTTTCTCATGGAGTCTTCATGTGGTTTTGAACAGACATGTCTTGTACATTAATGCTGTCTGAAAAATTTCACAATGATATCATGAGGCATTTCCCTCTTTGGTCAAGGGCTTTGGGCTTTCAGGTTTTAGGCACCATCGACAGCCAATATTTAGAAACAGCCGTACTCTACCTTAATTAAATGCATATTTGGGATACTTAATTTAAAGTGCTAGCCCAGAAGGTTAGTTAATTTGGCCGTAAAGTGGAAACCCATATTGATTGATGCGAGCCACAATACTGATGTGAAATCCCGCTGAAATATACTACTTGCCGTCTTTACTGTTTGAAGTACCTGAGGTCATCAAATTGATGCGGAGGTTATTGAACTCTTAATGCAAAACTTAATTACTTAGGAGTCTGTTGAATATGCATCTTTTTAAAAAACTTACCTGCTATTTTATTCTTGTGGAGAGGACGACCTCTTTTGGCCTTTGCCCCATGAGAGCCAAAATTTTCCCCACTCCAACTAAGAATGGCAGCTTTTCTGAGCTGGCAAATACTTAATGATTTACATTTAATCTGAGTTCAAGCACCCTTCATTTGGAGCTAGACAAGGATGCATCTAATTAATATAGGTCAGAAGGATGCATCTAATTAATATAGGTCAGAATAGTCATAGTATATTTCAGGCACTCAAACAATTGCTTCCAGGTTAGATTACTGTAGTGCATCCCACATGGGGCTTCTTTTGAAGGTGTTTTGGAAGTTTCATTTAGGGATGCTCAGAAGTTTGACGGAAACACTCACTTTTTGTGCCCTCTTTGTACCTGTTCAGTCTGATCATGCATCCTTTAATAAAAACATAAGAGAAGCCATGTTGGATCTGGCCAGTAGCTCATCTAGTCTGTGTCACACAGTGGCCAAAAAAACAGATACCATCAGGTGGTCCACCAGCAGGGCCAAGACTCCCACAGTGACCCCCCCCCAACCACTAAGAATTCAGAGCATTACTGCTCCAGACAAAGTTCCATCTTTACCTTGGACCTCTGCTCCATATAAGAACACAAGAGAAGCTACGTTGGATCAGGCCAATGGCCCATCCAGTCCAATAGTCTATCATGCAGTGTCCAAAAATTAGATGCCATCCTGTTTCAACAATGACTGCTTTTTCAGTTGCATTTTAATTTTGACAGGATGTCTTTTTGAGGAACTTGGGCCAAATCTCCATCCCATCTCTACATAAATGGAGATGAAGGCTAGGGTGACTAATCCAACATTGATGTTGCACAATGCCAGGTCAATTAACAACAAATCCTCAACCCTGCAAATGTATTTTGCGGAACATTGGGTTGACCTGGTGTGCGTGACTGAGACCTGGGTAAGGGAGGGGGAAACAGTCACCTTGATCTAACCCCCCCCCCCGATTCTCAGT
Source organism: Paroedura picta (assembly GCF_049243985.1). Lineage (NCBI taxonomy): Eukaryota > Metazoa > Chordata > Lepidosauria > Squamata > Gekkonidae > Paroedura > Paroedura picta. Next base: position 126,620,027 of record NC_135374.1, on the reverse strand, counting down.
CCTCCATCAATCCCAGACTTTGGATTGGGGGGGGGGAAGGGAATGCTAGTCTGGGATGCTTATTCCTGCAGGAAACTCCTAGCACCAATGATCCCAGGTATTAAGTGTGCAGGCATGGGGTGGGACGTGGTCAGGAGATTCTGTGGGACTTCAATATCCATGCAGGCCACCTAGCCTCTAGTCAAGGCCTAGATCTGGTGTTGCCCATGATAGCACATGGGCTCTCGGAATTTGTTGCTGGTGCTACCCTTCAAACAAGCCACAACCTAGACTTGATCTTTGGCTCAGGGATGGATGTGGATCTGATGGCAGCTAGCCTCATCCTATGGTCAGACCACTATGCTCTGAAGGGCTGGCTCCATATACCACCTCCTCCCTGTATAGACAGAGAGCTTATTTTAGCCACAGAGATTTATGGATCCAGATGGCTTCCCGAATGCTCCGTAGCAGGGGTAGTCAACCTGTGGTCCTCCAGATGTCCATGGACTACAATTCCCATGAGTCCCTGCCAGTGTTTGCTGGCAGGGGCTCATGGGAATTGTAGTCCATGGACATCTGGAGGACCACAGGTTGACTACCCCTGCTCTGCAGGACCTAATGCCTCCTGGTGACTCATTAGATGATCTAGTCAGCAACCATCTGGTTATGCCATCAAAGAGATAATTCCCTGAAAGCCTCTCCATCCCATCTTGAATGAGCTCCATGGTATCCCGAGGAACCGCATAAGAGAAAGAGGGAACTGAGACATCAGGACGAGTTTGGAAGAAGACTTGCAATGAACTATGAGAACCCTTATGAAAGCCTATGAGATGGTGGAGAAAGTTGTGAAATGTGAGTTCTATACTAATTCCATCATGTCAGCGAACTCATGTCCAGCACAGTTATTTAAAGCATTTTGATCTCTTGCCACCCTAGAAGAATGGCATTCAAATAGTAGTCAATTGGACATCAGCTGTGAGGTATTTGTGAGCTATTTTGCTGATAAAGTCTCATCCTTTTGCCAGGATATCCCACCCACCTTGGCTACAGTAATGGAGGCCCCTTGGCCGCCTTTGGTCGTTATGTTTGATGGCTTCAAACAACTCTTGCTGACCTAAGTGGATAGGTTGTTACTTCAATTAGGCCAGCCACCTGTCTTCTGGACTGTTGCCCTTGGCTCCTCAAATCAAGTGACAAGAGGAAAGGAGGACCCCTCCAAAAGATTGTCAATCTCTCCCTGTCTACAGGGGTGTTCCCAAATGGATGAACCAACCATCCCATTTTGCATCTTGAGTTTCTGGGAAATGTGGTTGAAAAGGTAGCTATGGACCAGCTTTTAGCATACCCCACGGAAGCTTCATAGAATCATAGAATCATAGAGTTGGAAGGGGCCATACAGGCCATCTAGTCCAACCCCCTGCTCAACGCAGGATTAGCCCTAAGCATCCTAAAGCATCCTTCGTTTTTTGATCAATTCTTGTCTGGCTTCCAACCTGTTCATAGGGTAGAGACGGCTTTGATCGCCTTGATGGATGATTTTCAGCATCAGTTGGATCAAGGTGGGTCAACACTGCTCACGTTATTAGATCTCATGGTAGTGTTTGATGTGGTAGACTGCAAACTTTTTGCTCACCACCTCATCAATACTGGGATATGGTGGACAATCCTGTGATGGCTGAACTCCCTCCTCCGGGGCCATGGACAGAGGGTCACAGTGGGTGGCAAGCAACTGCACTTATATCAACTCTCCTCTGGAGTCCCACAGGGTGAAGTGTTATTTAACATCTTTATGCACCCTCTTGCCCAGCTGGTCTGGAGAGTTGGACTTGGGTGTCACCAGTATGTGGATTTCACCCAACTCTATCTCCCAATGCATGGCCACCTGAACTCACCTCCAGAAAGATTCACCAGTTGCTTGGAAACAATGATGGCTTAGATCAAGCAGAGCTGTTTGAAACTCAAACCCTCCAAGACAGAGGTCTTGTGGCTGGGTAGGAAGGGACCAGGAGAGGAAATGTGGTTACCCTGCGTAGATGGTCTGCACCTGATGGTGGCACAATCCACTATGAATTTGCACGTGATTTTTGATACCTCATCAATGGAGGCGAAAGTCACTAGAATAACACAGCAAGCAAACACATTTCCACCAAGCTAAGCTACTAGTGACCTACCTGGCCTGAAGTACCTGGCTATAGGGATCCAATTGATGGACACCTCCAGGCTAGATTTCTGTAGCTTGTTGAACATGGACCTGCCCTTGTCCCTGACCCAGAAACTACAATTAGTCTAGAATGCAGCGGCATGAGTCCTCAGTAGAACACCTAAGAAAGCCAATATTCAACCTTTACTGTGGCAGCTGTTCCCCTTGAATTCCGGATCATGTTCAGGATACTGGTACTGACTTTTAAGGCCATCTGCAGTCTGGGCCTGACATACCTGTGGGACTACCTAACCTACTATATCCACCACAGAGCACTTCACTCTGCCAACACGAACAGGCTGGGGATCCCTGGTCCAAGAGGCATGCGCTTGGCCTCAACTAGGGCCTTGTAGAATGAGCTCCCAGAAGTGGTGGAGAGGAGACGACTGAGAGGGGATCTGATAACCATCTTCAAGTATTTAAAAGGGTGACATATGGAGGATGGAGCAGAATTGTTCTCTCTTGCACCAGAGAGACGGACCAGAATGAATGGGATGAAATTAATTCAAAAGAAATTCCATCTAAACATCCGGAAGAAATTCCTGAAAGTTAGAGTGGTTTCTCAGTGGAACAGGCTTCCTCAGGAGGTGGTGGGTTTTCCATCTATAGAAATTTTTAAACAGAGGCTAGATAGCCATCTGACGGAGAAGCTGATTCTGTGAAGGCAAAGGGGTGGCAGGTTGCAGTAGATGAGCCATTGGGATGTGAGTGTCCTGCATAGTGCAGGGGGTTGGACTAGATGACCCAGGAGGTCCCAACTTTATTATTCTATGATTCTATGATAAATACCATAGGCCTATGTGATCCAGGAGTGTCATAGGCATGCCAGGAACATTGGGAGGCAATACTCTGGTTTGGGCACAAACACTCTATGGTAGAATTAACCATGGAGTCTTACCCACAAACCAGGGAGTCATTACTGACATGCCTACATCATTACATGGTTATCATAGAATCATAGAATCATAGAGTTGGAAGGGGCCATACAGGCCATCTAGTCCAACCCCCTGCTCAACGCAGGATCAGCCCTAAGCATCCTAAAGCATCCAAGAAAAGTGTGTATCCAGCCTTTGCTTGAAGACTGCCAGTGAGGGGGAGCTCACCACTTCCTTAGGCAGCCTATTCCACTGCTGAACTACTATGACTGCGAATTCCCCCCCTAATATCTAGCCTATATCGTTGTACTTGTAGTTTAAACCCATTACTGCGTGTCCTCTCCTCTGCAGCCAACAGAAACAGCATCCTGCCCTCCTCCAAGTGACAACCTTTCAGATACTTAAAGAGGGCTATCATGTCCCCTCTCAACCTCCTTTTCTTCAGGCTGAACATTCCCAAGTCCCTCAACCTATCTTCATAGGGCTTGGTCCCTTGGCCCCAGATCATCTTCGTCACTCTCCTCTGTACCCTTTCAATTTTATCTACGTCCTTCTTGAAGTGAGGCCTCCAGAACTGCACACAGTACTCCAGGTGTGGTCTGACCAGTGCCGTATACAATGGGACTATGACATCTTGTGATTTTGATGTGATGCTCATTCACACACAGTGTTACCTAGAAGCGTATCCCCCATCCAGTAGGCATGCTTTTCATTTTTCTGACCCAGATGCAGAACTTTACACTTATCTTTATTAAATTGCATCTTGTTCTCATTTGCCCATTTTTTCATTGTGTTCAGATCTCGTTGAACTCTGTCTCTATCTTCCGGAGTATTTGCCAGTCCTCCCAAACTTGATGAGTAGTCCCTCCACCCCCTCATCTAGATCATTAATAAATATGTTAAAATGTACCGGGCCGAGCACCGAGCCCTGAGGTACTCCGCTACTCACCTCCCTCCAGTCTGATGAAACACCATTGACAACAACTCTTTGAGTGTGGTTCTCTAACCAATTCCCTATCCACCTAACTATCTGAAAATCCAGATTGCAGTCCTTCAACTTATCCATCAGAACATCATGGGGAACCTTGTCAAAAGCTTTACTAAAATCCAAGTAAATGACATCAACCGAATTTCCCCGATCCAACAAGAGACATCTTACAAGAGACATCTTATGGAGACATCTTACATTAAATTCTGACATTCTTCACTGTTTGGAGTGGTTGGCCCAACCCCCCCCCCCAAGCCAGATAGTACCCAAAAGTTGGGGACCTCCATAGCCACCTGGATGTCTTTCATCCCCAGATGTTGGAGATGAAAATTCTCCCCATTTCCCTGACCCACCTGAACTGTCTGCCACCACATAGTGGGTTTTCATAAAATTAAAGATAGCAGTTGAGATGTCAGCACTGTGCCTGGACATTTCCTCTCAGCCTTCTTGCCATCCTATGAATTCTTTGCTTCCAAACTTACCTACAAGGACACAGCTCCCCCCCCCCCCATGGTAAATAAGGCCCATGACCTGTCAGGCACAAGTCGGCAGGCACAACTGAGAGTTCTGTCTTGTTGATGATGACGATAATTGAGACTTATTTGTTTTGCATCAGAAGGAACCTTCTGAGTAACCTCACATTTTTGCTATAGGCAGAATTCAGTAGAAACCAGACATGGGAAGAACTTGCCTGAGGAGACATTCACCTCATCAGATGCCATTCAGAACCCTCCTCAAAATATCATCTCAACACCACAGAGTCAATTAGATGAGGGCCATGCAAAATCGTTCTCCTTGCCAAACGGCTTAACTACAGGAAGGGAGGGGATCTGTGTGTATGCGTGTGATATTGGAAACACAATCCTCATCCCAGTACACAGATCAGCAGCCACACTTCCTTCTGTGTAATGTGGGAAACTGCTCTTTCTGTTGTGGATGCCAGCAAGCAGGTGGAGCCTGAGGATCTCCTAGAATCACAGCTGATGTCCAGACTAAAGAGGTTAGTTCCCCCTGGAGAAAATGAATAAAGAAAACCCCAGCTGGATCAGACCAGTGGTCCATCTATTCCAGCTTCTTGTTTCAAATAGTGGCCTACCACAGTTCCTCTGGAGGTCCATCAACAGGGCATGTAGGCTGCTGCCTTTTCCTGAGAGAAGCGTAAGAAGAGCCCTGGTGGATCAGAACAATGGTCCATTTAGTCCAGCATCCTGTCTCATATAGTGGCCAAGAATGTCCTCTGGAGGTCCAACAATGGGGTACAGAGGCCAAGGCGTTCATAAGAACATCAGAAGAGTCTTGCTGGATCAGACCATTGGTCCATCTACTTCAGCATCATGTCTCATATAGAGGCCAACCAGATCCTCTGAATAGCCAACAACAGGGCATAGTGGCTGAGGCATTCATAAGAATATCAGAAGAGCCTTGCTGGATCAGGCCATTAGTCCATCTACTCCAGCATCCGTTCTCATACAATGGCCAACCAGTTCTTTTGGAGATCCAACAACAGGGCATAGAAGCCTAGACCTTCATAAGAACATCAGAAGAGCCCTGCTGGATCAGACCATTGGTCTGTTTACTCCAGCATCTTGTTTTACCCACTGACCAACCAGTTCTGGAGAACCAAAAATAGGGCACTGAGGTTGAGGCCTTCCCCTGATGTGGGCTCCTGGCTCTGAGATTCAGAGGACTGGTATCACTGAATGTGGAGTTTCCCTGTTGTCACCATTACTGGTAGCCACTGATCTTCCACAAATCTATCTAGTTCCCTTTGTTTACTTGTGGCTATTCCTATGGATGCTTTGGAGGGTGGACTCTATGGCATCCTACCCCACTGGTCCATCTCCTCTCCAGACCCCACCCTCCCAGGCTTCACACCCAAATTTTCAGGAGTTTCCCACCCTGGAACTCACAACATTGCTCTCCTATCCCCCTCAAGGAGAACCTGGCAACCATACTTCTGGTGTTTGGCTGGGGTCAGCTAAATTGGACATTGCTCATCTTCTCCATAGACTGGTACTCCAGGGAGCCTTGAGAAGGGTTGTTGGCTCTGGATCCTCCAGGGGCTTCCATCTCTTCTCGTCTGGCGAGCAGTTACAATTCCTGAAGGTCTCCAGGTCCCATCTGGAGGTTGGTGTTCCTAGCCCTGACACTGGTTATGGGGCTGGACAGTCTCTTTGCTCTGGGGTTTGTGTGTGTGCATTGCTTGGTACAGCAGTTGGGGTGATGGTTGGAATTTCATGAATGTATTATTCTTCTCCAGCAATTTTTTAAAAAATTGAAATCGTCTCTGCCTGGTCTGTTTGTTCTAAGGGTGCCAGCCTCCAGATGGGGACTGGAATTCTCCCAGAATTACAGTTGATCTCCAGATGGGAGAGATTAGTTTCCCTGGAGGAAAAGGCAGTTGGGGAGGGCGTTTTTTCTAGCATCATCTGCCTGCTGAGCTTCCCCCTCCCCTCCCCAAAAATGGCTGCTAAATCTCTAGGAATTCCCTGCGTCAGCTTGGACAACTCCAGATATTTTTCTGAGTATAATTTTACTTGTTTGTTTGCTTCCTTCCTGTCTGGGTGGATTCTGTCATGAGAAGCCCTCGCCTGCAGTCTGGAAGATTGGGAGGCCAGGCGACAGATGCCCAGATTTCTTTGTACAAGCAGAATGTAGGAATTGGTTACATTTCTGTCCCGCTCTTCCTCAACAGCTCAGGTTTCATACATGGAATCATCACCTTTTCTGCTGCACAACAAACCTGGGAGGTAAGTTAGGCTGAGAGGCGATGGGATGGTTCCTGCCCTTATCCTCCCACTCCATGGGGCAAAGTTTGAAACCTCCCTCAACCCCAAAGCATGTCCCTCTAACTGTCTCAATAGAGGAAGAAGAGACACTTAAATAGGGGGCATGCTCCTTAGGTTGGAGGAAGTCTACCTGGAGGATGACTGATTGACTGACTAAAGCAGTGGTCCCCAACCCCTGGTCTGCAGCCTGATGTTGGGCCACGAGAGCTTCGGCAGTGGACTGTGGCTTCCTCTCCCCGCCCCCCACAGCGAGAAGCTCACCAGGCCGCGAGCAAATTGGCCTAGCCGAAGCAGCCTAGCAAGTTTCTTACTGCGGGAAGGGGGGAGAGGGAAGCATGGCTGCTGGCATGCCGGTGGCACAAACGCGCATGTGCGGACCTGCCGCGCATGTGCGTTTGTGCCCGATGGTTTTGCGTATGTGCTGAGCCGCTGTGTATGTGTGTTTGCGCCTCTGCCAGGAGTGCAAACGTGCACGCGTGGCAGCCCTGCGCATGCGTGCATGCACACAACTGCCGTGCATATGTGTTTGTGTCCCCACCGGGCGCAAACACACATGCACAGCAGGTCCACACATGCGCGTTTGCGCGAGGCTGCTGCGCATACATTGGGGCTCTTGTCACCCTCTCCCCCCACCCCTTGGCAACGGGCTGCAACCTGAAAAAGGTTGTGGATCGCTGGACTAAAGGATGGTTAGATCCACGTCAATGACTGGCCTAAGGTCACCCAGCAAGGACTCTGATCATTACAACATACTGCATTCATGGCATGCATTCAAGTGGATAGCTGTGTTGGTCTGAGCACAACAAAATTTGAGTCCAGTGGCACGTTTAAGATCAACAAAGATTTATTCAAGGCATGAGCTTTCGGTTGCAGGCACACTTCCGCAGACAATGGAACAGGGATCACAAGAGTAGGAGAAAGTAAATTAGTAGCAAATTAGTAGGCAGCATCACAATGTCCAAAATATGCAGTATGATAATTCCCTGATAGAAAAGCAAATCAGTCCTTTGGGTTCAGTTGTCATTCACAAAAACATTGAGACAATAAAAATGTTAAGGTCAGTGATTAATGGCAGACACCTTCCCAGTTGTGGAAAGAAATAATTTAAAAATATTTGTTGCTAGTCCAGTCCATCCACCCAAGCATGGAGGCATCCTCACAAGTGACAAGCCATGCTGAGTTTGCTATTCTGTCCTGAGAAGAGAGTTAGATTCTAAGAGGAATTCTGCACAAGGACCAATGTTGCCAAATGTTTTCAGTATGCAGAAACGCTATATTTAATAGTGGAATTTCGTCATTCCTCACACCTTTAATTTTAGTGGAGTCCCAGTAGCGTTGTATTCATTCCCCACATGTCTCCGGTCTCACTGAAATCACAACAAAGGAAGTGATATTTTTCCACGCTTCTTCCCGCCCCTGGCCGTCAATCCAACAGAACAGCCAATGGACTGTTGTGTTTGTGCTCCCGAAAAGCCCCTTTCCCTTTAAGAACTGTGTGTGAAAAACACAAACACGCCAGTTGCAATGAATATTTGTTCGATCATTGTTTTAGAAAGACCTTTTCTGCTGACGTAGGAGCTGGCGCTTAATCATTTACACGTTCCTCAAGTAAACCCCCCCTCCCCATGGGCACGATTTGTGGCCGAAATTACGGGCAGTGTCAAACAGGGGGCTGTATTGTGCTTGGGAACTTTAAAGACACTTGCAGCAGGAAGCTTTGTTTTACTGTTAAGCACTTTTGTGGAGGGACTTTACCTGGAGAAGCCTCGCTCGTTCCTTCCTTTCCCCGGTCTAAGGGAATAAAATGGCGATCGCTTCTCCGGAAGTTCGGGGCCAAGAGCGGGGGAGGGACATTCTTTTTACCGCTACATTGAGAATGCACATGTCTTTTTTGGATGTGTTGCAGCTAGTGCTCAGAAGTGTAGCGGTTTTTTCAGGAGGAATCAACTTTTCCCAATTTCCCGAAAAGCGCTACAACGTAGCAATTTTTGCGGGAGTGTTGCAGGAGTGTTGCAGATTGTGTACGACATCATGCAGAATGTCGATTTAATAGCGTTTACCAAAGGTAAGACTTCGGCTACATTTTAGTCGTGCAGAATGGAACTAAATAGCAGTATATACTTACTTAAAGCATATGGCATACATTCCCAACCTTTTAGACAGGTATATTTGGAATTCTGACGCTGTGTCATGTATGAAGCCCCAAAATGGCTGCTACAAAATGGCAGCCACAGGAGGCGAAGTTAGCCACAAAATGGCTGCCACAGTTTCCCTTTGGTCACAAAGCGAAGGCCCTTGTGTTGTGGTGGCACCTGCTACCAAAGCAGTATTTTTTAAATCTACACACAAAATCAGATCTCCAATAGCCAATCAGATGCCTCGCTGAGCAAAACTCCCATTTGACCCCACTCACTTTCTAAAAACACTTGGTGGGCACCAGGAAAGGGGTCAGTGGGTATTATAGTGCCCAAGGGTACCATGTTGGAAACCTCGATTTGTGATAAGGCTATGGTGCTACACAATAATTCCTGCACTGTTTGGCCATTGCAGGGGTGGGCAAACTGTGGCCCTCCAGATGTCCATGGACTACAATTCCCATGAGCCCCTGCCAACAGTTTGCCCACCCCTGGGCCATTGTGTTATACTGCAGAAGCCCCATGAACTGTCTGGGGTTTCCTTTGTGTGTGTGAAAACAGCTAATTGCAGACAGAGAAGTGCCCTGGCTTTGACCATCTTATTCTTGAGGTCGCACAATCCAGCCCTGAAGGGAAAGCATGTCACATTTGTGTCTCTTGGTTCTCAGCCAGGATTATAAATAGTGGGGTGGCCAACAGGCTCATAGCTATTAAAACAAATGGGAATTTTGTCAGTGCCTTTGTCTGGATGAGAATTAAGGCCTTAATTAGAGTGTACTAGAACTTGCAGCCAACTGTGCAGAGATGGATGTCTGTGACACCCGCCTCCGAACGCACCGTCCTTTTTCACAATATCCAGATTTGCAAAGCAGTTGGCATAATATTTCCTGACCCCACAGAGACCAAAGGATCTGTTGAGTTTTCAAAAATGTTGCAAACCCCAGAACCAAATGAAAGTGGAATAGGTGGTGCAATTTGGAGGACATCAACATGTAAATACGCCTCTCAAGAACTCCATGACTAGACAAAAGCCGATTTCTGAAAACTATAGAAACCCTCCAGCCTGGCCAGATATTTACAGAAAACAGACCGTTCAGAAACGTTTGCCATGTTACATAATCTGTGCTTGTTCTGCTACTTGCAATGGGGAAGAAAGATGATGTCTTGTTTGAGTATTTTGAGTATTTTAAAACATTTTTTGTAATATTGTCCTGTGGGTTAGTGGTAGAGCATCTGCTGGCCATGCAGAAGTCCTCAGGTTTGATTCCCAGCATCAACGGCATATTAATTAGGGAAGGAGGGGCGATAGGCAAGGGAGACCACAAATGGGAAGGCAGGACAGGGGAGGGAGACAAGGTAATGGGGGGGGGATGGGTATAAAGGAGGCTCTGGAGTCCAAGCCAGGGAAGGGTATGGTCAGAAAATAAGAAAAAAACTCTAGCTGGTTGGCTGAACTTAATTCTCATTGTTATTTGTGTGTGGTTATTCTTTTAAATGTTAACAACTTGAGATTCCCTTATAGGGAAATGCTGATTCTTTCAAATAATATAAAGTATGGACTAAACTTAATGGACTCCGGGGAATGGTAGAGGACAGGAAGGCCTGGAGGATCATTGTCCATGGGGTCGCGATGGGTCGGACACGACTTCGCACATAACAACAACAACAAACCAGGGGTAGTCAAACTGCGGCCCTCCAGATGTCCGTGGACTACAATTCCCAGGAGCCCCTGCCAGCGAATGCTGGCTGGGGCTCCTGGGAATTGTAGTCCATGGACATCTGGAGGGCCGCAGTTTGACTACCCCTGGACTAAACAATAGCCAACCAAACAGGTTCCGGATTAACTATATGATTCTATTTCCCATTTTCAATTTCTTTCTTCTTCAGTGGTATTATCTATGAAATGATATTACAACATATTAGTTTTTGACTGATTTTTGGAATAAAAACAATCACCTCTGGCATCAGCAACAGAATGGACATCCATAAAGCATTGCTTCAACGGGAGACTTACTACATTTTTAATTTGAACCGTTTGTACACTAATGGTCTCAACAACATCTGGGACTTGTCATGTCATTTGTAAATGTTACCTTAATTGGATGAGTCAGAGTCACACCTGTTAATTTACATTCAGGTTATATGTGAGTTTGTAAAGAGGCCTCTTGGGGGTTCCAAAGCCTCTGAGCTGTTAGAAAACCTCCCAGTAGGTTTGAGCCTGCCAGGACATGATATATGGTAAGATTTCAAACATTCGTGTAGGAGTGTAAAAATGAATTAGCGTCAGTTTATAGGTATTACACCATGTCGATATTATAGATTTTATTTTTGTTTTTCTCTCACAGAAACAGTTGAAAGAATTAGAGGAACTTTATATTTGAAGTAGGTGGAAAGTTCATTGTTTATTTAAAATATGCATCAAATACCAATATGTTGTAATATAATTTCATAGATAATACTGCTGAAGAAGAAAGAAATTGAAAATGGGAAATAGAATCATATAGTTTATCTGGAACCTGTTTTGGCTCATACTTTATATTATTTGAAAGAATCAACATTTCCCTATAAGGGAATCTCAAGTTGTGAAAATTTAAAAGAATAACAAAATACAAATAAAAATAAGGAGAATTAAATTCAGCTAATTGGCTTGACAGTGACAGATTTTATTTTCCTGGGCTCCAAGATCACTGCAGATGGGGACTACAGCAAAGAAATTAAAAGACGCTTGCTCCTAGGGAGGAAAGCTATGGCAAATCTAGACAGCATCCTAAAAAGCAGAGACATCACCCTGCCAACAAAAGTGCGTCTAGTCAAGGCTATGGTCTTCCCAGTTGCAATGTATGGCTGCGAAAGTTGGACCATAAGGAAGGCCGAGCGTCAAAGAATTGAGGCTTTTGAACTCTGGTGCTGGAGAAGACTCTTGCGAGTCCCTTGGACTGCAAGGCGAACAAACCGGTCAGTCCTAGAGGAGATCAGCCCTGACTGCTCTTTAGAAGGCCAGATCCTGAAGATGAAACTCAAATATTTTGGCCACCTCATGAGAAGGAAGGACTCCCTGGAGAAGAGCCTAATGCTGGGAGCGATCAAGGGTAAAAGAAGAAGGGGACGACAGAGAATGAGGTGGCTGGATGGAGTCACTGAAGCAGTCGGTGCAAATTTAAATGGACTCCGGGGAATGGTAGAGGACAGGAAGGCCTGGACGATCATTGTCCATGGGGTCGCGATGGGTCGGACACGACTTCCCACCTAACAACAATTGGCCCGAGTTTTTTTTAATTTTCTGGGCTAGCAATCCGACCAGCCTTCTTTGCAGCATTAGGGAGGGGTATGGCAGCAGGGCTGTGGTTGAAAAGTGCCCACTACCAGACAATGCCCCTTGGTCTGGAGAGTCTGGCCTCCATTGTGAGACTGGAATGAGCAGCCCAGCAAAGGTCCTTTGTAGGCTTGTAAGCTTCGGCCACCAAAGTGACTATTCATGCCCGAAGCAGCTAGTGGTGCACAAACCTAGTCCTGAGACAGCAGAAGGTGGTATCCAGGCGTTGCATGACATTTCCATACCAGATGAGCTGCTTTCTCAAAGAATGCTGAAAACGACAACTTGTTCAAGTCCCCAGACCAGGAGTCCCTAACCCTTTTGAGCGTGGAACCTCCTTTCCGGTAATGTGAACTCACTGCTCCTAGTCCTGGGCCTAGTCTGCACACATAGGATAATGCACTTTCAATGTGCTTTGGCAGCTGGATTTTCCTGTGCAGAACAGGAAAATCTACTTCTAAAGTGCATTGAAAGTGCGTTATCTATTGTGTGCAGAATAGGCCCTGTGTCTCTAGAGCTGCAGTAAACTCGTTGGCCCCCTCTTCAACAGGTCTGTCTCTGATGTAGTTAAACACAGCTATCCTACGCCCCCTTGCCCTCCTCTTCTCCAAGCGACACATCCCCAACTCTCTCCGCCTCTCCTCATAAGGCCTGGATTCCAACCCCTCCACCATCCTAGGCGCCCTTCTCTGAACATGCTCCCACTCGTCTATATCCTTCTTGAACCGCAGCTTCCACAGTCTTCCAAGTGAGGTCTAACCAATACAGAATAGAGTGATGTTATAACTTCCCTTGATCTAGATCTATGCTCCTAATATCACATTAGGCCTCTGAGCTGCCATGTCACACTGTTGGCTCATATTCAACTTATTGTCCACCAGAACCCCTAAGTCCCTTTCACATGTACTACTATCAAGCCAGGCATTCCCCCATCTTATATTATGCATCACATTACCCAAATGTAATACTTTACACTTCTCTCTATTAAGATCCATTTTGTTGGCTATGGCCCAGTATTCCAACGCATCCCGACCTCCTTGAATAGCAGGCCTTTCCTCTGCAGTATTAGCCACCTCGCCCTGCAAACACAATCCCTCCCTCCTGTTCAAAGAACTGTAAGAAGAAAGTGATGGAACTACTGGGGTGGGGAGAAATAATAATATGGAGAAGGAACGAAGACAAGGAAAGCCTAAAGGGGGTCTGGACTCCTACATGGGACTTGAGGGCCATCGAAAACCATTTCATTTGCCTGAAGGCAGCCGGTAACAAGGCCCACCTTGCAATGGCCCCGAAAGCTCAGCGGGCACTAGGAGGATGTTTACGGGACGGGAGGCATTGTGCCGCACTGGCATGCAGATTTTGTCTTGGGGCAGGTTGCCCCACGTCTTCCCAGCTCTGTATGGGGGATCATTTGGCCTGCTGCACCCTGTCCGCTCCAGATGTGTGCTGCCACATGGCAGCTGAAGTCATGCTGCAGGGTAATATGGGCCTTTAAAAAAAAACTGGCCCAGGTGGTTCCGTTGCACAGCATGGCAGAGTCACCAGGGGCATCCCCCCCCCTTCCAGGACCCCGTACTTGGGCGGGGAAGAGCCAGGACGGGACAGCCTGATTCTTCCGCAGAGACATGGCCCAGGCCCGGCACAAGCCCCGATGAGGCCTGCGGCAAAGAAGGGGACGTGGATTTATGAATATTCCTTTGCCATGGGCCAACCAAGGTCTGAGTCGCACCAGGCCTGGGACTGCCCCAGCCCGGCGCAGGAATTGTGTGGCAGCAGGAAATTGGCCTGATGCGCATCGAGCCATGAGTCAGGCCAAATTTCTGGTGAGGGATAGTTCTAGGAGAAGTCATGGTGGCCGCCATTATTAATTTAATTAAAACATGCAGATTCTGCCTTTCCTTGTCATTCAAGGCACCCACAGCCTCATGCTGGGGGAACCTGCTCTCAATTCTCTCTTACTGACCCATGGTGGAAATCACCATTTAATCATGTCCGAAGTGAAAATATGCACCATTTGGTTTGTGAATCAAGCTGCTGGTGGGCTTTAGACCAATGTCTGGAAATTACAAAGCTATCCAACTGGGGGGGGGGATCTTATTTCTCTGCTCTAATTGTACTTTCATTCTTTAAAATAATAATCTGCCTTAATCCATTCCCTGTTGGGTGTGACATTCTTTACAGACCAATAAGAAACACAGAACAAAACCAGCTAAATGCCTGCAGGTACCACAGAGCTTGAGTCCAGAGGACAGAGGGCATGATTTGAGCACTGGGAATGGCTTTTTCTTGTGTTCTCCCCTCACCCTGGCTTTGGCCGGCAATTCCCCCGGAAGCGGGCGAGACTGGCATCCCTATGCTTCTGCAGAGGAAAATGCCATCGTGATTGAGTCTCCAGTCAATAAATCACGGGGGACTCAGCACATTTGCCAACATAAAACTATCTTCGCAAAAGGCAACGTAAATTATTTAAAATTAAATATGTAAATATATTTTGCTGCCATTCTGAAATATTGCTCTAATTTGGCTCAGACATTTGCGGGAAAAAGAGAGAGAAAGAGGAGGGTGGGTGGGCCGTTTTGGTGGATTATGAATTGTTTCCCAAAAAAAAGAGCCTTTCAATCAAAATATTTAGACTGTTCCTTGCTAGGAGCCTTGACTCTCTGGCTGCTCATGGGGAGCCAGCATAGTGTAGAGCAGGGGTAGTCAAACTGTGGTCCTCCAGATGTCCATGGACTACAATTCCCATGAGCCCCTGCCAGCGTTCGCTGGCAGGGGCTCATGGGAATTGTAGTCCATGGACATCTGGAGGGCCGCAGTTTGACTACCCCTAGTGTAGAGGTTAAGAGCAGCAGCCTCTAATCTGGAAAGTCACCCTCAATCCTCCCTCCTCCACATATAGCCAGCTGGGGTGACCTTGAGCCGTCAGCAGTTCTCTCAGAGCTCTCTCTGCCCCATCTACTTCACGAGGTGCCTGCTGTGGGGAGAAGAATGGTAGGCGATTAGCAGGACATGATGCCATAGAGTCTGCCTTGCAAAGCAGTCATTTTCTCCAGGAGAGCTGATCTCAGTAATCCAGATATCAGTTGTAATTCTGGGAGATCCTCAAGCCTCACCTGGATGTTGGCAAATCTGTCTACCCCATTTGCAGTTCTGGGTTGTTAAATGATAGCAAACCTGTGCCAAGCACTTTGCAGAATCCACAAGAGCCATATAACTAAGCAATGAGAAATCCATTCGCTGTTAAAGCTGTTGTCCAACCGTTGTTTGCAATCATCCCCCAATCAAAGATCTGAAAAAGGCCCATCCTGTCCCCCACCAATAGCAGCCTCAGAAACGGCTCCTGGCAGGACTGGAAAGGATGTGTAGGAAGGGCTGCAGATTTTGTTGGGTGAGATTTGTCATCCTTTGGAGGTATTTTTCCCAGCTGGGGGAAATCTTTGGGAGGGGCAGACGGCAGCAGATCTTGGCAAATCTTGGAAGCTAAGCAGGTTCAATACTTGGGAGGGAGACCACCAAGGCAGGCAACTGTAAACCACCTCTGCTTCTCACGTGCCCATGAAAGCCCCTTGCTGGGTGGCCAGAAGTTGGCTGTGATTTGCCAGCACTTTCTACACCCTGAAACTTGGGGGCATCGGCTTTTACTTCATGTATGATTATTGGCCATGCAATTTTTTTAAAGTGTTGGAAGGGGAGGGTGGAATTATTTCAAACCAATAAACACTATTGTTCCAGAGGTCCCCCCAAATAGTGCCCATGTGCTCCACCAGGAGCCCTGGCTGGCTACTGAAAATCTGATATTGGTTGTACAGATTTTTTAAAAAATTCCTTTGGCAGCAGCTGCCAACATCGCATCGAATGTACTATTTTTAAATAATATGTTCATTGTAAAAGGCATCCTGTTAAACACAGCTTCTGCCTGAAGTGTTGAAGAGTTACAGTGAAGCATCATCTCCCTCCTTGACATTGTGTGTTGGCTCCGCCTCCTGTGGAGGCCATTTTGTCACTGGCTCAACCTCCGGGGGCAGCCATTTTGTCACTGTGCCCATCAACCTGTGTCAGAATTCCAAGGGTGTCCATAACCTCAAAAAGGTTGAGGACCTCTGGCAAACCATGCATCAGGCGCCTGGGTGGAATTGCCCTGTATGATTTTACATGTTTCTTCATATCAGTTACTGTGACAAAGCAAACTGTATGTTTTTACACTGCCAAATCCACATTTAGTTTTTAAAATACCTTTCTTGGCCTTATAAGCAATTGTATTCAATTAATCTTGACTGTGGCCATGTGGCAGGCTGAGAGAGCACATGGGATGCGTCTCAGATGAGAGTAAGGATGCCAGACTCCAGATGGGCCCTGGAATAACGGTTCATCTCCAGGAGACACAGAGCAGTCCCCCCCCTGGAGAAAATGGCTACTTTGCACTCCAGAGCATTATGCTCCACTGAGACCCCTCCCCACTCTGCATCCTGCTCACTCCCGGCTCCACCCCCAAAGTCTACAGGAATGTCCCAGCCCAGAGCTGGCAACCCTAGACAAGAGACCATCAGGAACAGGAACAGGAATAGGGTGGGGTTGGGTCAAGCACAGAGTAGCTTCATTCATTCTTTTGACTACAGCTGTACTACTGACCGAGGCTGTGAAATGGTTTGCCAAAAGCAATTCGGTCTTTTTACGGCTTATCAGAATACCTTTATTAGCATAATTACTAGATTCAGTAGTAAAACAGTGGACTAGGCATATAGAGGTAACAACATACAGGGCACCAGCTGTTAAATGAACTGTATCTTTACATTATTTGGTTACTGCTTGATTCATGTACAAAAAAACTTTCTCTAGAAACTTCTCTAACAGAGAGTTAGCTAGCCAAACAATACGGGTAGACACCTCGCTTTGACACCTCGCTTACAGCAAGCTTCTCATTTTCACCCAATTTACATTTCTTGGAATAGTCCAAGAGGGGCTGGTAATATTTTAGAATTTTTCACAGTAAAACAGAATGTGGGCCAGAGTACCTAAGGGAATTTCTTTCATCTAAGGGAATTTGTAAAATTTAACAATCGAGGAGAAGATGTTAAATCGTGCCCTTTCAGTTGACGGATCATCATCTAATATTTGTAAATATGGGGGCCTCCATTTGTATTTGGGCAAAGCACCCCAGGGGCCTGGAGAGCATACACTTGGAATTGTTGAGGCTAGGGATCGATCGTCCACATCCTCCAACCTGTGAGTTATTTGCTTCCGAACTGCATGTTCCTCCTGTGTAAGCAGAAAGGAAATATCTAGCCCTGTGTGTTGTAGTTTCTGAAGGACTGTTTTATTAAATCCTTCAGGGAAGTTCGGTCACTCGGCATGTCTGGTAGCAATGAGTAGGGTTGGGGGTGGAAATGTATCCAAAGCCAGTAGCCCAAAGGGAGCAGCCATGCTCTTGTTTCGAGCTTCTGAGCTGGTGTGAGATGGCTTCTACTAGATGGAAGGTAGGGACACCCCCACCTCCGACCACTCTAGTCTGGAGATGAGCTGAAATTCCAGGAGATCCCCAGGTCCCACCTGGAGGCTGGCATCCCTAAGTGATGTGTGTGCTGAAGCCTCTCAAGTTGCCAACCTCCAGGTAGGGCCTGGGGACTTCTTGGGGTTACAACTGATCTCCGGACAGCAGGGGAAAAGGTCCCACGGGAGGGTAGGCTCTGGGGCTCCCCCTCCCCACACTCTGCCCTTCCCTGAGGCCATCCCACCGCTCCAGTGGCTTCCCTGCTCAGAGTTGGGAAAGGAGTTCATGGGGTGAGAGACAGCCAGAGAAGGGAATTGGGAAAGGTTGGGTCAGGTAAAGCGTGGCATCATTAAGCGATGAGCTTGAATAGCTTCAGTCATTATTTTGATGCTGTGTCTGCGCTGGAGCTGGTGAGAGGGCGTGCCAAAAGCGATCGGGTCTATTTGCAGAGAATGCGATCAGCACTGGAAGGTCCGTTCGAGCGGCTCCCGCGGAATTCTCCGGCCATCTGCTGCGATCGCTTTTTGCTCCTGTGAATCTCTTATAACTCTCTAATCCCAGCCCTGAGACCGACCAGCGAGGGCTTGGAGCAGGTGTTACGGACGGCCAGTCTGGAGCCAATTTGCCTTGCCTTTAAAAACTCACAGCAGGCCAAGAAACTGGGGCCAGTTTGCAAACGGCCTTGTGTGTTTCCAACTTTTTACTGCTGTTTGCTCGAGAATGAACCACAATGGAGTGTGGTTCAAGCAGCAGCAAATGGGCAGGCGTATCTTTGGCCATGCCCTGTCCTTTGTGGCCCAGGTAGCCTGGCCTTTTCAGAGCTCAGAAGCTCAGCAGGGTCAGCCTCCCTTCTTCTCTAGGTTCAGCTAAGGTCACGGGGCTCTTTCACCCTGGGCCCACAGTTCTGGTGGTCTGCGTCTTCTCAGCAAAGCTATGCGCAGCAACTCAAATAAGCAACACTACAGCGGTAAGGGAGGCACAGGATATTGCCAACCGGATTTCTTTTTTAGCAAACACTAAATCATATTTGTTTATTGCCATAAGGATAGGGCAATAAAGGGGACGAGGAAAATGAAGACAGACCAGCCACCAATCGGTAGTTTTACAGAAATGTGTTCTCTCTCTCTCTGTAACAAACGGGCTTCCCTAATGGCAGGCAAAACTCCCAAATAGCCCAGCTTAGCCTGGGCTCTTCAGAGTCTGGGATCCACAAGGCTTAGTCATGCTCAGGACTGGCATGGGAAATCACCAAGGAAGACCAGGGTTGCTACGTGGGGGAAGGACATGGCAAATCACCTCTGATCATCTCTTGCCTTGAACACCCTTTGGGTGGGTTTGCTGTGAGACGGTTGCAACTTGACACAGGTCTTCTTTTTCCTCCTCCTCCTCCTCCTCCTCCCCCTTGGAAGAGCCCCTCTGTCCTTCAGGAGCACCTATCCAAAGGAGGACGCTTGACTAAGAACGAAGAACCTCCACCCATTGTGTGATTGGCCCCAGGGCAGCCCCTACCCCTAGTTGACACGTTATGTTCAGATTGCTATATCTGTTATGATGCTCTGTGCAATTGCTCTGTGACGTTTTACATAACTGCCCAGAGCCATATGGAAGAGCAGTATACAAATATAAATAAATAAATAAAACGTGGGAACCCTTGCTGTGGAGGGACGGAGAAAATGAAGACTTTGCAGATCAGAACAGATCAGAACAGGTTTGTAGCAATATTAGTGTTAAAAGTCTGGGCAGGCAGGAGAAAAGAGCCAGAGGCCAGGAGCACCTTCAAGACCCAACAACGTTTGTGGCAGGAGAGGGGCTTTGGGGAGCCCCTGCTTATCTCCTCTGAATTGCTCACTTCTTCAGATATCCGCCCCGGCCACATTTCTCTTGGGAACCTGAAACCTTTTTGAGAACCTGGGGCCATTTATACAGAGCAAATGTTTAGTAGCATCTTTCCTCTCCTCCCCACCCCATGTACTAAGGAATATGTGACGATGCAATGCAGCTTATTCAATGAACATGAGGCTAAAGAGACGTGACATTCCTGTGGAAGCCACTCGCCTCAGCCCGGGCCTCGATGAAGCAGCCGCCGGATGGCATGCCTTCTCCCTGGAGGAAAACGGGAGCCAGTCATGCCTCAGGAAACGGCAGCGAAGGGAGTCAGAACACCGGTTGCGGAAGAGACGATGCACATCTGGAACCGGCCCGTTCCCAACACATGACCTCTTCAGCACATGCAGTCGCCAGCGATGAAAAGAAGTGCTCCGCCCAAGTGACGGAAAGGGCTTCTGGAAATGCAGAAATTCATGTGCAGAAATTCCATACCGGAGAAGACGCTCTGACCAACCCCCCAAGCGAGAGCCTCCCTTGGGCAGAAACTGAGCCTTGGGCGGCCTCTGGGGAGCTATTGTGCCACACCACTCCCTTCCTGCTATGTGGGGACAGTCACGCCTGATTTCAAGGAGGGTTATAAGACTTGCTGAGATAATGTCCTGAATTACTGAGGGGAACAGGCTTCCTCGGGAGGTGGTGGGTTCTCCATCTTTGGAGATTTTAAAACAGAGGCTGGAGAGCCATCTGACGGAGAGGCTG
Organism: Paroedura picta; assembly: GCF_049243985.1. Taxonomy (NCBI): domain Eukaryota; kingdom Metazoa; phylum Chordata; class Lepidosauria; order Squamata; family Gekkonidae; genus Paroedura; species Paroedura picta. Next base: position 126,599,674 of record NC_135374.1, on the reverse strand, counting down.
ATTCTGCGAAGGCAAAGGGGTGTCAGGTGACAGTGGAGGAGCGATTGGGATGTGAGTGTCCTGCATAGTGCAGGGGGTTGGACTAGATGACCCATGAGGTCCCTTCCAACTCTATGATTCTAGGATTCTCTGTACCAGAAGTGCATTAAGCAGTGCAAAGTGGCAGTCTGGTGAGGGATAACCTCCCCCCTGACCCCCACTCCTTAACTGGTTCTGTTGTCAATTTGCTGTTGTTGCTTGGAAGGGCCTTCTAGTGCTGAACTGATATTTCCCCTTCTGTAACTTGATCTGGTCTTGACCCCTGGAGCTACAGAGGATAAGTCTTTGCCCTCCTCTATGCCTCTGGTCTTCCGACTTTGAAAAGCAGGATCACGTCTTCCCTCAGTCTGCCAATTCACATTCAACTGCACTGTGTGCGAGTTCTCCCACCAAGCCAGGCATGCCCCGTGCTCTTCCTATATATTTGGATAGTTGTTTTCCTCTTGATGCACATTCTTGCGTTTGCCTCGGTTAAATTCCATTTTTTAAAAGGTTCAGCCCAAGATTTTACACTCTATTAAGGTCAGCTGGAAAAATGGCCAATTGGAAGGTGGGGTTTATGGACTCATACCCCATTAAAGACCCTCCCCTCCCCAAGCCCTGCCCTGCTCAGGCTCTACTCCCAAAATCTCCAGGGATTTCCCATTTCAGAGTAGGCACCCCCCCCCCGCCGCACCTGAAGCAGGAGGCCTCTGTTCCTACCACTGTTCTTATCTCTGACATGACTGGGAGTAGAGATGCAGACTCCAAAATATCAGTGCTACGAATTAAACAGTTTATTGGAAAGCTTCGCTGCAGTAGACACTACAAAAGCAAATTGCAAGCCGCAAACTGAATAAGAGGCATGATCCAGGGATATATATGGAAAAGGCATAGATACCAAACCACCAGGAAATAAAAGCATATGTTTACAGAAGATTATATAAGTGGATAAATAGGCAGTGCTGAAGCATGAGCAAATGAAATGAAATTCCAGATCGGCAAAGAACACTCTGATAGTGGAGAGACGAACGGCAAACTGCTCTTTTCTCTTCTGAAAAGAAGGAGAAAACCTGCAGGAACAGAGGCCTTTTGCATAAACACAAGCCAGTCTAGACTTACATGCCCTTGACTAGCACCGGGGAACTGTGGCTTTGAATCCTGTGGTCCATTCCGCACAGATTCTTTGTAGCAGGAGTGTGGCAAATTGAAATTGCTACAAAAATGCAGTTATGCACAACGTCGTTGACAATCTGCAACACTCCTGAAACCCATCCGCAAAAAGCGCTTCGTTGTAGCGCTTTCAGGGAAATCCTAAAAAGTGGATTCACCCTCCAGAAAGCGCTACACTCTGGCAACCAATCTGCAACACTAGCGGGAAAGTTCTGTGTGTTACCATTGTTGCAGTTTCTGCAAAGTCCCTCCCCCTGGCTCTCTCCTCTGATCTTCTGGTGAAGCGATCGCCATTTTTTTTTCTCTGAGCGAGCGGAGATCAACGCACCGGCAAGCCTTCATTTACCCAGTGAGGCTTCCCCGGCTGCAGTCCCTCTGTTTAAAGTCACCAAGCACAAGCAACACAGAGGCCCGTTTGCTGGTTTATTTTCCCTTTATTTTTCCCTTTATTTTCGACCGAAAATCGCGCCTGTGCGGGGGGGGGGGGGGTGTATTTTTTTTTCACTCGGGGGGAGTGTGGCAACGATGAAACTGCAACTCAAACACCACCTGCTAGCTAGATAGGTCTCTTCTTGCAACGAATCAACGCAGATTCGTTGTAACGTGTTTTTTTTTAACCTGCCTTAAAGGGAAAAGGGCTTTTTGGGAGCATGGTAACGGCCACCCATTGGCTGCTCATTTGATTGACGGCCAGGGGCGGGACGCGCTCAGCAATAGGGCTTCCTGGCTAGCGATTTTTGCCGAGACTGGAAACCTGTGGGAAACGATAGAAACGCAACTGGATTCCACTACAAAGGCAGGTATGCATAACAACGAATTCCACTATTTAAAATGGCGATTTTTCGTTCTGCAACCAATGGCCCTGTGAATCCACCTATCAATATTATCATCTAGCCCAAATCTGACCAGTTTACCACCCAACAAATTACCAAGGACATTTGCAATCTAGATGGATCCAGATATATCCATAGCCCTCCCATTCTCCACTAGGCTAGTATGACGTTTAGAGTCACAGAATCAAAGAAGCACAAAGTTAGAAGGGTCACCAGGGCCATCTAGTCCACCCCCTGCTCAAGGCAGGATCAGCCTCAAGCACCCAGGAGAAGGATCTGTCCAGCCGCTGCTTGAAGACGGCCAGTGAGGGGGAGCTCCCCACCTCCTTAGCCAGCCCATTCCACTGCTGAACTAGACTCCTAGAATCCTAGAATGGGAAGGGGCCACACAGGCCATCTAGTCCCACCCCAGCTCAGTGCAGGATCAGCCTCCAGCATCCAGGAGAAGTATCTGTCCAGCCGCTGCTTGAAGACCGCCAGTGAGGGGGAGCTCCCCACCTCCTTAGGCAA